>NC_073249.2:126168593-126785000 GCF_029289425.2 Pan paniscus
GACATGATGCAGAGTTACAGACTAAATGCAAAACATAATAGGTCCTTTTAGTCAGAACATCTGATATGGTTTGGATTTGTTTCCCCACCCAAATCTCATGTCGAATTGGAGGATGGGCCTGGTGGAAGGTGATTGGCTCTTGGGGGCAGATTTCCCCCTTACTACTCTCATGATAGTAAGTGAGTTCTCATAAGATCTGATGGTTTAAAAGTGTGTGACACTTCCCTCTTCTCTCTCCCCCTACACCATCATGGGAAGAAGGTACTTGCTTCTTTGCTTTCTGCCATGATTGCAAGTTTCTTGAGAACCTCCCGGTCATGCTTCCTGTTAAGCCTGTGGAACTGTGAGTCAATTAAACCTCTTTTCTTCATAAAATACCTAGTCTCCAGTAGTTCTTCATAGCAGTGAAACTAATACAATGTCTAAAACAAAGTTCTCTGTGCTCCATTGAGTTTCCCTCATTTTAAATAGTTGTCAGCCATAGTCTTTACTTCCCTCTTCACAACAATTTTAAAAGTTTAGAAACTTCTTGGGTCTTTTTTTTTCCTTTTTTTTTTTTTTGCAGGGATGGTGGATGAGGAAGGGATGAGGACAGAACCAGAACCAGAAAATTTCTAGTTTTGATGAATTTGCATATAGCATTATTGATATAGTTGTATATCACATCAAAAGTCAGACTTAGTTTGTATCTCTTTGTTTCAGTAATATTTACCTATCACTTGCCATTAATCACTGTGTTATTAAAAAGCTGTTTTTTAAAAAAACAACATTTAACTTTCTTGATATATTTATTTCAATACTTATCAAAAATCAATTAAAGCTCACCAGTTTAGATCTATGTATTTTGTTTTGAGCAATGTATATAATTTAACCATGTATTTTCTCACCTTATTTGTCATGATGAAAAATATATTGACTAGGATGGGGTACCCTACTTGACACTGGATGTGTTGAGATCTCTCTTTTTCATGCATTAGGTTAAGCTCCTATGAATCTGGGTCTTCGTTTCTAGGAAAGAGGTTAAATAATCTTTCAGCATTCCACAAGCACTTATTAAGCACCTACTTCCTAGCACTGTGTTAGGTGCTCAAGATACAGAGAAGGACAAGAAGTGGCCAGTGTTCTCAAGGAATGGAAGGAAACAAGCACTCAAGTGTTACACAGAGTAAAATAGTTCTATCTGAAAGGTAGAATGGAGCAAAAGGAGAAAATACATGGCCTACAGAATAATTTGGCCATTCTCTTCTAAGATGATGTTGCCTACCCTCTCTGACTCTGAACTTTCATGTCCAACAGGATTTTCCGAGAGGCTATCAGCTGGTAGCATCTGCCACGAGGGAATCAGGATCAGGAGTCAGATGAACTTGGGTTCAAAATCCATAGCTATCACTTACTAGGATGTGACCTTGGCAAGTTCTGTAACTTCACTAAGCCCAACATTCTTCATCCTCAAAGTACAGCTTACTACAAGGGAGGCAGTATTGTATATTGGTTAAGAGGTAAAGCTCTGCAGCCAGACTGCCTGAGTTTAGCCAGGTGACCTTGGACAAGTGATTTAGTCTCTCTATTCCTCAGTTTCCTCATTTATAAAATGGGGACAATAGTTTTATCTATTTCATTGGTTTGGGCGTGGATTAAGTGATGAAAGTGCATAAAATAGTGCCTGGCACGTTGTAACTAGTCACTAAATGCCAACTATTCCTATTGCTGTTATTATTGTTTGTTATTGTTATAGCTTTCTCATTGAGCTGTTGAAAATTAAAATAAAATGTTTGAAAAGTAGCTAGCACAGTGTCTAACACCTAGTAATCGCTTACTAAAGGCAGCAAATGAAACTAAATGAATCTAGCATTCTTGAGTTTCTCTCACCAAACTCCTGACCCTGGCCTTAATAGAGGGCACTTCTAAGAAGATAAGATGGACATATTACAATTCTTCTCATGGCTCTCCAATGGCTTTTTGGTTCACTCAAAAGCCAAAGTTCTTAGGGTGACCTACATGTCCCTAAGTGATCTGGTCTCATCTTCCCTCCTGACCCCATGACCTGCCACTGTGTGCCTCACTTATCTTCCTCTGCCACATCAGCTCTGCACTGTTCTTTAAATATTTCAGGCATACACCTTTCTCCAGTCTTGGCTGTTCTCTCTGCCTGGAATGCGTATCTTCCCTCAGATTACATATCAAAGAATAAAGGACTTAGCAAAAGCAGTTTTTAGAGAAAAATAGCCTTAAATGTTTGTGTTAAGAAAGAATGAGTAAGTTGTGCATGCAACTTAAAAAGTCTGCAAAAGGGCCGGGTGCGGTGGCTTACGCCTGTAATCCCAGCACTTTGGGAGGCTGAGGTGGGTGGACCACAAGGTCAGGAGATCAAGACCATCCTGGCTAACACAGTGAAACCCCATCTGTACTAAAAGTACAAAAAATTAGCCGGGTGTGGTGGGTGCCTGTAGTCCCAGTGACTCAGGAGGCTGAGGCAGGAGAATGATATGAACCTGGGAGGTGGAGCTTGCAGTGAGCCAAGATCACACCACTGCACTCCAACCTAGGCAACAGAGCGAGACTTCATATCAAAAAAAAAAAAAATAAAGGAACAAGACAAAATAAATTGTAAGGAAGAATATGATAAAGTTAAGAGCAAAATTCATGGTCTCAAAAACAGAAGTACAATAAATAGAATCTATAATGTTAAAAGTTGGTTCTTTGAAAAGACTTAAAATAGAACAGGTTGGGTTCAGTGGCTCACACCTATAATCCAGCCCTTTGGGAGTCCAAGTCAGGAGGATTGATTGAGCCCAGGAGTTCAAGACCAGCCTGGGCAACATAGTGAGACCCCGTCTTTACCAAAAATAAAAAAAATTAGCCAGACATGGTGGGGTGTGCCTGTAGTCCCAGCTACTAAGGAGGCTGAGGTGGAAGGATGACTTGAGCCCAGGAAGTCAAGGCTACAGTAGGCCTTGATTCTGCCACTGCACTCCAGCTTGGGTGACAGAGTGAGACCCTATCTCAATAGTAATAATAATAATAATAAGATAGTCACAACTAACTCAGTTGAAACTATTCCAAAAAAGTGAGGAAGGACTCCTCTATAATTCTTTCTACAAACCAGCATCAATCTGATACCAAAACCTGGCAAAGAAACAACAAAAAAAGAAAACTACAAGCCAATATCCCTGATGAACATAGATGCAAACATCCTCAGCAAAATACTAGCAAACCAATCCAACAGCTCGTTAAACAGTTAATTCACCATGATCAAGTAGGCTTCATTCCTGAGATACAAGGTTGGTTCAACAAGTGCAAATCAATCAATGTGATTCACCACATAAACAGAATTAAACCCAACCATATGATCATCTCAATAGACATGGAAAAAACTTTTGATAAAATCCAACATTTCTTCATGATGAAAACCTTCAACAAACTAGGCATTGAAGGAATATTACTCAAAATAATAAGAGCCATTTATGACAACCCACAGCCAACATCATACCAAATGGGCAAAAACTGAAAGGATTTCCTTTTAAGAAATGGAATAAGACAAGGATGACCACTCTCACCCCTCCTGTTCAACAGAGTATTGGAATGGACAGCCAGAACAATCAGGCAAAAGAAAGAAACAAAAGGCATATAAGTATAAAAAGAAAAAGTCAAACTATATCTCTTCAAGGACTATATGATTCTATACCTAGAAAACCCTAAAGACTCCACCAAAAGACTCCTGGAAATAATAAACATTTTCAGTAAAGTTTCAGGATATAAAATCAATGTACAAAACCCAGTAGCATTTCTATACACCAAAAACATTCAAGCTAAGAACCAAATGGAGGATGCAATCCCCAGTTACAATAGTGACAGAAAAAAAATAAAATACCTAGGAATACATTCAACCAAGGAGATAGAAGATCTCTACATCAGAATTACAAAACACTGCTAGAAGAAATCATACATGACACAAATGGAAAAACATTTCATGCTTATGGATTGGAAGAATCAATATCATTAAAATGCCCAAAGCAATTTACAGATTCAATGCTATTCCTATCAAACTACAAACATTATTTTTCACAGAACTAGAAAAAACTATTCTAAAATTCCTGTGGAACCAAAAAAGAGCCTAAATAGCCAAAGCAATCCTAAGCAAAAAGAACAAAGTGGAAGGCATCACATTACCTGACTTCAAACTATACCATAAGGCTACAGTAACCAAAACAGCATGGTACTGGTACAAAAATAGACACATAGACCAAGGAAACAGAGCAGAGAACCCAGAAATAAAGCTGCACACCTACAGCCATTTGATCTTTGACAAAGTTGGCAGAAATAAGCAATGGGGAAAGGACTCCTTATTCAGTAAATGGTGCTGGGGTAGCTAGCTAGCCATATCCTGAAGAACGAAACTAGACCCCTACCTGTCACCATATACAAAAATGAATTTGAGATGGATGAAAGATGTAAATGTAAGACCTCAAGCCATAATACTCTTTGACGAGGCTGATTGTGGTGGGTCATGCTTGCAATCCCAGAACTTTGGGAGGCCAAGGAAGGCAGATCACTTGAGTCCAGGAGTTCGAGACCAGCCTGAGCAACATGGTGAAACCCATCTCTACAAAAAACACAAAAATTAACCAGACATGGTGTTGCACGCCTGTAGTCCCAGCTACTAGAGAGACTAAGGTGGGAGGATTGCTTGAGTCCAGGAAGTTGAGGCTGCAGTGAGCCATGATCACGCCATGTACTCCAGTCTGAGCAACAGAGTGAGACCCTATCTCAAAAAAAAAAAAAAAAAAGAAAGGAAAAGAAAAAAAATCCTAGAAGAAAACCTAAGAAACACCATTCTAGACATCAGCTTTGGGAAATAATTTATGACTAAATCCTCAAAAGCAATTGCAAGACAAAAATTGACAAGTGGGACCTAATTAAACTAAAGAGCTTCTGCATAGCAAAATAAACCATCAACAAGAGTAAACAACCAAACTACAGAATGGGAGAAAATATTTACAGCCTGTACATCTAAAAAAGGGCTAATATCCAGAATCTATAAGGAACTTAACAAGCAAAAAACAAATAATCCCATTTAAAAATGCGCAAAAGACACAAACAGACATTTCTTAAAAGAAGACATACACATGGCCAACAAACATATGAAAAAACGTTCCACATTACTAATAGTCAGAGAAATGCAAATCAAAACCACAATGAGATACCATCTCACACCAGTTAGAATGGCTATTTTAGCAACTCGAAAAATAACAGATTCTGGTGAGGCTGTGGAGAAAAGGGAATGCTTATATACTGTTAGTGGGAATGTAAATTAGCTCAGCCACTGTGGAAAGCAGTTTGGAGATTTCTCAAAGAACTTAAGACAGAACTACCTTTCAATCCAGCAATCCCATTACTGGGTATATACTCAAAGGAAAATGAAGCTACCAAAAAGACACATGTACGTGTGTGTTCATCACAGCACTATTCACCATAGCAAAGACATGGAATCAGCCTAGGTGCCCGTCAGTGGTGGATTGGATAAAGAAAATGTGGTACGTATACACCATGGAATACTACACAGCCATAAGAAATAATGAAATCATGTCCTCTGCAGCAACATGGATGCAGCTGGAGGCCATTATCCTTAGCAAATTAATGCAAGAACAGAAACCAAATACCACGTGCTATCACTTATAAGTGGGAGCTAAACATGGGATACTCAGGGACATAAAGATGGCAACAATAGAAACTGGGGACTATTAGAGAGTGGGGAGAGGTGGAGAACGGAAAGAGTTGAAAAGCTAACTATTGAGTACTATGCTCAGTTGCTGGGTGATGGGGTCATTCATACCCACACTACAGCATCACACAATTTATCCAGGTAACAAATCTGCATGTGTATCCCCTGAATCTAAAATAAAAGTTGAAAAATAAAATAAAATAGAAAAACCACTAGCAATATTAAAAAAGAAAATGAGATATGGCACAAATAAATAATTTTAGCAATGAAAAAGGAAAATAACTTCATATCCAGCAAGATTTTAAAAATTTAAAATAATACTTTGGTTAATTTTATGCCAATAAATTTGAAAGTTTAAAAAAATATATAGGCTAGGCACAATGGCTCATGCCTGTAATCCCAACACTTTCAGAGCCCGAGGAGGGAGAATCGCTTGAGCCTAGGAGTCTGACACTGGCCTGGGCAACACAGGGAGACCTTGTCTCTACCAAAATTTTTTTTAAAATTAGCCGAGCATGATGGCATGTGCCTGTGACCCCAGCTAATTGAGAGACTAAGGTGGGAGGATCATGACACTGAACTTAAGCTTGGGCAACAGAGCAGGACCCTGTCCCCCCCAAAAAAGTGTGTGTGTGTGTGTGTGTGTGTGTGTGTAAACCTTCAGAAATGTTTAGTCACAATTACAGACACTGATAAAGTAATTGAACATCTTCTCATAAAAAAAAGTCCCAGATGGTTTTGTTGACCTGTCTACCAAATTTTTAAGCAAAAGTTTATTCTAATCTTTTGCAAACTCCCAAAGAAAATAGAAAAAGAGGGAACATTTTCTACCACATTCTGTGAGTTCAGTATAACCTTGATAACAATCAGACAAAGAATGTAGGAGAAAGAAAAATAACAGGCCAATTTTACTAATGAGTGTAGATGTAAGAATCCTTAAAAAAATTAGCAAATTGAAACTGTTAATGTACGATGTACAAAATAGTTATGAAACATCATGATCAAGTTATCTCAAAAATGTAAGATTTATATAACTTTAAAAAATTCTAGAATGCCATTCATCAGAAGCATAGATTAAACGAGGTATACTCTATAAAATTTTTTCTTTGATATTGGATGTCACCCGAAGGAATATTTCGGATGGTGTAAAAATAATGAATTGTTTGAATTTAAACACAAAGTTCTTAAGTTTACCTGGATTTGTGTATGAAAATAGTTTTTTTAATCACTTGAAAGAAGGAGAAAATAAAACTGAGTTAAAAGTTAAAGAAAATGTATCTCTCATATCTGAGTTTTATCCTCAAAACATATTTACTAGGCCTGCCACTGGATATATACTTATTTTATTTTTTTGTGAGATTTCCCATCCAGATTCACACAAACTTTGCAAGATGATTTTTGAGAGGCACTATTTTATTACTAAAGTTTGGTGATCAACACACACTTCATTCTTTTACCTATTAATTTGAAAATTTGAAAAGAAATTGTTAATTGTGCAGTATGACCTGTCCTGTAAAAGATATACTTTGCTTATGTTGTTCATATTTCCATCACCAGTTTGTTGCATATATATATGACATTGCATTTGAGATACGTCATTCAAATATGTATACACATACATATTCGAATATGTATATATATATTTGAATGACGTATCTCAAATGCAATGTCATCCATAGAAGGATAGCAATTACCAAGGATATTCTCTTTCTTAAGAAGCTATAGTATTGTTTCTAGTCATCTGGATTATCTCCAGTTGTCAGTGATTCCTCAAAACTCATTTTAAATGGATTAGTGAATATGTATGCAAAGTCCTTGAATATATTATAATTAAAGCTAGACTAGTGAATTTGGCTATGTATATATATATTTGAATGACGTATCTCAAATGCAATGTCATCCATAGAAGGATAGCAATTACCAAGGCTATTCTCTTTCTTAAGAAGCTATAGTATTGTTTCTAGTCATCTGGATTATCTCCAGTTGTCAGTGATTCCTCAAAACTCATTTTAAGTGGATTAGTGAATATGTATGCAAAGTCCTTGAATATATTATAATTAAAGCTAGACTAGTGAATTTGGCTATGTTCCAATTGTTATTGTTTTATTTACTGTTATTTTATAACATTTGAAAAACATTTTTCAAGTATTTTTTTCCTAATATGTTTGCTTATATGTATAAGGAAATATATTTAACTATTTATTATAATTAACATAATTCTCATTATAAGATCATATCGAATCGGTTCAAAATAAATTACTCAGTGAATGCCAATTGCTAGAACTGATCTATTCAGTCTTGTGTTGGGACCTACAATACTCTTGTCTCATGAACAGCATAAAATAGCCTTAGGTAATCACAACAGTCAGTTTTCAGGCATTGGAATGATCACGCACACACACGCACATTTTAAAGGTACACCGAATCAATATAGTTTATTTTATTATTTTATAAGCTGGGGCAGAAAACATATCTTGTGCTTTTCTGTATGCCTCAGAGAGCCTAATGCAGGTCTATGAAGATAGTTGATGCTCCATGCTTGGATAACTGACTGAAAGTGAGTGAGGGCATCAGTAATACACCTAGAAACTGCAGCCTGGTGCTTGGGTTCACATCCTGGCTCCATTATTCTTGAGCTGTGTGACTCTGAGCAAATGACATAAACTCTCTGTGCCCCAGTTTGTCAGGTGTTCACTGTGTAATAATAATTATACTTACTTCATAGGATTTTTTGTGAGCATTAAATGAATTGATACATATAAGTATTTAAAATATTACCTAACATATAATAAATATTTGATTTGTATCAGCTATTATCATTTGGAATAGATGGGCTAAGATGGAGCACTTTACTTTAATACGTTGAATACACATCTTTTCAAAGCTATTGCTCCAAAGTGATCCGCACAGAATGGCTGCGGAGTGAAATTTCTTGCTGCTGTGAACATTAATGAACATTCAAGTTTTGGTTCAGTTCTAGACATCAATAAATGCCAGTTTTCCTTGTCTTTTCTTCCGTGCCCTACCATGTTCTTTACCCCATGTCTCTGTCTGATAGTTGTTATTCTTATTACTGTGTTATGACTAAGTTTTTGGCATTGCTAATCCCACATCTTTGATCTCAAAACATTTATTATTCTTTGGATCTTTCATCTTCATTTACAGAAAACCCAAAAACTTGACTCTTTGTAACTACATAAGCCTGAATTTAAACCTTGGCTCTACCACATAACCTCTTCAGTCTTTATTTACTCGTCTACAAAGCAGAAGAATTAAATCTATTTACAAAGTTGTTGACAGCATTAGGGCAAGTTTCTGTTATTGTGGGTGCCCATCACAATGCCAGGCACATAGTGGATAATCAAAACATAGCAATTCCTTCTCTCCATGAACTGATTTTTCTCATTTTTTACTTTCTGCATTATTTCATTAAAAAACTGAGATAAAATTTTAATTTAATTTAATTGACTTTTAATCCATCTTTTCCACAACATTTCAAATTTTTATTTTCCAAAAGAGGTTAAAATCGTTTTGAATCCTCCGGCCTCTTTAAAGTACTGTCCTAGGGCTTACATGGAATACGAGACTCTATAAAACATCACTTTCTCCTCTCAAAATAAACCTGTAATTTACTGGTAGTTTTAATTTTCATGTAAATTACTATTTGGGAGCATTAACCATCAAATTTCTTATGTATATTCTATAGTGAGTATGAAGTTCTTGGGTCATAAGTATGAGCATTTAAGAACATAATTTTATTTTTATGTAACAACTTGGTTTTGATTTTAAGATCTTTTTTTCCCCAGTAGCAGATAAAATAATTTGATCAGTTCTGGGTAAACTCAGTTGTTAGGGTCTTCTCTCCTCTCTGATGTGAAATTTAATTTCCAGGAGCTTATGGCATTGTGGTTTCTGATGGGGGTGGTGGAAGGATAACTGGCTCATGCTTGTCATCTGTCCTTCATATTGGCTCCCATGAAGATGTTCTAGCCCATGCCCATAGAGACTTGCACAAACCTTCTTGATGGCATCTGCAGAGGTGTCCCTGTTCCCACCTGCACCATAGTGGTGTGGTCCCTACTGCTTCCCCCTCATCAGGGAGTCGCTCATTATGACCATGAGCCCCTTGCCAATTCTCTGGCTAGTTTCTGCACCCCTTTTGAAAAGCAAGAAAATTAATTCCTCTCATACACCACTATTGGCTCTTAGGAAGCTCAGTAAGGTGACCTTGGGCTCTAAGTGCCCACACCCACATACACAACCACATCTGCTACTAAGCCTGTTCCATGACGGTAGACGGAATTTCTGGAGACAAGGTTGTCTTCAAAAATTCCCCACGATCTTACTATTCAAAGAGTGGACCGTGGATTATCTGCATTAGGATCAACTGGGAATGTGCAGACTCCTGGGCCACATTTCAGAACTACTCAAATAAAAGTGTATTTTAATAAAATCCTCAGGTAATTTTTATGCACATTGAAATTTGCAAAGCACTGATCGGAGATACAGCATAGAGTTGCAATTTATCCTCAGAACCTTGACTTCATCTGAGGATTCTATTGCTCTCATCTCCCCGAGGGGCTAATTACTGAGGGAGAGGTATGGGGAAGTAGGGTCTGGTGATCTTTTCTAAGAGAGTTTCATCAATGTCTTAACAATCTTGTTTCCCATTTCCACTATATCCCTTTTCTTCTCTTAGTCCAGATAAAGGTTTAAGTTATTTTCTTCTGAGAGAGGAAACTGCTCCAGCAAATATTTGATTTAATCTTTGTATCACATAGGTGGGCATTTTAAACTGAAAAGCCAAGAATGTGTTGTATTTATTTTCTGATTGTGCTGTAATTCCCTCTCCTTCCCTTCTTCCTCACATCTCTGCTTGGGCCAATGGAACAATTCAGTTTAGTTGCCTTGATAGGGGAGGTTCAGGGTCAAGGTAATATAGGAGAAAGCAATTGATACTTGTCAATATGATCTCATGGGGATAAGGATTTTATTTAGGTTTTAAAATATTTTAGACTCAAGTGGATTTATGTTTTCTAGAAAGCCAAACTACATTTCTGAAACTGTAGTTCATTCTGTCATATTGAAAGTCCTTCTGTAAGGCTGTGTTTTCTGAAAATGGTCTTTGATAATAGAATTTTTGTGTGCAGATAGTGAATATTGGGCAAGTAGACTGATAGAAAGGACTTAAGCCTCTTCTGTCTTCAACAGTCCAGTTTGGTGCAATAGTTGATGTTTCAGATAGGTCTTCTTTGACTCCTTAAGAGTGAGCTATGCTCACTTTGAGTTCCAGGTATTTACTTCTATGTTAGCATTTAACACTTTGGTCACTGTATCCCTTATTAGACTACAAGATTACTGAGGACAAGGATCAGAGTCTCTTTCACTGTTTCATCCCCAATGCCTAGCCCAGTTCCTGGCTCATAGGAAAAACAAACCTGCTTGGATGAATAAATGAGCAAATTTATTGGTATTATTCAAAATTTTCCTCACTGAGCCTCAATACATGAGAGGGAGAAAATAAATATATAAAGTGTCATGGAAGTCTTTTAGTCCAATCACTGACTCAAAGTAAGAATCCTATATATAGCATCTCTACAGAGTCAAGCTTTTGCTAAAATATTTCCAGAAGAGGGAATATACTTAGGTTTTTTCCATTTATGGATCATTCACATTTTTAGAAAGTTCTTTCTTTATTGAATCAAAATCTGCCTCCTTAATTCTGTCTGCCCTTTGGAGTTTTATAGATTTCCATTTCTATAGTATAATTCTCTAAGTTTGCTAAAAAGACACAAGTTCAAAAAGATTTAAAATGTAGTAAGGATGGCTCATCTTGCACAGAAATCACCAACAGCTGGAACATCTGCTTTCTCCCCGATAAAATAAATAGGCTTTGCTTTGAATTTAGGTATTTATGGAACTGTCAGAAATGGAAAGGGAGAGGAATATGTGGGTTTGGCTACCACATTCAAGGAGGGAGAATTACCTTGATTTTTAGCCTTTGATGTGAGAGCAGCATCGTTTAGGTGCTTTATGATATCTGTCATATAACACAATATGGGGATTCATTTCTGGTTGTGGTATTTTACATTTGAAAATGCTCATCAAAATTTCTCTATGTGCCCTTGTTCTATGCCCATATAGCTACTCCCTACTGTCATTATCACTCCAAATTCTACATTTGAAAGACCAGAATTACCTCCTCCTCTTAACCAACTGTTTCTACCAACTACTCTATCACTGGCACTATTATTCTCCCAAGAGCAAAAAATACGTGGTTCATTTATCCTGCTCATCCCCACATCCTCTCAGCTACATAGTCGTGAGCATTTCTCACCTGTAGTGTTTCTTACATTTACTTCTTCCTCTCCAGTAATGATGAGGAGGCTCTCATTGCTACATGATTCATTTGCTGCTTCCCTTTCTCACTCCTGCTCCTATCCTGTTTTCCTGAAGAAGACATAGCACAGCTACATTATTTTTTTCTTTAATTCCATTGTCATCAATCTTTCACCTAATTTAAAATCCCAAACATATGGATGACCTGGTACATCAGTCTAAGCTTCTCTACTTCCATCTCAAGGTCCTCCTTCAACCCCAAAACCCTTAACTCTCAAATTGTCCAGGCTCATGTTAGCTACTGCACCACCCCATACAACCCACCCCAAACTCCAAGCCCACTCCAGTTGGTACCCTCTTTCCTTGCAACCCATCTGCACCCCAACTCATCCACAGCTATGCTACATTTGCATTTGTATTGATCTGCTCTCTCTTCTGTGCCAATTCTTAAGTTATATTTTCCCCACAAGTTTTTATTCCAGTTATTCCAGGCCTTATTCATCTCCTTCTCTTTCTATCACTTAACATTTTTATTGTGAATTATGATTTTAAAACAGGTAAATAAAACATGTGTACAGTTTTAAAACAGGTTGTGAAAATAATACCAATGTAACTACCACTCAGATAGGAAGTAGAGTATTCTGGGAACCCAGCACATTTTACAGTACTAATAGTCTGTACCTCATAATTTAGTACTTATGGTAATTAAGTATCATCTTGCCTTGTCTTATGGCTTAAATGTGCCATTGTATTCCTCCTACTCAATTGTAGGCTATTGAAAGGCAAGGGCTCTACAGATTATTCTTTAGAATATCCCACAGTGTCTCAAACTGTGCTAAGTAAATACTACATATTCAAGAGATGCTTGTTCATTGATTACAGACTAGGAAAAAGCAACACTTAGTACAAACAATATGTATGTTTATGTCCAAAAACTAACATTGTTATATCTTTCAAACACATGTTAATCTTTAGGAAATAGCACAGTTCTAACGTCTTAGCTTGTTTTTTTCCCACATATTGTCCTCTTTGGTTTCGGTTTTCTTTTCTTTATATGGCATTCAGCTTTCCTGGAGATTTCTCAGGGAATTTCCAGTTTTACAAAGCAGAATATAAAGGAATGCCTTGATAATAAATAGAAGTCCCTGGCAACATAGTAGAAACACCAATGATTGCCTGTCTTAATTCAGTTAAAGGACTGCTATAATCACAAAGCAGTCTTCTCTCTTCCACTGCACAATTCTCTCATGAAAAGAAACTCCGCATTGCATCCAAAGGTCTTTAGCAAATGTTAATAACATTCCACATATTGGAGGTTTTATCACACAGGACCTCTAGCAAAGATTCCATAACAGCAATAGGAAGAAAAATATATATATATATATACACACACACTCACACTCTAAATATATATACTAAGGAAATAGTAAACCTAAGAAATGCACATTTGAAAAAAAAAAAAAAACTAATCCCTGAAGGAGTTCTCAGTGCAGGACATTTGACTTAAGGAATTGTGCATTGTAAATTACATTAAAAATGTATAAAATATGCTGATAGTGATATACAGCAAAACAGCATACATATTACAAGACAACAAAGAACTCTAATGTTTGGTCAGACCTATGAATCCCTGAGATGTTGGGTTAAGTAAGTATTCCTTACATAGGAGAATTTGTGATTCAGCAGCAGAAAGAAGGAAATCTATTCTTTTGTCCTATCTTAACAGTTTCTATGACTGAGGCAAAATTCATTGTATTAAAGAAGCATTTCTTGTTCCGGCTAATTATAATCAGACAGTGGAGAAAAGCAGAAAGAAAACTTACATTATCAAAATGGATATATTTACAAGAGCTTAGTTCATGCATAGAGCATTAACTAAGGCCACAAGTGAAATAGCTGTATTAGGTAAGGTAGTAAACCACCAAAAATGGTATCTGACAATCATGGTGTTCAATCAGTTAAGCAACTAAGCCTAACTGTCAAGCTTCAGATACGAGGAAATGGACAAAACTATTTGTAAGGCTTATATTTTTATTAATTTAGTTAACAAATATTTATTGAGTGCCTACCATGTGCCAGATCGTTTTATAGTTACTTGGGATATATCAGTGAACAAAATAGACAAAATCCTTTGCTCTAATGTAGCTGACATTCTAGTGAGGATATGCTGATGGCCCTTCATGTTGTGTGATATGCCGTTTTTATGAATTTCAAAACCAAAAAAATACATTGCTGATTTTGTGGTGAAACCATAGAAAGACTAAAAGTAAACATAAGCCTCAAGATAGTGGTTAACGCCTGGGAGAAAGAGGGTAATAGGATCAGAGAGGAGCAAACAGGTAGCTTCAACGATATTGGTGATAGTAAATTTCTGAGGTTGGGTAATGGATTAACAGGTGTTTATTTTATTATTTTACTTTTTAAGCTAGCACAAGTTATATAATTTCTTTTGCACATATAAAATATTACATCATGAAGTATTTTCATATTAAAATAGGAATGTTTTTAAAAAGAGCAAGTGGACAGGGCATGGAACAAGGGAGATAGCCCATGTAATTTAAAATGGCTAAGAAAGTGGCTGGCAAGATGGCCGAATAGGAAAAGCTCTGGTCTGCAGCTCACAGTGCGATCAACGCAGAAGGTGGGTGATTTCTGCATTTCCAACTGAGGTACCTGGCTCATCTCACTGGGACTGGTTAGACAGTGGGTGCAGCACAAGGAGGGCCAGCCAAATCAGGGTGGGGTGCCTCACCCAGGAAGTGCAAGGGGTTGGGAAACTCCCTCCCCTAGCCAAGGGAAGCCATGAAGGACTGTGCTGTAAGGGATGGTGCTATCCAGCCCAGATACTATGCTTTTCCCATGGTCTTTGCAACCCACAGACCAGGAGATTCTCTTGGGTGCCTATGCCACCAGGGCCCTGGGTTTCAAGCACAAAACTGGGCGGCCATTTGGGCACACACTGAGCTAGCTGCAGGAGTTTTTTTCATACCCCAGTGGCACCTGGAATGCCACCGAGACAGAACCGTTCACTCCCCTGGAAAGAGGGCTAAAGCCAGGGAGCCAAGTGGTCTAGCTCAGTGGATCCCACCCCCATGGAGCCCAGCAAGCTAAGATCCACTGGCTTGAAATTCTCGCTGCCAACACAGCAGTCTGAAGTCGACCTGGGATGTTGGAGGTTGGTGGGGGGAGGCGCGTCAGCCATTACTGAGGCTTGAGTAGACGGTTTTCCCCTCGCAGTGTAAATAAAGCCACAGGGAAGTTTGGACTGGGTGACGCCCACCACAGCTCTGCAAAGCTGCTGTAGCCAGACTGCCTCTCTAGATTCTTCCTCTCTGGGCAGGGCATCTCTGAAAGAAAGGCAACAGGCCCAGTCAGGGGCTTATAGATAAAACTCCCATCTCCCTGGGCCAGAGCACCTGGGGGGAAGGGGTGGCTGTGGGTGCAGCTTCAGTAGACTTAAATGTTCCTGCTTGCTGACTCTGAGGAGAGCAGCGGATCTGCCAGCACAGTACTCAAGCTCTGCTAAGGGACAGACTGCCTCCTCAAGTGGGTCCCTGATTTGCATGCCTCCTGACTGGGAGACACCTCCCAGCAGGGGTTGACCAATACCTCATACAGGAGAGCTCTGGTTGTCACCTGGCGGGTGCCCCTCTGGAATGAAGCTTCCAGAAGAAGGAACAGGCAGCAATCATTGCTGATCTGCAGCCTCTGCTGGTGATACCCAAGCAAACAGGGTCTGGAGTGAACCTCCAGCAAACCAGAGCAAACGTGCAGCAGAAGGGCCTGACTATTAGAAGGACAACTAACAGAAAGGAATAGCATCAACATGAACAAAAAGGACATCCACACAGAAACCCCATCCAAAGGCACCAACATCAAAGACCAAAGGTAGATAAATCCACGAAGATGAGGAAAAACCAGTGCAAAAAGGCTTAAAAAGCCAAAAACCAAAACTCCTCTTCTCCTCCAAGGTATCACAACTCCTCGCCAGCAGGGGAACAAAACTGTATTGAGAATGAGTTTGACAAATTGACAGAAGTAGGCTTCAGAAGGTGGGTAATAAAAAACTCCTCTGAGCTAAAGCAGCATGTTCTAACCCAACGCAAGGAAGCTAAGAAGCTTGAAAAAAGGTTAAAAGAATTGCTAACTAGAGTTACAAGTTCAGAGAAGAACATAAGTTACCTGATGGAGCTGAAAAACACAGCACGAGAACTTTGTGAAGCATACACAACTATCAATAGCCGAATTGATCAAGTGGAAGAAAGGATATCAGAGATTGAAGATCAACTTAATGAAATAATGCATGAAGACAAGATTAGAGAAGAAAGAATGAAAAGATATGAACAAAGCCTCCAGAAAATATGGGACTATGTGAAAAGATCAAGCCCACATTTGATTGGTGTACCTAAAAGTGACAGGGAGAATGGAACCAAGTTGGAAAACATTCTTCAGGATATTATCCAGGAGAACTTCCCCAACCTAGCAAGATAGGCCAGCATTCAAATTCAGAAAATACAGAGAACACCACAAATATACTCCTTGAGAAGAGCAAACTGAAGACACATAATCATCAGATTTACCAAGGTTGAAATGAAGGAAAAAATGTTAAAGGCAGCCAAACAGAAAGGTTGGAATACCCACAAAGGGAAGCCCATTAGACTAACAGCGGATCTCTCTGCAGAAACCCTACAAGCCAGAGGTGAGTGGGGGCCGATATTCAACATTCTTAAAGAAAAGAATTTTCAACCCAGAATTTCATATCCAGCCAAATTAAGCTTCATAAGCGAAGGAGAAATAAAATCCTTTATAGATAAGCAAATGCTGAGAGATTTTGTCACCACCAGGCCTGCCTTACAAGAGTTACTGGAGGAAGCACTACATATGGAAAGGAACAACCAGTACCAGCCATGGCAAAAACATACCAAATTGTAAAGACCATCAACACTACGAAGAAACAGCTTCAACTAATGCGCAAAATAACCAGCTAGCATAATAAAGACTAGATAAAATTCACACATAACAATATTAACCTTAAATGTAAATGGGCTAAATGCCCCAATTAAAAGAAACAGACTGGCAAATTGGATAAACAGTCAAGACCCATCGGTGTGCTGTATTCAGGAGACTCATCTCATGTGCAAAGACACACATAGGCTCAAAATAAAGGGATGGAGGAACATTTACCAAGCAAAGGGAAAGCAAAGAAAAAAAAAAAAAAGCAGGGGTTGCAATCCTAGTCTCTGATAAAACAGACTTTAAACCAAAAAGATCAAAAAAGACAAGGAAGGGTATTGCATAATGGTAAAGGGATCGATGCAATCTGAAGAGCTAACTATCCCAAATATATATGCACCCAATACAGGGGCACCCAGCTTCATAAAGCAAGTTTTTAGAGACCTACAAAGAGACTTAGACTCCCACACAATAATATTGGGAGACTTCAACACCCCACTGTCAATATTAGACAGATCAATGAGACAGAAAATGAACAAGGATATTCAGGACTTTGAACTCAGCTCTGGACCAAGCAGACCTAATAGACATCTACAGAACTCTCCACCCCAAATCAACAGAATATGCATGCTTCTCAGCACCACATAGCACTTATTCTAAAATTGACCACATAATTGAAAGTAAAACACTCCTCAGCATATGCAAAAGAACGGAAATGATAAGAAACAGTCTCTCAGACCACAGTGCAATCAAATTAGAATTCAGGAATAACAAACTCACTCAAAACTGCACAACTACATGGAAACTGAACAACCTGCTCCTGAATGTCTACTGGGTAAATAACAAAATTAAGGCAGAAATAAATAAGTTATTTGAAACCAATGAGAACAAAGACACAATGTACCAGAATCTCTGGGACACAGCTAAAACAGTGTTTAGAGGGAAATTTATAGCACTAAATGTCCACAGGAGAAAGCAGGAAAGATCTAAAATCAACACCATAACATCACAATTAAAAGAACTAGAGAAGCAAGAGCAAACAAATTCAAAAGCTAGCAGAAGACAAGAAATAACTAAGATCAGAGGAGAGCTGAAGGAGATAGAAACAGAAAAAAACCCTTTAAAAAAATCAATGAATCCAGGATCTGGTTTTTTGAAAAGATCAACAAAAGAGATAGTTTGATGGCCAGACTACTAAAGAAGAAAAGACAGAAGAATCAAATAGACACAGTAAAAAATGATAAAGTGGATATCACCACTGATCCCACAGAAAAACAAACTACCATCAGAGAATACTATAAACACCTCTTCACATATAAACTAGAAAATCTAGAAGAAATTGATAAATTCCTGGACACATACACCTTCTCAAGACTAAACAAGGGAGATGTCGAATCCCCAAACAGACCAAGTTATAAAATTGAGGCAGTAATTAAAAGCCTACCAACCAAGAAAAGCCTAGTACCAGACAGATTCACAGCCGAATTCCACCAGAGGTACAAAGAGGAGCTGGTACCATTCCTTCTGAAACTATTCCAAACAATAGAAAAAGAGAGACTCCACCCTAACTCATTTTATGAGGCCAGCATCATCCTGATACCAAATTCTTTCAGAGACACAACAAAAAAAGAAAAATTCAGGCCAATATCCCTGATGAATATTGATGCGAAAATCCTCAATAAAATACTGGCAAACCATATCCAGCAGCACATTAAAAAGTTTATCCACCACGATCAAGTTGGCTTCCTCCCTGGGATGCAAGGTTGGTTCAACATATGCAAATCAATAAACATAATCCATCACATAAAGAGAACCAATGACAAAAAGCACACGATTATCTCAATAGATGCAGGAAACACCTTCAATAATATTCAACACCCATTCATGCTAAAAACTCTCAATAAACTAGGAATTGACAGAATGTATCTCAAAATAATAAGTGCTATTTATGACAAACCCACAGCCAATATCATACTGAATGGGCAAAAACTGGAAGCATTCCCTTTGAAAACCGCCACAAGATAAGGATGCCCTCTCTCACCACTCCTATTCAACATAGTATTGGAAGTTCTGGCTAGGGTAATCAGGCAACAGAAAGAAATCAAGGGTATTCAAATAGGAAGAGAGGAAGTTAAATTGTCTCTGTTTGCAGATGACATGATTGTATATTTAGAAAACCCCATTGTCTCAGACCAAAATCTCCTTAAGCTGATAAGCAACTTCAGCAAAGTCTCAGGATACAAAATCAATGTGCAAAAATCACAAGCATTCCTATACACCAATAATAGACAGAGAGCCAAATCATGAGTGAACTCCCATTCACAACTGCTACAAAGAGAATAAAATACCTAGGAATACAACTTGCAAGGGATGCGAAGGACCTCTTCAAGTAGAACTACAAACCTCTGCTCAAGGAAATGAGAGAGGACACAAACAAATGGAACAACATTCCATGCTCATGGATAGTAAGAATCAATATCATGAAAATGGCCATACTACCCAAAGTAATTTACAGATTCAATGCTATTCCCATCAAGCTACCACTGACTTTCTTCACAGAATTAGAAAAAACTACTTTAAATTTCATATGGAACCAAAAAAGAGCTCATATAGCCAAGACAATCCTAAGTAAAAAGAACAAAGCTGGAAGCATTACATTACCTGACTTCAAACTATACCTCAAGGCTACAGTAACCAAAACAGCATGGTACTGGTACCAAAACAGATATGTAGACCAATGGAACAAAACAGAGGCCTCAGAAATAACACCACATATCCACAACCATCTGATCATTGACAAACCTGATGAAAACAAGCAATGGGGAAAGGAAAGGATTCCTTATTAATAAATGGTGTGGAGAAAACTGGCTAGCCATATGCAGAAAACGGAAACTGGACCCCTTCCTTACACCTTATACAAAAATTAACTCAAGATGGATTAAAGACTTAAACATAAGACCTAAAACCATAAAAACCCTAGAAGAAAACCTAGGCAATACCATTCAGGACATAGGCATGGGCAAAGACTTTAAGACTAAAACACCAAAAGCAATTGCAACAAAACCCAAAATTGACAAATGGGATCTAATTAAACTAAAGAGCTTCTGCACGGCAAAAGAAACTATCATCAGAGTAAACAGGCAACCTACAGAATCGGAAAAAATTTTGCAATCTATCCTGACAAAGGGCTAATATCCAGAATCTACAAGGAACTTAAACAAATTTACAAGAAAAAACCAAACAAACCCATCAAAAAGTGGGCAAAGGATGTGAACAGACACTTCTCAAAAGAAGACATTTATGTGGTGAACAAACATATAAAAAACACTCATCATCATGGGTCATTAGAGAAATGCAAATCAAAACCACAATAAGATACCATCTCACAGCGGTTAGAATGGCAATCATTAAAAGGTCAGGAAACAACAGATGCTGGAGAAGATGTAGAGAAATAAGAACACTTTTACACTGTTGGTGGGAGTGTATGTTAGTTCAACCATTGTGGAAGAGAGTGTGGCAATTCCTCAAGGATCTAGAATCAGAAATACCATTTGACCCAGGAATCCCATTGCTGGGTGTATACCCAAAGGATTATAAATCATTCTACTATAAAGACACATGCACACATATGTTTATTGCAGCACTATTCACAATAGCAAGGACTTGGAACCAACTCAAATGCCCATCAATAATAAACTGGATAAAGAAAATGTGGCACATATACACTATGGAATACTATGCAGCCATAAAAAATAATGAGTTCATGTCCTTTGCAGGGACATGGATGAAGCTGGAAACCATCATTCTCAGTAAACTAACACAGGAACTGAAACCAAAGACTACATGTTCTCACTCATAAGTGGGAGGTGAACAATGAGAACACATGGACACAAGGAGGAGAACATCACACAATGGGGCCTGTCAGGGGGAAGGGAGCAAGGGGAGGGATAACATTAGGAGAAATACCTAATGTAGATAACGGGTTAATGAGTGCAACAAACCACCAGCCATAAAAAAAGAATGAACTCGTGTCCTTTGCAGGTACAAAGGACATTGAACTTTCCATTGAAAATAAAACATGATTATTTACAGTAAAAAAAAAAAGACAATATTAAAACAATACTGTGGCTTTACACTGATAGTCTAACCAGCATCAATTATTTAAGGTGAAATCCCAGTAACAAATATAAATATAAATTGAGCCTCTAATGGTTCTGCTTCTCTTATTGATCTCAGACTGATACAAGTTTTGGGCAAGTTTTTGTAGGTGTCCCATGCCTCAAGGCATCAGAAAAGCCCCAGGCAAGGTAGAAAGTGAGAGGCACATAGGGAGAGACTGTCAGTTTGCTCCTGGATGAAACTGACCAAAGCAGGTATTAGTTAGGTAGCCGCAGCAGTGGCTGGAATAAGAAGTGAGGCTGAAAGGATTTTAAGTAGTGTGCAAGAGATATCCAATAAGCATTCTATAATAAAAGTATGTATAGGGTACTAGGGAAATGCCTATTTCAATTAAGGTAGGGATTTCACAGAAAAGATTCACAGTTCTGTGACCCAGCAGAATAGTGTCCTCAAATAAATGTCATCACACTTGTTAATGTAATTGTAAACTTCTCTTTATATTACTAAAGGTCATCACCTTAATTTTTTAATTATTTCAGATTTCAATTGAATATCCATATTTGGTAAGGAGGCTGATGCTTTTGTTGCTGTAAAATCATGCAGTGTATTGACATGAAGTTGGAATTTCAATGTACCTATTTTGGTAGTGTGAAACACCAAGTTCATAAAATTATAGTCTTCTACTCCCCCAAAGGGTTAATCTTGCCTGCTTCCTAGAAAAACCAGTGCACTGAGAACAGCAGGTTTTTGCAATAGAGAAAAAATTTAATAATCGCAGTATCAGCCAAGTGAAAGGACAGGAGTTTATTATTACTCAAATCAGCCTCCATGAAAATTTGGAAGCTAGGATTTTTTAAGGATAGTTTGGGGGACAGAGGCTAGGGAATGGGGAATGCTGATTGGTTGGGTTGGGGAGAAATCATAGGGAGTCAAAACTTGTCTTCTTGTTCTGAGTCTGTTCCTGGGTGGGGGCCACAAGACCAGATGAGCCAGTTTACTGGTATGGATGGTGCTAGCTGGTCCATCTGATTGCAGGGTCTAAAAATTACCTCAAACACAAGTCTTAGGTTTTACAACAGTGATGTTATTTACAGGAGCAATTGGAGAGGTTAGGAATCTTGTGGCCTCTGGCTACATCACTCCTGAGCCATAATTTCTAATCTTATGACTAATTTGTTAGTTTTACAAAGGTGGTCTTGTCCCCAAACAAGGAAGAAGTTTGTTTTGGGAAGGGGCTCTTATCCTTTTCTCAAAGTTAAACAATAAAGTAAATTCCTCCCATAGTTAGCATGGCCTTCAGCCAGGGATGAAGGGCAGCTTGGAGATTAGAAGCAAGATGGAGTCAGTGGAGTCAGCTTGGTCAGATTTCTTTCCCTGTCATAATTTTCCTATGTCAAATTTTTCTCATTGTTATAATTTTTGCAAAGGAGATTTCATCATGAGACCTTCTGAAGTATTTAAAACTAAGATTTTTTTCTTTAGGGAGATGGGAGATTACTAGCATTTCTCTTATAAACATAGGTTTCAACACTTCATTTTATAGAACTTCCCTTTCTTTCTTAACTTACATTTAGCAACAGAAGGAGATTTTTGTAGCTATAACAAAATGATGAGGAAAAAAGTAGACTGAGCTTAGTATATATTAATGGTATGTGCACAATGTTAGCAAAATTCTTGCTTACATTTTGCCTAAATATAAATATTTTTGACATAAAGCCTATTATAAGGAGCTATTTTTATACTAATAAATAGAAACTACCATTTAATCAGATCTTTCATTAACTAGCTTTGTGCCTGCCATAGAGATGGGATGTTTGTGTCCTCCCCAAATTCATATGTTGAAATCCTAATCCACAAGGTGATGGTATTGGAAGGTGGGGCCTTTGGAAGGTAATGAGGTCCTGAGAATGGAGCCACATGAATAGAATTACTACCCATATAAAAGAGACCTCAGGGAGCTCCCTTGCTCTTTTTTCCATGTGAAGACACATCAAGAAGACAGTAGTCTGTGGATCAGGAAGTAAACCCTTAGATATTGAATCTGCAGGTGCCTTGATATTGGACTCCCCAACTTTCAGAATTGTAAGAAATAAATGTTTGTCATTTAGGTCGCTCTGTCTGTGGTATTTTTATAGTACTATGAACGGACTAAGGCAGTATCATTGGGTACATAATGTAAACTCTTTGGGCCTCAGCATATGTGTGTGTGTGTGTGTGTGTGTGTGTGTGTGTGTGTGTGTGTGTGTATAGAAAGAGAGAGAGACATAAATATAAATGTTTTAGTTAAATAGGTTTTCTCCCAGTTCAAAAATTCAATCATTGGCCAGGCGCGGTGGCTCACGTCTATAATCCCAGCACTTTGGGAGGCCGAGGCAGGTGGATCACTTGAGGTTAGGCATTCGAGACCAGCCTGGCCAACATGGTGAAACCCCATCTCTACTAAAAATACAGAAATTAGCTGGGCTTGGTGGTGCACACCTGTAATCCCAGGTACTTGGGTGGCTGAGGCATAAGAATCATGTGAACCCAGAAGGCGGAGGTTGCAGTGAGCTGAGATCATCCCACTGCACTCCAGTGTGGGTGACAGAGTGAGATTCTGTCTCAAAAAAATATATATTATTATTATTATTTAGGCTTTCATTTTGCAATAAAATTTCCAATTAGTAAAGAAGCCCAGGAAAATCAGAAAAAGTAACATTATATCAATTATTTTTGTTACTGAGTTTCAAGTCCCACTGGGATTAATAATTTGATTTAATAACAGTTTATAAATGGGGTTGTTTTTTCTCTTAACAGAGGAAAAAGTAACACCCAAATGCTTATTATACTAAGACCTATTGTGTTTAGATTTTTATCGCTTAAAAGCGGCAGAAAGCGTTCCCTTTAGTATTGTCTAAAGGAAATGAAACAATTCACTTTTAATAGCAATACATCAGCTAAGTGAAATTTTGACACACATACTCCCCATGAGGAGTACCTTGAAAGAAAGATCAAAACCTTTTAAAAACTTCGTAGCACCAAAATTCCCATTTTCCTTGGGAACTTCCCATGATTCATGAGATTCCAAAAGTGTAAAGATTCAGATCTGTTGAAAACTGAAGGAAAATTCATTAACAATTGTGTTTATCAATATTTTAAAAGAACAAAGCTTAACATTTTAGTGAGTGAGGGAGGCCGGATGTGAGACATTCTGAAAGCATCTTCTGTGACCTGATTCCCATTAGATATAAAAATAAATCCAACCCAGTGGCCAGGAAGACTGCACTGCTCTGCATAAAACTGAAAGCTAATCAAACTCTCTGATAATAATGAATCAAAGGATGAAAAATAGAGAAGTCTGGAAGAAGAGAGAAAGGAACTTCTTTTAAATCTTAGAAACAAGAAAAAAGAACTTACCATATAAGCTTCGGTGACTACCTTTCCCACCAGCAGCACCACTTGTTGTGGGACCTGTTTCCCAGTGCTCCGCTGGGTGCTGTACACAGACATGAGAGTATAGCTCAGTTTGAGGCTAAGTGCATCCACATAAGCAATTCAGTCATGTCTGAACAGATTTGGGCAAATCCATTCTTATGAAGGTGCTGAGGAGATCCTCCTGGAAAATAACTCACCTTAAGGGCAGAAAAAGTAAGACATCAATGTGCCTAACCCAATATGAAAGCCTTAGTCATCAGAAGAGAGGGCAACTTCTGAGTCTACTCAGTCTTCAATAATACTGGGTCACTTGGAATTGTCTCCTGCTCATGGGCCCTGTCTCAGTCAGGGAGAGAGAGCAAGCAATAAAAGGGCATTTCCACTAAAACTCAGTAAGGTATTGGCACCAGCAACACTACTTTGGTAGTCTTTGAATTCAGTGTAACATAAAAAAGGGAAAAGAGGCATGCTCCCTTTTTATCACAACCCAACAAATAGTTTTGGCACGTATTCATCCGCTCTCACATTGCTACAGAGAACTATCTGAGCCTGGGTAATTTATAAAGGGAAGAGGTTTAATTGGCTCACGGTTCCACAGGCTGTACAGGAAGCATGGCTGGGGTAGGGGGTAGCTCAGGAAACTTACAATCATGGCAGAAGGCAGAGGGGAAGCTGGCAAGTCCTACATGGCTGGAGCAAGAGGAAGAGACAGAGCAAAGGGGGAAGTGCCACACACTGCCAAACAACTAGATCTTGTGAGAACCCACTATCACAAGAACAGCAAGGGGGAAATCTGCGCCCATGGTTTAATCACCTCCCACTAGATCAACACTGGGGATTACAATTCAACACGAGATTTGGGTGGAGACACAAAGCCAAACCATATCAGGAGACACAAAGCCAAACCATATCAGGCATCTTGAGGGAGACAGTGAAAATGAAAGTGCCCAGTAGGTGATGATAGCCCCCTGGTGGTTAGGTAGCAGATACTTCAGAAGCAGCAGTGGGATCTCCTGGATTTCCCCCGTTAACTGACGATATATTCATTGGCATTTACAGAAATTCACTATTACTTCTAGAAAGCCTTTAGGCGGTGAGATGAATGTATTAGTCAAGAGAAGTTAGGTTGTCATAAAAAACACGTTGCTTCTGCTTACAACTCAATAATCACAAGCCTCATGGCCCTGCCGAACTGCAACTTGGCAAGTGGATGTGGAGGAGCAGATGGCACTCTTGCTAAGCATTGCTGTCTCAGCCCCAAGAAGTATGGAGGCTGTAAGCAAGGGATAGGAGGAGGAGCTGATAAAATGTATTCTTAATTTTACTGCATTCATTCTCACATACTGATGATACCAGGGAAGATAGTCAATTACATACATAAGTCTTTTATTTAATCCTCATGGCAGTCAGAGAAAACAGAGAAGTTAAGTAACTTGCCAGAAGTTACACAGCTGTTCAGGTCTCCTGGACTCCAAAGCTATTTGCTTTTTATTATTCCATGTTTGCAAAAAAAAATTATATGCCTTAAAATAGCCTCAAACATTCACTGAGTTCCTACTCTGTTATTATCTCAGTTTTCTTCACAGCAACCCAGTAAGATGAGATTGCTATTATCCTCAACAGGATCACAGAGGGTTGAGTAACTTGATCAAAGTTACTGCAAGCAGAAAAGATATAATGTGAGCCCAGATCTTCTCCCTTCAGTTGACTGGAATTTGAAATCCAATCAATTCCCAGTCTATTCCCAGTCTGATGCTTTTTCCACCTCCTTAATTGGTGATGAAGATACTTCAATTATTCCTATTATCAATGTCATAAATCATAGGCCATAAACTATGGTTAGTTCAGTAACTGCTACTCTGGAGGAAAATAGCTTCTTTCTAACATAAACCTTTATTTTTCATTTGAGTAAGTCATTGAACATTTCCAAAGCATAGACTTCTTTGGCCTTCACAAATAAAACAAAGATAATGGGTACATTAATTCTACTAAATACACATCAGGTACTTAAGAGAGATGCTTAACTCTAACTCCTAGGATGTTTTTGAAACAGAATCTGTAAAGAAGAAGACAATGTCAATTGACATAGTTGAGAAGAGAGGCAGGTGAAATGCTGTCAGGAAAGTTTAAAGGAAATTAATGAAGACTAAGAACAATTTTTATTTAATGTAAAGGGGAATGCATGTCATAAAAATGATAGGAAAACAAGCCATATAGTAAGACTTTATTAGGGCATAGGTACACAGAACCAAACCAGGGAAGATAAGAGTGTATTGTGCTAAAGAAAGACAACAGAGTTGTTGGGATATTCACTAAGTTACAAGTTATCTGCCATATGCAAAATCTAGCCCATTTGCAGATAAGGTTTGGGACTTGTCTCATACAGATTAAACATTGTTTATCTGCAAATAGATTGATTTCTTTATATGGGCCTTAAACTATATAAATTTGTTAAAAATAACCTTTATAACAGGACATATTTGCAAGATGGCTCAGAATAATTACTCTGTCTTCAAATTATTGTGAAAACAAGGGGGGTTAGATTTAGTTTTCACCAGTTTCCTTAAAAGGCAAATCACTGGCTCAAGTCAGAGAAAGCATCAAAATGGCTACATTTAAATTGAAAGTTGATACAGAAGGGTCTACAACAGGGTCTCAACTCTGACTGCTCATTAGAATTGCCTGAGGAACTGTCAATAAACATTGCTGCCTGGGCCTGTGGACAAAAATTCTAATTAAAGATGGGGAGTTGAGGGCGCAGTACAAGGGCTGGTGACAAGCAATTATATTTTTAAAATTCTTCCCGGATAGTCTGATGTCTGATCTGTAGCCTTCCACCATCAGTATTGTATGAAAGTACATCTCTTTGACTAATCAGTCAACCCATTAAAAAAAAGACCACAAAGCAAAAACCCTAATTCTTGAAAGATTAGCCATGTCATGCTATGACCAATGTTAGTTATTAGTGTTACATTTTACTTTGGTATAGTTTAATTATTAGTGTATTCTTAACAAATGCATATCATCAGTGACAACAAGTCATATTTTTAATGAGTTATCATTGCAAGTTAGTGTTAAACTTCTCACCTTGATGAACATAATAAAAATTTTGTGCACATTTTATTGTGAAATCTAAAGCTTTATCTTTAGCAATTCTCTCTGTTCAAACTTCTGAGCCCCATTCTTGTGTGTGGTGTGATGGTGCTCGGCATGTCTACTGTCTTTGTTCTTATATTCATCTATTCCTTTGTAATATGGTAATTAGTTTTAAGATGAAAGCTAATCCCGACTGTGAGAGTGCTGAGCTATTGTTACTGCTGGCTAATGTATCACTAGAAGACCATGCACAGCAAAACAGAAAAAAAGGTTTTTCTTGTGTTCTCCATTGGTTTATTATTAGGAGTAGGGGAACAATGTGCAAAATTTATCTCTAAGGCATAAATGAGAGTAGCGATGGAAAAAAAAGCAAAACATATTGAGATGAGAAACAGTGAGTTTTCAGAGGGCTATCAATAAGTTTAAGTCATTTCCTGTACTGGAAGAGCAGAAGTTCAGCATCCAAACCCAGATCCACTGGTGGAAGGGGAGTCTTTGGGGTTTTATATCTCTGCTAAAAGGGCAAGCAAAATAATGTGCGTGTGTATGTGCAGTTTTCAGGAGAGCAATACCTGTTACCTTTGCCAAAGGCTTATGAGTGAGGTATCTACAAATTGATATGAAGGAAAGCTATCTCTTCATATCTTCTCTTTCTTAGCAGTAACCAATACTGAGTCTTTTTCAACTAATCTTTTAGGGGTTCTTTGCTGGAATAATCTATAATACTTGGTGTATTTCTTCATTATGTCCTTACAATAATTCCTAATCAATATACAAGTATTGGAATCAGGCTTGCTTCTTCTGTATAGAAGGCTGCTAGCATCAGGGTCTTAATTTCATGAATGGCAGTTGCTGTGGCTTCTCTTCCTTTTCTGCTAATACTACCTCTCATAACATTGTTTTAATCTTCTTATTCTGAACTTTTGCTTGACTGGTAGGTGGACCAGCTAGCTGGGTGTTACTGAGGTTTAACACCTACTCAGACCCATGCTTATCTCTCTTGCTGTACAGATGAACAGGTTAGCATCCTCTGAAAGGACAGTATCTCAGCTCTCCTGAGAGAGTGGGAGAGGTAAAAGAGAGGGTCCCCATAACATTTTTTCTTAACTTTGAGTCAGGTTTATGCATTCATCCATGGCTCTACTCTCATGATCATTCCAGTGCTATTAGAATGCATTGCATTTAAAAAAATCTGATAAATCTAGCAGTAGAAATGGGCCTATCTTGCTCTTTACTAATAATGAGTGCTCAAGGCCAGACTGGTTACACAGAGAACCTTGACATCTAAAGCATGCTGTAGGCTTCAGCCCCACTCCATTAGGAGCCTGATGCCATCATCCATGCTTATAATAATTGCTCATAGTTATTGAAACATACTGCATATCAGGCATGTAACTTGTATTATCTTATTTACTCTCCACAACAATTCTCCTAGGTAGGTCCTATGATTATTTACATATCATAAAACAAAGGTTTATTGTAATCACATAAATCGTACAAGATCATACAGCTAGTAGGTGATTGAGCTGGGATTTACACAGTTTAAATCTGTTTCTGACTCTAAGGCCTCTATGTTAAACTATATTAACTCCAACGGTTTCTGGAAAAATCCAGAGTATCCAAAGTACGTAGAGTCGGAGTTGGGGAAATGATAGTCACTATGAGTTTGCCTCCTTGAAATATAGTTATATATTACTCATAGGTATTTAAAATTACTTACTTATAGCAAGAACAATGAAAGTACTAGGTTTTGATGTGAGCTTAGACAACATCAAAAACAACAAACAAAATCTTTATTACTACAGACCTTGAAAATACCTAGATATTTTCTACAGAATATCCACAATTCTTTATTTGCTCATCAAAATTTACAGTGACTTTTCCTCAAGTAATAGCTTGATAAATTTTTAAAGTTTAATTATTCTTCATTTAATTATTAATATCAGTGAATGTTTAGAAAATATTACATGTCTACATTTGAGTAACTCTATTTTAACACTGATGATTAACATTTATGGCATGTTGCATGTGTATGTTCACTGCAGCACTATTCACAATAGCAAAGACATGGAATCAAGCCAAATGCCCATCAGTGATAGACTGGATAAAGGAAATGTGGTTCATATACACATGGAATACTAT
The DNA here is from genome assembly GCF_029289425.2 of Pan paniscus. NCBI lineage: Eukaryota > Metazoa > Chordata > Mammalia > Primates > Hominidae > Pan > Pan paniscus. The sequence goes on from NC_073249.2 coordinate 126,198,379, forward strand.
GTGGCCATAAAAAGGAATGAGATCATGTCCTTTGCAGAAACATGGATGGAGCAAGAGGCCATTATCCTCAGCAAACTAGCACAGGAACAGAAAACCAAATACCACATGTTCTCACTTATAAATGGGATCTGAACAATGAGAACACATGGATACAGGGAGGGTAACAACACACACTAGGGCCTGTCAGCAGCAGGTAGGGGTGCGTAGTGGGGAAAGCATCAGATTAAATAGCTAATGATTGCTAGGCTTAATATCTAGGTGATGGGTTGATAGGTGAAGCAAACCACTATGGCACACGGTTTACCTGTGTAACAAACCTGCACATCCCGCACATGTATCCTGGAACTTAAAAACTTTTATGGCATGTTTTAGAAACATGAAATAGTCTGATGGAGATCATTTTAGAATATGTAAAAGGGAATAGCTGGAGACACATTGGGAAGTTTGGCTGGAATTATATTGTAAAGGGCTTATATGCCATTTATTTTTTAAGTTAAGAAGTATCACAAAAAATGTTAGCCAGAGGAGCAACATTGTTCTATAATAAGAAACTATATATAAACTTGAAAATTCAATGTACGAATGTTAGAAATAAGCTATTTTTCTATTGTATTCATGTGTATCTCTAACATTTTTTCCTTGTTACTTATTTTAGAGAACAAGCACATTTAGTATAGAGACCATATGAGTGGTTGTAAGTAGTTAAATCAAAAGGAGAGGGTCATCTTATCACACTGCTAAAGACGACAGGAATATCCAGCCGAGGACCCTTTCTCTCTAACTCTGGGCTCTGCTTCTCTGTAAAGATCAGGCTTTATTCTCTCAAACCAGGGGACTCTATGGGCTGGAATTATGGCCTCTGGCATAATACAATGTGACAGCAAACACCAAAGCAATAGACCTTGGTAGTTTTTTCTAAAAAATGATAAAATGGGAGAGACTAGTTTTCAATCTGGCATGTAAGGAGCTTGTAACTGATCACTACATGCTCACAGGTTAAAAGCTGAACAGACTAAAAAATCTTCAACTCTTCTTGGGTTTGTCACAGAAGTGAGGTCGTGGGGAAAATTGCTGCCCCCAAAACAAGAAAGTCAGACAAACACAGAGAATCCCAAACACCAGAGCAGAAACCCATGAGCAAAAATCTCTGTGGGAATCACTGCAGGGGTTGGAAAACGATAACTATAATTGATGAATTGCTGGAGGCTCAGTGTGGACAAGTCTGGGAGTTACAAATGCCAGAGGGCCCTGTCCCGGGGTGAAGGTTGTCCCCACACTTTTGTAAGTTTTGTCTCCAGGAGCTCAAGCAGGTTCTTACAGCCAATAATGGAGGAAAGTCCCCTCATGCTTCTGACAAAGGGAGAGGAAAGGTAACCGTGTAAAATATGCCAGAGCTTTCTGTTCTTAACAAGGCCAGCCCTTCAGATAAAATATTTTACCAGTGCCTAAACTACTGGATTTTTTCAAAGTCTCACTGACATGAGGAAAGAAAATGCTCAACCCCAGCCTCTGCTATCTTTCAATGTGGAGAAAGAAAATACCCAATTCCAGTCCACTTTATCCATCCTGTCACACCTAAGTGTGTGCATGTGGGTGGGGGAGACAGAGAAATACTTGTGAACTGCACAGTCCAGAGGCATTTGGTCACTAAAAGGCTGAGACCTAATCATAGGACTGTAACACATTTCCCTTCCCTCACATCACACACCACGTTACTAAAGACCTATATCCAGCAGCTCCTTTTACCCGGTACTCAAGAAAAAATTACAAGGCATACTAAAAAGCAAAAACAAACCAACAAAAAAACAACAACATGGTCAGAAGAGACAAAGCAAGCATCAGAATCACACTTAGATATGGTTGGGATGTTGGAATTATTAGATCTACAATTTAAAACAACCTTAAGATACTAAGGGCTCTAAAAGATAAAGTAGACAGTATGCAAAAATAGATGAGCAATGTAAGCAAAGAGATGAAAATTCTAAAAAAGCAAAACAAAGAAAAGAGATGCTAGGAATAAAAAACACTCTAGCAGAAATAAAGAATGCCTTTGATGGGCTCATTAGTAGCCTGGAAACTGCTGAGGAAAGAATATCTGAGATTGAGGATGTCAATAGAAACTTGCAAAATGGAAAGGCAAAGAGAAAAAAATGGCTGAAAAAAATGGAACAGAATACACAAAAACTGTGGGACAACAAAAAGTGTTACATGTGCATAACAGGAATATTACTAGGAGAAAAAAGAAAGGAAGAGGAGAAATATTTGAAGCCATAATGACCGTGAATCATAATGACTGTGAATCATAATGACTGTGAAATTTGGACAAATCACAGATCCAGGAAACTCAGAGAACACCAAACAGGATAAATACCAGAAAACAGCACTTAGGCATATCAAACTACAGTTTGAATATTTTCTAATATTCAAAGGTATTTCTAATATTCAAGGAAATCAAAGAAAAGATTTTGAAAGGAGCCAGAGAGAAAAAAAAAAATCTTACCTATAGAGAAACAAAGATAAGAATTACCTCTGACTTCTCAGAAATCATGCAAGGAAGAAGAGAATGAAGTGAAATATTTAAAGTGTTGAGAGAAAAAAAAAACCCACCAACCTAGAATTTTGTACCCTATGGAATTATCCTTCAGAAGTAAAGAAGAAATACTTTCTCAGATAAAAATTGAAGAAATTTGTTTCCAGTAGATCTGCCTTGCATGAAATGTTAAAAGAAATTCTTCAGAGAGAAAGGAAATTATGCAAGTCAAAAACTTGGCTTTACATAAAGGAAGAGCATTAGAAAAAGAGTAAGTAAGGGTAAAAAACACCTTTTATTTTCTTATTTTTAAGTAATTTAACAGATAACTGTTTGATCCAATAATAGCAACAAAGTTTTTAATTATGTTTCCTTATATATCACATGTATTATACATGCATATATATTATATACACTTATGCAATGTTTAAAATTAATGACAGCAATGATACAAGGGACAGGATTGAGATATTAGTATTATTTTGTTATTCCAAGTTATTTGCATTACCTATGAAGAGATACACTGTTATTTGAAAATGGACTTGAATTAGTTGTAAGTGTATATTACAAACTCTAGGGCAACTACTAAAAAAAAATAAGAGAAGAAGTATAATTGATATGCTACAAAAGGAGAGAAAATGGAATCCCATAAAATGCTCAGTTAATACCACAACAGGCAGAAATAAAAGAGTGGAAGAAAAAGTAAGAACAAAGCATAAAGGCAACAAGTAAAAAACAATAAATATGGCAGATAAATCCAACAATATCAATAATTACTTTAAATATCAATGGTTTAAATATACCAATTAAAAGAGAAATTGTTAGAATGAATCAACAATTTTAAAGACCCTACTTTGTGTTGTTTACAAGAAATCCATTTTAATGTAAAGATGCATATATATTAAAGGAAGTTATTTAGGGAGTAGAAGTATGATACCCAATGGAAATTTGGATCTATATAAAGGTATAAAAAGTATCAGAAATAATAAATATATGAGCAAATATTAAAAATGTATTTTTCTAATTTTTAATTTTTTTGTAAGATAACTGCTTAAAGAAGCACAAATAGCTTCTTGTGAGACTTGCACACATGAAGAAGTAAAATATATGATAACAATAGCACAAAATATGGGAGAAGGAAATAGACTACTGTAAGTTTCTTATGCTACATATGAGGGTAGAATGTGGCAAATTAAAGATATATATTGTAAACCATTGAGCAATCATTGAAAAAGAGGGAGTAGGGCTAATAAGCTAATGTGTAGATAAAAAGGAATCATTAAAGATAATCCAAAATAAGGCAGTAACAGAGAGAGAAAGAACAACAAGAAGACGGGACTAATAGAAAATGAATAGCAAAATGATAAACCTAAAAGCAATTATAGAGATAATTACATTAAATAAAAATAGCTTAAATTCCTCAAATTAAAAGGTAGAAGTTATTAGACTGGGTGAAAAAGCAACAGCCAACTATATGTTGTGTAAAAGTAGTCGCCTAAATACAAAGCAATTCATAAATTAAAATTAAAATAATTGAAAAAAGATCATGCAAACTTAAGAAACCTGCAGTGGTTTTATTTGTATCAAAATGGACTTTAAGATGAAAAGTAATAGCAAGGATAAGGAAAACTATCTCATAATAACATAGAGTCAAATCTTAAGGAAATTATAGCAATCTTACATGGTATGCACCCAAAACCAGGTTGTACTTATAGAGCTAAAGGAATAAATAGATAAATCCACAATGACAGTTGTAGATTTCAACACTTCTTCCTCAGTAGTTAATAAACAAGTAAATAAGATATCAGCAAGGATATAAAAGGCTTAAACAAAACTATCAAACAACTTGACTTAATAATACATATTTTTCCCCTAGTCCCACATCCCCCAACAGGCCCCGGTGTGTGATGTTCTAGGGGAGGGATAGCATTAGGAGAAATACCTAGTGTAGATGACGGGTTGATGGGTGAAGCAAACCACCATGGCACGTCTGTACCTATGTAACAAACCTGCACGTTCTGCATATGTATCCCAGAACTTAAAGTATAAAAAAAAGAAAAATAAAAATAATAATACATATTTTTTGAATGCTGCACCAAACAACAGAATACATGTATATTTTCTCAAGTTAATATGGGACGTTTAACAAAGATAGACTATATTCAAGGCAACAAACAAGTCTTTTTTTAAACTCTATAATTTATTTATTTATTTTACTTTTTTATTATACTTTAAGTTCTGGGTTACATGTGCAGAGCGTGCAGTTTTGTTACACAGGTATACACGTGCCATGGTGGTGTGCTGCACCCATCAACCCGTCACCTACATTAGGTATTTCTCCTAATGTTATCCCTCTTCTATCCTCCAACCCCCAACAGGCCCCAGTGTGTGATGTTCCCCTCCCTGTGTCCAGGTGTTCTCATTGTTCAACTCCCACTTATGAGTGAGAACATGTGGTGTTTGGTTTTCTGTTCCTGTGTTAGTTTGCTGAGAATGATGGTTTCCAGCTTCATCCACATCTCTGCAAAGGACATGAACTCATCCTTTTTGATGGCTGCATAGTATTCTATGGTGTATATGTGCCACATTTTCTTTATTCAGTCTGTCATTGATGGACATTTGGGTTCGTTCCAAATCTTTGCTATTGTGAATAGTGCTGCAATAAACATACATGTGTGTGCCTGTGTCTTTATAGTAGAATGATTTTTAATCCTTTGGGTATATACCCAGTAATGGGATTGCTGGGCAAATGGTATTTCTGGTTCTAGATCCTTGAGAAATTGCCACACTGTCTTCCACAATGGTAGAACTAATTTACACTCTGACCAACAGTGTAAAAGTGTTCCTATTTTTCCACAACCTCTCCAGCATCTGTGGTTTCCCGACTTTTTAATGATCGCCATTCTAACTGGCATGAGATGACATCTTATTGTGGTTTTGATTTGCATTTCTCTAATGACCAGTGATAATGAGCATTTTTTCATATGCCTGTTGGCTGCATAAATATCTTCTTTTGAGAGTTGTCTGTTGATATCCTTTGCCCATTTTTTAATGGGGTTGTTTGCGTTTTTCTTGTAAATTTGTTTAAGTTCTTTGTAGATTCTGGATATTCGCCCTTTGTCAGAAGGATTGCAAAAATTTTCTCCCACTCTGTAGGTTGCCTGTTTGCTCTGATGATAGTTTCTTTTGCTGTGCAGAAGCTCTTTTGTTTAATTAGATCCCATTCGTCAATGTTGGCTTTTGTTGCCATTGTTTTTGGTGTTTTAGACATGAAGTCTTTGCCCATGCCTATGTCCTGAATGGTATTGCCTAGGTTTTCTTCTAGGATTTTTATGATCCTAGGTCTTATGTTTAAGTATTTGATCCATCTTGATTTGATTTTTGTGTAAGGTGTAAGGAAGGGGTCCAGTTTGTTTTCCGCATATGGCTAGCCAGTTTTCCCAACACCATTTGTTAAATAGGGAATCATTTCCCCATTGTTTGTGTGTGTCAGGTTTGTCAAAGATCAGATGGTGGTAGATGTATGGTGTTATTTCAGAGGTCTCCATTCTGTTCCATTGGTCTATATCTCTGTTTTGGTACCAGTACCATGCTGTTTTGGTTACTGTAGGCTTGTAGTATAGTTTGAAGTCAGGTAACATGATGCCTCCAGCTTTGTTCTTCTTGTCCAGGATTGTCTTGGCTATGTGGGCTCTTTTTTGTTTCCACATGAAGTTTAAAGTAGTTTTTTTTCCAATTCAGTGAAGAAAGTCAGTGGTGGCTGGATGGGGATAGCATTGAACCTATAAATTATTTTGGGCAGTAAGGCCATTTCCATGATATTGATTCTTACTATCCATGAGCATGGAATGTTTTTCCATTTGTTTGTGTCCTCTCTTATTTCCTTGAGCAGAAGTTAGTAGTTCTCCATGAAGACGTCCTTCACATCCCTTGTAAGTTGGATTCCTAGATATTTTATTCTCTCTGTAGCAATTGTGAATGGGAGTTCACTCATGATTCGGCTTTCTATTATTGGTGTATAGGAATGCTTGTGATTTTTGCACACTGATTTTCTATCCTGAGACTTCGCTGAAGTTGCTTATCAGCTTAAGGAGATTTTGGGCTGAGACAATGGGTTTTCTAAATATACAATCATGTCATCTGCAAACAGAGACAATTTAACTTCCTCTCTTCCTATTTGAATACCATTGATTTCTTTCTCTTGCCTGATTGCCCTGGCCAGAACTTCCAATACTGTGTTGAATAGGAGTGGTGAGAGAGGGCATCCTTATCTTGTGCCAGTTTTCAAAGGGAATGCTTCCAGTTTTTGCCCATTCAATATGACATTGGCTGTGGGTTTGTCATAAATAGCTCTTATTATGTTGAGATATGTTCCATTGATACCTAGTTTATTGAGAGTTTTTAGCATGAAACGCTGTTGAATTTTGTCGAAGGCCTTTTCTGCATCTATTGAGATAATCGTGTGCTTTTTGTCATTGGTTCTGTTTATGTGATGGATTACATTTATTGATTTGCATATGTTGAACCAGCCTTGCATCCAGGGATGATGCCAACTTGATCGTGGTGGATAAGCTTTTTGATGTGCTGCTGGATTTGGTTTGCCAGTATTTTATTGAGGATTTTCGTGTCGATGTTCATCAGGGATATTGACCTAAAATTCTCTTTTTTTGTTGTGTCTCTGCCAGGCTTTTGTATCAGAATGATGCTGGCTTCACAAAATGAGTTAGGGAGGATTCCTTCTTCTTCTATTGATTGAAATAGTTTCAGAAGGAATGGTACCAGCTCCTCTTTGTACCTCTGGTAGAATTCAGCTGTGAATCTGCCTGGTCCTGGGCTTTTTTTGATTGGGAGGCTATTAATTATTGAAATAGTTTCAGAAGGAATGGTACCAGCTCCTCTTTGTACCTCTGGTAGAATTCAGCTGTGAATCCGCCTGGTCCTGGGCTTGTTTTGATTGGGAGGCTTTTAATTATTGCTTCAATTTCAGAATCTGTTATTGGTCTATTCAGAGATTCAACTTCTTCCTGGTTTAGTGTTGGGAGGGTGTATGTGTCCAGAAATATATCCATTTCTTCTAGATTGTCTCATTTATTTGCATAGAGGTGTTTACAGTACTCTCTGATGGTAGTTTGTACTTCTGTGGGATCAGTGGTGATATCCACTTTATCATTTTTTATTGTATCTATTTGATTCTTCTCTCTTTTCTTCTTTATTAGTCTTGCTAGCAGTCTATTTATTTTGTTGATCTTTTCAAAAAACCAGCTCCTGGATTCATTGATTTTTTGAAGTTTTTTTGGTGTCTCTATCTCCTTCAGTTCTGCTCTCATCTTAGTTATTTCTTGTCTTCTGCTGGCTTTTGAATTTGTTTGCTCTTGCTTCTCTAGTTCTTTTAATTGTGATGTTAGGGTGTCGATTTTAGATCTTTCCTGCTTTCTTTTGTGGGCATTTAGTGCTATAAATTTCCATCTACACATCGCTTTAAATGTGTCCCAGAGATTCTGGTATGTTGTGTCTTTGTTATCATTGGTTTCAAAGAACCTGTTTATTTCTACCTTCATTTCGTTATTTACCCAGTAGTCATTTAGGAGCAGGTTGTTCAGTTTCCATGGAGTTGTGTGGTTTTGAGTGAGTTTCTTATTCCTGAATTCTACTTCAATTGCACTGTGGTATGAGAGACAGTTTGTTGTGATTTCTGTTTTTTACATTTGCTGAGGAGTGTTTTACTTCCAATTATGTGGTCAATTTTAGAATAAGTGCAGTATGGTGCTGAGAAGAATGTATATTCTGTTGATATGGAGTGGAGAGTTCTGTAGATGTCTATTAGGTCTGCTTGGTCCATAGCTGAGTTCAAAGTCCTGAATATCCTTGTTAACTTTCTGACTCCTTGATCTGTCTAATGTTGACAGTGGGGTGTTAAAGTCTCCCATTATTATTGTGTGGGAGTCTATGTCTCTTTGTAGGTGTCTGAGAACTTGCTTTATGAATTGGTTTCTCCTGTATTAGGTGCATATATATTTAGGATAGTTAGCTCTTCTAGTTACATTGATCCGTTTACCATTATGTATGGGCCTTCTTTGTCTTTTTTGATCTTTGTTGGTTTAAAGTCTGTTTTACCAGAGACCAGGATTGGAACCCCTGCTTTTTTTTTTTGCTTTCCATTTGCTTCGTAGATCTTCCTCCATCCCTTTATTTTAAGCCTATGTATGTCTTTGCATACGAAATGGGTCTCCTGAATACAGCACATTGATGGGTCTTGACTCTTTATCCAATTTGCCAGTCTGTGTCTTTTAATTGGGGCATTTAGCCCATTTACATTTAAGGTTAATATTGTTATGTGTGAATTTGATCCTGTCATTATGATGCTAGCTGGTTATTTTGCCCATTAATTGATGCAGTTTCTTCATAGCGTCAATGGTCTTTACAATTTGGCATGTTTTTGCAGTGGCTGGTAGTGGTTGTTCCTATCCATGTTTAGTGCTTCCTTCAGGAGCTCTTGTAAGGCAGGCCTGGTGGTAACAAAATCTCTCAGCATTTGCTTGTCTGTAAAGGATTTTATTTCTCCTTCACTTATGAAGGAAGGAGTTAGTTTGGCTGGATATGAAATTCTGGGTTGAAAATTCTTTTCTTTAAGAATGTTGAATATTGGCCCCCACTCTCTTCTGGCGTGTAGGGTTTCTGCAGAGATATCCACTGTTAGTCTGATGCGCTTCCCTTTCTGGGTAACCTGACCTTTCTCTCTGGATGCCCTTAACATTTTTTCCTTCATTTCAACCTTGGTGAATCTGACAATTATGTCTTGGGGTTGCTCTTCTTGAAGAGTATCTTTGTGGTATTCTCTGTATTTCCTGAATTTGAATGTTGGCCTGCCTTGCTAGGTTAGGGAAGTTCTCCTGGATAATATCCTGAAGTGTGTTTTCCAACTTGCTTCCATTCTCCCTGTCACTTTCAGGTACACCAATCAAACATAGATTTGGTCTTTTCACATAGTCCCATATTTCTTGGAGGCTTTGTTAGTTTCTTTTCACTCTTGTTTCTCTGATCTTGTCTTCTCACTTTATTTCATTAATTTGATCTTCAATCACTGATATCCTTTCTACCACTTGATCGAATCAGTTATTGAAGCTTGTGTATGCTTCACGAAGTTCTTGTACTGTGGTTTTCAGCTTCATCAGGTCATTGAAGCTCTTCTCTAAACTATTTTTTCTAGTTAGCCATTCATCTAACCTTTTTTCAAGGTTTTTAGCTTCCTTGCAATGGGTTAGAACATGGTCCTTTAGCTCGAAGAAGTTTGTTATTACCGACCTTCTGAAGCCTACTTCTGTCAACTCCTCAAACTCTTTCTCTATCCAGTTTTGTTCCCCTGCTGGCGAGGAGTTGTGTTCCTTTGGAGGAGGAGAGGCATTCTGGATTTTGGAATTTTCAGCCTTTCTGCCCTGGTTTCTCCCCATCTTTGTGGTTTTATCTACCTTTGGTCTTTGATGTTGGTGACCTACTGATGGGGATTTTGTGTGGATGTTCTTTTTGTTGATGTGGATGCTATTACTTTTTGTTTGTTACTTTTTCTTCTAACAGACAGGCCCCTCAGCTGCAGATCCACTCCAGACCCTGTTTGCCTGGGTATCACCAGTGGAGGCTGCAGAACAGCAAATATTGCTGCCTGATCCTTCCTCTGTAAGCTTCAGCCCAGAGGAGCACCTGCCTGTATGAGGTGTCTGTCAGCCCCTACTGGGAGATGTCTCCCAGTCAGGCTACACAGGGGTCAGGGACCCACTTAAGGAGGCAGTCTGTCCGTTATTGGAGCTTGAATGCCGTGCTTGGAGAACCACTGCTCTCTTCAGAGCTGTCAGGCAGGGACATTTAAGTCTGCAGAAGCTGTCTGCTGCCTTTTGTTCAGATATGTCCTGCCCCAGAGGTGGAATCGAGAGAGGCGGTAGGCCTTGCTGAGCTGCAGGGGGCGCCACCCAATTCAAGCTTCCCTGCAGCTTTGTTTACACTGCGAACATAGAACTGCCTATCAAGCCTCAGCAATGGCAGACACCCCTTCCCCTGCCAAGCTCCCGCTTTGCAGGTTGATCTCACACTGCTGCTGTAGCAGTGGGCAAGGCTCCGTGGGTGTGGGACTCACCGAGCCAGGTACAGGAGGGGATCTCCTGGTCTGCCAGTTGTGAAGACTGTGGGAAAAGAGCAGTATTTTGGCAGGAGTGTACTGCTCCTCCAAGTACAGTCACTCTTGGCTTCCCTTGGCTAGGAAAGGGAAATCCCCTGACCCCTTGCACTTCCTGGGTGAGGTGATGCCCCCGCCCTGCTTTGGCTCACCCTGCTTTGGCTCACCCTCCATGGGCTGCAACCCATGCCCAACTAGTCCCAATGAGATGAACCAGGTACCTCAGTTGGAAATGCAGAAATCACCCATCTTCTGCATTGATATCACTGGGAGCTGTAGATTGGAAATGTTCCTATCTGGCCATCTTGGAAGCGTCTTCCCAATAAATAAGTCTTGAGCTTAAGAGGATTTAAATAACGAGAGTATATTCTGACCACAACAGAATTAAACCATAAATTAATAATATATCTAAAAAGTGTCCTAAATATTTAGCTATTAAACCATATACTTTACATGTACTTTAAATAACTCATGGATCAAAGAAGAAATCATAAGGGAATTTAGAAAATATTTTCAAGTGAATGAAAACAAAAACAAAATCTAGAGAATTCTTCTAAATCAGTGCTTGTAGCAGAAATTTTATATCATTAAATGCTTATATTAGAAAAGAAGATTTAAAAATCAATGATCAAAGTTTCCACCTTTCTTGCTCCTACAAGAAAAGTACATTAAATGCAAATAAAGAAAAAAAGAATCCATAAAGGTAAGAGCAGAAATCACTGAAATAAAAAACAGAGTAACAACAGGGAAAAGTAATGAAACCCAAAGCTAGACCTTTGTAAAGAACAATAGAATTGTTAACTTTCTAGGTCAGTCGTTCTTAACCAGAGGTAATTTTGCCTCCCAGAGGACACTTAATGATGTCTAGAGACATATTTGTTGCCACAGTTGGGAGGTGGTACTGGCATGTAGAGGTCAGGAAAGCTGCCAAACATCCTACAATGCACAGGGCAGTCTCCCATAACCAAGAATGTCACTAGTACCCTAGTTGTCCCCCCACCCTAATGTCATTAGTATTGATTGTTATTGAGAAACTTCCCTAGTCAGACTCCTGACAACACAATTACTGATACAATGGACAAAGATTACAACAGATCCTACAGATATTAATGGTAAATAAGGGAATATTATGAACAAATTTATGCCATAAAATCCAACAACATAAGTAAAATAAATGAACAAAACTTCCCAAGCTCATTCAAATATAAATAGATAACCTGGATATACCTATATTCTGCTAAAGAAATTCAATTTGTAGTTTAAAGCCTCCCAACAAAATAAAACTTTAGTCTCAGATGGCATCATAAGTGAATTCTACCAAAACTTTAGGCAAGAGATAATACTAATTCTATGTAAACTGTTCCAGAAAATAGAAGAGAAGAAGCATTTTCCAACTTATTTTATGAGGCTAGCGGTATCCTGATTCTAAAGCCAGACAAATATTACAAGAAGAGAAAACTTTGGGAAAATACCTATACATGAAAATAGATGCAAAGGTCCTTAAGAATATGTTGCCAAATGAAAATCAGCAATATATTTAAAAGATAATACTGTGTGACCAAGTGGGATATATCCTGAGAATGCAAAGTTGTATTTGTATTTAAATAAATCAATGCAATTTTTCGTAGTAGCACATAAAAACATCATCTCAATAGATGAATAAAATGCATGTGACACCCGCTGTAATTTTTTAAAAATTTGTATTCAAGTAGGAATAAAGGGAAACTTTCTTCACCTGAAAATATTTATCTAGGAAAAAGCTACAGCTAACATTATAGTTAATAGTGAAAGGAAATTGCTTTCCCTCTAAGTTCAGGAAAAAGGCAAGGATGTTTGCCCTCACCACTTTTATTTAACGTTGTACTGCATGTCTTAGCCAATACAATAAGGACAAACAGGGATAAAAACCATATATATTAGTAGGAAAGAAGTAAAACTATTCTCACATAATATGATCACCTATCTAGAAAATTCTAAGGGCTTTCCAAAAAGCTACTAAATCTAATAAGTGAATTTAGCAAGATTACAAGAGAAATACAAAAAGCAATTGTATTTCTATAATAACAATGAATTGTTGAAAATTACTCTTTTACCTCCACAAAAAATATTTGCCAAACCCTGCTGTAGACATTATTCTATGTCTTGCTTCTTTTCACATCAGACTTCTTAAAAAAGTAGCACATAATTTCCTTACCTCCCTTTCACTCCTCAAACCAAATGCCATTTGATTTCTGGCCTCAGCCCTCCACCTGAATATGCTTGAATCAAGATTACTAGTGAACACTTAGTTGCCAATCCAAACGATGTTTTTCAGCTTTTTTTTCCTATGTAAGTTATTGTCATCATTTGATACTATGGACTATGTCTTCCTTTTTAAAAAATTTTTATTTATGTATTTAATTATTTATTTTATTTTATTTTTATTTCCATAGATTATTGGGGAAAGGTAGTGTTTGGTTACATGAGTACGTTCTTTAGTGGTGATTTGTGAGATTTTGGTGCACCCTTATCCCGAGCAGTACTCACTGCACCTTATTTGTAGTCTTTTATCCTTCACCCCCTTCCCACCCTTCCCCCCTGAGTTCCCAAAGTCCACTGTGTCATTCTTATGCCTTTGTATTCTCATAGCTTAGTTCCTACTTATGAGTGAGACTATATGATGTTTGGTTTTCCATTCCTGAGTTACTTCACTAAGAATAATAGTCTCCAATTTCATCCAGGAGGCTGTGAATGCCATTAATTCATTTTTTATGGCTGAGTAGTATTCCATCATATATACATATATGTGTGTATATATATACACATATATGTACATGTGATATATGTATATATACATATAAGTACATGTGATATATATGTATATATGTATATGTGATATATACATATATGTATATGTGATATATATATATATATCACAGTTTCTTTATCCACTCATTGATTGATAGGCATTTGGGTTGGTTCCACCTTTTTGCAATTGCGAATTGTGCTGCTATAAACATGTGTGTGCAAGTATCTTTTTCATATAATGACTTCTTTTCCTGTGGGTAGATAACCAGTACTGAGATTTTTCCTCTGTGTAGATAACCAGTACTGAGATTGCTGGATCAAATGGTAGTTCTACTTTTAGTTCTTTAAGGAATCTCCACATTGTTTTTCATAGTAGTTGTATCAGTTTACAATCCAATCAGCAGTGTGGAAGTGTTCCCTCCTAACTATATCCATGCCAACATGTACTATTTTTTGATTATGGCAATTCTTGCAGGAGTAAGGTTATCACACTGTGGTTTTGATTTGCATTTCTGTGATCATTAGTGATGTTGAGCATTTTTTCATGTGTTTTTTGGCCATTTGTATATCTTCTTTTGAGAATTGTCTATTTATGTCCTTATCCCTTTTTGTGGGATTGTTTGTTTTTTTCTTGCTGATTTGTTTGAGTTCCTTGTAGATTCTGGATATTAGTCCTTTGTCGGATGTATAGATTGTGAAGATTTTCTCCCACTCTGTGGGTTGTCTGTTTACTCTGCTGACTGTTCCTTTTGCCATGCAAAAGCTCTTTAGCTTAATTAAGTCCCAACTATCTATCTTTGTTTCTATTGCATTTGCTTTTGGGTTATTGGTCATGAAATCCTTGCCTAAGCCAATGTCTAGAAGGGTTTTTCCAATGTTATCTTCTAGAATTTGTAGAGTTTCAGGTCTTAGATTTAAGTCCTTGATTTTTGTATAAGGTGAGAGATGAGGATCCAGTTTCATTCTTCTATGTGTGGCTAGCCAATTATCCCAGCACCATTTGTTGAAAAGGGTGTCTTTTCCTCACTTTATGTTTGCTTTGTCAAAGATCAGTTGGCTGTAAGTATTTGGGTTTATTTCTGGGTTCTCTATTCTGTTCCATTGGTCTATGTGTCTATTTTTATACCAATACCATGCAGTTTTGGTGACTATGACCTAATAGCATAGTTTGAAATCAGGTAATGTGCTGCCTCCAGATTTGTTCTTTTTTCTTAGTCTTGCTTTGGCTATGCAGGCTTTGTTTTGGTTCCATATGAATTTTAAAATTGTTTTTATTCTAATTCTGTGAAGGATGATGGTGGTATTTTGATGGGAATTGCATTGAATTTGTATAGTGCTTTTGGCAATATGGTCATTTTCACAATACTGATTCCACCCATTCATGAACATGAGATGTGTTTCCCTTTGTGTCATCTGTGATTTCTTTCAGCAGTGTTTTGTAGTTTTCCTTGTAGAGATCTTTCACCTCCTTGATTAGGTATATTCCTAAGTATTTACTTATTTATTTATTTATTTTTGCAGCTATTGTAAAAGGGGTTGAGTTCTTGATTTGATTTTCAGCTTGGTCACTGTTAGTATATAGAACAGCTACAAATTTGTGTACGTTAATTTTGTATCTGGAAACTTTGCTGAATTCTTTTGTCAGTTCTAGTAGCTTTCTGGAGGAGTCTTAGGGTTTTCAAGGTAAACAATCATATCTTCAGCAAACAGTTACAGTTTGACTTCCTCTTTACTGATTTGGATGCCGTTTCTTTCTTTCTGTTGTCTGATTGGTCTGGCTAGGACTTCCAGTACTGTGTTGAAGAGGAGTGCTGAGAGCGGGTATCTCTGTCTTGTTCCAATTCTCAGAGGGAATACTTTCAGCTTTTCCCTAATCAGTATTATGTTGGCAGCGGGTTTGTCATAGATGGCTTTTATTACATTGAGGTATGTCCTTTGTAAGCCGATTTTGCAGAGTTTTAATCATAAAGCGATGCTGGATTTTGTCGAATGCTTTTTCTGCATCTATTGAGATGATCATGTCATTTTTGTTTTTTAATTCTGTTTGTGTGGTGTATCACATTTATTGACTTGTGTATGTTAAGCCATACCTGTATCCCTTGTATGAAACCCACTTGATCATGGTGGATTTTCTTTTTGATATATTGCTGAATTTGGTTAGCTAATACTTTGTTAAGGATTTTAGCATCTGTGTTCATCATGGATATTGGTGTGTAGTTTTCTTTTTTGGTTATGTCCTTTCCTGGTTTTGGTATTATGGTGATACTGGCTTCATAGAATGATTTAGGGAGGGTTCCCTCTTTCTCTCTCTTGTGGAATAGTGTCAATAGGATTGGCACTGATTCTTCTTTGAATGTCTGGTAGAATTCTGCTGTGAATCCATCTGGTCCTGGACTTTTTTTGTTGGTAATTTTTAAATTACCATTTCAATCTTGCTGCTTGTTATTGGCCTGTTCAGAGTATCTAATTCTTCCTGATTTCAGCTAGGAGGGTTGTGTCTTTCCAGGAATTTATCCATCTCTTCTAGGCTTTCTCGTTTATGTGCACAAAGTTGTTCATAGTAGCCTCGAATGATCTTTTGTATTTCTGTGGTGTCAGTTGGAATATCTTCCACTTCACTTCTTATTGAGCTTATTCGAATTTTCTCTCTTCTTTTCTTGGTTAATCTTGCTAATGGTCTACCAATTTTGTTTATCTTTTCAAAGAACAAAATTTTTGTTTCATTTATCTTTTGTATTTTTTGTTTGTTTGTTTGTTTGTTTCACTTTCATTTAGTTCTGCTCTGATCTTGGTTATTTCCTTTCTTCAGCTGAGTTTGGGTTTGGTTTGTTCCTGTTTCTCTAGTTCCTTGAGGTACGATCTTAGATTGTCTCTTTGTGCTCTTTCAGACTTTTTGATGTAGACATTTAGGGCTATGAACTTTAGCACCACTTTTGCTGTATCCTAGAGGTTTTGATAGGTTGTGTCACTATCGTCATTCAGTTCAAACAATTTTTTAATTTCCATCTTGATTTTATTTTTAACCCAATGATCATTCAGGGGCAGGCTGTTTAATTTCTATGTATTTGCATGATTTTGAAGGTTCCTTTTGGAGTTGATTTCCAGTTTTATTCCACTGTGCTCTGAAAGAGTGCTTTATAATTTCAATTTTCTTAAATGTATTGAGGGTCATTTTGTGGCCTATCATATGGTCTATCTTGGAGAAAGTTCCAGGCACCGTTGGATAGACTGTATATTCTGAGGTTGTGGGATGGAATTTTCTGTATATATCTATTACGTCCATTTGTTCCAGGGTATAGTTTAAATTTATTGTTTCTTTGTTGACTTTCTGTCTTGATGACCTGTCCAGAGCTGTCAGTGCAGTACTGAAGTCCACTACTCTTATTGTTCTGCTGTCTGTCTCATTTCTTAGTCTAGTAGTAATTGTTTCATAAATTTGGGAGATTCAGTGTTAGGTGCATATATGTTTAGGATTGTGATATTTTCCTGTTGGACAAGGCCTTTTATCATTACATAATGCCCCTCTTTGTCTTTTATCACTGCTATATATTTAGCTGCTTTAAGGTTTGTTTTGTCTGTTATAAGAATAGCTACCCCTACTCACTTTTGGTGTTCATTTGCACAAAATGTCTTTTCCACTCCTTTACCTTAAGTTTATGTGAGTCCTTATGTGTTAGGTGAGTCTCTTGAAGGCAGCGGATAGTTGCTTGGTGAATTCTTCTCCATTCTGCAATTCTGTATCTTTTAATTGGAACATTTAGGCCGTTTACATTCATTGTTAGTATTGAGATATGAGGCACTATTCCATTCATTGTGCTATTTGTTGCCTGTATACCTTGGCTTTTTGTTTTTGCTTTTTAAATTGTATTTTTGTTTTATAGGTCCTGTAAGATTTATGCTTTAAAGAGTTTCTGTTTTGATGTGTTTCCAGGATTTGTTTCAAAATTTAGTGCTCCTTTTAGCAGTTCTTGTGGTGGTAGCTTTGTAGTGGCGAATTCTGTCAGCATTTGTCTGAAAAAGACTGTATCTATCTTTCCTTCATATATGAAGCTTAGTTTCACTGGATACAGAATTCTTGGCTGATAATTGTTTTGTTTGAGGAGGCTGAAGATACGGCCCCAATCCCTTTTAGTTTGTGAGGTTTCTGCTGAGAAATCTGCTCTTAATCTGATAGGTTTTCCTTTATAGGTTACCTGGTGCATTTGTCTCACAGCTCTTAAGATTCTTTGCTTCGTCTTAACTTTAGATAACCTGATGATAATGTGCATAGGCAATGATTTTTTTGCAATGAATTTCCCAGGTGTTCTTCATGGTTCTTGTATTTGGGTGTCTAGGTCTCTAGCAAGGACACCATGGACCTTCTGATATTCTCTCTTGCTTCAGCTTCCACAGCACCATCTTCTTCTGATTTTGCTCTTAACTCTCTCTTCACACATTTTCAGACCTTTTTTTTTAAAAAAATAAACTCTTCATCTTCTATATGTCTTTAAAATGTTAGTCTTCCCTATTCTTGGGCCTTATCTCTTACAACTCCACATACCTTTATTCCACTGCTCCTTTATTCACCATATTCCTGGTTTTGATACCTTCTGAGCACTAGACCTGCATTCTTCAGCTATTTTTTGGATTTTCTATTTTAATATGTCAAAAATGCCTCATATTGTATTTCCTAAAACATCTTGCTTTGTTTTCTCCACCTTGATCAATGATACCTTTCTCCACATTTGTGCCTAAGCTAGATATCTGGGACTCATTGCTGATTTCATTTTCTAGCAGTTTCCATGAACACTTTGTCTTTCTACCCATCCTCTACCCCTTATTTTCTCCATGTCCTTTTGCTCCTCTGCAGTATTACTGCCACACTTTAGTTTAGAGCTTCTTTCATCTTGACTAGGCTCTTATCTGGTTGCTTTGCCTCTGGCCTTCCCTTCTTCCAATACCAATAATTGTCTGCCTTCTCTTTACAAATATATATCTGATTATGCCATTCCCCTGCTTAAAACTCCATTGTTATCTAAATGTGTAGCATTCCCTTCCTGAATAGGCATTTGGAGATTCTAAAGAAGTAAATTCTGCTTTTTCCATTACTCAAAGTTCTACAAAAAATGTTGGAGCTGAAAAATTTTGAAACGTTAATTATTTGATAAATTACTTTATCAATCAATTTACTGAAAGCTATTGAGCATTTGTTATGTGCCCAGCTATATATTAGATATTATATCCATTTTATCTCAGAATATGATACAAATTTTAAAATTTTTTTCTTATCTTGTTATTTATAAGTTTTATAAATATCTCTTATCCACTACTGGACTGCAAGATTGATCTTCTATTGCCAGTCATGAGCAGCTGAGAAGTAATAAAATAAATAACTTTAAAGATTTAGCAAATCCACCTCTATTGTCAGTAATTGAAGAGAAAAAAAGTAATGGCTGTGATCTCTAAGTTACATGAAAAGGACATAAAGTAATCTCCAGAAATCAAGTGGTCTGCTTTATAAATGAGTGATCATGTTTATATTTTAGTGCCAAATGTCTACTTATTCCCTTGAATAAATTGTGTTTTCTTCAAATACATAAATACTACATATATTTTCATGTTCTAAACTATGAATGGGAAAATCAGCACAGAACACAGTTTCAGAGTCATCACAGAACAAGAAACTGCTTTGATGCTGTAAATATAAACTCTTCTGTATTTCTACCGTACTAGAAGAATCATCTCTTTTTGAAGCCTATTTAGCAATAAAATCCCTCTTCTCATTTCATCCTGTTAGAAGCCTCCAAAGAGCACTTAGGGAAATTCTTACTCCCATACATGAACGGAGATCCATCTATACTGAATCACTGAAATTCCATCAAACTGTACAAAATATCTCTGACATTACAAGGCTAGAATAGAGCTATGAGTGTTCAACCCTTAGTGACAGACTGATTACTGCCTGCACATTTCTGGAATAGAGTCATAGCCTATATTCCTACAAATACCCAATAATTTAAGTAGTTAAATCTATGAGCTCTTTTCTGAAGGTTTGTCCTGAAAGTCCCTTTTGTGTCAGAAATCTGTTTAAAAGCCATGCTTTCTACTCCTTGTTCTGTTGTTATAGCAACCATCATACTTTAGGTATAAGGAAAGAAAGGAACATCACCTAACCAATAACATTCAATTGTCATGACACTTGCTATGTTAAATACAAAATGGCAAACCAATTTCTCACTGCAGAAGCATAAATTCAGGATTGAACTATGCATTCAGATCCCATTTGACATATATGTATAATGGTGATAGTTGTAGTGGTAGTGAGGGGTAATAGAATCAGAGAAGGGGGATTAGAAAAGAAAAAAGAAAATAATGTTAGACACTTATGTAAAATAAGCTTTAAAAAGTGTGAAAAAGTTCAAATGCAATGTTTATTATACTATCCACGCATTGAAATACTAACGCTAAAGTGGCCAGCTCCTGTGAAAGTATAAAATATGAGGTCTGTGATTTACCTATCCAGTAAAAAAGCTTACCACCTATGTGCATTTTTTGGATTGAAAGACGTATCTATAAAATATCCTTAATATTATTATATCCTTAAAATCCTATTTTGGTGGGTTGTTCCACTAAAGCTAGGAGAATCATCATGTAGAACCCTAGGGTTCTAGAAAAAGTTCATGCCATCAGCCAAGAAGAATTATAAACAATTCAGAAAACAGCTCCAGGCATGCTACCAGGCACACTGGTAGAGACAGAGGGCCTGACTGGGAGGCAACAAGTAACCATGTGTCCAGAGCTGCTTATCATAAGTTGAGTTTTGTCAGATTCACAAAGTCATAAGATTTGGTGGGTCTAGCACCAGTATTCATTTAAGATGGAAATGCTGTATCTGGAAGCAGCCATGAGTAGGCCAGAGGACAAAAATAGCTGCATGAACAAGTGCCACAGATTCACATATCACTGAACACCGCTGCCTGGGCTCTCATCCTTAGCTTGTATGTATAGCCACAAGAGTGGAGATTCCTTTATGACACCTGGTGGAAGAGGAAAAAAGCCACCCTTAGTTGATGGATAGAGTAGCTCAGTGTGTGGGTGCAAGCCAAAGAAGACTGCTGCTGCATTGCAGTCCCACTGAGGTATGGCCCTAAAATTCAGCAGTAAGGAGATATCCTCACAATGGACAGAGGTTTGTGGAGTGTGTTCTTTTCTTTGTGTAGAAGAAGTGCCTCAAAATAAGGATATACTGACGTTCATGGGTAATGGTGAATGGCTTAGCTGAATATTTAGAAGCTGGAAAGAGAAATACTTAAAGATCAGGGATAAGAAATTCTGGAAAAGAAACATATGAATAACCTCCAACTTGACAGAATGACTCAGCCGTTAACATTATCCAGCCTCTGTCATCAGCCACTCCTGTGCTAGCACAATGGGTTCATGAATGGAGTAGGCATGTTGACAGCGCCAAAGGATATGAAGGGATTATGTGGGATCCCATTCACTAAAGCTAATTTTGCTACTGCTGCTGTCAGATATCAGATCTGGGAGCTGGGTCCACATACAGCTTAATTCCTTGATGAGACCAGCCAGGCCCTTGGAATCAACTTGGAAGTAATGGGATCAATTGGAAGGTGATGACAGTCTCTTTTAGGAGCTCATTCCAGACCAAGTTATTATGCTGGGTTTATACTTAGAAGTTTTAATTTCCATTTTGATAGACAGATGTTAGATAAATTTATTTTAATATTCCCTATTAAAAATTAATTTTTGGCTTGACAGTCTATACCAAATAAAATGTTGCTGAATCTTGCTCACTAAAATGGAAATGGTTCCAGAATGAAATCAGTCATCAATCATTCCTCAGCACGAATAACTCATTTTGGTTAGATCTGGGTATTAATAAAACAAAAGTTAAAGTACCCAGTCTTTTTAAAAAATTTTATTTTAAGAAGGCATATTTTATTTTTAGAATATTTCTGTAGCAGAAAGTATCTGGTACAGGCCATTCAACTGCTTGTTGCTGTTTAAATTTCTAGTCAAATTGGTAAAGTGGGTAGAAATTGCTTTTGTATTTCCTCCTTCTTCCAGTCCCAAGTTATGGAACTCCTTGATATTATTCCTTGGGGACCCATATATCTGATGTTGAACTCAAACTTGGTCAGTGACGCTGTTGTTTTTAACTTTAGCCAACTAATAGCAGTGTGGAATGATAGAACCAGATTTTAGATATATTGGACATGGAAAAGGTGTTTGTTGAATGAATATAAATATAAATGAATAATTTTATAAAACAGAAGTTTTTTTATAGGAACTTCAGAAAATATTTAAGAATCATGTATGTCCCATAGCCTCGATGCCCTATTAATTATCAGTTATCCTTTTACCTCCTGAAGATGTTCAATCCGTCCACTTCTCTCTGGCTCCACAGCCACCAACCTTGTCTACATCACTATCATCTACTGCTTGCAACACTGCTAATGGGTCTTATGCTCCTGCAGTGTATTCTCTACAGGGCAGCTTACATGATATTAAGGTAAAAACCCAATTACTTCATATCACTGCTTAAAACATTTTAATGGCTGCTCATTGCTGTAAGAATAAAAACTGAAATACTCAGAGCCTTGACAGCCTCTAGTTTTGCCCATCTCTCTGTCAGGACTGTTTCTAGAGTTCTATTAGGGATAGTAATCTAGAAAGTGAGGCCAGGAGACTTCTCTGAAGGCTATGTTTAAGCAGCAAAAACAGTCTACCTTTACTAAGCATTTATGTTTATGTGTAGCTTGGGAGCTAATGGCACCCCTTGGAACACCCCTGCTTTCCAGCCTCACGTCTTCCCACTGCTCTGCATCCCCACTGTGCTTCCTCATTGCTGGCTTTTTTTTGGTCCGGTCTTAGAATGTCCCAAGCTCCTACCATCTCAGGGCCTTTTTATTCGCTGCTCTTTTTTCATTGAGATGGAGTCACGCTCCCTCACCCAGGCTGGAGTGCAGTGGTGCGATCTCTGCTTACTGCAACTTCCATCTCCCGGGTTCAAGTGATTCTCCTGCTTCAGCCTCCCAAGTAGCTGAGGTTACACACATGACACCACACCTGGCTAATTTTTATATTTTTAGTAGAGATGCGGTTTCACCATGTTGGCCAGGTTGGTCTCGAACTCCTGACCTCAGGTGATCCACTCACCTCGGCTTCCCAAAGTGCTGGGATTACAGGTGTGAGCCGTGACCACACCTGGCCTATTTGCTGCTCTTTCTATCTGGAGTCATTTTATTGTTCTAAATACTACTCATCCTTCAATTCTCAGCTTACATGTCATTTCCTCAGGGAAGATTTTCTTGACCTTGGACTAGGGTGGCTCCTCCATCATAGGCTCTGTTTTTCAAATGCGAAGCATGGTCTCTCCCATTAGACCAAGTTTGTCCAAAGCGTGGCCCGTGGGCTGCATGTGGCCCAGACAGCTTTGAATGCAGTGAAACACAAGTCTGTAAACTTTCTTAAAACCATTATGAGATTTTTTTGTGTGATTTTTTTAAAGCTCATCAGCTATTGTTAGTGTTAACATATTTTATGTGTGGCCCAAGACAATTCTTCTTCTTCCAACATGGCCAAGGGAAGCCAAAAGATCGGACACCCCTGCATTAAACCATAGCTTTGGGGAGGCAGGGGCAATGTTTATCATCACTGCGGTATTCCTAGTGCCCAGTCCAGTGACTGTTTCACTCCATGTACGGTTTGTTGAATGAACAAATTGCATTGCATTTAAAAGAGATCTTAATGATAATGAAACTGGGTCATAGGACAGTTTCTTGTGTTGCTTATGGTCTTGTAGTTAATTAACAGTGATATTAAAACTGGAATGCTACAAAGAACTCTGATTCTGTCTGAACAAACTGAAGGTATTTGCCAGGTTCCCTCTTATCAATGAGTAAGGCTGAAGTCTCAAGTAATTCCTCAAAGTTTTATCCAAGCTCTTCCTTTTTGCTTGTCTTTATATTGTTTTTCCTTTCTCTGAGGTTAATTCTCTCTCCCTCCACCAGACACTTTCAGAATGACTCTTTACTTGGATTTTTTTGTTTAGTTTCAAATACTTTGATTTGCCCCACGCTATCTTTCAGGGTTCTTTGTCACACATTCTGTAACTCTTGGAGTAGCCTGTCTCACCTCTCACACCTAAGCCCAGCTCCAGAACCAAGTCCTTGCACAGTACCCCAGGCTCTGCTTTTTCTATACAGTAGTCCCCCCTTATCTGCGCTTTCCCTTCCTGTGATTTCAGTTACCCACAGTCAACTGAAATCCAAAAACAAGTGAGTATATTACAATAAGGTATTTTGAGAGAGAGAGAGATCACTTGCACATAACTGTTATTACAGTATATTGTTATAATTGATCTATTTGATTATTAATTATTGTTGTTACTCTCTTACTGTGCCCAATTTATAAGTTAAACTTTATCATAGGTATGTATGTATTGGAAAAAACATAGTATATATAGGATTCGGTACTACTCATGGTTTCAGGCATCCAATGGGGGTTTTGGAAAATATTCTCCACTGATAAGCGGGGACAAGTGTATTGTGTTTTGGAGTCTGAGACTTGTCCATCGAATCCAGATTAAACAGAGTTACATTTGAACAATACTTTCCTAGGGCATAGGCTTATTCAGTCCTTAAGTTCTGAATATGAACAGAGGACTTGTTTACTGTGTGCCAAACATTGTTTTCAAAACTTTACAGCTTTAAACATGTTAACTCACTGAATCCCCAACAGCCATAACTTGCCTGAGGTCACACAGTAATGAGTGATAGAACTAGGACTTGAACGCAGGTGCTTCAGCTCCAGAACCTATACTATCAACTACTATATTATACTACCTCTAAGTGGAACTGGCTAATCCAAATGCACTAGTAAAATCGAGAAAACAGACAGAAAACACCCTCATAATAGGCAGAGAAAAAGTAAGCAGGTAAAATGAAAAGGCAAGGACAGTGGTAAGAATTCATGGGCAGGCAATGCTGAGCAGAATATTCTTTTAAGCTGAATATACATCTTGTGAAGTTGCACGTGTTCAAATGTGTCTTGATAATTTGGCAAGTACCATCTGGACTTCAAAAGTAAGGATGGCACATATGTTATGGCTGAGGGGGTTGAGAATTAGCACTTCAGAATTGACTAAGACAAGCTCTGTGAAAGATGCTGATGTCTGCACCCACCCACCATGCCAAGAAAGCCCCCAACCCCAGGAGTGCACCATGAGACTGTGACTTGAGTGGGACTAACAGACAGCTGCTACATGTTGCCACTTACAAAGACACTGTGCAACAGTCTCAAAAGCAAATGGGGAAAAACTCTTGCATTTCAGAGAAAGGGGAAAAAGAAAGAGGAGAATAGGACAAGGTGTGAAAGAGTACAGAGGAAAGGAAGTGAGAGCTGAGGAGGGATAAGGAAATACAAAGGAATGAAGAACACAGATATGACATAAAGCTGCATTTGTCATACAGAGTTTACTGATAGGTCAAAATCACTTTCTCATAGATTTCAGTAATTTAAAATGTGGATGATAGGATTAGGGAGCTTTTTGCCTTTATTAATATTTCTACTGCCATTTCTAAAACATACTACTGTCTCAATATAGTAATGACACATTTATGATCATTGTTGTCACTCTCAGTGTCTCCTGTTGCTTAAAGCACAGTGTTCATGAAGCTGTGCTTGTGGTTTAGCTCCTCAGTTCTCTTAAAGCCCCTGCAGACTCCCCTCTGCTCTGTATTTATGCTGCATCCCAGATCTCAGGCAGCTACCTTGGATACTGAGACTGTTGAACTCAGTGAATTAGGTAAACACGTGGCACTGGGTCCATATGACCTTATCACCACTTCTAGAAGAACCAAGACCTATCCCACTATAGACTCCATTTTTGCACACTACAGCAACAAGTGATTATAAAAATGAACTTTATCCACAGTTTTGAGCATAAACAATGACATCGTTGATCTTTTATGTAAGTCTTAATTTGAACACTATGACACCAGAGAAAAGTGGGGTTCTGATTCTAAGAGGGAGAATATACTGTGGCATCCAATCAGAAGTGAGAGAAGTAAACACTCTCATTTTGGAGAGTTGGTCTGTGTGTCATGTATAAGTTGGGAGTTGTGGCATCTTGTCCCAAATCCCCTTTGATAATATAGATGTCATGCACAGTATGGTTGGTATATTTCACAGGTGAATATTATAATCCTATAAATGCATTTTGAGACTGCAGGATGTGAGTCATGACAAAAATCTCAACAATTATTGCCTTTTTATTTCTACCCATGAGAGCTCAATTTTTGCATCTCATCCACAGAAGTGTGTGTCATGAAGAGCTAGTAAAATGAAATAAGATGAAAACAATATTAAAATATAAAGCCTAGCATAAATAAAAAATATACGGATTTCTTCATTTAAAATTATATTGGCTGAGTGCAGTGGCTCATGCCTGTAATCCCAGCACTTTGGGAGGCCAAGGTGGGTGGATCATCTGAGGAGTTCGAGACCAGCCTGGCCAATATGGGGAAACCTGTCTCTACCAAAAACACAAAAATCAGCTGTGCGTGGTGGCACACGCCTGCAGTCCCAGCTACTTAGGAGGCTCAGACAGGGTAATCATTTGAACCTGGGAGGCAGAGGTTGCAGTGAGCCAGGATCGCGCCACTGCACTCCAGCCTGGGAGACAGAGTGAGACTATGTCTCAAATAAATAAATAAATGAATAAATAAAATTATATTGTTCACTTGTAATCAAATGGCTAGAAGATATCAAATCTGAAATTTTATTTATTTGAAATCAACCTGGTGGCCTAAAATGTTGTCTCAATATTTTCTCCTTGTATTCTAAATTTCCTTCATAATGGACTGCATATTTGTATTCTATTTGGTCTATTTCTCAGTTTACTTTGTATTGATCTAATTTAATATATCACCTTTTTTTTGCTTATTTAACTAGTTTTTAACATGTTACAAAACAGAATATCATCTAAACAAATCAGTAACCATATTGCTTTTCACTTCTGTCTTATACAGAAGCTAGGTTATTAACAAATATATTCCCATCCATTCATTAAAAAATTGATTCAGTAAATCAGTTATCGACTTATTCCAAACCTATTAATAGAAGCAGAAGTAGCCTAACTTTATTTTCTATACATATTTGTAAGCTCCTTAGAGTTGTTTTCCTTATGACAATTACATATTACTTCAATCTTACATATAATGGGTCAGATTTTCTTATTTTTTTATTCAGTGGCCATCACTATAACAATGGTAATTACTTTCTTGAGCACATTTCCTTCCTTCTTTCACTTTATCTTTCTGTATGTTCTATTTTTATTTGCTTTCTCTTGTTGATGTTAAATTTACAGACCTTGAACTTGACTATATTTACCCTTCCTATATGTACTTTCAATTCACAAAGAACACTAGTGTCTCAAGACTGCATATGTTGGTATCTTTGTATTCAGGCCTGCGACAAGTATAAAATTATTTTAAACAGGAATTAGCTCATTATCACAAGTAATATACAGGACTAATTTGGTCTTTATAATACCCAGGGACTAAAGTGCCTGCTTGGAAATAATAAATATATAAATGAAATCTGTAACTATAAATTACTTAGATAAAAATATGGTCATACAAATCAACCCACAAACAGTATATTGTATCAATACCTCCATAATGCTTTGTGGCACACAATTGTAGTTTCAGATATCAACAGATACCGAAATTCCTTAACAATCCTGGCTTTCCATAGTTTCTCTCATATCTCTAGCAATTCAGCGATCATTCACATCTTCATTAGTTAAAAGGTGGGAGATTGTGGAACATCTTGTTGAGGTGCTCCCTCAGGAGTAGAGTCCAAGATCTGTGGGACAGGTCTTCTCACTTGTCCTGTTTGTGCTCCTGCTGTGGCAGTCAGGTACATAAGCATGGCCTAGCTTCAGCATCGGGTTAATTTCGTACTGTTGTTGGCTTGACTAACATGTCTTCCTGAATTTCAGAGCTTTTACCTAGCCACACTCCTAATTCCTGCCTATTCTCAACCTGGGTTCTTTGTGTGTTTCTATGTATATGTGTTTTGTATGGGGTGTTATCAGGGGAACCCGCCCCCAATATTTCAATGTAAATTCTTTCTATTTTCCATAAGTGTCGGCTGGCTGAGAAATAAAAAGAAAGAGTACAAACAGAGGAATTTTACAGCTGGACCTCTGGGGTTGACATCACATATCGATAGGACCATGATGCCCACCTGAGCCACAAAACCAGCAGGTTTTTATTAAGGACTTCAAAAGGGGAGGGGGTGTATGAACAGGGAGTAGGTCATAAAGATCACATGCGTCAAAGGGCAAAAAGGAGAACAAAGATCACATGCTTCTGAGGCCAGTAAAGATCACAAGGCAAAGGGCAAAATCAAAAGCTCCTGATAAGGGTCTATGTTCAGCTGTGCACGTATTGTCTTGATAAACATCTTAAACAACAGAAAACAGGGTTCGGCTGCATAAATGTCTTCTTTTGAGAAGTGTCTGTTCATATACTTTGCCCACTTGTTGATGGGGTTGTTTGTTTTTTCTTGTAAATTTGTTTGAGTTCATTGTAGATTCTGGATATTAGCCCTTTGTCAGATGAGTAGATTGCAAAAGTTTTCTCCCATTCTGTAGGTTGCCTGTTCACTCTGATGGTAGTTTCTTTTGCTGTGCAGAAGCTCTTTAGTTTAATTAATCCCGTTTGTCAATTTTGGCTTTTTTTGCCACTGCTTTTGGTGTTTTAGACATGAAGTCCTTGCCCATGCCTATGTCCTGAATGGTATTGCCTAGGTTTTCTTCTAGGGTTTTTATGGTTTTAGGTCTAACATTTAAGTCTTTAATCCAACTTGAATTAATTTTTGTATAAGGTGTAAGGAAGGGATCCAGTTTCAGCTTTCTACATATGGCTAGCCAGTTTTCCCAGCACCATTTATTAAATAGGGAATCCTTTCCCCATTGCTTGCTTTTGTCAGGTTTGTCAAAGATCAGATAGTTGTAGATATATGGCATTATTTCTGAGGGCTCTGTTCTGTTCCATTGGTCTGTATCTCTGTTTTGGTACTAGTACCATGCTGTCATGGTTACTGTAGCCTTGTAGTGTAGTTTGAAGTCAGTTAGCATGATGCCTCCAGCTTTGTTCTTTTGGCTTAGGATTGACTTGGCAATGCGGGCTCTTTTTTGGTTCCATATGAACTTTAAAGTAGTTATTTCCAATTCTGTGAAGAAAGTCATTGGTAGCTTGATGGGGATGGCATTGAATCTATAAATTACCTTGGGCAGTATGGCCATTTTCACGATATTGATTCTTCCTACCCATGAGCATGGAATGTTCTTCCATTTGTTTGTATCCTCTTTTATTTCATTGAGCAGTGGTTTGTAGTTCTCCTTGAAGAGGTCCTTCACATCCCTTATAAGTTGTATTCCTAGGTATTTTATTCTCTTGAAGCAATTGTGAATGGGAGTTCACTCATTGTTTGGCAAAAGACACATGAAAAAATGCTCATCATCACTGGCCATCAGAGAAATGCAAATCAAAACCACAATGAGATACCATCTCACACCAGTTAGAATGGCAATCATTAAAAAGTCAGGAAACAACAGGTGCTGGAGAGGATGTGGAGAAATAGGACACTTTTACACTGTTGGGGGGACTGTAAACTAGTTCAACCATCATGGAATTCAGTGTGGTGATTCCTCAGGGATCTAGAACTAGAAATACCATTTGACCAAGCCATCCCATTACTGGGTATATACCCAAAGGATTATAAATCATGCTGCTATAAAGACACATGCACACATATGTTTCTTGCGGCACTATTCACAATAGCAAAGACTTGGAACCAACCCAAATGTCCAACAATGATAGACTGGATTAAGAAAATGTGGCACATATACACCATGGAATACTATGCAGCCATAAAAAAGGGTGAGTTCATGTCCTTTGTAGGGACATGGATGAAGCTGGAAACCATCATTCTCAGCAAACTATCGCAAGGACAAAAAACCAAACACTGCATGTTATCACTCATAGGTGGGAATTGAACAATGAGAGCACATGGACACTGGAAGGGAAACATCACACACCGGGGCCTGTTGTGGGGTGGGGGGAGAGGGGAGGGATAGGATTAGGCGATATACCTAATGTTAATTGACGAGTTAATGGGTGCAGCACACTAACATGGCACATGTATACATATGTAACAAACCTCCATGTTGTGCACATGTACCCTAAAACTTAAAGTATAATAAAAAAAAACCTAAAAATAAAAAAAAAAGAAAACAGGGTTCAAGAGCAGAGAACCAGTCTGACCTCAAATTTACTAGGGAGCATTTTTTTCCCCACCCTAATAAGCCTGAGGGTACTGCAGGAAACCAGGGCATATTTCAGTCCTTATCTCAACCACATAAGACAGACACTCCTAGAGCAGCCATTTATAGACCTCCTCGCAAGAATGCAATTCTTTTCCTAGGGTCTTAATATTCCTTGTTAGGAAAAGAATTTAGCAATATCTCTCCTACTTGCATTTCCATTTATAGGCTCTCTGCAAGAAGAAAAATATGGCTCTTTTTGCCTGACCCCGCAGGCAGTCAGACCTTATGATTGTCTTCCCTTGTTCCCTAAAAATCGCTGTTATTATGTTCTTTTTCAAGGTGCACTGATTTCATATTGTTCAAACACAAACATTTTACAATCAATTTGTACAGTTAACACAGTGATCCTGAGGTGACATACATCCTCAGCTTACGAAGATAACAGGATTAAGAGATTAAAGTAAGACAGGTGTAAGAAATTATAAGAGTATTATTAGGGAAGTGATAAATGTCCATGAAATCTTCACAATCTATGTTCCTCTGCTGGGGCTCCAGCCAGTCCCTCCGTTTGGGGTCACTGACCTCCCATAACTCTGTGTGTGTGTGTGTGTGTGTGTGTGTAACTTGGATTATCCTGCCAGTTCTGCCTTTCTGAACCTCCTCCTTTTCATAGATCATTTCTTTGGGTAGTTGATCTTCTGAATACGCTGGTAGCTGCAAAACTTCAATTTGTTATCTGATTCTCCATACCTGTTTCTAAAAACACATGGACCCAGCTTTATTCCTTATTTTTAATGAATCACACAGATGGTATAAGTCATTTGGGAAAGGGAGGTAACAATGTGCATTCTGTTAGACATTTCCCTTCCTTCTGGGGTAATCCTTGTCCACACTACCTCATCCTATCAGGACTTGCTTTGGGTCTTATCACTCCTTCCATCTTTCAGGGGCTGGAACTAATGTGGTCACATTGAGGCAAAACAGCTAAGCATTCATATTCCTGCACTTGGCTATTGGCTTCTGGGCAGTTTCTGGTCTCAGGGCAGCTGGACAGAGGGATCCTATCAGCCCACAGGCAGTTCTCTGAGGAAGACTGCTTGTGCCAGCCTTTAGGAGTAAAGCATGCAGAAGCTGGGAGATAGATACCCAGAACCCATAAAGGGAACCACAGGCATCTGGGTGAAATGACACAGTGACTTTTATACTACCTGGCATGCTAGTCCAGAGACCCTTTCTCCTCCTTAGTACTAAACTGAGAATCTAGGAAATTGGTCTGAGGTGGTTATTGTGAATCACTGTGTTCCTAGGGCCATCAAGCCTCTTTACAAATTGCTGTTTCACAGCATTTGACAAATCTCTCAAGTGACTGTAGCTAATAGTCATTTCAATAGCAAATATCCTGTTTCTAGCCTGGAATGTCAAAGGAATGGAGAAATATAAACCAGCTTATCTGTCTTTACATAACTGAGCTGCAAACACCAAAGTCCTTACCTCAGCATTCCCCCCCTTTTCCGGAGTGGTTACAGACATAGCCTTCCTCTTCCTCATGAAATACCAAATTGCCTCTATGGTACTGCTTGTGCTCTTATTTTCTGGTACCAGGAGGTGTTTTTTTTTGTTTGTTTGTCTGTTTTACTGTGGCTAGCTGGCAGTTCGCTGAGTCTCTTAGAACAGTCTTAATATTCATAGGTTTAATATTTAGAAATATGGAAAGCTATGGAAATTACTGATAAGCAGATGTTGTTGACAATGGAAATATTTAGTGTAAGCAGAGATTTTTGAAATGAATCATATTCAGTGAATGCACAGCAGACAGTATTTTATTCCCAGACTTGTTTTCTTTCTCCCTGGAAAACAATAGCAGAATTGTTTTCCAGGGAGATGTTGTCAGCTCCCTGCAACATGTCACTACTAA
The DNA here is from genome assembly GCF_029289425.2 of Pan paniscus. Lineage (NCBI taxonomy): Eukaryota > Metazoa > Chordata > Mammalia > Primates > Hominidae > Pan > Pan paniscus. The sequence goes on from NC_073249.2 coordinate 126,230,117, forward strand.
TGGCACATTGAAAGAACATGACTAAATAATTACTGGTCTGCTCATCTCAGGTGGGCCTTGTTTCTCTCTGTCTTACATTCTAGTCTTTCAGAAGTCTGGTTACTTATCAATGTAAGAAACGTATAGATGCATGCAAACTACCTAAAGAGACAGAATGTCATAAATGGCCAAACTTAGTTGTTCATCATTCCAAGACAATTAATCCTATTTCAGACTCAATGTTAGTGGTAGTCATTGGTGCTCTTTGCCAGATATTTCTGTTTCTGTCTCTTTCTGGGCACATTATGGGCTTACACTTCCATGGCCCCTTATTGTTAGGAAGGGGATCATGTGACAAGTTCTGTCCAATAAGCTATGAGTAAGATAACATGTGCACTTCTGGGTTAAAACACTTAATTTTTCATGATGAGACCCCCAGATCTTTCTCTTTTCCTTTGCATAGTGACTGATAAGTTTAAGATAATGGTTGTTCCATCAGCCTTGGTCCCTGATTGACTAGGATGAATTGAGTCCCCCTATTCTGACCCCACTGCCTCAAAATGGATATAAAGCATGAAAAAGAAGTAAGTCTTTGGTGCTTTAAGCCACTGAGTTTCCAGGTCATTCTAACTCATCTTTGACTGATATTTGTGTTCATGGAGAAGTAAAGTTGTAAATTACTAGTTGGATGTAACTGGAGAAGTAAAATACCTAAGAATGGTGCATATCTTGCCACAGAGATTGTTGGACATCTTACCTCCAATTTTACAATCTTAACTTGGCTTAAACTCCCATTAAGATTCCTTTAATAGTGGTATATGTCAGCACTAATTGTGCCACTAACAACATGCTTCTCAGATAGCTTCCCAGTGGGGCTTTGGGCATAAGATAACATAGAAAAGACTAAAAATAATGGGGGTAAAGTCTGTGGATGCCTTGGAATAAACTTTCTGCAATTTCCAAATTCAATTCAACGTGTCACATTTAGCACAGTGGTAAAGACAATATCATGTAAGAGACATCTTTATACTCAGGAGCTCAAACTTGTGGGTAAAAAAATTCCATTTATTTTTCTAATATATTATTCTATGGACATATACATTTCCCTAGTGAATCTTTGAAATTTTGTGAGACAAGCACTATGATCTGCCTGAATTGGTGATGTTGGCAATTTATGGTTTTTATGTGTAAGGCATTTTGTTAGGTGCTTAACATACATTGACTTATTCATTTACTACAGCAAGTCCATGAAGAGGAAGCTGAGACTCAGAGAGTTTAAGTAATTTTCTAAAGATACACACTACTGACAGATCTAGGATTCATACTCAGGTCTAATTTCAAAGTCTACAATTGCTAATCATTGTGGTGGGTGCTATGAAATGATTGCTCATTAGGAATTCAGTATCTGTCATAGTCCATTTTCTGTTACTGTAATAGAATAACTGAGACTGGGTAATCTATGAAGAATAGAAGTTTATTTAGCTCACAGTTCCAGAGGCTGGGATGTTCAGGAGCATGGCACTGGCATCTGGTGAGGGCCTTCCTTGCTGGTCATAACATGGTTGAGGGCATCACATGGCAAATGGGCAAAGGCATGCATGTCAGCTTAGGTCTCTCTCCCTCTTCTTATAAAGCCACCAGTCTCATCATAGGGGCCCCACCCTGATAACCTTATTTAATCCTAATTACCTCTGAAAGGCCTCACCTCCAATCAACATAGGAAAATGGAAACTATCTTCCCAACACATGAAATTTGGGAGACACATTCAAAACGCAGCAGCATCTATTGGGAAGATGACTAAATAATGTAGACGTTTCCTAATACGAAAGTGAGAAAACTTCTGGCAAAGCTAAGTAAACATAGCCAGTAAGTTCCTTTTGTAAAAAACTATTCCTCTGAGAGTTACCATTTTCCATCTGTTCCAATCACAGCATCGGTTTTTTTGTTTGTTTGTGTTTGTTTGTTTTTTGAGACAGAGTTTTGCTCTTGTCGCCCCGGCTGGAGTGCAATGGCGTAATCTCAGCTCACTGCAACCTCTGCCTCCCTGGTCCAGGTGATTCTCCTACCTCAGCCTCCTGAGTAGCTGGGACTACAGGCACACGCCACCATGCCCAGCTAATTTTTGTATTTTTAGTAGAGACCGGGTTTCACCATGTTGGCCAGGATGGTCTCGAACTCCTGACTTTGGGTGATCCACCTGCCTTGGCCTCGCAAAGTGCTGAAATTACAGGCATGAGCCACTGAGCCAGGCCCCATCCATAGCATCTTGTCAGTGGTATGGGTAGCCATTACTTTATTTAACAAGCAATTATTACACATCAACTAAGGGAAGGGCCAGTTACCTTCATCTCTCCTCCTGTGCACTGGATCTCAGTTGTTCTTGCATCTATTCTTGATTCTCTCTTAATCCAGCATCTTTAGTACTTTTCGTCTCATTTACTTAACTTGTACCTGAGACTGAGAAAGTAGTAACCTGAGAGTATTTTTTGATCGTACAGGAAGTGTATCACATCTTTGCTTGCAGGTGATTATTTTTCCTAATTTAATTAGGCCCATAAAATGTAAACAAGCAACTGGGGCTCAGTCATTATTAATTTAGAATATAGACTCAAGAGATGCTGGAACTATAAAGGCAGAAGAATGCATTCTTGACATAGGTAAAATGTTTTCCTTTTTTTTTTTTTGTTCTCAGCATTTCTGAGTTTTCAATAGTGTGTTTCTCAAATGTATCTCTTCCTACAAGTATACTGTTCTGCAACTACCTGTACCAACTATTGAAGTTTAGTGGTTTCTCTATTCTTATCACCATTTGCTTAATTTCAGCCCTCACAGTTTCTATCAGTATTTCCCCCCTTTCTATCACATCCATCAGCATCTCCCCACTTGCTTCATTTTTGCATAGCAGTCTGAATTTGCATCTTCAAACATAAATCTAACCATGTTTCTTTCATCCTTATAAATGTTTGTTGGCTCCCTGCTACCCAAATAGGGAAAATAATCAAGTATTATAGCCTGACATACAAGACACCTTGCGATTCAATCCCAGCTTTCTTCTTGATCCTCCTTTCCCAACACTTCATTCCAAAACCCTTTCATTCCCCCACTTCGCCTTTGGCTGGTTAATCACGAATGCCTCTCTCTTTGAAGAGTATTTCCTGAGTTTTCAGGTCTATGTGATTTGAAACATGGCCAGAATGCCTTCCCTTTGACTTTTTTTTTTAAAAACCACTTTATTGAGGAATGATTGACTTACAAAAATCTGTATGTATTTAGTGTATACAACTTGATGAGTTTAAAGATAAGTATACACTGTAAAACTATCACCACAATCAGTGCCATAAAGATATCCATCATCTACAATTCCCTTGACTACTCCATCTAGAAAACTCTTACTTATTCTTCAAACCTAATTCAAATGTCAGCTCTTCCACAAAGCCTTTCCCAGCTGCCCCAGGCAAAATTCATCAGTCTTTTTATGGGATCAGCAAAGCACTTGTTCCCATTTATAGCATGAACTTAATTGTGTTATAACTGATCTGTTCTTATGTCTCTTTTCTACTAAATTAGGAGCAGGACCTATAATATCTTATGCATCTTTGTAATTCCTGTGACTTGTATAGTTCTCGGCACATAGAAAATTCTCAAAAGTGTTTGCTGGATAAAAGGAGAAAGGTTTTTTCCCCCGACCTTTAGTGGGTAAGTATACAAATTGCCAGTCTAAAATGATAGCTCAATCATAAGAGACAGACACAGTGGTCCCATCACAATAACTTGTGCTTCTGATAACAACGTTCGCAAGAGTTCCATTGAAACAAAGCAGGTGGTTCTCCAGCAGGATTTTGAGACAAATACTTAGGTAAGCAGGCTTGCTATTTTGGGCATCCTGTCATCTCCCACTTGTCTCCAGAACAATTGTAGAATGAGCTCTGTGCTGGCGCTGATGACTTAGGAATTTAAGTTCTGAGCTGCCACTGCTGTTTGTCTTCCTGTCACCCACAGCCCACTGAGAAGGCCCTCCGCATTGTGTAAGGCATCCTGATTCAGAGCAAATCAAGACAGATGGCACAGTCATCATGTAGGATTTTGATGGATAAGTTTTATAGCTCCAGGTTAACAGAATACTTTCCTTCCCTGGTGCATGAATATTCATCAACATCAACACTCACACACACAATCTCCACTTGTACCAGAAATATACAGCCAGACTAAGACAACCACACATATCAACAGTCATTTACTTTGGACATATTCCTAGAAAATTTTGCTTCCATTTATCATCCTTTTCCCATCCATAAAGGCACAATTTAAAATCTATCCAGTCCAGGCTTTCGGTGCTGTTCAACCACAGTTGGAGTGTGAGATAGACTCAGAGTCGCTGTTTCCAAGAGTTCAAAATTCACCATTGTCAATATTTTCCCCAGTTATTGCCAATTATGATCATAAGCCACTGCCAAAATTCATTTATCAGTCATCTGTGAGTTTTCTCCCTTGTAGACAAGTCTGTTTATAAGCTCATATTCCAGTGACAAAGAACATATGGGTTGACTCATTCTGCTGTAGCCAGTTCAGAATCAACAGTTTGCCTCATTAAACCTTAAAATTAGATAGCTTATTATATTCTCTGCACACATAGCCAGAATATTTAGGAACAAGGCATTATCACAATCCTAACAGCTATTATGGTTTATTTTATGTTAATGGTTCTTGATTCCTGCACTCACAGTTTTACATAGCAAGCATGATTTGGAGGTCATTTAATCAGTTCAGCATATAAAAACATGCCCCCATACTGGGCTGACTCATCAGCGTTTTAATGTGACAACACATATACGCACATAATAACAGCTTGAGCTCCTTGTTAAGCAAAATTGGAAGATGAGATTGTGCTTTTTTTCTTTTTCTTTTTTTTTCAGATGGAGTCTCTCTCTGTCACCCAGGCTGGAGTGCAGTGGCACGATTTCTGCTCACTGCAACCTCCGCCTCCCTGGTTAAAGCAATTCTCCTGCCTCAGCATCTCCAGTCGCTGGGATTACAGGCATATGCCAATACGCCTGGCTAATTTTTATATTTTTTTAGTAGAGACGGGGTTTCATCATGTTGGCCAGGATGGTCTTGAACTCCTGACCTCAAGTGATCTGCCTGCCTCCGCCTCCCAGAGTGCTGGGATTACAGGCGTGAGCCACTGTGCCCAGCCAGATTGTGCATTTTTAAGAGTTCTATTTTATATAGTGAAAAAGATGAAAGACATGGTTAGTTTCTTTTTTTGTCTAATAAAAATTCATATCAGACCTTACTATGTAATATGGATTACCAAAGCTACCATTGTTGAAAACAAATTTTATACTAAAAGTAAAATAGTAGAGGACTGGGGAGTCAGAATGCCTACATTACAGGTCCCGGGAAGCTAGATTGTGAGATTTTGTAATCCTTCGCTTTCTAAAATTCTATAGCTTTCCAGTCAGAGGATTGAACCCCCAATGGTGTTTAATTTATTATTATTATTTTCCATTGAACCCTTTGAGAGCTAGAGAAATTATGCTTATACGCAATAAAGTGGAAGAACAGAATTTTTCTCCTTAAGCTGCACCTGGGGGTGCTGAATGTACAGGGCTCACTCATGCACATTCTCTCCCTTCAACTCACAGAAAAGGATATGAATATGCTCTGTCTAGAAATGTTACTTGGCCTAAAGTGCTCGAAACTGGTAAACTTCAGAGTTTCTGTAAGGTCTTTAATAGATGGATTTAATGCAAATGGATTTGAAATGAACACCACTTCTTTTTCAGATTTTTCCTGGGGCACTACCTAGAAACCAGAGGGTAAACAAAATGAGGTGCAGGTGGATATGACTCACACATTTGCTTTGCTGTAAGAGGCTGTTTGTTTCACAGGCAGGGGTCTTAATGGATTCTGTTGCATGTAGGAAAATTGTTTCGTCTTTAATACATGGAACTAGGTTACATGATTTCTAGGAATACATGTGTTTTGGAGGTGTTTGTGCCTGCATGTGTGTTTGGTTCATTGACTTAGACTGGACAACCAGGAAGAACTGTTTCTTTCTGAATTTCCCACTATGGGGAGATTTCAAAGGGAATTACACTCGGAGAACCAGAGCCCCTTTGGACAATCTTGTTAAAGATCCACCAATGGGTTAAGCCAAACTAAATAAATCTCTGGAAATTGCATTGTGGGGGATTTTATATCCCACAAATTGTCTTATGGTGGAAGGAGATGAAACCTGAAGCAATAAAACTTTTGTCTCTGAATCTCCATACAGTTGAGGTGGCAGGCAATTTAGCCTTAATCTTTTCTGTGTCCCTTCTCTCCAAATCCCATAATCTCAAATCCATAATCTCAGGTTTGTTGGGTGCTATCGTGTCTATAGAGTGTGTGAGAAAAGGTGCCTGGTCATTTGTCCACTACAGTGATTGCTGAGGACATTATTCACCATCCTTTACAGCATGGTCCCTTCCGGTCTCTCTTAATTCCATGCCTCATTTCTAGAAAATAAAATATTGTGTTAAGCGAAATATGCACCCATTTTCCTTCATGGAGGCTTGCCACCTTCCCTGTAGCACTGCTAGCAATCAGGATTTAGGCCATCCTGCCTCTAGGACACATAAAGTTCTCGAGCTGTCTCCTTCTCTTCTTTCCCTCTCTCCTGCTTCTCTCTCTTTCTCTTCTGTCATCCCCTTTCTCTCTGGTCCAAGGGAATCTTCTGGTGTAGTTGTACTCATTTGATAGCTTCACTCAAACTTGACACATACAAAACAAGGATCCTGAGTTTGGTTCCCCAACTGCTACTTCTTCAATGTTCCCCATCGCAGAAGTGGCACTTCCTCACATTCACAAGCCAAAAATGTGGGAGTCATCCTTGATTTCTTTCTTTTTTTATCCTCTTTATGCCAAGTCTCTATGTCTTCACCTTCAAATTCAGTTCTTACTTTTCCCCTGCTTTGTTTTGTACCACATTGAGGCTGATTGATGCAGGCTGTACTTTCCAGGGGCCCCTGGCAGGCAGATTCCAGCCCAGAGGCATTGGCACAGATTGGAGGGCAGGAAAAAGAGAGAATCCAGGGCATTTTCCCCTTCCTTCTTTGCTCCAAAAAGCTTCTTGAGTGAGCCTCAGTAGTGGCTCCCTCTCCAGCCTCCCAGTGGACCAGGCCTCCATGTTCCAGTTTCTGCCAGTTGGCCTTGACTTCCAGGCTCTGATGATGTCACTCCCTCACTTCATTCCTCCACCATAAGAACAGTAGGGGCTTTCTGCTTTACGAATCCCTAGGATATCTCTCCATCCTCTATGGCTCTTGACTCTTCTATGAATTCCTTCTTAAATTTCCTCCTTTGCATCTTACTGGTCAGTGATATCAAATGTTTATGCTTAAACATATCACTGGTTAAGGGAAAGGAATTGACACAATTGGCTTACATCTGTTCACACTCATCCTCTGGGACTAGGGAATTCCTCATGAAGCTGTTAGTTGCTGCTATGGTCTGAATGTTTGTATCCCCTCAAAATTCATATGTTAAAATCTTAACCCCCAGGGTGATAGTATTAGCAGATGAGCCCTTAGGGAGGTGAGTAAATCCTAAGGGCTGAGCCCTTATGAATGGGATTAGTTGACTTTATAAAGAGAACCCAGAGAGACCCTTGATTCTTCTACCACGTGAGAATACAGGGAGAAGGCACCGTCTATGAACCTGAAAGTGAGCCCTCACCAGACAATCTGCTAGTTCCTTGATCTTGGACTTACCAACCTTCAAAACTGTGAGGAATAAATTTCTGTTGTTTCTAACCTACCCAGCTTATGGTATTTTGTTATAGCAACCTGAACAAGTTAAGACAGTTTCCTAGTGTTCATTTCCCCATTTCACTTATTTATCCCCAGCAGATAGTTTCACTATTTCTCAATCCAAAAAGGAAAAAGATAAAGATACCCACTCAGTTTATGTCTCTACATATTTGGATGTGTTAGTAAGTATTCCGAGAACTTTTTCTACTCACTGAAAGGTTTCTGGGGGTGGAAGTGAGGTTAGAAACTGCTGTGCTTTTGTATTTTGCTCTAGAATTTTCTTTCTTTCTCTTGGTTGTCATTTTTTTGAAATGTATTTCAGTAGGGTATACTCTTATTTGATTGTTGTAAGCAGAAAATATGCTAAATTTAAAATGCTTTTTCTCATTTTTTATTGGGAAAGATAAATTCTATGAGGAAGTTTCTATTGACCGTCTTAATGCAGACATCAAATGATATTTACACAAAATTTAATAAGAGACAACAGTAAACTATATTGTGTGGGGATGCATTGTTAAGCAGTACTATTAAAAAATCAGGTAATTGAATACTCTCAATGTTAGGATGGTGGTTACTCTTGTGGGAAGAAGCTGTCGTGCCCCAGAAGGAACACAAACTAGGAGTGCTTCTGGGAGTTGACAGTGTTCTATTTCTTGATTAGATGGGAAAGGCATGATCTTTGCTTTATGGTTATTTGATAAACTCTTCATATGTGTTTTATACATTTTTTCCTGTGTGTGCTATATTTCACAATTGAAAAAAGATTTAAAAATTAATAATAGCTGCACACTGTAGGAAATTATTCCTTAAAAGAAATCAGATTGGCCGGGGATGGGAGTGGTGGCTCACACCTGTAATCCCAGCACTTTGGGAGGCTGAGGTGGGCGGATCACATGGTCAAGAGATCAAGAACACCTTGGTCAACGTTGTGAAACCCCATCTCTACTAAAAATACAAAAATTAGTTGGGCGTGGTGGCACGTACCTGTAATCCCAGCTACTGGGGAGGCTAAGGCAGGAGAATCACTTGAACCCGGGAGGCAGAGGTTGCCGTGAGCCGACATCATGCCACTGCACTCCAGCATGGGTGACAGAGCGAGACTCCATCTCAAAACAAACAAACAAACAAAAAGTCAGATTATGCTGCTCACATGCTCACATGCTTAACAGTTTCTAATAATCTTCCAACCCAGTTAGAATCAGATCCAACCTGCTCACTGTGGACCCCAAAACTTTATAAGATCTGGAGCCCACCCAACTCCCCAACTTCTCTCCTATATCTCACCCCATGTTCTCTAAGCCCCTCTCACACTCGCCTTAAATTCCTTGAAGACATCAAACTCAGGCCTACTTCAAGGTTGTATAATACTTGCTGTCTCCTCTGCTTAGTATATATTTCTTCTAAGCTCTTCACAAGCTTGTGCCACCTCAAATGTCATATTTGGCTCCCAGTTTATCATCACTCAGATGCCTCCCCTTAATATATGATTTATGCTAATATTCCCCATCCCACCATCCACTCCTCTCTCTACCATAGTGGTAAGTATATGCCATCCTATGTAGAATATTCTACATCCTATTGTACATAGGATATCATATAGCATCTTGCAATTATCTTTTTCATGGGTTCACTTGTTTTATTGACACCTCTATTAGAATATAAGCTTCATAAGAGTAGGAAATGTTTCAGTCTTGTGTATTGTTTTTATCTCCAGCACCAAAAAGTGTACTGGGCACATAGTAAGTGCTTGTTTGTTGAATATTTGCTGAATACATGATGTTTCTTCAAAACAGTCTCTGCCTGTGAATGTAAACTATCTTTTCTTAAGGTGTCTCCCTCTGAGGCACTTAGTGTATCTCCTCAGTGGGTTTAAATCAAGGGTCAAGCGGTGCCCACGGGGCCAAGGCAAGTAACATAAGTGAGTGAAGGAAAGGATGGTGGTGGAAACTAAGAGAACTGGAGAATGTGAAACCCCTCTAAGGCTGCAGCCTCTACTCAGCTCTGGCTTCTTGTGCCCAGGTGAAAACAGCAGCCTAGTGTGGCTACATCTTCTAATTTTTAAGATAAGTCAGAAATCCAGATATCTATGTGAAATGTGCCAAATTATTAAATGTTGGTTCAAGTTTTTAAAAAATCAACATGAACCCAATAAAACATATCTGTGGACCTAATTTAGCTCTGAGGTGTCTGGTTTGAGATCTGGTTTAAGAAGTTGGAAAGAAATGGCCAGTCATAAACCTCCACTGGGGCAAAGAATTCTGGAGTCTTATCTGACTGAATAGAGGGAAGGGAAAGAGGAAAATAAGGGTAAAATAAAACTTAGATTGGCATCTCAATATTATACTGCCAAGAGGTTTTTCAGAGTGATAGTCTTTGGGACTTTTTGGTTACATCAAGGTCATAAGATAGGTTTTAAAACAAGTAGCAAGGAGATAGAATTTTATTTGGCTTTTATGAATAAAATAAGACCAAAATTGTATTAAGGAAGAGAGTATTGATGATGAGAATAGAGGGACTCCTTCTTTATAAAGCCTGTCACTAATACTTCAGGCTAAAAGGAGCTCATGCGACCAGGAGCAGAAATCCATTACAGACAACCTATGGAAGCACTTAAAGTAGACAAAGCAAAGAGCGTAGGAATTGGGTTGACTTTGATTTAGAGATATATGCACACATCAACTCCAGTTGATGTAGCTTGCAAGGGAAAACTGGTCAAATAATGATGTTATTCAAGAAAAGACTTTACTCTTTTTGAGCAATTACTATTTTGATTAATCAGTAAAGTTTTGATCTGTACATTTAGGTACAAACTGTATCTATTCTATGAATATCAAATATGATTCTACTTGGTATATTATCAAGCAGAATAAAACTAATTATCTACTAGGGCTATCAGTTCCCATGGGAAAGAGAAATAGAACTATTTATCAAAAACCTGAAGTTTTAATAGAAGTTCTAAATAAACATCAAATCTTTCCGATAATGAATGCAAGAAATTACAGCCCTACTTATAGTAGTGGGTCCTGAGATTGCTTTCTCGTTGACAGATGACTAGAAATACTTTCATTTGATGGCAAAAAGTGCCTGACACAGCCAAACCTGCAGTCCAAAAATAACCAGGAAGATTTGGTTTTAGTGATGGCTCAACAATAAAAACACTGACAATAAAATTTGAACATTAGAGGAGGAAATTTACATTGAAACTCAATGGGTAAGAACCAGAATAAAAACAGGAAAAGAGGGAGTATCAGAAAGGGAGGAACACTGCTAGTTATGGTGTAGAAATAGATTGTGGGAGGGGAAAGGAAAAGGAATAGCAACATAAAAAACAGTAACAGCAAAAATGAAAACAAAAAGAAACAAAAATAGAAAGGAAGCCATAAGAAAGGAAAATAAAAGGCAAGAAGAACAAGGTAGGAAGAGTTATAAGGTAGCAGGAAAATGTTTGACCTCAGATCTGGGAAGTCTCATAAATTTTGCAATGACGCATATGGTTGGAGAAACAGGAGGTCCCTCTGCAGAATGTATAGTTGGAGCAAAGTTTTTCTTCTAAAATGTTGTTTTTCTCCTAAAATGTTGTTTTTCTCATAATCTAAGCTAACTTCTGAGTTCTGCTGCCTCTTTTACTTTGATTTCTATTCCCAATAACAAACCTTTTGAGTTGGTAGGCAACTAAGAAGCAGTTGATAATAGATTTGGGTGCCCAGAGTTTCAATTTTCTAAGTTCAGCTTCTCAAGTCAGAGGACTTTTCTTAAGGGGCAGCCCAATTTGTGTGACAAAGAACTTTCTAAGATTGCCCTTAAAATATCTTCCATTGGGTAGCGCTGGCCCCTCGCTGCACTTTGGGGCCACAGGGTCACTGGAGTACAACAAAAACCCATTAATTATAGTCACAAATGTCTACTTCTTAAAATCTTTCTTATTTTATCCTGCATTGCTAATACGACTTTTAAATGCATCATTTGACAGATCCCAGATGGTACTTCACTGCATGTTTTACTCTCCATAGGGCACCGAGCAGGCCACATAACCATAAATATGAACTAAAATCTTGATCAGTGCATACGAAAAACTTAAATGTAATACAAGAAATCACAAAAAAAAATAAAAATACCATATAGAAGACTATTGTAGTTACAAAGCAAGTTTCAAAAGAGGACAACAAGCTAGAAGAAATATATGATTTACTTTACAATATACTTCTATGTATCTTATTTTAATTTAATTTAATTTTTTTGTTTGGAATCAGAGTCTTGCTCTGTCACCCAGGCTGGAGTGCAGTGGCACTATCTTGGATCAACCTCTGCCTCCTGGGTTCAAGCGATTCTCGTGCCTCAGCCTCCCGAGTCGCTGGGATTACAGGCATGTACCACCATGTGTGGCAAATTTTTGTATTTTTAGTAGACATGGGGTTTTGCTGTGTTGGCCAGGGTGATCTCAAACTCCTGACCTCACATGGTCTGTCTGCCTTGGTCTCCCAAAGTGCTGGGATTACAGGAATAATATACTTCTAAATTGCCAAATTAATAAATGTTTATTGTAAAAAACAAATCTGAGTGATACAGAGGATATACCCTACCAGAACTGTCAACAGTTCTATGCAGGTATAAACATGCATATCTCAAGTCTCTCTACTAGCCCCACACCCCTCTCCCATCTCTAAAGGCTGACCTCTCACCAGCATAAGCAGAGGAAGAAGAGATTTTCCTTAATGAAGGTTTTTTTAGAGAAACATCTAGTCAGCAGAGTATCTTAATGTCTTATGCTCCTCCTTGGAGCACATTCATGTGACTGCTGATCACGCTCTGGAGCCCTTAGATAACCTTCAACAGGATGCTCGTTACCCTCCATACACGAGCCACACAAGGACTCATGTGGTGTAGGCTACATGTCCCTCTTACCCTGTCTCCTTGTCCTCCATGGTACTACCACAAAGGTTGTAGATGGTATTGAAGTGGTGATACTATATGCTAAATACAACTTTTTCTAAGGTTTAGGGAAAACAGCAACCAGGTAGTCAAAACCTTCAGAGGAACTCTGTTCACCTGCAAGACTCAATTCCTAATCTGCTCCCCTTAACTTTATATTTTAACTCCCTTGAAAATACTTTCTTCTATCCTCCACCATGGAATTCTCATTTTTTTTAAATGAGGGAAATGTCATAGTCGTACAATTTAGTTATTCATCTTAGGGTAATTCTTTCTGGGAGGCCACAGCAGGACATTCAGGGATAGTTGTTAACACCAAAGTCCCACACAACAAGCCAGGTGGAGGGAAAGTAGCTGGGCACTCCAAATTTAGCCCTTTCAAGATTTTTCTTACCAATATGTAAATCAAGGATGTCTGTTTATTTTTATGAATTCCCATTAATAAAGGGTCATATCATGTTTCAGGTCTAGATAAGTTGATTACAGACTAATAGGGAAAGTTTCACATTAAGCATTTAGCCAAACAGACACACACACACACACACACACACACAGAGGCATACACATGCATTCCAAGTAAAATATGAATTCACAGAGACTGTACGGTGTGCACCATCCAGGAGAAATAGAAGGATAGTCTTAACTGTCTCAAAATTTGCAAAGTGTATTTTTCACTTTGGAGTTAGTAATTTACATTATTTTACAGTACAAAGTTCATTGCTTTCCTTCATTCTCAAATCCCCTTAATGCTCAAACTCTTTCAAAATTGGGCTCCTTCAACTGGGAAATAAAAATAAAACTCTAAGCCCCAAACTGAATGGACTCCTTCTTGGCTAAGGGGCCCTAGAGAAACCTTAAAAACTGAGTTCCCAGCAGGTCAGACAAGTCTCCCTTGTTACACCCTCTCCCTCTTTAACCACTATTAGACTTTCTTTCCTCAGCATTAAACAGAAACCAACCCTTTCAAAAGACTTTCCTTACTGCTGATTCCAACCAACTGCCTGATGCTGCAGCCATATTCTCCTCCCTTTTTGTGATTTTAACACAACTGACTAGCATTCCTTCCTGATAAGAGACCGCCAACCACAGAATGGTTCTGGCCAATCCATGGAGCTGTGCATAGGAAACCTATGTCTTTCTTTTCATCTTTGACATAGCCTAATTTTAACACATTTAAATGTTAAGTCTCCACTCCAAAGTGAATATGAGATATATATAACATGCATGCTTGCTTACTGTCACGCAGGAGCCCCCTTCATGAATATTCATAGCTTCTCCCTTAACCTGTTGAATATATATGCTTAGACAACCCATTCAGCATAAATTGTTGTCTCACCCTTTCTGCCTGGAAGTGCCTGCTTTCATTTTCTACTAGAGGCTACACTGTAGGCTCCAATCCTTTGTTAGAAAAAAAGCTATCCTTTCCAAATTTGTAGATCTCATGATTTTAAGCCGGCAATACCTATGGGGAAAAGAAAGGGACCTAGTGAAGAGCAAATCTCACTTAAAGGCTGTGCCTTTCTATGCAATTAAAAATTAATTTGGTGTGTAATAATTCAGTTAAATTCTTAGTTAAGAATTTTCTATTTGAGGAAGGTAAAAAGACTAACTTTATTCTTCCAGTTACAGCTACACTCATTGATAAGTAATTGTTCTGTTTTGCTAAGTGATTAACACAGTACACATTCTACAAATTGTTGATATATGTATTTGAGGAAAAAATGAAACAGGGTTAATATTCTTGACAAAAAGAACTCTTATAAAATTATAAGAAAAAGGGTTTCTAATAGCTAAATGGTCAAAAGACCAATATTATATTAAACGGAAAACTAAATAAAATAGAAATATCTTTATTTTATAAATATATATCAGAATAAAGTAACATGACATCGCTGCTATCCAGCACATTTGCACAACTTTTTTTGTGATAGTCCTAATGACAATGTGTTGAGATGAGCCCTCTCATCCAATCTTGTTAGAAGTATAATTTAGTAGGACTGGTTTGAAATGTAGTTTAGCAGTATGTAACAAGATGCTTTCTTTCAGTATTTTAATTTATTAATATCTTCTAAATAAATAATCAAAACTGTTGATAAAATCTATTCATAAAAATACTTACTTCAATATAATTTAGACTATCTAAAATTTAGAGCCAAACTGTCAAATATTAGGGGATAATGCAGTTATATTATGGCATATATATGCCATGAAGAATTATGTAGTCCTAAAAATGTTTATGGAACTTCTTATTACCAACATAGGTCAGGAAATATGATATAATGCATAATGAAAATTTAAGATATTAGCATATTTTAACAACATAAGAATGTATGGATTGATAAATAAGCAGTAGCTGTGGCTAATTCTAGTTACTTGGGGGTTTTAGACTCAATACAATTTTCGCCCTTTGTTGTTTTTTCCAAATTTTTCTATAATGGCCACGTATTACTGTATTAGGGTTCTTTAGAGGGACAGAACTAATGGAATATATACACACACACACACACACACACACATATATATATTCCATTAGTTATGGATATATATGTGGGAGTTTATTAAGCATTATTAAGTAAAGTATCATTAAGTATTAGCTCACATGATCACAAGGTCCCACAGTAGGCCCTCTGCAGGTTGAGGATCAAGAAGAGCCAGTCCAAGTTCCAAAACCGAAGAACATGGAGTCTGATGTTCAAGGGCAGGAAGCATCCAGCATGGGAGAAAGATGTAGGCTGGGAGGCTAGGCCAGTCTCTCTTTTCACATTTTTCTGCCTGCTTATATTCTAGCTGAGCTGCCAGCTGAGTGGATTGTGCCAACCCAGATTAAGGGTGGGTCTGCCTTTCCCAGCCCCCAGACTCAAATGTTAATCTCCTTTGGCAACACCCTCACAGACACATCCAGGATCAATACTTTGTATCTTTCAATCCAATCAAGTTGACACACAGTGTTAACCATCACAATTACTTTTATCATCAGAAAAACAAACGTTTATATTTTAAAACTGTGAACAGAGTTAATATGTTAGATATAGACAATATATCAATGACACAGAGAAAAAGGTGAAATTAGAATCTCATCTAAGAGCTTTCTAACTCTAAAGCCAGTGTGTTTTCAACACATAGAAACTATGATTTGAAATCTTATTCTCTCTTGGAATAAACCACATAAGTTTCACCTGTATGCCCATTGAGACATCTTGGAGTAAGAGTTTCTAAGTTCAATTACCTGCATGGAGAAAGAGTATCCATCCATATTTTGTTATCATTTACTCAGAAAAATATATTAATACCATCAAAGTTACAATGAATTAGGAACTTATATTTAGAAAAGTATCTCACTATGATACAATAGTGTGCTTGTCTTTCTAATGTTAGCTATAATCTAGTGCTTCCCTTTCTAATGTTAATTAACACTGATATGTATATTATCAAGTACATCAATAAAAAAGCAATTCACATCCTCAGATCATTTTTAAATGATAAGCTAAATCCAAAACTATGTACATGAAGTTAAATATAAGAAGGGGCCATATAATAATTCAGATTTAGATAAGTTGATTACAGATTCTTAAGTGAAGCTTTCACATTGAGTAGACTGGATAAGTCCTATTTAATTAAACCTGTAAGTCTTGTGGCAAATCCACTGATTAGGCAGTTAACATATTAATGCTTCATGGGCAGATTGCAGAATGAATTCAGCATTTATGAAAACAAGAAGTACAACGTGAACCGAAAAAGTAGAAAATTCCCTATATCCTTTCATTTGAAGGGCAAAGAGCCAAACAAGAAGTTCATGGAAGTTGTACTTGACATTAGCGTTCCTTACAGGAAACAAAAATAATTCATATGTTTATTTCTTAGGCTAAATAGGTTTGCTCTTCAAGATGTTTTCTAATACCATTTAGCAGTTGAGAATATAAAACACAACAAAACTTTGCTGAATAAAATTTATAGGAGGTCATTGTTTTGGACTCAGTTCCTCCACTAGACCCCAACAGACTGAACCAAAATGCAATCACTCAGGCTAAGTGATACATAATCAAAGTGAAGCAGGAAAATCCCTAAACCGACCAGTTTCTCCTAAAACAGGAGATTTCCAGTAGCTGGTCAAAAAGGGCCCAGTCAACCTGAGCCAGCATGGTAAGGAAGTCCCCTCTGCTTTAACCCTTATTAGGAAAGAAACCTAACTAACTCGATGTTAACCAATTTACTTTTTTTGTATTATGCTCTTTCCTTGTTCCTGTTCAAGCTACCGTATAAAAACTGATTGTTCTGTTATGCCCAGCAGAGCATCTGTCTATTTTTATAGATGGAATGCTGGCCAATTCATGAAATCACTAATAAAAGCCAATTAGATCTTTAAACTCAATTTTTTGAAATTTTGTCTTTTGACAACTCTATTTTGCAAAAGTAGAGATATTTTCTCATTTTAGTTAATTAGTAGGTAATTAGACCAAACAATGAGAAAACTATATCTAAATATCATCTCACAATGAACAAATCTTTACTGAGCTTTTATCCTAGGGCCTGGAGATGCAGCAATAACATAAGACAGCACTCCTGTTCTCAAGGCACTGATGTTCTAGTGGGGGAGCACATAATAAGTAAATAAGAAATACATAGTGTAAATTCAGGAAGTAATATGTGCTATGAAGATAAACAAGGCAGGATAAAGGATGAGGGTAACAATATATGGTTGTGTGAGAACCTGCTTAGGATGGAGTGCATCAGAAAGGCCTCACACAAGGAGGTTCAATTTAAGCAGAATTTAGAAGGCTGGGAGGAAACAAACCACGATATGACCCAAAGGAAGGATGTTCCAAGGAGAGGGAAGAGTAAGTGCAAAGATCCAAGGTGGAAACAAGCTTGGCACATTTGAAACAGAGCAAGAATGGCTGAAGTAGAGTAATCAGGGAAAGAATGAAAGAGGTGGGAGAGTCAGGCAGGAGCTAGATCGTTTGGGACCTTAAATGTACAATTTGGATTTTACTCAAAATGCATTGGGAAATAACTGGAAGACTTTGAAAGGGAGAATGATGTGATCTGACTGATATGGTTTGGCTGTATCCCAACCCAAATCTCATCTTGAATTCCCACATGTTGTGGGAGGGACTCAGTGGGAGGTCATTGAATCATGAGGGCAGGTCTTTCCTGTGCTGTTCTGGTGATAGTGAATGGGTCTCATGAGATCTGATGGTTTTAAAAATGAGAGTTTCCCCGCACAAGCTCTCTTCTCTTGCCTGCCACCATGTGAGATGTGCTTTTCACTTTCTGCCATGACTGTGAGGCCTCCCCAGCTACCCAGCTGACATAAAGCTCAGGTATGTCTTTATCAGCAGCATGAAAAGGGACTAATACAGTAAATTGGTACCAGGAGAGAGGAGTGCTGCTGTAGATACCCAAAAATGTGGAAGTGACTGGAACTGGGAAAGAGGCAGGTGTTAGAACAGTTTGGAGGGCTCAGCAGAAGACAGGAAAATGTGAAAAAGTTTGGAACTTCCTACAGACTTGAATGGCTTTGCCCAAAATTCTGATAGTGATATGGACAGTAAAGTCCAGACTGAAGTGGTCTCAGATGGAGATGAGGAACTTGTTGGGAACTGGAACAAGGGTGACTCTTGTTATGTTTTAGCAAAGAGACTGGCAGCATTTTGCCCCTGCCCTAGAGATTTGTGGAACTTTGAACTTGACAGAGATGATTTAAGGTATCTGGTAGAAGAAATTTCTAAGCAGCAAAGCATTCAAGAGGTGACTTGTGTACTGTTAAAGGTATTCAGTTTTAAAAGGGAAACACCATAAAAGTTCAGAAAATTTGCAGCCTGGCAATGCAATAGAAAGGAAAATCCCATTTTCTGAGGAGAAATTCAAGCCAGCTGCAGACATTTGCATAAGTAACCAGGAGCCTCACCATGACAATGGGGAAAATGTCTCCAGGGCATGTCATAAGACTTCATGGAAGCCCCTCCCATCACAGGCTGGGAGTCCTAGGAGGAAAATATGGTTTCATAGGCCAGGCCCAGAGTCCTCATTCTGTGTTTAGACTAGGGACTTTGTGCTCTGCATCCCAGCCACTCCAGCCATGGCTGAAAGGAGCCAACATAGAGCTCAGGCTGTGGCTTCAAAGGGTGCCAGCCCCAAGCCTTGGCAGCTTCTGTGTGGTGTTGAGCCTGCAGGTGCACAGACATCAAAAATTTAGATTTGGGAACCTCCACCTAGATTTCAGAGGATGTAGGGAAAAACCTGGATGCCCAGGCAGAAGTTTGCTGCAGGGACAGGGCCCTCATAGGAGAACTTCTGCTAGGGCAGTGCAGAAGGGAAATGTAGGGTTGGAGCCCCCATACAGAGTCCCTATTGGGGCATCACCTAGTGGAGCTGTGAGAGGAGGGCCACCATCCTCCAGACCCCGGAATGGTAGATCTACCAACAGCTTACACCATGTGCCTGGAAAAGCTACAGACACTTAATGCCAGCCTCTGAAAGCAGCCAGGATGGGGGTATGCCCTGGAAAGCCACAGGGGCAGAGCTGTCCAAGGCCATGGGAGCCCACCTCATGCATCAGCATGACCTGGATGTAAGACATGGAGTCAAAGGAGATAATTTTGGAGCTTTAAGATTTGACTGCCCCACTGGATTTCGGACTTGCATGGGGCCTGTAGCCCCATTGTTTTGGCCAATTTCTCCTATTTGGAACATCTGTATTTACCCAATGCCTGTACCTTCATTTGTATCTAGGAAGTAACTAACATGCTTTTGATTTTATGGGCTCATAGGCAGAAGGGATTTGCCTTGTCTCAGATGAGACTTTGGAGTGTGGACTTTTGAGTTAATGCTGAAATGAGTTAGGACATTGGGGGACTGTTGGGAAGGATGATTGGTTTTGAAATGTGAGAACATGAGATTTGAGAGGGGCCAGGGATGGAATGATATGGTTTGGCTGTGTCCCAACCCAAATCTCATCTTGAATTCCCACGTGTTGTGGAAGGGACCCAGTGGGAGGTAATTGAATCATGGGGGCAGGTTTTCCCAGCTGTTCTCGTGATAGTGAATAAGTCTCACGAGATCTGATGGTTTTAAAAATGGGAGTCTCCCTACACAAGCTCTCTTCTCTTGTCTGCCACCACGTGAGACATGCCTTTCACCTTCGGCAAAGATTGTGAGGCCTCCACAGCCACATGTAATTGTAAGTCCATTAAATCTCTTTCTTTTGTAAATTTCCCAGTCTCAGGTGTGTCTTTATCAGCAGTGTGAAAATGGATGATTACACTGATTTACACTTATTTACGGACGCTATGAAAAGAAAAGTTTTTTATGGGAACAAGAATGGAAACAGAGACATTAAAGTGATTATTTCAGTTGTTCAGATGTGAAATAATGGTGGCTTGAAAAAGAGTGATAGAGATGGAGGTGGTGATGAAGACTTGGGATATAAATTGAGAATAGAGCCAACAGGATGTGCTAATGAAATGAATTTATCATATGAGATATGAAGAAAAGTCAATAATGATTTCCAGCATTCATAGTGCTATTTACCTAGATGTGGATTACTAAGAGAGGAGAGGCTTGGGGGCAAAGGGAAAAGAGGTGGTCAGAAAAGTTGGGGGTCATCAGAGTATATATGGGATATAAATCCGTGGATCTAATTGAGATTGCTTAGGAAGTAAGTGTATCTAGAGAAGCTGGCTGAGGACTGAGTGCTGGACCACTTCAGTAATTAGAAGTTAGATAGGTGATACAGAGCCATCAGGAGTGGGTCTCCAGTGAAGCAAGAGGAAAGCAGGTAGATAGTAGTATTTGGAAATCTAAGTGAAGAGAGTATTTCCAGGAGAAAGGGGTGGTGAATGGTCAGTAAAAGGAGAATTGACCATTGTTTTTGGCAACCTTCAGGTCACTGTTGTCCCCAAGGACAGCAGTAAGCAGAAGGTGAGGGAAAAAGCATGACTAGAGTAGGTTAAAAGATGATGGGAATTGAGGAAGTGAAGATAGCAAAAGTAGACAAAATAGACAATTCTCTCTGTGGCAGCTCACTGTGAAGGAAAGTAGAGAAATGGAGTTGTAATTGTTTGGGGAAGTGCCACTAGGGTGATTTTATACATATATACTTTAATACTGAAAGATATTAGAGCATGTGTGCATGCTGGTGGTAGGGATGATAACAATAGACAGTAAAGATTCTCCATATGTAAAAACAAGCAATACTAAAGTTAAAGTTTTTAAAAATTAAAAATCTGTAAATATATTAATATTTATTCGGAGAAAAGTTATTTGTTCCATATTTTATGGGGCAGAAATATGGAAATTTGAGAACTTGAATTCTTTTTTTATTTTATTATTATTATACTTTAAGTTCTAGGGTACATGTGCACAACATGCAGGTTTGTTACATATGTATACATGTGCCATGTTGGTGTGCTGCACCCACTAACTCATCATTTACATTAGGTATATCTCCTAATGCTATCCGTCCCCCCTCCCCCACCCCATGACAGGCCCCAGTGTGTCACGTTCACCTTCCTGTGTCCATGTGTTTTCATTGTTCAATTCCCACCTATGAGTGAGAACACGTGGTGTTTGGTTTTTTGTCCTTGCGATAGTTGCTGAGAATGATAGTTTCCAGCTTCATCCATGTCCCTACAAAGGACATGAACTCATCATTTTTTGTGGCTGCATAGTATTCCATGGTGTATATGTGCCACATTTTCTTAATCCAGTCTATCATTGATGGACATTTGGGTTGGTTCCAAGTCTTTGCTATTGTGAATAGTGCCACAATAAATGTACGTGGAGCACTTGAATTCTTGATGAAAAGGATTGATGATACATTGGTTAAATGATTTACAAAAACTGCCTCAACTACTTCTTGAAGAAGTAATGTTATCATTTTCATTATAATAAGACAACTAAGCTGGAACATGTTAAGAAATTTGTCCAAAGTTAGTAAGAGGGAAAAAAAAATCAAAGATTTCAATCTAGGCTTGTTTTATTCTAAAATCTCAATTTTTAACTAACAAAGGAGGTAGATGCTTTAAAAACAAACATCTTGGTTTAATATATTCATCAGTGACCTCCACCTCTTTGAGAAGAAGGCTCTTCATTAATATCAAAAACAGTAATAAAAGCACAAACTCTTCTGATGGAGTTCTGGTTACAGTAATGTTGGAGTAGCCTGTGTAAGATCAACCCTTGTGCGGACAACACTTCTACACTCTGGACAAAATTTGAAGAAAAACAAAACTGAATGAAGATATTGCAGAGCAAGCAAAAGCAGGCAAAAGTTGATTTGACCCTTAAAAGAAGGCAACCATGCTGGGTAATATGCACATTTCTGTAGCTTTCTTCTTTGGGTCATCCCCTAGGCCTTAAAATGTGGAGTAGCCAGAATGCAAGCAGAGAGCTGTAGTCTTATTAGCCTGAGGAGTCACAGCAGGAGTTTGAGACTGCCAGAAAAAATAGATTTGAGGGGAGAAGCTCCAAAGAAGGGGACTCATAGAGGGGACAGCCTCAAAATTTGCTTATAAAATCAACTCAAGCAATTGGTTAAATTCTGACTGCACATGCATAGGCAATACTCCGATAATAGCTTGAAGGCTGAAACAGCTGAACAAAAGGTTTTAATTGTTGTCCTCCAAACAGCATTTGAAGTTTAAGTCCCACAAATTAGAAGACCTTGGTAATAATTTTGAGCTCTCAACTGAAACTCCAGAAAAACCACGCCTTAGGAATAAGACTACATGCCGGGATAAAGGAACTCAGTCTAAGATCAAAGGCAAAACCAAAATAAATTTGCCCCCCAAAATCAATCTTCCATGAGTTGAGGTAATTAACTATCCACCAGAACAAAACCAAGCACCCTTCAGAGGAACATAAAAGAATTTTGGCCCTTTACATTGTATTATTCACAATGTCCAATAAATGATCAAAATAAATAGGGATACAAAAAACATCAGAAAAAAAGAAATATCAATCAATAGAAATGACCAGATGTTGGATTAGTAGAAAAGTTGTTTAAAATAACTAAAATAAATCTATTACTCTATAAGAAAAGGTGGATATAGTGGATGAAGGGATGGAGAATTTTAGAAGAGATTTAGACTCTGCAAAAAGAGCACAATAGAAATCCTAAGAATAAAAAACACAACATTTAAAATAATAAACTGTGGATGGTATTAACAACATATTGGATACAACAGAAGAAAGAATCAATGAATTTGAAGACAGGATAAAATAAATTATATAAGCAGAAGTACACAGAGGAGAAAAATATTAAAATTAAAAGTAACAAATACAAAATGATTTTTGGAAGTAATAAGCAGTGAAATACTATGTGTAATGGGAGACCCAGAGGACTGAAGAGAAGGTATACTGCCAGCAAAACACAGAAAGAATATTAGCTAAGAATTTTCCAGATTTGCTCAAACAGAGGAACCCACATATCCAAGAATCTCTGCAAACCGCAAGCAGAATAAAAACAAAGAAAACCTCACCTAAATGTGTCATAGTCAAACTGCTGAAAACTAGCGATTAAAAAACAAAAACAAGCTTAAAAGTAGTGAAAAGAACAAAATGTACATTTAATGAAGAAGATCAACAATAAGAAAATTGTTTGAGACATTGGAGGCTACAAGACAATGGAATTATATTTTTGAAATACTAAAGGAAAAAACTGTCAACTTAGATTTCTGTATTCAGGAAATTATCTTGAATATTGAAAATGAAACAAACAACAGATTCAACACAATCCCTATTAAAATTCCAACAGTTTTTTTATTTCAGAAATGAAAGAGCTCATTTTCAAATTCCCATGGAATTTCAAGGGTTTTTGAATAGGTAAAACAATCTTGAAAACTAAGTACAAAGTCATATGACTCATTTTTAATTTTAAAACTTAATACAAATTTACAGCAATCAAACACAGAGTGGTACTGGCATAAAGGTAGATTTAGGTGAATGGAATATTACTGAGAGTCCAGAAATACACAAATATATCTATGGCCAATTGATTTTTTTAAATTTAATTGACACGTAATAATTGCGTATATTTGTATTAGGGTTCTCCAGACCGACAGAACTAATAGGATACATGTATACATGAAAGGGAGTTTATTAAGGAGAATTGGCTCGCGTGATCACAAGGTGAAGTCCCACAGTAGGCTGTCGGCAAGCTCAGGAAAAAAGAAGCCAGTAGTGGCTCAGTCCAAGTCCAAAAGCCTCAAAAGTAGGAAAGCCTAGAGTGCAGCCTTCAGTCTGTGGCCAAAGCCACTGGCAAACCACTGGTGAGTCCAAAGGTCAAAGAACCTGGAGTCTGATGTTTGAGGGGAGGAGGAACAGACAGAAGCATCCAGCACAGGAGTAAGATGAGAACCAGAAGACTCAGCAAGCCAGTTTATCCCACCTTTTGCCGCCTTCTTTTTCTAGCCACCCTGGCAGCCGATTGGATGGTGCCCACCCACATTGAAGGTGGGTCTTCCTCTCCCAGTCCCCTGACTCAAATGTTAACTCCTCTGGCAACATCCTCACATACACACCCAGAGCCAATACTTTATCAGCTATCTAGGCATCCTTCAATCCAATCAAGTCAACACCTAATATTAACCATCACAATATTTAGGCAGTACAGTGTGATATGTGATATTTTATTACCTGTATCCATTGCCACTAACATTTATTATTTCTTTGTGTTGGGAGCATTCAAAATTATCTCTTCAAACTATTTTAAAGTATACAATAAATTACTATTAACTATAGTCACCATGTGGTGCTATAGAACACTATCTAACTGCAATTTTGTATCTTCTAGCCAGGCTCTTCCAGTTCTCCCCCCTCTACCCTTCTCAGGCTCTAGTTCCCACCATTCTCTCTACTTCCACAATGTCAACTTATTTAGCTTCCACATAGGATTGAGAACATATGGTTATTTATTTTCTTGTGCTGGCTTATTTCACTTAACATAATGTCCTCTAGACTGATCCATGTTGTCACAAATGACAGGATTTCATTCTTTTTTATGGCTAAATATTATCTCCTTGCATATATATACCATATTTTCTTTATCCATTTATCCATTGGTGGACACAGGTCGATTTCATATCTTGGCTATTGTGACTAATGATGCAATAAACATGGGAGTACAGATATCTGTTTGACACACCGCTTTCCATTTGGATACATATAAGCAGTAGTGGAATTGCTGGATCATAAGGTGGTTCTATTTTTAATATTTTGAGAAGTCTCTATACTGTTTTCCATAATGGCTACCAGTAATTTACAGTCCCACAAACAGTGTATGTATAAGTCCCCTTTCCTCTGCATCCTTGCCAGCATTTATTTTCTGTCTTCTTGATCATAGTCATTCTGAGGTGAGATGATATCTCATTGTGGTTTTGGTTTGCATTTTCCTGATGATTATTGATATTGAGCATTTTCTGTACACTTGTTGGTATGCGCAATTTATTTTCGACAAGGCTAGCAACTTTGTTCAATAGAGAAACAGTAACATTTTCCATAAATGGTGCTGGGAAAATGGGACTTGCAAAATAATGAAGCTGGACCCCTGTCTCACACCACATCTAAAAATTAACTGAAAATGGATCAGTAACCCAAACATAAGAGCTAAAACTATGAAACTCTTAAAAGAAAACATAGAAGTAAATCTTCATAAACTGGATTTGGCAATGGGTTCTTAGCTATGACACCAAAAGACAAAAGCAACAAAATAAAAAATAAATAAATTTCACTTCACCAAAATTGAAAACTTTTGTGCATTAAAGAACGTTATCAAGAAAGTAAAAAGACAACCTATAGAATTGGAGTAAATGTTTTCGAATCAAATATCTGATAGGGTTTACTATCCGGAATTTTTAAAACATTCCTACATTGCAACAACAAGAAGACAAACAACCCAACTTTAAAATGGGTGAAGAGGCCAGGCACAGAAGCTCACGCCTGTAATCCCAGCACTTTGGAAGGCCAAGGCAGGCGGATCACTTGAGGTCAGGAGTTTGAGACCAGCCTGGCCAACACGGTGAAACACTGTCTCTACCAAAAATAAAAAAATTAGCCAGGTGTGGTGGTGCATGCCTGTAATCCCAGCTCCTCAGGAGGCTAAGGCAAGAGAATTGCTTGAACCCATTGGGTAGATGTTGCAGTGAGCAGAGATCATGCCACTGCAATCCAGGCTGGGCAACAGAGCAAGACTCCATCTCAAAAAAAACAAAGAAAAAAGAAAATGGGCAAAGAACTTGAAAAGACGTTTTCCCAAATAATTACAAATGGCCAGTAAGCACATGAAAAGTTGTGCAACATTATTAGTCATTAGGGAAATATAATCAAAACCACAATGGGATAGCACTTTACATCTATTTAGGATTGCTAGAATTTTAAAAAATTAAAAATCAAAACAAAGGAAAATAGCAAGTGTTGGCAAGGTTGTGGAGAAACTGCAACCCTTCTACATTGCTGGTGGGAATGTAAAATGGTGCAGCTGCTGTGGAAAACAGCTTGGCCTTTCCTTGAAGAGCTAAACGTAGAATTATCATATGATCTAACAATTCTATTCTTAGGCATATACTCCCCAAAACTAAAAATGGGGACTCAAATAGATATTTGTAGACCAATATTAATTTTAGCATTATTCATAATAACCAAAATGTAGAAACAACCCAAGTGTTTATCAACAGATAAGTGGATGAGCAAAATGTGGCATATATATACGTACAAAAAATATTATTTAGCCATCAAAAGGAATAAAATTCTAAAACATGTTACAAAATGGATGAACCATGAAAACATTATGTTAAGCAAAATAAGCCATACAAAACGGGCAAACATTACATTGTTTCACTTATAGAAAATTTTTAGAATAGAGACAGAAGCAGATTAGGCATTACCAGGGGCTGAGGGAAGAAGGGAATGGGAACTTATGGCTTAATGGTTGGTTGTAGAGTTTTTGGTGGGGGTTGATAAAAAACTTTTAGAAATAGATAATGCCGGTGGTTGTACAACATTATGAGTGTGGCTAATACCACTGAATGTACACTTAAAAATGGTTAAAATGCCAAATTTTATGACATGTATATTTATCACAATAAAACGTTTCAAAGAGAAGTGTAAAAAAGTGAAAGCAAACAAAAGACATTTTTAGATAAAAACAAAGTGAATATGTTGCCAGTATCTCTGCACTACAAAAACTGCCAAAGAAAGTTTTATAGGCTGAAGGGAAATGATAAAAAAATGGAATTCTGAATTGAAAGGGAGAAGAAATTATAAATATGTGGGTAAATATAAACATTTGGTTTTCTTAATTTCTTTAAAAGTTAATTGACTAAAGCAAAAATAGTAAAAAATGTATTTGGGGATCAAAATAAATGTCGAAGTAAAATGTATGACAAGAGTAGCACAAATGACAGGAAGGGATATAATTGAAAATTACATACCTAAGGTTGTTATATATAAAATAATGTAATATTAATTCTAGACTGTGACAAACTAAGAATGCATATTATATATAATCTCTAGAGAAACCACAAAATGTAATAATACAACGAGGTAGTTCAAAAAACAAATAGAGGAAAAAGGAAATTCTAAAAAATACTCAAGGCAGAGAAGAAAGAAGAAAAAGATATCCACAAAACGAAGCAAGTAGAAAACAAAAGCAAGATGATAGTTTAGAACCCCATCATATCAATAATTAAACCAATGCAAATGAACTATAGTTAAAAGGCAAATATTCCAGACTGAATTAAACAACAAAAAAAGCAAGGTATAACTATACACAGATTAAAAGGGATGCACTTGAAATATGAAGACACGGGCAGGTTGAAAGTAAAGGATGAAAAAATATGCAAGAAAGACACTGACTGATATGGTGACACCAGTTTGCTATTAGTATCAAAGAAATGAATCTTCAAGACAAAGAATATCATCAGAGATAAAATTATTTCATAATGATAAAAGGATCAATTCATCAAGAAGGTTTAATGACACTAAATATGTATGCTCCTAATAATACTGTTTCAAAATACATTAAACAAATATTGGCAGAACTAAAAGGAGAAATAGATTTATTTTTGTATATTGCTAGATTCTATTTGCTAAGAATTTTTGTGTCTACGAACACATGGATTGGAAAACTAAATATTGTTAAGACATCAGTCTTCCCTAAATTGATGTATAGACCTGAGGCAATATCATTTAAATTCCAAGCAAGCTATTTTGTGTGTGTGTGTGTGTGTGTGTGTGTGTGTGTGTGTGTGTGAGACAGAGTCTCGCTCTGTCACCCAGGCTGGAGTGCAATCTCAGCTCACTGCAACCTCCATCTCCTGGGTTCCGGTTATTCTCCTGCCTCAGCCTCCTGAGTAGCTGGGATTACAGGCATGTGCCACCACGCCCAGCTAATTTATGCATTTTTAGTAGAGATGGGGTTTCACTATGTTGGCCAGGCTGTCTTAAACTCCTGACCTCAGGTGATCTGCCTGCCTCGGCCTCCCAAAGTGCTGGGATTACAGGCAAGAGCCACCATGCCCAGCCTTTTTTTTTTTTTTTTTTTTAATGTGGTAGAAACTGATAGCTAAACCTAAACTTTATATGAAAATGCAAAGGACCTGGAATATAACCTTAAAAAAAAGAATAAAATTGTAGTAGTTACACTGACTCCATAACTTATTAACTCATTAAAAAGCTATATAATCATAATAGTAAGATGTTAATATAGTATAGATCAGTAGGTCAATAAAACTGGATAGACAGACCAAAAATAAACATATTCACTTTTAAAAGTCAATTACTTTTGACAAGGTACCGAGACAATTCAATAGAGAAGGGGAAGCCTTTAAACAAATGTTGCTATAACAACAGGATTTTTGTAAGGAAAAAATATGAATCTTAACTGCTATGTTATATAATACATAAATATTAATGTGAAATGAATGACAGGACTAAACTACAAAACTTAAACTGTAAAGCTTCTAGGAAAAATAACAGGAAAACATATTTAAGATTTTCTGATATGCAGAGATTTCTTAGAATTCTAAAAGCATTAAGCATAAAGAAAAATTGATACAGTGTAATTTATAAATATTAAGAACTTCTCTCAATGAAACACTGATAATAAAACAATGATGTGAGCTAAAGACTGTGGAAACATTTGCTACATGTATATCTGATGAAGGACTTGTTTCTAAGTTATATAGACAATTATGGTATTAAGTAATAATAATTTTAAAAATCAACAACCCAGTTTTTAAAATTTGGGCAGAAAATTTTGAGACAATTAAAAACAGAATATATGAATGGTCAATAAACACAGAAAAAGCTCCCAACATCACTCGTCTTCAGGGAAATGTAAATTAAAATCACCATGATATGCCACTCTTTATCTACTAGAATGGTTAAAGTTAATACCAAGCATTGACAAGAATGTGGCCCAAGAGGGACTCTCATACTTTGGTGGTGGCAGTGTGCAATGGCATGACTACTTGGAAAAGTTTATAGTTTCTTGTAAAGCTAAATATACACAACCCCATGACGCAGCAATTTCACATCTAGTTTTTTTTTATCCAAGGGAAATGAAAACACACTTGTTGGCATTGGTTCTGACTTCTTTAAATGACATTTTCATAAGCAAACTTTCTAAAGGGTTAATCCATAATTGCTGTCACCATTTCTTTACCTCTCATTTGCTCCTCAAATCACTGTTATCACATATCATTCTTTTGACTCCTCTGAAATTGCTTTGGCAACACTTACCGGCAGCCTCAGTAAGTGCCAAATGCAATGTTCACTCTGAAATAATTGTTTTATTCTATTTCACTGCAGTCATTGTTTTACTCAATTTCACTACAGCAAACGTCATCATTGACCACGTTCCCTGCTTGAAATTTTCCTTCCCTGGTTTACTAAGTACACTTTTACCGCTTTCGTTTCCTGACTATTTCCTTTTATTGTTCTTTGTTGAATTCATTTACTCTACTATCTTTTCTCATTAAATATTGGTGTCCTTAGGATTTTAGTTTTTTTTCCCTTACTTTATACAGCCATCTGCCACATAATGACGTTTCAGTAAACAATGGACTGCATATATGACAGCAGTTCCATAAGATTATAATACCATATTTTTACGGTAGCTTTTCTATGTTTAGATATGTTTAGGTACACAAATACTGACCACTGTGTTACAACTGCTTACAGTATTCAGCACAGTAGCATGCTGTACAGGTTCATAGCCTAGGAGCAGTAGACTATACCATCTAGGCCAGGTGTGTAGTAGGCTACACCATCTATGTTTGTGTTAAGTGCGCTCTATGATGTTCATCCAAGTACAAAATCACCTAACGATGCATTTCTCAGAATGTATCCTATCCTTAAGTGATACATAACTGTATATGTTATCTTGGTGATCTCATGCATCTCTCTGACTTCTCCCACCATCTTTGTCTGATGACTCCCAGTCTGTATCTCCAGCTCTGGTTTCTTTCTTGACTCTGATCTGTGTATTCATCTCTGTAAAGGTCACTTTGTATAATCCTAATCTCTGTCATTAAATCCTATTTAATTACTATTTCGGTGACTATTATACCTATCTTCTCTTTCCCAAATCTGGGATTCTTGTATTTTTCCTTTATTTTGACTTCTCCCTTGTTTTTCTCAGAAATCTATCACCAAGTTCTATCAATTCTACTTTTCAAATTTTCTCATCTCCATGCCTTTCTGTGGGAACTACCATTGCCTTAGTTCAAGCCTTCACCATTTTCTACTTGTATTCAAATAACTTCTTAACTAGAATATCTGCTTTTAGCCTTCCCTCAGATTCAGTAACATCAAATCACATTTATAATTCCCTAGGTATGCCATTGGATTAGACATAAACAGAGATGCCTGCTCACAATTCCCTCAGGGACAAGGTACATTTCCCATCATGGTTATGCATCAGATGAGCTGACCCTGTCTCCCTGATTTAAGATACTAATAAGGGCAGGAATCCTGCCCTTATTAATTGGAATCTGATTAATTATGGAAGGAATCTGATTAATTATAATTATATTGTTAATTAATTAATTATACTTAATTGTATAATTGATTATAATTATATTATTATAATCAGATTCCTTCTATAGACATTTTCAAACTGAAGGTAAAGAAAGAGAATATCTTTCCTCTCAGGTCAGAAAAGCTTCCTTCAGCAATGCCTGTCCTTCCAACTTATGGATGATCTTATCTGAAGAGTAGAAATTTGGCCCATAGAGAGGAGAAGAGATGAGAAAAGGAAAAATTAAGAGTCCTGAGTTTGTGCTTCCAATGATCTATCCTACCTTTCCCAAGGTTTAGCTAGGTAGGTTCATAGAATTCCTCTTTTACCAGATTGAATTGGGTTTTTATCTTCAACAAAAAAAGGCCTAAGTATAACAGCCATACTTTTAACCATCCATTTCTTTTTTATTTTTGACATGTAATAGCTGTACATAATTATGGGGTTCGTAGTGATGTTTCAATACATATAATGTATCATGATCAGATCAGGATAATTAGCATATCCATCATCTCAAACATTTGTCATTTCTTTTGCTGAGGACATTCAATAACCTCCTTCTAGTTACCTGAAACTCTATATTAGTGTTAACCATAGTCATCCTTTGGTGCTACTGAACACTAGAACTTATTTCTCCTATCTAGCTGTAATTTTGTATCCTTTAACTAATCTGTCCCTATCCCCCCATCCCTCCACCCTTCCCAGTCTCTAGGATCCTCTGTTCTACTTTTTACTTCAATGAGATCAACTTTTTTTTTAGTTTCCACATGTGAGTGAGAACATGTGGTGTTCAACTTTCTGTTTGTGGCTTATTTCATTTAATATGTCTTCCAGTTCCATCCATGTTGTTACAAATGCCAGAATTTCATTCTTTTTATGACTGAATAGTATTCCATTTTGTACATATACTACATTTTCTTTATCCATTCATCTACTTTTGGACACCTAGGTTGATTCCATATCTTGGCTATTGTGAATAGTGCTGCAATAAACATAGATGTGCAGATGTCTCTTTGATATAATGATTTCCTTTCCTTTGGATAAATGCCCAGTAGTAGAATGGCTGGATCATATGGTAGTTCTTTATATATTTATATATTTTTTGAGGAAACTCCATACTGTTCTACATAGTGGCTGTACTAATTTACATTCCCACCAACAGTATGTCAGAGTTCCTTTTTCTCTGCATACTCACAGTTTTATTTTTTTGTCTTTTTGATAATAGCCATCTTAACTGGGGTGAGATGATACCTCATTGTGGTTTTGATTTGCATTTCTCTGATGATTAATGATGTTGAGCATAGTCTCATATATTTGTTAGTCATTTTTATGTCTTCTCTTGAGGAACATCTGTTTAGATCATTTGCACATTTTTTAATCAGATTTTTTTTTTGCTGTTGAGATAGTTCAGTTCCTCATATATTCTAGATATTCATATACTGTTGCATGAATAGCAAACAAATATTTTCTCCAATCTTTTAGGTTGTCTTTTCACTCTGTTGATTATTTTTTACCATGCAGAAGCTTTTTAGTTTGACATAATCCCATTTGTTTACTTTTGCATGTGTTACCTATGCTTTTGAGGAAATGATTCATAAAATCATTTCCCAGACCAATGTTCCTGAAGTATTTCCCCTATGTTTTCTTCCAGTAGTTTTATAGTTTTGGGTCTTACATTTAGGTATTTGATCCATTTTGAGTTGACTTTTGTATAGAGGGAGAGGTGGCGGTCTAGTTTCATTCTTCTGCATATAGATATCCAGTTTTCCTAGCATCATTTATTGAAGAACTTGTCCTTTTACTAGTGAGTGTTCTTGACATCCATCCTTTTTTCTTAAGTTAGAACTCCTGATTAGAGGAAGTTGGAATAACAGTCAGCCATCTTTCGGGAATCAACCCAGATGTCACCACCTCTGCAACACTTTGTCTAAAATCCCTGGTGGTTCCTTAACATCAGATACAATTTGCTGAATATATCAAGAGGTAATGAATGAATTGGTCTCATACCAGCTCCTTATATCATTAAGAATGTGTCAGGAGCTAACATTGCATTCATTAAATTAGTTACAACTTTGTACTCATCCAAATATTCTCCATAATCTCTTCTGTCTTTAGGTCCATAGATATCTACTCAGCCATATATCTTCTTGGCAAGTTTCCCCTCTTCTTCCCTATTAATGAAGTTTTGCTTCCCTATTAAGTAGTCTCTTACAATGTTTAAAAATATCCTTCCTTTATTATATTCTAATTTTGAATTCTCTCTCTCCAAATCTCAGTAATGATTACAAGACTTTATTTACCACCATATATTAAAAAGTTTACATCATTTCCTATAATCTTGGTATTAATATATGAATCTGTAGGATGTGCCTTGAATCTAAATACGTGGCCACTTTTCGATTCTTGCATTACTACTCTGTAGCACCTGAAACAGTAGAACACTCCATCCTTGACACTCCCTCTTCCTTTAGCTTCTGTGAGAAAATGTTTTTCTCCCCCACTGCTTCTAGGCCTTCTTGTTTGTTAACTAACCTGATCAGCTCAGATTCAAGTAGAAGTTTAAATTTAACTTTCTTCTATCATCAACTTGAATGAAGAAAGAAACCATGAAAAGAACCAAAGCCTTACATTTCAAGTGCTTGAAATTTTATATTTATTAAGGAGTTTCTCTTGGTTTCAGATCAGCTGGGGTGAGTTTAATGGGGTTAGTTGTTCTCAGCCTGTTCTGTCATATCCTAAATAAGGATAACTACCTGATGTTCCATCTTTTATTTCCCATTTTGGCTCTATACACAGCCAGCTCCATGATTCGATTAGGTAATACGTCCTTAAGTTCCCACTTTGGGTTCTTACTCAGATCCCCTACTCCTAACCTACCACCACTCCCATTAAGGCCAACATTAATCCCTTTTTTATTTTTTCAAGAAGCCTTAACTAATGGCTTTCTTCCTCTCCTGTAATACCTATCTACTCTTCACAATGCTGAATGAATAATGCTTCTAAAGCATATCCCAACTGAAATAACTTCGTATGCTTCTTTTTACCTGTAGAATGACATCCATAATCCTTAGGGTGGCATTCAAGGCCCTTCATCATCTGGTCCTGACTGAGGTTGCCCCAGTCATTTTAAATACCTGATTTTAACTCAGCTGATCAGGGCAAAAGTTACAAATAATAATAGCTTATGTTTCTTGAGTGATTACTCTGTGCCAAGCACAAATCATCCTTAATGTGGTGGCCACCAGATTTGACCTAAACTGACTCTTGCTGTGTCACTCTGTCATCCCATCCCAACAACCAGCTTTATTATTTTATTTCCCTTCTGCTCCAGTCCCTCTGGTTGTGACAGCCTGATTTTTTTGCTTCTCCAGTTGCCTGTGCCACATTCTTTTTTGGAGTTCTGTCTTCCCATCATCGTGGCATTTCTCCAACCTTCCTGTTTGTTAACTAACCCTTTGGCTTGTCCCCTGGATGCCCTCCTTAGAATTACTACTGAAGGAAGTCCTGCTGGCAATGGACCCATTTGGGCTCTACTCTGTTCTTTGGCTTTGATACCCGAGGCCCTGGGTATCAAACATAGCCTTCCTGATTTATCATAAAATCATACTCTAGGTTTCCCAGAATCTCAAGTTTAAAAGGAATCCTGAAGTCCTTAACAGCACAACCCCTATCTCAGTAAAAAGTTCCATATTCTTCCTATTATTTTGCCATTTTTAATAATAGCAGTTCATATATTTGAAGGCAGATTTCATATCCCCAAGTCTTCTCTTTCTAATCTAAACATCCGAGTTCCTTAATCACTGTCTCCAGCCTGATTGATTTCCTCTTGATTAGCTTCATTTAATTACTACCCCTTTTACAATGGTTGATGAACAGGATTTTAAAACAATGTTCCAATTATGCTCTGACCAGTTTGGACTAGAATCGGATTTTATATTATCTGCAATTAACTTTTTCCTATTCTTTTTCATGATGCTGGTTGGGATCTTTAAAAATCCTTGTTCAACTATTTCCAATTTCTGCCTCATCTCAGATCCAGATCATGACACTGGGATCACAGAAAGCCATGCTTCTAACCATGAAGCCAGCAGCTTTCTCTGTAGCAATGCACAGACACACAACACATTGCCGTGGGTACCCCCAGATGCTTTAAGGGTATTTGAGGGTTGTCTTCATTTTATCCTGCTGATTGCAACTCCCATACCTTGTATCTTATTCACCTAAACCATCTGAATGTCAATGAGTGAGACATTTATTAGAGGGAAAACTTTTAATATATGTTAATTTACTTTTCAACATTAGTAACAGATTCCTTATTACAGACAACTGATTAACACACATCTGTGCGCCTGTCTACTCTAGCTGAGATTCCCCCACATAAGAAACTTAAGCAACTGACCCGTTCACCCAGGGCACATTGTGCAGACATTTACTCAGTCATTGTAACTGTTCCACATCTGCCCCAAAGATTCTGATTTCATCATGTCTACCACATTCCCCTTATTTAGAGACTTTATGAGAAATTAAAATTATTTAGTTTGCTAGAACTCTTTCACCTTTCAAAGCCTGGTTAGTACACATCGATTTTTATTTTAAAAGTGTTAGGATCTTAACAAAGGTCCATGCTAAGCTCTCTATTCTATGCTGTTTGGCAATCTGTCTTCACTCACTAGGACTGCTCAAGAATTAGCAATTATTTTTTTCTTAATATGCGGGATGTGATTCTCTTCTCTGGTGGGATCACTCACCATCCCCAGAACACACCATATCTTTTCTGTCCCCTTTGCCTTTGCTTACAGGTCCTCTGTCTGAAATATCCTGCTTGGTACTGTTGCGTGTGTATGCCTTGACTTCTCAGCTATAACCAGGGTTCTCTAAGGTGGGAGCCCATTATTATACTTCATAGTATCTACTGCGGAACAAAACACCTCATGGAAGTTCAGTAAAGACATACTTCTTTTTTTGAGGCAGAGTCTCCCTCTGTCGCCCAGGCTGGATTGTAGTGGCGTGATCTCAGCTCACTGCAACCTCTGCCTCCCGGGTTCAAGCAATTCTCCTGCCTCAGCCTCCCCAGTAGTTGGGATTATGGGCATGCACCACCATGACTGGCTAATTTTTTTTATTTTTAGTAGAGATGGGGTTTTACCATGTTGGCTAGGCTGGTCTTGAACTCCTGGCCTCAAGTGATCCACCTGCCTCAGCCTCCCAAAGTGCTGGGATTACAGACGTGAGCCACTGCCACTGGCCAAGACATACTTTCTTAATGAATGGATGAGAACACATTAAATTTATTTTAGTTTTTTCTGTCGTGAATACTACCAAACGAATATCTTAGCATATATGCCCTATATACTGGTGCCTTCAGTTCTATGGTAGAGAGTCCCTAGAATGAAATTAATTGTATTTTAAATAATAGATGTTGCTAGATTCCTTTCCCAAAAGGCTATAATACACATTTCTCCCAATCAAATATGAGAATACTGCTTATCTCACATCTCCTCTTGCAGTAGGCATTTTGTGTCTCATTGTAATCTTTGACAGTCTATATATTTAAAGTAATACCACACTATTTCATAATTCATTATCCTTACTTTCATATATTTTAAAATCTTTTTAGTTTTCACTTCTGTGAATTTGCTCATGTGAATTTTCACACATCTTGCTCATTTTTCTGTTCAGTTGCTTATCTTTTCCTATCAGTTTATAAGATTTTTGTATATTATTTATGTTTATTATCTGACATTAGCATTGCAAATACTCTTGCCAAATGTAGTTTGTCCATTGACTTTGTTTATTGCATACTCTCTAATTTTACATATAAAATAAAATTATCATTAAAATTTAAATTACATTTACATACAAAATAAAATTTTTTGTCTTTCGATGAGATTTTATAATTTTCCTTTTAAATCTTATTGGCGAATTTATCTCTAATTATTTTGTAGTGTTTCTCATTATTGGGAAAAAGATACTTTTCTCATTTCCATTTCCTGGCCCTTATTACCATCATAAAGAAAAGCTATTGATGTTTCAAGGTTTTACTTGTATCGAACTATTTTACTATTACTGCTTTTTGTTGTTGTCACTCAAATTTGTTGGTTTTACAGGTTTTCAGTCATACCATGAAAGCAAAAGGAGATAACTTGATTCACCTTTTTTCAAAAGTTTTTTCCTGTTCTATGTTCTCATTGTTTTGCATTCTCTAGAACTTCTAAGACAATATTTACTAATAATGATGACAATGCATATGCTTGCCTAATCACTTAATGTTACTTACGGATGTTATAAAGTGCCTTTTCCACAACTATTTGATCATAATTTTTTCTCATTCAAAATGTTTGTGTAATAGATTATATTGATAGATTTCCTGATTTGAGCCACCCATCAATTCTCAAATTTTTGGGATACATCATATTTTGTTATGAAGTATTCTTTTCATTTTTTGCTGAATTCTACATGCCATTTTACTTAGACATTTTACATTTTAATAAATGAGATTAGCTTATAATTTTCTTTTTTGTAGTAATTATTAAGTTTTGTTATGAAACCACCTTTATTAGCTTTATAAAATGAATTAGAGGAGCCTTCTATATGTTTTTTTATAACCTGAAACAATTTAAATCGTGGTTCATGAACTCGGCCTTATATTAGAAAGACAGGAGAGATTTAACAACATACGCATATTTGAATTTCTATTATAGTTTAGCCTCGGTTAGAGCTTGGGAACTGAGTCACTTAAAAATTTCACAGGTGGCCGGGCGCGGTAGCTCACGCCTGTAATCCCAGAACTTTGGGAGGCCGAGGCGGGCGGATCACAAGGTCAGGAGATCGAGACCATCCTGGCTAACACGGTGAAACCCCGCCTCTACTAAAAATACAAAAAATTAGCTGGGCGTAGTGGTGGGCGCCTGTAGTCCCAGCTACTCGGGAGGCTGAGGCAGGAGAATGGCGTGAACCCGGGAGGCGGAGCTTGCAGTGAGCCGAGATCGCGCCACTGCACTCCAGCCTGGTCCACAGAGCGAGACTCCACCTCAAAAAAAAAAAAAAAATTTCACAGGTGATTCTCACTTGCAGCCAACTTGAGAACAACTGATTTAAATAACATCAGAATTAACTGTTTTTTACAAGTCCTTTGAACTCAGCCAAGAAGTGGCTGATGCTAGTGACTTTCAGTTTTAGATCTGGAATCACATTTTCAATCTTGTCTTCTTGAGTCAAATTTATAATTTATATTTTGATACAAAATCATGTATTTCCTTCAGGTTTTAAGATTTGTTGCCTGTAATATTCTTTTCATATGACTTTAACCTTTTCTATTATTATGCTGAAATCTTCATTCTTAATCTTTTATACTTTTGCAATATCTCTTTTCTCCTTAATCAGGCTCACAGGGGGCTTCTCTATTTTAATTGTTCTTTATAAATAAATAGCTTTCTACATTTTTGTTTGCTCTTGCATCAATTTAAGCTTTTAAAAATTAATTTCATCTTCTTAATTTTTTCCTTTAAATTCTTAACATGTATATTAAATTCTTCATTTTCTCTCTGGTCTCTGTAATAATAAAGACATTTAAGACATTTTCCCCTGACAACAGTGTTTACTATGCCCTATGGGTTTTGGTAGAATGTCTCTCTAGGTAGGTATTCTTTTCATTTGTGATTTCCATTTGATCCAAGAATTAGCTAAGAGCAGCATCCTTAATTTGTGCATAATTCCAAATTTTTGTTCATGTTTTAATATTTATTTCTAATTTATTGGATTATGTTCAGCGATTGTGCCCTATAAATCTGAAATTAAGATTTTCTTTGTGGCAAAATATACAGTCAATTTAGTAAATATTCTACTAAATATGTCCTCTCTATTTGAGGTATTCTAAGTTTATTTCTATCTTTTTCAACAAAATTATTCAATTTCTCTATTATGTTACAGATAACCGATTCTGAGAGTGGTATATTAATGTTTTCCACTGTAATTGTATTTTTATAGGGCTCATTTTGCATTTCTAGTTTAGCAGAGTTTGTAATAGTAGCACAGGCCTGGAGGCAGGACAGAATGGAGTGAATTGAAGGGTTATAGTTGTGTCATGGTTGAAGATGATAAGAAACTGGAAGGATAGAGGGTTTGGTATGTTATTGTGAAGAGCTGGGACTTTTTATCTTTAAGTAACATATATCCAACAAAGGTTTTGGTAGAAACACTTATAAATGTGAAGCCAGGCAATAGGTGTGGGACACACTCCAATTAGCATGGAAGGAATGGGGACAATAACCAGGAGACAGCTGTCTGAAGTCACTCAAGTGTGAAGGATGAGGACCAGCAGAGACCCAGTGGGAAAGAAAGATGCTCAGGAAGGCAGGAAGAGTAGGTGGTTCTGGGGGATAGACTAGATATTAGCGTGAGGAATAAAATGACTAGAGGAGGTATTTTTTTGCATTGTGGATCCTTAGAATTCTCTGAACTGTATGTATTACATTAGTTTCCTATTTTTGCTTTAGCAAATTATCACAAACTAAGTGGCTTGAAAAATATCTATTATCTTTCAGTTCTGGAGGTAAGAAGTATAAAATGAGTTTTATGAGGCTTAAGTCAAGGTGTCTGCATGGCTGCATTGCTTCTGGGGGTTCCAAAGGAGATTTCATTTCCCTGCTATTTTCAGCTTCTAGAGGCCACTTGCATTCCTTGACTCGCCTCCTGTCTCCATCTTTAAAATGTGTCACTTTGCTTCTGCTGTCACATCTCCTTTTCTCCTTGTCCTTCCCAACTTCCTCTAATAAGTACCCTTTTGATTACGTTGGACCCACTTTAGTAATGCAATAGAATCTCCTCATCTCAAGATTCTTAACTTGATCACATTTGCAAAGTCAGTTTTACCACATAAATTAACGTAGCCCCAGGTTCCGGGGATAATTCTTTGAGGGGCCATTATTCAGCCTACCATGCATAAAATTTGAATGATCCTTCTCTTTTCTAAAGTGATTAATTTCAGCTAAGTTTTCTTTACTATCCTATGGCCTTCTCTCTTTGTTTGCTGTTAATACCGCTGATTTGGTGTCAGGCTGTGTCTATTTGGGCAGCTTTATTTTTTCTCTTTCTCTCACGAGTACAAAATACCACAAAACACTTGTTTTGCCTTTTAAGACAATCCCCCTTTTTTCTTTTTTTTCATTTTCTTTCTCACTCCCCTTTTTACCTCTTTCTTTCAAAGTTTCCAAATTGAAAAAGTACAAATATACACAAAGATCGAACATATGTTGTACTTTAGGTCCC
Organism: Pan paniscus; assembly: GCF_029289425.2. Lineage (NCBI taxonomy): Eukaryota > Metazoa > Chordata > Mammalia > Primates > Hominidae > Pan > Pan paniscus. The sequence continues at coordinate 126,270,105 of NC_073249.2, forward strand.
AAACAATTTCCTCAAGAATTCGCTCATGATGGCAGATGGCTGTTTAAACATTGTAACTCATACGTTTCTTTTAATTCAACAGATATAAGATAAGTGTCCAGTGCACAGTCCTGGATGTTTAGCATAAGTACTCTGGGATTCGTATGCTCTTCAGGCAAATACGAAGCAAAAACTTATCTGAGCAATATTATCAGCCCTTCTTCCTTCCCATAACAAACTGAGGACTTAAGATAAATTTCTTTTTTAGGACTACTTACCATCTGTCCTTCAAAGATGTCTAAGCCTGTGGAAGTCTATTTCATGTATATGAATTAAAGATAGCACAGCATAGAGAATAATAGTGCAGGCTTTGAAATCAGACAAACTGTGGTCAGCCATAGCTCTATCATGTCCCAACCTTGGAAAAATTACTTAAGAGCTAGAGTTTAGTTTTCCTATCAGTCAGATAAAGAAAATAATTCATGCAAAGCACTTAATCCAGGATAACTATGTAGCAGATTCTTAATAAATACCAGCTAACAGTTCTTTGTATCAAAACCATTAAAAATGTTCCAGATACATCAAACAGAGATTTTTGTTCCTCAGCTTTGGTCAGCCCGAAGAACTATTGCAACAGGGTCAACCCCAGAGCAATGGGATCACTGAATGAAAGAAAACTTTCAAGGCCCTTATTCTCCCCACCTCTTTCATTATGTTGGTCACAACCTCATCTATTGATTGAAAAGAAACAAGTTGGCTTATGTTTTCATTATCCTAAGATGCTGACGATATCTTTCTTCAAGAGGAAATAGGAAAAAGAAAGATCTAGTTCTCTAGAATTCCCTTGTTACTGTTAGTCACATTTCTCCTTTCTTTTTCTGGGAAAGCTCTAAAAATACCTGTAAAAGCCTTCTAAAGTTTCTTGACTTGGTTTGGAGAATTTGAAAAACTAGGACTCCAGCTATTCAGCTAAGCCATCGAAGAGCCCGTGTTCCCTTGGGATGGCAGAAAGAGGGGTCAAAAAGCAGACCTCAGTTAGGAAGAGTAAATCTGGGAGAGACAGATAGGAGGACAATTTTCTCATGTCAAAGACATAGACAAAATTTCAGAGCTACTTGGTTGAAATTTCTGAGCAAATCAATGAATTAATAAATCTTGTTGTTCACATATGATGATTTAGAATAACTATATGACACTTTTTCTCCTTTCCCTGGATTTCCATAAGTCCTCCTTAATCTGCTTCTGTCTAAGCAGATTCGCATAGTATAATAATATACTATTCAAGACTGGAAAAGAGGGAACAAAAGATGCTTGAGGGATAAAAATCAAAATTTGCATAAGGTACCATTTCGAGGCTGGATAGCTGGTGAAATGATTGTGCCTGGCAGTTTCAACCTCCATATTTCCCTTCAGTGTAACATTTTTACCAAATGGTTATGGCTGGGTCACCCAACTGCAAGCCTTATGAGAGTGTGGAGTGATGGTGTGCAGGCTCCTCATGTTATCTTCCCTCCACTCAAGGCTTTATTTAGAAATTCAGAGGCAGCTTGGTGGTGAAAGATTATTCAAGTACTTTCCTATCCTTTCTATTCTCTTTGGAGCAAACATTCAAATACTCCATCAAAGCAGCTGTCTCACCCCATATCTGGATCTCAAAGCCCTGAATATTTATGGGTCTTTGAGGATTCCAATTCCCAAGTTCAGGTATGATGCTATTTTTACTTGGTTTCTGTTTGAAGACTTACTTGCTGTGATTAATGCAAAAAAAAAAACCTTTTCTGACTATAACTGTAAATATATTCTAATACCCTTAATGCCACTATCAATTTTAACACTTAGATTTCTTCTTCTCTGTATATATGTACATGAAGTTTCTCAGCTTCAGATTTTTATGATGCATTCAAATTATATATATAATTTTAATCTGCTTTTTTTTCTTTTTTTTCCTGAGACTGAGTTTTGCTCTTGTTGCCCAGGCTGGAGTGCAATGGCGTGATCTCGGCTCACTGGCAACCTCTGCCTCTCAGGTTCAAGCGATTCACCTGCCTCAGCCTCCTGAGGAGCTGGGATTACAGGCATGCACCACCACGCCCATCTAATTTTTTGTATTTTTAGTAGAGACAGGGTCTCTCCATGTTGGTCAGGCTGGTCTCAAACTCCCAACCTCAGGTGATCTGCCTGCCTCAGTCTCCCAAAGTGCTTGGATTACAGGCATAAGCCACCACACCAGGACTTTTCTGCTTTTATTAATTTATTAACATGAGCATTTCCTGAGGTCCATAAATAATTTTGGAGAATGTCATTTAATAGTTATATAATATCCTGTTGCATACATGTATAACATAAGAAAACTGGTTCTCCTGTTTCTCAGTAATGTGGCAGCCCTGGCATTAAATAACAAAAAGATAATTACCAGTAGAGGGAGGAATCTGGGAGGAGAGTCTGTGGGAATAGTCAGGGAGTAGAGGTATGGATAGAAAATACAAGCCCAACATGAGGCGCCAGCCTCCTTAAGACTTGTTCTGATCTTGTTAGTCCCATTCAATGGCTTTCACTGCTGAACAAGGCCCAACCCTGAAGTCTGACATTCAAGGCCTTCAATTCATTACCACTCAGTTTTCCAACCTTGGTTCTCACTGTACTCTTTTACGCACCCTCATGTTTCTGCCAAATAGACCAATATACTCTTCTCTACATAGACATCCAAGACTTTGCTACCTTCACACCTTTGCTGAATCTTTCCCCTTTACTTTGAATGTCTCTGCCATTCCTCATATTAACTTGTCTAAATCTTATCCCTTGATTCATGACACAGATCAAATAACACCTCCTCCATGGACCTATGCTTGATTACTTCAGTCCCTCCTGGCCAGAGCTAGTGTTTGCCCCCCTTTCAGTTTTTATCTCTACCTATTAATCAGTCTTTACTCGAATTATGGCAATCTTATCACTCCACTTAGATTATGAATCAGTGTTTTTGGACATTTTCATGTCACAGTACCCTTTTGAGTATAATTTTTATTAGCACACCCTAAGGAATAAATAGCATCCACAATGATACTACTCACTTGTCACATTGTGTCTTTGTTTGAATAGAACTACCCTGACTCATCTCTCTGATATTCATCAAAGAAATGTTTTTGTGGTACCTGGCCAACAAACCTGGTTCCCAATAATTCCTTTCCAATCTGTAGATGCATGCTCCCACACACATCAAGATGTGGAGCTACCTTCAGCCCCCAAAACTCAGAATCATTAGACATGGTAAACCATCTGTTGTTTAAGCCACTGAATTTTGGGGTGGTTTGTTGCACAGCAGGTGACCCTAACACTAACATACAAGTCAAATCATGTGAATTACTGATATTGGACAGTTTCTGACTGGCAATTTCATGTAGTTCCACCTAACACAAACAATGCCTTGATATTACTGTATCCTTCTAAGCTCTTTTTCCAAGCAAGTTATAACCTTCTTGTCTTAGAACCCACTCAGCAAAGAGTAGTTGAAAGTCATCACTGTAACAGTAAGTAATAATAACAAATAAAAATAAAGAAATGTTATGTGTTGATCAAAATTTAGCAGTCCAACAAAGAAGGAGAACCACTCTCAAGTTCAGCTTTTCCAAACTTTACTTCTTTACATACACCCTCATGACTTGGGGCACATCTTCACACACACTGCATTAGTATCTACATTGTTTTTATTCAAACAAGTTCATTCTAATGAAACACTTTATCTCTCTCCTAAATGGAAAGCCAGTGTACCTACCAAAAATATAAGGTAAAATAAAATATCTAACTATCGACATTAAAATTTTTTTCCTGTGTCCACATTTGGAATGACAGTTTGGAGATTTTGACCTGTGTTTTTAATTTCCTGAGTCTAGATCAGTCGAGATTCTATCGCATTTGTCATTCTTCACTGCATATACAAAGGTGCCTTAAATATAGAAGAATTGCATAATTACAGATTATTAACGCTAGAAGAGAAGTCAACAGTCATCAGCAAGAACTTGAATCCAGGACTCTGACTCTTAGCCTGGTGTATTTTCAACTACTCTGTGCCACGTCATTTTCTAGCTATGTGATCTTGTGCAGGCTACTTGGCTTCTCTGTACTTTAATTCCTTATCTGTGAAATGGAAACAATAATGGTATGCACATAATAATGTTAGGAGAATTAAATTGGAAAATGCTTAGAACAGTCCTCAATAAATGTTGGTTATTCTCAGAAGATATTGATTCATTATATTTACAGAATGACTGTTTATGAGAAGCCTGATGTCAGTCTGATGTCTATATGATTTTTCTTTCCCCATATAGAAAATTTTGGGTTTGTCTTTGGTAACAGTGGATTCCTCTCTATTAAGATATTCAAAATTTTGCTGCAATATATCTAGATTTGGGATTTTATAAATGTTTATCCTTATTGGTTCTGGTATTTCCTTCCATCTTCTGCAGCATCATTATAAGCATTATAGATTACGGAGTCTGTGTGTTTTTCATCTTTCATAAGCCTCCCAGAATTCTTATCCTGTTAATTATTAACCTTTATGTTTTTTATTGAAGCTATGCATATATTTGCAAACTTAATGTTTTTAACATTTCTGGGGATTTGTAGCATGAGTGAAGATACAGTACTAAACAACTAAAAATGGATGTTTACTCTATTTTCTTTGACCTATCCCTTATTAACATTTCAGAGAAAGAACCTATTTAAATTTTTAATACTGTTCTGTTCAAAGTAAAAGAATGTTCCTGGCTGTCTTTGGAGCTTATGTATTAAGCTAGACACATTTATATATGCTCATATTCTAGTTAGACTGTCAGACATAGAGGCATCATAGCATGTATGATCCCACACAAAAGATCAGTGTTTTTTCTTGGCAACATTGTGAACTAGACAAAGCTTGCCTTCAGCTCCAATTGCTCTTTTTTAGTATACTCAGCTCCCTCCAAACCCCGATCTGAAGTGCCCAGACCCTTCCACTGACACACATGTTTTTGGTCTACACTATGACATTTTATCTAGGCCTCTATTCATTGGACAGCACTTAGGCTCTAGAGATTTCTTGTTGTTCTTTTCAACCACATTTATCTTATTCACCAACTCTGTGGGCCTTCTCTAAGATACAGCAGTGAGCTAATAGAAAAACTTCATCTATACTATTTTATTCATGCTTATGCTTCCAAGGTACCATGTAAGTACAACTATTTTATTTGTTGGTTTACTTCTCTATATTCTGGCCTTTTCATAAAATGTTTGAAGTAACTACTAAAAATGATTTTAATAAAATGTACACATAAAGAAAAAAACACATTGAGACAAAAAATGCAAATTCAAACTTGTATACAAATGTAAACAAGGGAGAAATAGTAAACAAACAAAATAGGCCATAAAATAGTACACGGATGCTACAGTTAAGTTCTAAATTTGGCTAACAATATTTCGGTGATCAATGTAATTCAGAAAACAGTGGAACGTTTTCATAGGACTGAAAGGAAAAAAAACTGTCAACTTAGAATATATTTTGATACCAATAAAAGTACCGTTCAAAATGAAACACACACACAAAAGGCTTTCTCATACATAAAACACTGAAAGAATTAGTGATAAGCAAACATATACTGTGAGAAATGATAATGGAAGGTCTTCAGAAGGAAAGAGATATCAGAGGAAAATTTAAATGTACAGAAAAGAATAATGAGTACTGAAAACGGTAAATATGTGTTTAACTATAAAGTTTTTCTTAATTTTCAGATACCTTTAAGAGACGATTGCCTATAGTAAACATGAAAACAATATATTGTTGGGTTGAATACATCTCTAGAATTAAAATGTCCTACAGCACAAAGGCTGAAAGGGAACAGGAAGTGTAAAGAAGTTCTGTTGTAAAGTTCTTCTATGTGAAGTGGCATAATATCATTTGAAGGTAAACTGTGATAAATTAAAAGCAAGCACGATAATCCCTAAAGCAATTACTAAAAACCAAAACATAAAATAATAACAATTAAGCTAACAAAGAAGATAAAATAGAATTGTAAAAAATATACACTATCTATCCAAAAGAAGGCAGAGAAAAGAGGAAATATGGAGTAAAGAACAGATGGGATTCATCCTACACCATAAACAAAAATCAACTCAAAATGGATTAAAGACTTAAATGTAAGCCTTGAAAGTATAAAACTCCTAGAAGAAAAGATTGGGGAAAAAATTCATGGCATTGGTCCTGGCAATGAATTTATAATTATAACACCAAAAACACAAGCAGAAATTGAAAATAGACAAGTGGGACTATATCACATTAAAAGGTTTCCACACAGTAAAGAACACAAACAACAAAATGAAAAGGCACCTATGGAATTGGAGAAAATATTTGCAAACCAAATATCTGATAATGGGTTAATTTCCAAAAGATATTAGAAACTCTTACAACTCAATAGCAAAGGAAACTATCAACCCGGTTTAAAAACTAAGCTCTGGACTTGAACAGACATTTTTTCCAAAGAAGATATAGAAATGGACAACGCATACGTAAAAAGATGCTCAATGGCGCTAATCATCAAGGAAATGAAAATCAAAACCACAATGAGATATTGCCTCACTCCCGTTAGAATATATATGACAGTAAGTGTTGGCAAGGGTGCGGAGAAACTGGAATCTTTGCATACTGCTGATAAGAATGCAAAATGGTACAGTCATTACGGAAAACAGTACAGAGGTTCCTCAAAAAATTAAAAATAGAATTCCCACATGATCCAGCAATTCTACTTCTGGGTATTTATTCAGAAGAATTGAAATCAGAATCTCAAGGAAAATTAGCACTCTCATGTTCATTGCAGCACTATTCAAAATAGCCAAGATGTAGGAACAACCTAAACGCCCACTGATGGATGAATGAATAAAGAAAATGTGACACATACATGTAACGGAATATTAGCCTTATAAAAGAAGGAAATCCTGCAATATGTGACAGCATGGAGGACATTATGCTAAGTGAAAGAAATCAGTCCGATACAAATACCACATGACTCCACTATATAAGTATCTAAAATAGTCTGATAGAAGCAGAATAGAATGGTGGTTTTCAGGGGCTGGAGTAAAGGAGAAATGGGGAGTTGCTAATCAGTAGTATGATGCTTCAATAATGCAAAATAAATAAGCTCTAGAGATCTCCTTTACAAAATTGTACCTATGGTTAACAATGTTGTATTGTACACTTAAATATCTATTAAGAAGGTAGATTCGTATTAAGTGTTCTTGCCACAATAAAGTAAGAATAAAACAACAAAAGGACACATATAAAACAAATAACATAATGATAGATTTAAACTCAACTAACCATATCAATAACAATAAATACAAATGTCTAAAGATTTCAATTAAAAGGGAAAGATTGTCATGTTAGCAAGAAAAGCAATTTCCAATTATATTATGTCGGCAATAAATCCACTCTAAATATAAATGCACAAATAGGTTGACATTCAATGGATAGAAAATTGTAACATGCTAATACTAACTAAAAGACAGCTTGAGTGACTATACTCATATGACACAAATTAGGTTTCAGAGCAAAAATTCTTACAAGGAAATAGGTTTTTACATAATTATGAAAATTAATCGATTTTCATAATTCATCAAGAGGATATAAAAATCATAAACAACTATTTACCTAATAAGAGAACTTAGAAGTACATGAAGCAAAATTGATAGAACAGAGAGGAGAAACAAATAAATCTAAAAATATAGTTGGAGATTTCAAGATCCCTCTCTAATTAATTGATATAAAAATTGGACAGAACTGTAAAGACTTGAACAATACTATCAACCAATTTAATACACATTTATGGGACAATCCACCCACAGCAGCAAACTACACATTCTTTTCATGCACATAGAACATTTATTAAGATATGTCATATTCTGGCCATAGAACAAGTCTCAATAAATGTAAAATGATTAAATTCATACATTATATGTTCTCTGACAAAAATTGAATTAAACTGGATATCATTAATAAAAAGATATATAGAAAACCACAAAATGTACAATTACCAAGTAATACTTCTAAATAACCCATGAATAAAAAAGCAATTCAAATGGAAATTAGAAAGTACATTGAATTGAATGAAATATCATATCAAAATGTCTGGAATACAACTAAAGCAGTCTTCAGGGAGAACTATTTAGTACTAACAGCCTACATAAGAAAAGAAAGGTCTGAAACAAATGGCCTCCACATTAAATTTAAGAAACTTAAAAAAAAAAAGCAAATCCAAAGAAAACAGAAAGGTAATAAAGGTAATAAAAATTAGAGCAGAAATCAATAAATATGTCAACATATAAATAAAAGAGAAAATCAATGAAATCAAAGCTGATTCTTTGGGAGCTCTAATAATATTTGTAACTCTCTAGCCAATCTGGTCAGGCAAAAAGAAGAAACATCACTATAGACATTACAAACATTAAAATAGTAATAAGGGAATATCAGGAACAACTTAATGCCAATAAATGTTAAAACTTAGATGGGATAGACAATTGTCTTAAAAGTCACAACTACCAAAGCTCACTTAAAAAGAAATTGATAGCCTAAATAGCCCTGTATATGTTTTTAAAATTAAATTTTTGGTTAATGGTCTTCCACCAAAAAACTTTAGATCAAGCTTGTTTACTGATAAATTCTACAAAGCATTTAAGGAAGAAATATTACTAATTCTCCAGAAAATGTTACAGAAAATTGAACAGGAAAGAACACTTTCCAGCTCATTCTGTGAACAACTAGGGGAACAGTTTGAGGCCGATGGAAATTGAGATGCTTATGAGATATCTATGGAAATGACCAATAGATCTCAGGAAGCAGAGAGGCTGAGTCTTGGAATGTGTATTTGAAATTATGACCATTGAAACCGTAAGAAAGATGAGGTCATCACGGGAGAGTATCTAAAATGAGAGGAGAACTGAGTATGGAATCCATGGTACAACATTCAAAGAATACATGAAAGAAGGTTGTGAGGGAAGTAAGAGCCAGAGAAACAAGAGAAAAACTAGTATAATGTGATGTAATAAAAATAGATTTAAGGATTACAGAGTGGTCAACTACCAATGCTGAAAACAGGACGAATAAGAACAGAAAATTGTCTATTGCATTTGGTGCTATGACAGGCTGAAATTTTCACACTACAATTCAGATGTACAAAAAAACCTTTATTACCTAGCATTGATTTGCTCTTGCCATGACTCATCATTTCTGTTGATACCAGAAAAAGTACTTCAATTAATTGAAAGCATTTCTTTCACTTTAAAAGCATTTTTTCATATTTACCGATCCTTTCAATATTCCTTCCCTGCCCTCCTTTCCTCCTCCCGGGTGCCATGGGGCATATGGAGGCAGTGGGAGTCTTGTGCTCCCCAAGCTGTTGCTGGCGCATTCTGACCTCTGCTGGATAACCATTGTCCTGCGCAGTGTTGCCAGTGTAGCTGGTCCCGCCTAATCTTGACATCACATTATTAACTACTGAGAACTGTAGACCTTGCCATTTTGTCTGGTCATAATGTTCCCAAACTTTGTGGTTTTCTAATTCCAGTTCCAGGTCACTTCTTGTCCGCTAACCTCCTCAGGCCTCTTTTCCAATGCTTCTCTATTGCTCCCACGCTGCATTAGAAAATGCAAGTCTTCTTTGAGAAGCTTCCACTTGTGGGGAAGGGGAGTACTAATTCCAATGCTTCTTTAGTTCCCTCAAAAATATTTAAATGATTCTACTCCATTGCCCCTCCCATATTTGATCCCAAAGCAGAGAGCAGCAAGGACATTTGTGTTTAATATCTTGTCACTTTTTTCTTTCTTGGCTTCTCTTCCCAGTAGTAGAAGAGCTTTCTCCCCATCTGTGTATCAGGGGCCTACTGTACATTTTTCATCTTCTCTCTATTCTGGTTTATTACACTATATCTTGAAGCTCTTACTATATTAGAAGAATTTCTGGAACGTAGAAAAGTGTTTTACTTTCTATATAGTCTTCCTTATAAAGCCATTGTATTCCTGTGGATTTAAAAAAATCTGGTTGAAATCTCAAATTGAGCAATGATTCTTTCTCACCTGGCTTCTCTCTGCCTCCATGAAACAATGAATGGCTGAGTGGAGAAACTGTGGGACAAGCAGAAATTAGAGATTATCAGAAATGAAAATAGCTTTACATTTCAAAATTATCCCCATTTTATTAGTTAAGAAAATATTACTAGTGAACTAGTCTTATAAGGGCTGGTAGAGATAGGGGTTGAAGACAGGAAAAAGTGTTTGAATGAGAGACTGTTTCCAGAAAATGTAAGAAGACGCAGTTGTAAATTTGAAAGAAAGTTTAGAGGCCGAGTGTGGTGGCTCAAGCCTGTAATTCCAGCACTTTGGGAGGCTGAGGTGGGCGGATCACCTGAGGTCAGGAGTTTGAGACCAGCCTGGCCAACACAGTGAAACCCCGTCTCTACAAAAGATACAAAAAATACAAAAAATAACTGGGTGTAGTGGTGGGCACCTGTAGTCCAGGCTACTCGGGAGGCTGAGGCAGGAGAATTGCTTGAACCCAGGAGTTGGAGGTTGCAGTGAGCCAAGATCACACCACTGTACTCCAGCCTGGGCAACAGAGTGAGGTTCTCTCTCAAAAAAAAAAAAAAAAAACCTTAGCCTTAGACAGGAAAGGTCTTTTCAAAACTCAAGGTTCAATTAATACCTTCTAGGGTAAACACTTACTTTTATTAGAACAGTGTTTCCCAAATATACGCATAAAAATCACTGCGGATATTTTTAAAAATTTAATTTCCAGGCCCCACCTAACGGAGTCTATAACAGTAGGTTTGGAATAGTGCACAAGACTCTGTATTTTTAATGAGTACCCCATGAAATTCTCATGATGAGGAGAGTTTGGGAAATACTGCCAGGACACTAGTAAATGGCAAGTGTGTAACATTAAGCGTTAACTCAAAAATGACTAGACCATTTAAATAAGAGGAACTCAAACAAATAAGAAGCAAGGCTTTGTAAGATTGTCACAAGGCAAAATAAACTGGCTTTTTCAGTTTTCTGCCTGGGAGCATGAAATTATTTTCACAAAAATGTCGAGTGTCCATAAAACTTGGCAAGACAACAACAGAAATCCCAGTGAAAAGCAACTCCTTGAGTCTGCTGCTTTTTAAGTAGGATTCATGTGAATATTTCTAAATTTCTAAGTACCAAATATGACCCCAAGCCAAAGTAATAATGTTCATTTTTATCATGCATTCAAGGTTCTATATTTAATAGTCCTTCTTGTTAGATTTAGCATAATAATATTCAATGCCCTGGTAATTGAATGAATTGTAATTGCATGCAGGCTGGATTAAAGAAAAGAAGAAAAGTAGTCATAACAGTCTTAATTACAAATTCTGATTTTAAAAATCTTTTTACATAGACTAAAACTTTCATTTGAGAAAGTTAGTTAAAATTCATCACAATACAATTCAATTTAGTGGTGATTCACCATGCCCGCCTTACCCACAAAATCAATGTCATCTCCTCATTCTTCTTCTTTTCAAGACTGAAACACTGCCTTTGCAATGTTTTACTGCTCCATAATGCCCCCAAAGTCCCTTTCAATGAGAAAAGAACTAAAAACAATAAAATGCTCTCTCCCGATAGCATTGTTCTTCACTAAAAAACCCAGACATTCGGTTCCATTCAATTTGTTATACTCTTCTCAAGCAAGCCTTGCAGATTAGCCCCTTTTGAGAGAAACCATGCTCTTCAATAGCAGCAAAGCCTGAAAAGCCAGGGCACACTTTTTTTTTTTTTTTTTTTTCAGAAGTGAAATTTTCACTATCATTGTGACTAAAACAAAAGCTTTTCCCAAGAGCATTACAAATGTTCCTTTTCTCTCTGCAGGGAAGCCTGGCCATTATGCATCCATAGCAGAAATTACTTGTTAGTGTTAGGATTAGTTTAAATATTTTATTTTTCTCCTCAAGATTCCATTGAAGTTGATTAAGCAAAGGATACAAAAAAGATTCCCTAGGCCTCTGTTTGGCTAAATGTAAGAAAACTTTATCTAAAATAAAGTGAGGGGAAAAAGTTACCCATTGGAAGGGATCTTAAAGTTTATCTGGCCAAAACTCTTAATTTTACACAAAAGAAAACTGAAGCTCCTTAATATATAAGATGGTTGACCCCAGTTATTGCCTTCCCCAGTAATTTTAGTGGTTACTTTGATTGGTACTAGCATATTCCCCAAATCTGCAATTAGCAGAGCAGAAGAGACATTTCTGAGGATTCGATATGGGAATCAGACTTTTAAAAATTTCTTTGTTAGATCATTATTTGAACATGCATTTCCTCAAGAAATGTTTGTGAGCCTGTATAGACTTTTCTTTATTTGTAAGCAATCTTGATTTCTGTCTGATAATTTTCCTACATTATTCATCCAGAGCAGAAAAGGTGATGGTGATGGTTACATGATGTAGACTGCCATGAATTTTTTCAACCTGTTATTTAGTCATGGTTTGACTACCACAAAATCAGAATAAGAGATTGCAAGTTTCCCATAAATTCAGAAAATATTCTAGCAGCTGAGAACCAATACTATCAAAAGTCTATAGTGAGATTTGAATCCATTTCTAAGAAAACCAGACAATGAAACCTATGAGGTTACTAAAAGTTTACTGATATAATATTATAATATTATGAAAGTGCTAGTCTATCTCCACTGAAATCAACCATTTACTTCCTTCCCAGTAGAATATTGGACAAATAAATGAGATAGTTTCATATTCAGATTTATAAACAATATCAAGGATATCTGCTGCAGAGGGAAAGCCCTGGCAAGTATCTTCTATGCTTCACTTTAATGGCAGTCAGCCAGAGAAGGTGATTGCATCCGACAGCAATCACTCCCACTTCAGAGACCAGGAGAGTCAGGGAAAAAAGTTTTCTTCTTCCCCAAAGTTGTCAGCTACCATCCAGGTCTAAGACTTGCCTGCCTTCCTTTACCCATCTCATTTCTGTTACGTCCCTTTAAAGGCTCGCTTTCTTTCTTTCCCTCCCTTCCTTCCTTCCTTCCTCCCTCTTTCTTTCTCTTTCTTTCTTTCCTTCTTTCTTTCTTTCTTTCTTTCTTTCTCTCTCTTTCTTTCCTTCTTTTCTTTCCTTTTTCTTTCTTTCTAGACAGGGTCTCACTCTGTCACCCAGGCTGAAGTGCAGTGGTGTGATCACAGCTTACCACAGCCTCGACTTCCTGGGCTCATGTGGTTCTCCCACCTCAGCCTCTTGGGTAGCTGCGAGTACAGGTATGAGCCATCACTCCTTGCAAATTTTTTGGTACTTTTTGGTAGAGATGGGGTTTCGTCATGTTGCCCAGGCTGGTCTCAAACGCCTGGGCTCAAGTGATCTGCCTGCCTTGGCCTCCTAAAGTGCTGAGATTACAGGCGTGAGCCACCGCGCCCAGCCTAAAGCCCCTCCTAACCAAAATCAGCAAGAATAAAGAATCTAACCCTGTCCTTAAGGGGACTTTATAGTGCCCTGGGTTATTGACAAGGGCTAGGACTCAGCAAAACTTCAGGTCATGTACAGCATCTTACTCGAAAATGAAAAGGGTTTATAGGCAGCTGTTTACTAGACATCCATCTCTCGGCAGTGATGAGCACAGCTGACTTGGCTTCCCTGCAAAGATGTGATGGTTTCTAGTGTAAAGCACGTATGGTCTCTCTGAATGCCTTGGCTCAGCTTGCAGGAGTCTTCCTCGTGTTTGCCATTCTCTCTGTGTTGAAATCTCTCCTTTATCTGAGGCCCCTCTATGCCACGTTATCCCTTTGAACACAAGTTATACTGTCTCCTATAAAGTCTTATCACATAACTCTCCTTCTCATTACCCAGGATAGATGAAAAGTGGGAGGGAGGTGGGCAAGGTAATTTGCTTCTCTCTTTGCTCTCTTTCCAATGCATACACTCTAATCCTCCCATCCGTCTAGGCTCTTGATTTTCAAGAATTTGCCTATGAAATGTAAATTTTTATTAAAAATTCCACCACCCAGATCAAGCAACAGAACAAAAACAGAACCCAAAAGGAGCTCTTCTACTCCTTCTAGTCACTGTAACCAAAGGAGTAACTAATATCCAGACTTTTAACACCATGTGTTAGTTTTGCCTGCTTTTGAGCTACATATAAATGAAATTATATAGTATGTTCTCTTTTACCAATTGTTTCTTTTACTTCTTTTTGTGAGTCACCCATGTTGTTGTATGTGGTCACAGTTCAAGAAACTACCTTTGAAGTCTAAAAAGAGTTCATTAACTGTTCTATTTGCATTTTTGGTACCGATCTGAAATCTTCCATAGCAATGTGGATATTTGTGGTAAAGAGGGGACAGATTGGAAAAGTCAAAGAAATAAAAGAACAAAACTTAACATTTCCAGATCTTATTGTCAAAAAAGGTACAATTTTTAAAATACTAGTTTAATGTATTTGGGGATATATCCACAGTATACCTAATTCTATTTTATGTATTAAATGTGTATATATGATATCATAGATTCTTTTTTTTTTTTTTTGAGATGGAGTCTCGTTCTGTCACCCAGGCTGGATTGCAGTGACACGATCTCAGCTCACTGCAAGCTCTGCCTCCCGGGTTCACGCCATTCTTCCGCCTCAGCCTCCTGAGTAGCTGGGACTACAAGCGCCCGCCACCACGCCCAGATAATTTTGTTTTTGTATTTTTAGTACAGACGGGGTTTCACTGTGTTAGCCAGGATGGTCTCGATCTTCTGACCTCGTGATCTGCCCGCCTTGGCTTCCCAAAGTGCGGGGATTACAGGTGTGAGCCACCGCACCTGGCGATTCTTTTTAAATATTTTATTTTTTACAGTTTTATAGAGGTATGATTGATATATAATAAACAGCACATATTAAACTATACGATTTTATGTCTGACATATGTGAAATCCATGAAACTATCACCACAATTAGTATTATAAAATATCCATCATTCAAAAATTTTCTTTGTGCTCCTTTGCAATTTATCCCTCGCTACTTCCCATCCTGCCCCAAAGCAACCACTGATCTGTTGCCTTTTGTTACTCCGGATTAGTTTGTAGATGGGCTTCATTTAATCAGTTGAAGTCCTGATATTAAAAAAAGGCCCCCGTTTTCCATTTTCAGGAAGAATTTATGTAAGATTGGTAATATTTCTTCTTTAAATGTTTGGTAGAATTCACCAATGAAGTCATCTGGGCCTGGAGTTTTCTTTTGAGACCACACATTTAACTTCTTTATTAGATATAGAGCTATTCACATTGTCTATTCCATTTCAATGGCTTTGATAATTTGTTTCTTTCAAGGAATCTGTCCATTGTTGTCAAATTTATTGGCATAAACTTGTTTATAATTTTCTTATTTTCCTGCAAATGTCTATATGATCTGGAGTGATGTGTTCTCTCTCATTCCCAATATCAGTCTGGCTAGAGGTTTACGAATTTTGCTACTTTTCTCAAATAACCAGTTTTGGGTTTTATTGAATCACTACTGTTTGCCTGTTTATTATTTTTAATGTTATCTTTAAATTTTCCTTTTCCCTGATTACTTTGAGTTTTATTTTATCTCTTTTCTCTAGTTTCCTATGTAGAACTATAGATCATTGATTGTAGACCTTGTTTACAATGTAGACATTTAGTGCTATACATTACACTCTAAGCATTGCTTTAGCTGTATATCACAGATTTTTAATGGGATGTGTTCCCCCTTTCCTTTAGATCAAAATGCTTTGTAAAGATTTTTCAGTTATTAAAGGCATAATAATGTTTTATATTATAAACAACTTAATGGCAGTAAACCCAACTGAAATGAAATGGATAAATTTCCTGAAAGACACCAACTACCACAACTTGCTCAACAAGAATAGGAAACTGAAATAGTCAGTGGTCAAGCGAAAAAAATTTTGAATTTTTTTTTTTTTTTTTTGAGACAGTCTTGCTCTGTTGCCCAGGCTGGAGTGCAGTGGCGCAATCTTGGCTCACTGCAAGCTCCACCTCCTGGATTCACACCATGCTCCTGCCTCAGCCTCCCGAGTAGCTGGGACTACAGGCACCTGCCACCACGCCTGGCTAATTTTTTTAGTAGAAACGAGGTTTCACCACATTAGCCAGGATGGTCTCAGTCTCTTGACCTCGTGATCCGCCCACCTCAGCCTCCCAAAGTGCTGGGGTTACAGGCGTGAGCCACCGTGCCCAGCCAAAAAATTGAATTTATAGCTAATATCTTTCCCAGGAAGAATACTCCAGGCCCAGATGGCTTCACTAGTGAATCCTATTAAATGTTTAAGGAAGCAATAAGGCCAATTTTACAGAAACTGTCCCTAAAAATGAAATAGGAGGAAATATTTTCCAACTCATTCTATGAGGCTAGCATTACTTATACCAAAACTAGACAAAAGATATTACAAGAAAAAAAAAAACTGCAGATCAACTTTCTTCATTAACACAGGCGCAACCAAATGAGCTAACCTCAGTAATGAAAAAAAGTTCATTCAATATTTAACAGTTAATGCCGTTTTCTATATTAACAGACACAAAAAGAAACAAGAAAAACCACATGATCATCTCAATAGATGTATACCAAGTATTTGACAAAATTCAATATCTATTTATTATAAAAATCTCTCAACAACAAAGAATAGAAGGGAATTTTCAACCTGATATAGCATCTAAGATAATTCACAGTTAACATCACAGTTAAAATACATTTTACATCATAACATTTACATCATACATGTAAATGACCTAATGCCTTTTTTCCTAAGATTAGGACTAAAGCACAAATATCTATTTTATCTACCTTTATTCCACATATTACTGGAAGTTCTAGCCAGTGAAATAAATAAAGGTAACAGAATATAAGTTGAAAAGAAAGAAGTAAAACTGTCTATATTCTCAGAAGATATGATCATCTATGTAGAAAATCTTAAAGAATCTACGAAAAACTACTAGAACTGAAGTAGGGAGTTTAGCAAGGTTGAAGAATAGCCAATCAGTATACAAAATTGATTGTATATTCATATGTTAGGAACAAACAACTGGAAATTGAAATTTAAAAACCAATATTATTTATGACCACATCAAAAACCATGATATACTTAAAGATAAATTTAGCCAAGAATGTATAAGACTTGCACATTGAAAACAATAAAACATTGGTGAAAAAAACTAAAGAAGACCTAAGAAGATGAAATTATACATATATGTGTTGGAAGACTCAATATTTTTAAGATGATAATTCTTCCCAAATTAACGTATAGATTCAGTGAATCCTAATCAAAATACTTGCAGGGTTTTTTACAGAAGTTGACAAGCAGATTCTAAAATTCATATGGAAAGGCAAAGGATCTAATCTAGCCAAAATCTTTTGAAGAAGTTTAAAATTGGAGATCTCACACTATCTGATTTCAAGGCTTATAATATAATGCTACGGTAGTCATGATAGTGTCATATTGTGTATGAAGAGATATATCAATCTATGGAACACAAAACAAAGTTCAGAAATAGCCCCACACACATTGCCTGTAGTTCCAGCTACTCAGGAGACTGAGGCAGGAGAATTGCTTGAACCTGGGAGGCAGAGGTTGCAGTGAGCCAAGATCATGCCACTGCACTCCAGATCATGCCACTGCACTCCAACCTGGTGACAGAGCAAGACTCCGTCTCAAAAAAAAAAAAAAAAAAAAAAAGCCCCACATAAATATGGCCAATCGATTCTTTGCAAAAATGTCAAGGTAATTCATGAGAGAAAAAGTCCTTTCAACAAATTGTGCTATAATGGTTGAATACACATATGCAAAAATGACTTTCACCATGGCCTCACATCATACACAAAATTAATTTGGATTGGGTCATAGACATAAATGTAAAACTAAAAGTATGATGCCTCTAGAAAAAAATGAATGAGAAAATCTTTGTTGCCTTGGGATAGGCAAAGCCACTGTTAAAAAAAATGAAAATGCAAGCCACTGCAATTACTGAAAGAAAACATTTGCTAAATGTATATTCCATAAAGAATTTCTATTCAGAATATATAAGAGAACTCTTAGAATTCAATAAGAAGACAAACAACCTGATAAAAATTTGGGTGATGGTTTTTAATAGATGCTTCCCCAAATAAGATATAAAAAAATGATAAATATATGAAAAGATGCTCAATCTAATTAGTTATTGGGAAATTAAAACTACAGTAAGATACCATGACCCAACACTAGAATGGCAAAAATTTAAAATACAAATGCCAAGTGTTTATGTAGATGTAGAGTAACTGGGACCAAAATCCTAGGTCTCTCTCTTTCTTTCTCTCCCTCTCTCCATATATATATATATTCACATAGCCACATAAATATCTGCATTTAAATATTTATACCAGACTTATTAACAATAGCCAAAAATCATAAACAACCCAATTGTCTACTGATGACTAGATAAATAAGCTTTACCATAAGCATTCAGTGGTATGCTCTAACAATAAAAAATAACAAACCGTTGATATATATAATGACATAAATAAACCTCAGGAGAGTCAAGCTAAGTGAAGGAAGGCAGACATAAAAGACTATATACTGTACAATCTCATTTACATAAAATTCTAGAATAGGCAAGAGTATAGTGACAGAAAACAGATTGATTTTTGCCAAGGGCCAGAGGAGGTGGTGGGTGGGGAGATTCACTGCAGTGGAGCCTGATGGAAATCTTAAAGTGATAAAAAAAAGTTGCATTTCTTGATTGTGGTGGTAGTTAATGAATTTTATTGTATGAAAGTTATATCTCAAATAAATATGATTTTAAAGATACTGTGAATAATAGTATAAAAATCCAAACTCCATAGAAATAAATTTTTAAAAGGAATAAGGCGTTTATGAAATTAAAAAAACATTTCTGTAAGACATCAAAGATAATCTAAAAATAATAACTATACTTTGTTCATGGATTAGAAGACTCAATGCTTTAAAAATATCAATTCTATTCAAAGTGATCTATATATTCAATATAATTTGAGTTAAAAATCGTAATTTTTTGTTCTATGTCTTAACAAAATGACTTTAAAATTTATATGGAAGTTCAAAAACTAGAATAATCAAGAGACATTTATAAAAAGAAATATATATTAATTTATGAATATAAATATATATTCATATATATAATGAGCTTTTCAATAAATGGTATGGGGACAATTGTTTCATATCCACCCTGCATTGTATAAAAAAATCCATTCCAACTATACAGCCATAAAAAAGAATGAGATCATGTCCTTTGCAGAGATATGGATGAAGCTGGAGGCCATTATCCTTAGCAAACTAACACAGAAAACCAAATGCCACATGTTCTCACTCATGAGTGGGAGCTGAATGATGAGAACACATGGACACATACAGGGGAACACACACACTGGAGCCTTCTGGAGGAAGGAGGGTGGGAAGAGGGAGAGGATCAAGAAAATCAGCTAATGGGTACTAGGGTTAATACTTGGGTAATAAAATAATCTGTACAACACAGACCCCCATGACACAAGTTTACCCACGTAACAAACTTAAACTTGTACCCCTTAACTTAAAAGTTAAAAAAAAATCCATTCCAAGTGGAGAAAAATGAATGACCTATAACTACACAAATGTATTATGAAAAACATAACTTTGAGTGAAAGAATAGTTACAAGGCAAATGTATAATTGGATTGTATTTATATAAAATGCAAAATCTGGCAAAACTAAGTAATGTACTACTTAGGGATACATAGACAGGTATAAAACCTCCAAAGGGCCGAGGCGCGGTGGCTCACACCTGTAATCCCAGCACTTTGGGAGGCCAAGGCGGGCGGATCACGAGGTCAGGAGATCGAGGCCATCCTGGCTAACACAGTGAAACCCCATCTCTACTAAAAATACAAAAAAATTAGCCGGGCGTGGTGGCGGGCGCCTGTAGTCCCAGCTACTAGGGAGACTGAGGCAGGAGAATGGCGTGAACTCAGGAGGCGGAGCTTGCAGCGAGCCGAGATGCGAGGTGGCGCCACTGCACTCCAGCCTGGGCGACAGAGCGAGACTCCGTCTCAAAAAAAAAAAAAACTCCAAAGGAAGCATGGAAATGATCAATGTATGATTCACGATATTTATGTTACTGCTCAGTGAGGGAAGAGTGTTGCCATCACTATGTGGTATATAAAAGGCTCTGAAGAATAGTTATACTATCTCTTGCTCTTAATGTTCTGTACACAGGTGTTCATTTGTTGCCCATTAACATGTGCATGTTCATCTGCATTAAATCTTTTTATGTATATTTTTCTAAATTAAAAAATTGCAGATTCCAAGGACCAAAAACCAGACACTTCTATTCAATATCTTAGTCTGGCACCAAGAAATCTACATTTTTATCAAGTTCCTACAGTAATTTTAATAATAGTAGTCTGAGGGTCACATTTTGAGTATCCGTATTATTTCCATAGTTTGAATATTTTACTCTTATAACTTAGCACTTCAGAAAGAGTTACAATGTGACTAAAGGAGGCAGTTTATAATAAATAAACATACAACCATTCTAATTCCAGAAATTATCACTTTACTATACAAAAGAACCTAAACATTTACAAAAGAAAATAAAAAGAAGTTGCATTTTTAGGCCACATTGGGAAAGTTGCACAGGAGTCTGACGAACAAACTTCGTGAAACATCTCCGTACCATGCCAGTACTATACAGAGAAACCCAGTCAACCATTATACCATAGGTTGAGGTATTTAGTACCTGAAAGCCAACCCAGTGCTCTCTTTGCTTATTATTTGTCTATAAAAATATAAAACCTGGCATCTTTACAAAACCTGAAATTATTGTCAATAAACTATATAGGAATAAAATTTTGTTAAAGGGAATAAAATAGAAGAAAGATGACAAAGGTTAGCTGTCAGCAAATATTAATGTGAAATTTTCCTAACATGCATTAAATTATAATAGTCCAAGCAACACTAGTTATTTTAACAATCTAAATATACAGTGTTGCTATTTTAAGCAATCTTGCTATGGCATAATTTTATTTTACATATGTACAAATTATGTTATTGTATATACAGATCAAGGAACTCCTCCAGTTCTCTCATCTTGATGGCAGTTACTGTTTTTCAGGCAGCAAGTTTTACTTTGACTTCTTGCTCACAGCAAGGGACATAGATGGGCATTTCTTTCCAAGTTCAATACATTCAGGGAAGTCTGCCTCTCAGCTCATTGTTTTTCTCATGGAATGATGAGCAGTATCAAGGATTTGCACAGATAAATAGTGTCTCCAGTTGAACATATCAAGCATTAGCTACACTTTTGATTTCTGTGCTTCTACAAGACTATATGACCCCTTCATGTTGGCTTTTCTTGCAAAGTAAATTATCATTCCAATGGCAGGTATTACTAAGGAGGATGCAAAATAGAGCACGAGAAGCTCAGGAGAAAAATAGTCTTTGCTGTTTTCTCTTCCTGGAAAATAACGAAATGGATGCAATTAATATCTAGTACAAAAAGATAGCATTTAATAACAACAGTTACATGTTTATTATAACAGTACAACTAGTTCTCCAAAGAGAAGGGAATCAAAGCAGTGATAAGGACCATCAGGACCCAAGATGCATGTTTGTCTGAATTATCCAAATAATCAGTTGGTGATTGCTATGGTCATGATGGATCTAAAGATGATAGTTGTTGGCTTCCACAAACTTGGATTCAAATAGATTCAGGTTCAGTTGTAAAATGGAAGGGAGGGTACAAGTTTTTAACAAGAACAAGAATTGGAGAGAGGCAAGAACAGGAATTGGAGAGAGGCACTTGCTTGGGGAAATAAAAATATCTACTAAAGAACTGGGACTCTGATGACCATGAATTGAAATGACTAACCAGTTCTCTAAGAAAATCCTTATAATATTCAGAGTGTGACCATTATAGCTAAATGCCACAAATAAGATCGTAAGAGAAAAAAAAATCTTGCCAATGGCTTTCTCAGAGATATATAGAAGTTTCTATGTTTTTTATGTCAGAAATAGGGCACATTAATACGTTTTTCCTCTTCAGCATTTATATCATCTTTTGATAAACTGGAGTTCTTTGGACAGTGTTATGTTACAGCTTAAATGTTTCTTAGAGGCATTCTCTGATCTATATCTCCCTCATTCTAAATTAAGAACCTCAATATATTCTCAAAACCCACTCGTTTTCCCTTCAAAACCCTTATTACAGCTTTTAATTAAACATTTATCCATGTAATTACTTATTAAGTTTAGTTTCCTCCCCTAAGCTAAAAATTACATCAAGACATGTATATCTATTTTCTTTTTAGTCCATCACTGAACAGCCAGGACCTGACTCACTGCTTGGCCTAGATGGCACCAAAAAAATATTTTTTAAACACTAATAACATTTTTTTCTTTCTACATTTTGCTTTTGCCACTTAGTTGTAAATGGAGTACAGTAGGTAACAGCATACAAAAACTTTAAAATTAATATTCTTTCTAATCTGCTAAAAAATAATCTGACAGCTGCTATACTGCTTAACATCTTAACTTTATAAGAGCAGCTGAAGAAGATAGTGTGTCATTTACTGAAGACTCACTTCTGTTTATACTTTGCACAGCATCATGTGACCACACAAGTATTAAGTTTCACTAAGTGGCATATACATTGTCTCAGTCCTGGCAGAAGCTAGAGATCTGACTTTGGTGATTACTACATTCTTTCCAGAGCTTTCTAATCACTGGAGGTCAACCAAGTAAAAAGAATCACGAGCATCAGATGATGTGAAGTCACTTTTTCAAATTATTGAAGAAAAACAGTACACCCTAAGCATAATGATAATTGTCTCACTTTTTGACTTTCCCTTGCTAGAGCTGAGCTAGTCAAAGTATAAGGGTAATATTTGAATGGGATGTCCATCAGCATGATTATGGATAGGCATCAATATTGATGACATGCTGAGAAACAGAAATACTATTTCTATTTCTTTTCTTTCTTTCTTTTCAATGTAATATACATTATCTTTGGCCTTTCAGTCTTCCCCACAGGCATTGGCAGAAAAATACAAATTTGCTGCCAAGGTAGTTGCCAGGACAACCTTCAAATACAATTTTCTATTTGTCGTATAAACACTGAATATCTTTTTAAAATCCTGATGATTTCTATTAATGGAATACGTTCAAGCTAAGATGAAATGAAACAAATAAAAAATCCAGCCAAATGCAAAAGAAATATAGTTCAAAATACCCAGAAAAATATCCATTTTTTGGTCTTTATTAAAATTTAGCTAGTTTAAATTATATTCAGTTTGGGGGCATGAGTTTCTAGCTAAGTGCTTAATATTCTTTGATTGTTCATTTAAATGAGTAAAAAGTAGCAACTGTGTAAGTGGCTAATTTGATAAAGCAATTAGAAAATAAAGCAATGTGTGTGAGACAGAGTCAAAAAGTAGAGAAGCAGGTTTGATGTGTCTTTAAAAGGTCACAATTAATTAACAAAAGAATTACAGAACTGTTAGGGGACCAATTTCCCAGGGCTAGGCTTAATTAAAGGTGGCCCAGAGGCATTAAGGATTAAAGAAAATAGGGATGAATAAATTCAACCTACTCATAACTGAGATTGCAATCTGTCCAGAATCATCCCCAACCTCATTGGAAGCACTGATTACATATACCCCTGAGTCATTTTGAGTGACATGATACAAAGTAAATGTTCCCTTCTTTGAACACATAGTAACTTCATTGGCTAGATCAATTCTTTTCAGGATAATCACTGCAGGTGGATGACTAGAAGTTTCATATATAATCATGATGTTTTCCCCTTCTTTAACATTTCTAGATGGATGTATAGCTATATAGCTATTCTCATGTTTTGAGGAGGTACTGTGAAGATGGAAAACATACATACGGTAAGGCTTGCCATTTTGAGAAATTTGGGTAGGCGAACAAAAATTTTACCTGTTTCTGATGTAGATTCAAATTTTCTCTCATTGACAAGTGCTCACTCCAATAGCCAAGTGCCAGACCTCTTAAGACTTGGCATTTGTTTGCAGTCCTGTTTGCACTCCATCGCCAAGTATGGCCTCCATTACACAATAGCAGCTAATTGGTGTGCAAGGGGTGTGATACTGATCAGCCAAGGCTGATGTATTTTGCTTACACCAATAAGATCAGCAGATCCTACCTACTGTGCATTCACAAGAGGGCTTAGGAGATTAAGGGGCCCCTGAAGTTTCTCCAATGAGGATACTGCTCCTCTCTTTCTCTGTCTACCAGAATAGAGTAGGATGGCAAGTGGGTTGGAATTTTAATGAGGCTTTTCGATAGTCGAGAGATTTTTTTATGTTGTTCAGGATCAAGTTTACTATTCCCAATTATTATCCTGAAAAGAGTCAATCCAGAAAATTGCAGTTACTCCATGTTCAGAAAATAGTGTTTCCTTCTGGTAGAAAGGAAGAGGGTCTGGATAGAACCCTTCTTTTTCAATGTGCCAATCCTACTTCTTTAGTTTCCTTATAACCTCCAGGGAAAAGGTTTGAAAATATGGTTAAACATTTAGCAACTGCAAGACCTCAGAGACAAATGATAAATTGTAAACTGAAAAAAGCAAGCAGGAATTCCTCAGTCACGAATGATTAATGTCAACTTCCTGGCTAAACTTTATAGGATAAAGCAGCTGTGCTCGATTTTTCCAAGAATCCTTAAGAAAGAAACCACAGCTCCATTTTGCCAACTCATTCATCAAATATTGGAAACTCTTAGTAATCCTTGGAACCTCTGAACTATTACCAAGAAAACAAAAACAAAAACTCAAAACAAACTCACCTTGAACATCAAGTGTTAAACTTCTTAATTGTGAGCCAACTTTGTTTTTAGATTCACATTCATATACTCCCGCATCCTTCAACTGGGCCTTTCGGATGGTATAGGCGCCATCTATAGATTTTAGTACTGTGTCTCCTGTCTCCGCTTTTTTCTTCAGGATTATCCATGTTTCTGGAACATTTCCACATGTACAAGAGATGATGACAGTGTCTCCTTCTTTGACACTCTCAGAAGGAAAAGCTGTAAGTTTTATGTCTTTTGGAGTAACTGTAAAGAGAATTTAAAAGGCATCTCTGATTGAGTGAAATATAAACCAATTCCATATTAATTTAGCGACATCAACAACAGCTTCCGTGGAGCTATTTGTGCTTAGTGTTTGCATTAAATGTTAAGAAGGGCAAGTAAAGAAGTCAAGCATTGCTGGATTGTTGGAAATGATCATGTTTTAACTAAGAGAGTACATGGCTTATGCTTCTTTCATGTTCCTTAATATAATTGTTTACCCAGGCTAGCACAAAGAATAGGTGTTTGATATGGTTTGGCTCTGTGTCCCCATCCAGGTCTCAACTTGAATTGTAATCCTCACGTTTTGAGGGAGGAACCTGGTGAGAGGTAACTGGATCATGGGGGCTGTTTCCCCCATGCTGTTCTCATGATAGTGAATGAGTTTTTACGAGAACTTTTGGTTTTAAAGTGTGGCACTTCCTCACTCTCTCTTGCCTGCCGCCATGTTAAGGTGTGCCTTGCTTCCCTTTCTCCTCTGCCATGATTGCACATTTTGTGAGGTCTTCCCAGCCATGTGGAACTGTATTAAACCTCTTTTATAAATTACCAATCTCAAGTAGTATCTTTATAGCAGTGTGAAAATTGACAAATACAGTGTTTAATAAAGAGCTATAGAATTCAGATGTGAAATAGAAACTTAATTTTTTGTAATACTGTTTTGCAAAAATTTCCTTGAAGTACAAAGTCCTTTACAGGTTTCTGAGTTTTGAGTTGGATCCTTCAATCAAGAAGTTAAGCTGTACAGATGTGGCTTTTTCACTATCCTTAACAATACTACTGCCATTTATTAAGTTCCAAGCACTGAGCTAAGTACTTGACATATAACATCTCTATTAATGCAACAACCGCTGGAGGCAGGTACCATATCACCAATTTTTAATCCCTATTAAGGTCTTCTATTTTGTAAGTTGATTTGAAATTCTTTCCCCATCCAAGGTCATGACAACCATCCAAAAGGTTTTTTTGTTTGTTTGTTTGTCTGTTTTTTAAGTATGTGTATTGTCTTTCCAATATTCTTCTAAAATACAAATCTTATTGAGTTGAGATAACAAGAAAGTCACTAATATCTTAGTGGGAATAATGCCAAGGGGTAATAGAGGAAATGACAACCCTGGCAAAGAAAAGAACCCTGATGCCCAAAAGGGATGGGATAGAGGAAATTCACATTGATCACCTGATGATTTTGCTCATAACTCCGTATGGCTTCAACCTGCAAACTAAGAATTGTCTTGTTCTCAATCTTGGGTCTCCATCCTAAAGAGAAGGGGCCTAGATCTGTTGACTTAATCTACTTTAGTGGTTCCATACTCTCAGGCTGATGAACCAAAGGACAGAGTCATGGCTACTCATAATCTCAGAATTTGCAAAAGACTTAAGTGCCAGCTTAGGCTTCTAAGCAAATACTACTGGCCATCTTGTGAGATTGACACTCAGAGTTCAATTCAGCCAGATATGGTAGCTTTAATCCTACATAATCCCAAATGCAGATATTCCTCTTCCTATTCTTATTTCAACACCATAACCATTGCCTCATAAGTGTAACTGGAACTTCTGACACAGGTCCTGAAGGCTTGCATTTCACCTGAGTTTAAAAGAATCTCAGGATAAGAAACTTGTAACAATTCATGAGAAAGGACAATTTCAGGAGATTTCTCCATACATTGGAAACATCATAAACTCTTCAAAACCCTCATCACACTTTTGTAGTAAAAATTTTGTTTTCAAAGACTTTACTCATAATCAGTAACATAACCAAAAACATTACTAGCAAGGATAACTCATTACTCACACTCTGCTCACCTTGGATAATTAATTCCACTTCCTTTCTGCTTCTTCCAGCCTGGTTAATTCCTTCACATAAATAAACCCCAGAATCTTCCATTTTTGTAGAAATTAAGGTGAGAGTTGCATTCTCAGAAAGAGGCTGTAGCTCCCCATTAGGGAGCTGCCTGCTCCACAGGATTTTCGGAGCAGGAAAGCCTTGGCTCAAGCATGTCATATTCACAGAACTGCCTTCCTCCAGGATGGAGGAAGGGCTGACCAAGACGATTGTATCTCTGGGGGCAACTGAAAAGGCAGAGACGCTTGTTAGCTTGACCTATTATGCCCTGAGTTCCAAAGAGTTTTAATAATGTTGCAAAACTGGGCTATGGATTCAGCAGACTCAAAGAGTTTGTAAACCTTGATAATTTACCACAAGAGGTTTTGGTCCTCATTTACTTTAGCTGATACCAAATGATAGAGTAGAACATGGACACGTCATGGTGTTTTCTAATGGAAGTAAGTTCAGTATACACTTCCTTGCAACCAAAGAATGACGAGGGTCAATGATAGTGTGTACTGCCATTTATGGTAGAGTCAACATGACTGTGAATTATTTGAATCTCCTTCTGTGAAAAGATGTGGTCTATTTTTCCACCCCTTGAATCTCTAGGCTGGCCTCATGACTCACTTTGACCAACTGAATGTGGAAGAAGAAGTAACACTGTAGGACTTCCAAACCCAGGCCTTGAAGAGGCTGCTTTCATTTACACCTTCTTGAAACACTGAGCTCTGGAGAGTAAATCTAGGCTACTGTTCCTCAGGGTGACACCACATAAAGAAAGCGAGGCCAAGTCATCCCAGATATGGCTCCAGACATGTGGGTGAAGTCATCTGAGACCAGCCAGCCCTGCTAACCTTACTGAAAATGCACGAGTGAGCTCAGCTAATACCATATTGAACAGAATAACTGCCTAGCTGGTCCCTTCCTAAATTGCCTACTCAAAGCATCATAAGCCAGTAAATAGTTACTATTTTAAGTTTAGGGAGGGTGATTTGTTACAATCATCATTATTTTGAAATTTCTTTTCAGTAATGTTTTTTCTCCACAGAGGTTTTAACGATTAACCTTATGTTAACTATTGCCTGGGAAACACAATAAAGAGACAGGCATTAAACTGTAGATACCTCACATATGTACTTACCATTGACATAAAGTGTTTGCGTACTCTGCCTTTGTTTGGGTTCGAATTCCATGTCATCAATATGTAACTTGGCCTGACAAACAAGAGCTTTTCCAGTATCTTCAATGGTAGGGATGAAGGTCATTTCCAAACTTTTGTTCTCTAGAGATTTCATATCCGTATCCTCCAAAAACTCTATATTCTTCAGAATAGTCTCCCCCTTAAGTAATTCAATCTCCAACCGGTCAAGGGGGTACACGCTAGGAACCTTGCAGCTTACAGTGACGGAGCTCCCATTCACGAGGTCACCACTCATCTCGATTTCTGGATCTCTAGGGAATGCTGCAAATCGCAAGCAAAAACGATTTTTATTCTTGATATTCAAGGAAAAATTGAGCTAAGTTTTATTAAATGTAAAGCCCTAAAAATGACAGCTTTAAGTCACCTGGGATAGAATGACTGTCAATATATAAGTAATGACAGTATTTATAAATGACATATTTATGATATTATATATGAATAATGTTAGAAACAAAAACTACTTAGTATATCCAGTCATTGAGTAATAAATTTTCACTTAATTTTTTTTCTTCTTAATATGCAATCTTGCTGTGTGCCATGGCTTGACCTTTTCTAAGTATACATCAGTTTCCACCATCTTATTTAGTAAGTATATATTTCATGTTTTAAAATTTGCCATGTTATGTTGAATACTTATTGTAAACTAGTCTCCTAATATTCATTATCTCAGTCTTCAAAGCAGCTGTGTAAAATGAGTATTACTTATTTTACAGCCAGGAATACTGAAATATATAGAGGCTAAGAGACTTTCTTCACACATTATACCTAGTAAGTCACTGAGATGGGCTGCGAATCCATATTTCTCTGACCTCAGAGCCCAGCTTTGGTTTTACAGAGCTGTGCAGTCTCTCAGTATCAAATAAGACAAACAAGGAAGTTCTCAACTTAGTTTAAATGTTAATGACCAAATTTAGGCAGCAAGTTTTAAATATTTCTCAGATAATACTTGTAATCAAGAACTGCCTTAACTGTATTCTTTATAATACAGTACAAATCAGTAAAATGAGACTAAGATAGCTATCAAGGGCAAGAATAATGCTTAAACATTTTTTTCCTTAACCAAAATGTTGTTAAAGTGATACATGCTCAAATATTTCTATGTTGCAATAAGACTCCACTGCTGGTTCTCATTTCTGCTGGGAATGTGCCTATCTCAGCAGATCATGGACTCTGGGTAATATGATAATGCAAATAAAATTTATCTTTCTTTGGAGAGACCCAAATCCCTTTACAGGCATACTCTAACTCATTCTGAACAAAATCCTGAAGGGTAACACAAGTTTGGGCAGGGTTTCTGGTAGAAAATCTCTACAATATGTTCTCTTGAGTTCTACTGAATAAAACAAGGCAGAGTGACCCCCTCAAAAAAAAAAAAAAACTTTATGGTCACTTTGCATATTTTGTTCTTCATTCAATATGGACTGAGGAACTCCAGCAATGTCAAGTTCATAGAGATTTGAGGTTGCAAAGAATGTTTATTAAGACAAAAGAAGAGTGAGAGAAAGTGTAGTATATGTAGGTGGCATAAATCAACATTAAGATCTAGCGCTGCTTCCTGATTCTGCTTTTCACCTGAGCCACTGCCACTGACCATCCCCATCCCCAATCTAACTTCTTATCTTTAATTTTGGCTTCCTTCTGCTTCCTATTCCCTTATTTTTTTCCCATCCTGCAGACAGCTCCTCAAATGTGCCTTTAAAACAGTGCCTTAAAACAGTTTAAAACTACTCATTCCCAACTGGAGTAGCTGAAGAGTAGTCACCTCCACCCAGTCCTCTGAATGGGCACTGACCCCACTGCACTCACCTCCAGCATGGAGTGTGTTCAAGTGCATGATGAGAGAGTATTGACAAGGCATAAACCAAGGATTGTGGGTGCTGTGTACATATGTAATATATACTGAAGATTTAAGCTAATTATATTGCATCAAACCATTCTGATTCAGATTTAGGAACAAAATTCACAAGGCTAAATTCCTTTTCTAAACATAAGGATTTCATTGCACTTCACAGACTTGCATTCTTTTTCTTCCAATAGAACTGAAAAAAAAAAAAAACAGTAAACAATTCTGAAAACCACTTACAGTAGAGCTCCACCTGGATTCCCTTTTCCAGTTTCTTATGTCCACAAGTCACTGTGCACAGATAAGAGTGTTCGTTCTCAAAACTCACAGGGCTCAGGGTCAGCGTGGAATTGGTCCCCTCACTCCTCACCTTCCCGCTCAGAGGGCTGTCTATCTGGGTTCTCCAGGAGAAAGATGGGGATTCACAGCCCATGACACTACATGTCAACATGACTGAGTCTCCAATCTGAGCAGCAATCCGGGGTCCAGGGGAGATCTCAACAGTAAATGGTTTCTCTGGGACACAGGTGGAAAACAAGATGAAAAGAACATAAGATTCTTTTCTTCTTTCATCACATTCTGACATATGATCTTTATTTTTCCTGATCTCCTTTCAGCTAATATCCATGCCAAGAAGAAATTACTCTTTTCCACCTTGGGACCATCAGAAATGAGACCACATCTTTTAAGAATGAAACCACGATAGTTTGTTGATTCATTCATTTAACAAATTGAATAGATAAAAATTTGTCAAGAGAGGTTTCTATCTCTTCACAGCAATAATAGAGTATCTGCTCAAATGTAGTTTATCAAATCACTGTAAGAGTGGACAATCACTCAAATAATTTAAGTGGTTCTTGTGTGTCAAGCACTATCTAAATTACTATATATATAGATTCTCATTTAATCCTCACAACCATTTTGTACACTAGTACTATTCTTTCTTCTTTGCCTTCTCTTTCTGCTTCTACTCTTTCTCTTCCTCCTTTTCCCCCTCCTTTTTCTTCTTGAGGAAATTTAGGCTCAGAAATGCTAAATAACTTTGCCCAGTTTGCAAGTAGCAAAATTAGGACTTGATGCCAGGTAGGTCTGATTCAAGATCCCAGCTTTTCAGTTGCTACAACAACTAAATCAAGTCATCCTCATATGGCGATAAAATGGTCTGAAAGAGGTACTGGAAAAAGCTACAAAAAATGTCTTCTAATTAGACATAATGCCCACAGTGGACAAGCATTTAGAGCTTCTGTTCCAATAATACAGTTATACCACTGAAAGTCACATAGCATCATCCTGAAATCAAAGTCAAAATCTAAGCATTAAAATGATACATAAGTCACCTCCAAAATTTGCCTGATGCAATATAAAAATACTTTACAATTAATTCAGGGTCTGAAAGCTGAGATGTGAGGGCAAACTCCTAAGACTCAAATATCCAGGAATGCTCTTTGGCCATCAGCGCTATCCCGGCTGGGTGCATGGGCTTCTTTTGGATGACTGCTATTTAGGGAGAAAGGGAACACCACATCTTGGCTCTGTTTCCCTGAAGAAACTGGGAGTGTTTGGGCAACTTTTAAAGCAACAGATGAGACCCCCCATAAAAAATCACTGAAATCTTTCTTGTAAATTACAGGCTTAAGGTAAAAGAAAGAAATCTCAATATATAAATAATCCAAATATATTATATTTTGCATGGTTCTCATCTGTGCCATAAGTTATTTTTCTCAATAGGTGTGTCTAATTGTGACATCTTAGTATTTTCTGAAGAAGATTCTCCTCAATAAACTGATATGCTATTAGATTTTGAAAGAGAGCTCATTCACAAAAACGACCAGAGCTTCTGAATTTCTTATATGCTAGTGTGAGAATGAGGAACTTTAAAAAACAGATCCACTGCCTGTCTGTGAACACTTCTCAAGTCATTCTTTACAGTGGCCACATGTATTGCCATGTGAACTTGGAACCACTGGAGGAGTAACTCTTTTAGGTAGCTGAAGGTTTCTCTGAAAGTACTTTCAGTACTTTAGGCCAGTAGTATCCCATGTGATGCAAAATGCAAAACAACTCTCCCCAGCCCCAAAATACATGTCCTTTGTACGTTTAAATAGGATACAGTTTATTATGGAGTGGCATTATTCCAGGGTGAATGATTAGCTTTACACACTTTTATTAGTATAACATCTTTCCTGGTCACTTGAGAATGCTAACCTAACATCCAACCGAGATAATCTACTTATGGTGAGTTTGATTTTTATTTTAATCATCCAAGTTTAAATACCATGTTTTCACATTTTAAAAATTTGTGTTGAGCTGGGTGTAGTGGCACGTGCCTATAATCCCAGCTACTCAGGCAGCTAGGGTGGGAGGATCACTTGAACCTAGGAGTTTGACTTCAGTGTGGGCAACATAGCAAGATCTCATTTCCTAAAACAAACAAACAAAAGACTATGCTGCCCATGTTTATAATCTATTCATTAATTCAGCAAACATTTACTGAACACTTATTATGTATTAGGTACTGTGCTAAGAATCCAAACATTCACACACACACACACACACACACACACACACACACACACAGAATTCCTGATTTTAAGGAGTTCACAGATTTTTAAAAAATTAAATAGAAACAGGAGGTCTCACTATATTGCCGAGACTGGTCTTGTACTCCTGGCCTCAAGCAATCCTTCCACGTAAGCCTCCCAAAGTGCTGGGATTATAGGCTTGAGCCATTGTGCCCGGAGCAGGAATTTACAGTTTAGTGGAAAGACACATTTAAAAAGATATATTATTTTGGCTCTTACTAAGGAATATTTGAGTTACCTATTTATATGCCTGTCCTTCCTTCCTAGTTTGTATGCTCCCCTAGGGCAGTTGTCATATCTTTTTCATATCTGTACCCCCAGTACCAAGTACAATTCTTGGATTCTTGGACAAGGGCTCTTAATATTTGTTGAACTGAACAGAATAGCATACATGACTATAAGGAGTGTTGAGTGTACACGAAGGAAAGAATATGTAGTTTGGTCTGACACAGTCTGGAACTGGGAGGCTGACATGAGCTTCGTATTGGAGAATAGCTAAGATTTTGCCAGATGAAGGAAGGAGAAAGGCCGTTTCAGGCAGAAGGAACAGCATAAGCACAGGCACTGAGTCATCAACAGATCTGCAAAGGTAGTTTCTGACCAGATCATAAAGAGTTCTGTGTGACAGTTTTAAGAAATGTGATGGAAGTTATAGAAAATGAGCACCTTTTTGTTTAAGGTAATAAACCCTGGGAGCAGTGCATAAGATTGATTATATTAGGGACAGAATGTTAGCAGGGAGACTATTTAAAGATAATTAGCCATAAAATATGTGAAATATTATTCAGCCTTAAAAAACAAAAGAGGAAATTCTGTCATTTGCAACAAAAGGGATGAACCCAGAGGACACTATGCTAAGTGAAACAAGCCAGGCACAGAGAAGCCAGTACCTCCTGATCTCACTTATATGTGGGATCTACTTCTAAAGTCATAGAAGTAGAGAGTAGAATGGTGGTTACCAGAGGCTGGGGCGAGGAGTGGAAGGGAACAAGGAGATGTCGGTCAATGGGTACAAAGGTTCAGTTAGACAGGAGAGTAAGTTGTTTAGATCTATTGTACATCATGATGACTATAGTTAATGATAATATATTGTATATTTAAAGATAGCTAAGAAAGTGAATTTCAAATGTATCACCACAAAAGAGCAAGACTCCCACAAATCCCCTGGCAGTATCAGGGAGATTGGAGGCAATCAAACCCCGTCATTTTTCCCCTGTCCAGTGCACATATGTATGTATGTGCATATGCATACACACACACACACATACACACACAGAGAGAATAAGTGATCACCTTGTCAAGTTTCTGTACCTGTGCAACTAATAGTTCAAGGCATACTATAAGAGTTTACAAAACAATATTAAAATGTTTTATCATTTGAGCCTATTTCCCACTACCCAATCAGGTGGTATTACTATTCCCCTTTTATACACTGGGAAATACAGAAATTAAGTAACCCAAACTCACACAGTTAATAGAGCCAGAAATTAAGCTCAAGCCTTCTCAGTCCAAATCCAGTGTTCTTTTCACTGAATTATACTATTGGCAAACATTATGTTCTGAATGAATACAAATGGAATACAAACTATATACAAGTTTTTTTTTTTTTTTACTTTTCTGCTAAGTTTATTGCTATACACAACCAAGGTGGGATTCCCACAAAGACTGGAACACATCGCACAAGTACTTACTGTAGACTTGCAATTCTTTTACAGCCTGCCTTTCTGTGGGCACAGAATCCATTTCATCAATGTGTAATTTAGCTCGGCAAACAAGAACTTTTCCAATATCCTCAATGACAGGAGTAAAGGTTACTTCCAAACTCTTGGTTTCCAGGGACTTCCTGTCTGCATCCTCCAGAAATTCCTGACTCTTCATGAGATGATCTCCTTTCAGTAAGTCTATCTCCAGCCTGTCAAATGGGTATACATCAGCAACCGAACACTTGACTGTGATGGGCTTCCCAGCCTCCAGAGGGCCACTCAAATGAATCTCTGGATCCTTAGGAAAAGCTGAAAAGGCCAAACAAATACATGGATGGGCTTTTTGCTAATGTGATATAAGGTCTCTTACCGCTTTAACACAATACAAATCAAGTCTAGCGTTTTTGTTAATACAGTCTTAATACGACAGAATTGTTTAAATAGCCTTTCATGATTTGGGGTGAGTTCAAGGCACAAGAATTGGAAGCAAACATTTTTTACAACATTATTCAATTCTGATCCTGTATATATTAAGAGTTGCATGTTATTACAGTAAAAGAAAGAAGAAAAAATAATGTTTATATTGAACCTTACATGTGGCTGTCACTGTGCTATAGATTTAACATGAATGATTTCATTTTATCCTCACAATAACTCTAGGAGATAGAGATCACATTTCACAGAAAAGAAGACTTGGACTTAGTACATTTACATAACTTGTCTAAGGTCACACACCTAGTAAATGGTAAAGCTGGGATTTAAACTCAGGATTTCCATTACTCTGTTTTGCTACTACAGATTTACATTATGTTACATCACATTTTCTTATTATAGTCAGGGCAGATATATTTCCATTTTACAGATAATGACTGTGAGGCTTGGAATGTCATTGCAAAGAATAGTTATTGTCAAGATATTCTAAGAAATGAAAAGACCAACTTTAAGTAATTAGCTTCTGAAAATGGTGCCTCTGACAGGAATTCATCCACCAGCAAGATACATTTGTGCAATCTTTATGTTCTGGAACACATATTTGCCTCCTGAAATGCCTAACTCACTATCCCAACAAGTGTTCCATTGAAGCTTCTAGTACAAGGAAATACACTACTTCACGTGGCCATTGCCTCCTTTGCAAGAGTTACCTTTTTCATTATGCATTATCATGAAGTAACATATTGGTGGATTCAAAACTGTGTAGCAAAAAGAATACAAAGGTCTCAACTCCAACCACTATTACAATCAAATGTGGAAAGGAGACAGAACTGTTATACATAATGAGAAACAGACACTCTTGGAGAAAAACCTCAGGCAAGGTAATTAAAACCAGAAGCGTCTTCATTTCTCTTTCTTAAATCTTCAACTATTTGGTACTAGTGGGCAAAAGACAAAGGAGCTGGAAATTCTTTGCTATGTGAAGAAACATGGTATTTTTCATTTTTCCAGCAATAATTTCTGTCCCTCACATTCTGTAAGAAATGTTCCTCTAATCCACACAGTTCGATGTCAGTAACATAAGAACTTGCTACTTTTCCCTGTATTTACATAAGGGAAGCTTTCAAGGAGCTCAGGAGGCTGCACAGACATAAACTATGCACATACAACCAGCATAATTGAAAGCAGCCGGCCAAGCACAGTTTCTTGGGAAGCTTGAGCAACACATGCGGCTTGTTGCAGAATCAATTAAGGTTACTGGGAAAAGTTGAGCTCCGGTACAATAAAACGGAACCAAAGTAATTATAATCAAATGAGGTCTTCATGAAGACATGACCATAAATGGGTTCAGTTTTTTAGAAAGAGAGGCCATCAGTAACAAAAGGCAAATGATTTATGTCTGGTTAGTTTTTTACTCCTCTTGCTAACTTTGTTTGCTGAATGGAGAATGGAGTGGGATGCATTTCGGCAGGCTGGTAAACTAGGGACATCCACTCACTTTCATGAGGCAAATCTAGTTCATTATATAAATATTTTTGAGGTTGAGCGGTTGAGCACCAAGGCTTCATGGCACCAAAAAAACCAAAAAATATCCTAAATGTGTCAACACCAAAGTCAAATAATTGAAACATTTGCAGATATTAACAATTATGTCTAAGAAGAACACTTTTATACTAATACATATTACCAATTATAGATCTACTTAATGTTTAAACTAATTTTAAGCATCAAATTGCATAAGAATAAATGAATAGAAAATCCCTGAAGGATGGAATTCATAAATCAATCAGACACATAAGCAAGTAAACATGTAAGGATGTAATCAAATGGAAATATTTTTTAATAAAACAAAAAGAACCTTAGAAATGATCATTTTACAGCTAAGGAAACCAGAGCCCAGAGAGGTTGAGTCTTATACATGGTCACTGTGTTTGTGGCAGAGGTAGAAATAGAAGCCAAGATTTGGATTCCTGCTCTCTCTCATGTTGGCCTTAGCTGTCCCTAGCTTTCCTGATGTTGTATGTTCTTTAGCCAAGAATCTGTACATGAATATCCATTTTAAAACTTTTTTTAAAATATCATTTTTAAAAAGTGATTTTAAAGTAAAATTGAGAGAAAAAGATTTTCTAAAGCACTCACAGTAGATCTCCACCTGGATTCCTTTTTCCAATTTCCTAGATTCACAAGTTGCTGTGCACAGGTAAGAGTGTTCGTTCCCAAAACTAACAGGATTCATTGTCAGCGTAGATGTGGTCCCCTCATTCGTCACCTTCCCATTCAGTGGACTATCTATCTGGGTTCTCCAAGAGAAAAATGGGGACTCACAGCCTGTGGTGCTGCAAGTCAATGAGACGGAGTCACCAATCTGAGCAAGATATCTAGATTCTGGGGTGGTCTCGATTTTAAAAGCTTGAGCTGCAAAAGCAAAAAAAGACAGAAGCAAATTTACCACTAGTTTGTCTAGTATTCTCCTCCTTCTTCTCTGTATAATGTCTAAAATATGATCAGACTGATCTCTTTCCTAAGCTGCTTCAAACTAACTGCAAGGTAGCCAAAAAGCACCGAAGTCACTGCCAAAAAAGTTTATGGAATCATCTTCAGTAAAGAGAATTCTCAGTTCCAACCTTGATGCCCATTTATCAAAGCTGTTTTGTTATTTGCTAAGTTTGACCTCATTGTCAAGTATAGGAAACTAAAGAGACAGACCGACTAGAGACAGAATCCAAATTACTCAATTGCCTTTGGAAAAAAAGATACCAAAAACATCAATTTTCAGCTCTAACTATGGCACTACAATGGTATATAGCAAAACTCAATTGCATATTAAAAGTTAGGCTAAATTAACTTTTCCTACTGTTTAAAATCCTAGTGTCTTTACTTCACTACTATCGCAAAACTGACTGAAGCCAAAACCAGGGCTAAAATTGAATGCTAACATTTGAAACAGATGAAGGGAAATAACTTACAAGCTGCAAACATTATCCAAAGTATATTTGAGGCTCCAAGGATCACGACCATCTTCCCAGGCATTTTAAGTTGCTGTTGTGATGAGAAAATAGTGGTTCCAAAACCCTTATTTGTGTCCCACCTGTGTGTGCCTGGGAGGGTATTCAGCTCCTGAAGCCAGTGAGGCCCGATGCCGATGCAGCGGAGTGAAATAGAAAGTCTGTGCTTTATAAAGGGTCTTGTTGCAGAGGCGGAGGGAAATCCCTTCAAGGGGAAACCCAGGGCAGAGCCAGGGAAAAAAGTTTAACAGACACCCAGCCAAGTTCCACTATTAACCCCTTCAGTTGCTCTCACTGCTGAAGCTCCTCTCTCTGTCCTGGCAAAAGAAGACACTTCCAAGACTATAAAATACAGGCTTTTCCTCATCTTGGACTCCAAAAGGCTATCTTTACTGGAAAGATAAAGGACAATGCTGATTGCAGAATGAAGCTTTCTGAATCCAATGTGGGTTAAGGGGGTGGGGAGAGAAAAAATGGAGACAGAGTAGTAAATTCTACTCTGGTTTTTGAACTGGATAAATAACGACTATGCCATGTGAATTGATTTTCTCCATCAAGGAAATATGTTTGCAATTCTAAAAGAGATTAATTTTTTTCTCTTACAAGAGAAAGGAAAAAGTTATTTCTTTTGATGAGTCATTTTTTAAAAAAGAGACACCATAACTTCTTAGTTTTATATTTATTCATAAAAATAGTTCTTTTAGCAACAAACATCAACTTTTTGAAACTATTTTCTTGAGTAGAAAGTAAAGGACTGTAACTGAAATTGCTGCCAAAACAGGGGAAATAATTTTTTTTTGTTTTAGAAAAGTTACCAATAATTTGGTTAAATTGCTGGATAATTGGAATTTTTTTGCATACTTAAATGCAAGTGTATGGAATCCATCTGAAGTGGCAAATCTCTTGGGCTGTGAGATTTAACCGCAAACCCAGTTAAAAAATTAAAAATAATAGGTTTTTATTATAGGGAAGGGGACAATAACCAACTTTATGTTCCTTTTCCCCCCAGTGAAGTGCCTTTTTAAAAAAATCCCAATTAACTAACTGGCTTAGCCTTGCACACACATAGCCCAAGGCCTTGCAAAATGCTTGCCCATCAAAAAGAAACCGGAATAGCCACTTCCTTTTATTAAACATGTGCAGGTCTATCTCCCCCATTGGATCATCAGTTCCTCTCATGGTCAGGACCAGTTCTTGTTCATTGTTGTATCTACTTCTACAATATCTAATGCATGATTTTCCACTTAGTGGATACAAAAAATGCAATAATAAATGTTGTACATTTGGAGAAGAAAATTCTAAATACTAGCAATAATATGTAAATACGGCATGAAAAAACTGTTAAATTCTACAAGAAAATTCTAAAGCTCAGAGGCTCAATGGGATGTGTACAATAAACTTGTACTATATAACATTTGTACTCTGTAACAAAGGCCATAGCAGAGGTCTGGAATCTATAACTGTCCCTACCTGGTTGGAGAGGCTTCTGGATCTCCTCTTGGATACTGATGTGGCTCCCACTAAAAGACAAGGAGGGAAAAATAAGTTGGAGATGCTGTTCTAGGGTGTGGGGATATATAGGTATGACTTCACCTACCAAACATCTAGGGATCAGAAAAATTGATTCAGGAAATACTAGCTTATAAACAAGTAACCCAGAGGTCCTTTACAGTGTTTGTGTCATCATCATGTAAATTCACTACTTAACTTCAGAATAGATCAAAAGGGTATTATGGAGTTTTAATATGTTCCTTTGAGGCTCAAAGACAATGGCCAATAGGATCCTTGGGATCATTATGACCAAGCTATGTTGTTCTGAGTTTGGATATGATTCGAAGCTTGCAACATTGGAGAAATGCCTAATCTATTCATTTAACTCATAGTGGTCTTGGCAAATGTTTGATCAAGTCCCTCACTATATCTTTGAGTTGGATGACATCTGAAGTCCTACCTGCTCCTCCCAGGTTGAGTGGATTGCACCCTCCTCGGTGGCCTCACTACAACAAGTGCATATTGATGGAGCATTTATCATTCTGCATTTACTGGTTAATATGCCTATATTTTCTACTTTGCTAACTCATATGGTTTCATTTTTTCATCTCAGCATTTAGCTTAAAATAAAGCATTTATTAAAATTTGCAGAATTAATGAATGATCAGAGTTGCAAGTGTAAGGTTAACAGATTTAGACTAACTTGTCTGAATAAAGTACTACTGAGTTTTGTCTTTGAACTTGTTCGGTTTAACCTTTTTATTAGTAGCATAAAGCACATAATATGGTTTGGCCATGTCCCCACTGAAATATCATTTTGAATTCCCATGTGTTGTGGGAGGGACCCTGTGGGAGGTAACTGAATCGTGGAGGCAAATCTTTCCCGTGCTGTTCTCATGATAGTGAGTAAGTCTCACAAGAGCTGACGGTTTTAAAAAGAGCAGTTCCCCATGCAGAAGCTCTCTTTCTTTGCCTGCCACCATCCATGTAAGACGTGACTTGCTCCTCCTTGCCTTCCACTATGACTGTGAGGCTTCCCCAGCCAGGTGGAACTATAAGTCCATTAAACCTCTTTTTCTTCCTGGTTTTGGGTATGTCTTTATCAGCGTGTGAAAACAAACTAATACAGCACATGATTATCTAACCTATTAATAATGCAAAACTGGGAAAGACAACCTTAGAGATGAGAGAAGCAAGATAAAGAAGATCTCAAGGTATGTAATAATATTCCAGATGACGAAG
Source organism: Pan paniscus (assembly GCF_029289425.2). Taxonomy (NCBI): domain Eukaryota; kingdom Metazoa; phylum Chordata; class Mammalia; order Primates; family Hominidae; genus Pan; species Pan paniscus. The sequence continues at coordinate 126,310,535 of NC_073249.2, forward strand.
TAAAATTTAATAGGAATGCATTAAAGGTCAGCATTTAAATGTTTCCAATGTTTGAGTACAGTATGGGAGAGATCTGACTTGGTCACAATTCACAGAAAGAAGGTCTTGTGATTTTACGAACCATAAAAATGAACACTGCCATGAGAAATCAAAATAGCTGTGATGAGTCCAGGTTGCACTCCTAGTAATTCAACCTTCAAGTCTTCTGAGGCCACAGTCTCTGAGCACTACACACTCACCAGATCATACTGGGAGCCTGGGTGTCTAATTCAGAATGCCACTCCTTAAGAAAGATGCTGACGAAATTGAGGGTGTCCAGAGAAAAGTAATAGCTCCTATGTTGAAGAAAAAGGACATATTTTGTCTGGAGAAGAGGCACCTATGAAGCAATGTGATAACTGAATGATTAATGCACAGGGGAAGGAATTTACTTATTACTCTGTGCTATACCAAAAGCTAAAAGTACGACTCATATGTAGGCAGTTACCAGATTATTAGCTCTAGAGGAACCAAGAATGTCTATGTCTTGTTCACCATTAGTGCTTCAGCACTTTTAACATAGTAACCAGTAGATACTAGGAGCTCAGTAAATCCCTACTGATTGAATATATAACAATTTAAAGGAGATCTGGACTCAGAGTCTAATAGTCTTGTCTTCAAGTCCAGGTATTCTACCTAGGAATTGTGAAACCTTGTACAACTATATGTAGCCTCTCAGAGCAGATTTACAAATGCTCAGATAGTATTATTTCAAGTGATTCATATCATTTTATGACTATCAATCAACACTGATCATATGAAATCTCTTAAAATAAATATAGTAAAATGCTATATAAATGGTATATGGTAATAATTAGAGTAGGGGGCTGGGGGAGGGATAGCATTAGGAGAAATACCTAATGTAAATGACAAGTTGATGGGTGTAGCAAACCAACATGGCACATGTATACCTATGTAACAAACCTGCACATTGTGCACATGTACCCTAGAACTTAAAGTATAATAATTAAAAAAAGATACAATCATATTAAGTTGATTGTAAAAAGGACTTTCCAGTTAAATCTTTTCAATAATGCAATAGATCACCTTTTGAATTCACTAGCTATTAATCACTGGAGTATTCAAGCAAAGGTTGGATGACATCTGTGAACAATATGGTAGAAGTCAAGTTTTGCCTTGAGACATAGAACTGGATGGCCATTAAGGTGCCCTCCAATGCTAAGATTCTGTTATCAGGGTCAGCACTCTCCATTGTTTCTAGTCTAGCTTCACCAACCCCTTCACTGTCCACATCAAAATTATAATCATCTTCTGATGCTGCTGTATCAGTTGGTATCTCAGTCGGGCTCTGAGATACTTCAGGCATACTTCTTTCCACTTATTTAATAACTACTGAATGCATTGCAACTCCAACACTTTCAGGACTTCCAATTAGTCAATTTATTATGAGCCTCCCTGAAGCAGAGATGATTCTGAACCTTTTTTCTTGGGTGGCCTAACACATCTTAGGGAAGTGACATTCTTAGCAGTAACTGTGGCTCACTGTGGAAGCAATTCTTTTTTTTATTTTTTTATTTTTTATTTTTATCCTTGCAAGAATATGGCAGCAATTCTTACCCAGATGAGAGGAGTATTTTTTTTTTTTTTGCAGGGCATTATCAGAATGGGGTAGAAAAGTGAAAAACCATCTCAGTAGATTCTATAATGTCAACTACTTCCCCACTAAGCTAGACAGAGTCAAAGGATCTATGTCTATGACTCCATTTGCCTTTATGTAACAGAAACCTTTCACAGTGGCTTAATTAAATAGAGGTCTAAGGGTACACAGTTCAAGGCTGGACCAACTACCAGAGAGAAACATCAAGGACCAAGATTGATTTCAGATCCAGTTTTATCATCTTTTACGTGTAACAAACCCTCATAATTCTAAGATGGCTTTGTCATCAAACAGTACATCTGCATTTCAGTCAGCAAAGCAAGGAAAAAAGTGAAGGGCAAGAAGTCAAAGCCAGTGGAGTTTGTCTCCTTTTAAATAACTTTCTAAGAAGTTACAGGCAGTGATTTCCACTCGTGTCTCACTGAAAAAGTAGGAAATTCAATATTTTAGCTGAATACATAGTGGCCTCCAAATAAATTAGGATTCTGTTTATAAGAAAAAAGGAAGAGTGGATGATGAGTAGGCAGGCAATTAGCAGCATCTGTCACAATTTCCTAATTCAGTTCAATTCATAGAATGTTTATTGAGAGACTGCTATGCTGACACCTTTCTAGCACTGAAATATAAAGATGAGGACAAGGACACAGTTCCTATATCAGAATGGAAAAGATCTGTGTGGTATTAGTAAAGAACTTTCACATAGTTCAACTCAGAAGAGTTGAACTTTGTGACTCAGAAGTGTCACTTTATTTCCTGATTGCAGATAAATAAATGGCACCTATTCCGAGTCACCAGAATAGGTGCCATTTATTTATCTGCAATCAGGAAATAAAATATATTTGAGTAAGCTGATAGAAGTGTGAGATTTTTCTGGAAAGTAAACTACAGGAAAGATCATTATCTGGTAAGAATCTTGCTTAACCATGAATTTATTGTGACCTTTTGTAATTTTGAAAAAAAAGATTATTTCTTATTAAGAGTAAAACTTCTATTTAATAAAACGTACACACAAGATGTGAGAGATTTACTGAATTTTAATATCACACTAAATGATTACATAAAATAACAATAGGAAGAAGACTGCCAATATGAAAATTATTACTCCCTTCCCTCTTCTAAATTTACTTAATGGAATTCAGAATTTGATTATTTATGCTTTTACTATCCCATGTGTTTAAATTTGGCATTTCAGGTGGACAGAGTTCAGGTGTATATTCCAGTTCTCCTGTTTGGAATGAACTTCCCTCTTTGCAAATCTGTCTCTGGCCTTCTTAAAAAGCATTTTGCCTTGTATTTGTTTTATTACTTACTATGTCCAGATGGGGCTTTATTTTCTCGACATATTTAACCTCTTTAAGTAGAGAAGACTTACTCATTTTTACATATTACCTGATCTGATGCTCTGTCCGCCCCAAGTGCCTATGAATTTATATGAAATAAATAAACATGTTTTTGAGGCAATAATTCAGTACACTTCTTTCAGTTACTAATAACACTTCACATTTGTGAAACTCTCTGTTGTTTTTTGTTTGCTTGCCTTTTGTTTTGAGACAAAGTCTTGCCCTTTCACCCAGGCTGGAATGTGGTGGCACGATCATGACTCACTGCAGCTTTAGGACTACAGGCACAGGCCACCATGCCCAGCTAATTTTTATATATGCGTGTAAAGACAGAGTCTTACCATGTTACCCAGACTGGTCTCAAACTCCCACCCCAAGAGATCCTCCCACATCAGCCTCTCAAAGCACTGGGATTACAGGCATGAGACACTGTGCCCAGCCTCACATTTGTGTAACTCTTTATCTAAAGCAAGCTTGTCCAATCTGTGGCCCAGAACAGCTTGGAATGTGGCCCAACATAAATTTGTAAACTTTCTTAAAACATTTTGACATGTTTTGGCAATTTTTTAAGCTCATCAGCTATCATTAGTGTTAGTGTCTTCTATGTGTGGCTCAAGACAATTCTTCTTCTTCCAATGTGGCCCAGGGAAGCCAAAAGATTGGACACCCTTGATCTAAAGAGTTGTCCAAATGTGTCCGGAAGTGGTTCCTTCTGGTGGGTTCTTGGTCTCACTGACTTCAAGAATGAAGCCACAGACCCTCGTGGCGAGTGTTACAGTTCTTAAAGATGGTGTGTCTGGAGTTTCTTTTTTCTGGTGGGTTCGTGGTCTTGCTGACTTCAGAAGTGAAGCTGCAGACCTTCGCAGTGAGTGTTACAGCTCTCAAAGGTGGTGCGTCCAGAGTTGTTCGTTCTGCGCAGTGGGTTTGTGGTCTCGCTGACGTCATCTCGCTGACTTCAGGGGTGAAGCCACAGACCTTTGCAGTGAGTGTTAACAGCTCTTAAAGGTGGCGCGTCCGGAGTTGTGTGTTCCTCCTCGTGGGTTCGTGGTCATTCTGGCTTCAGGAGTGAAGCTGCAGACCTTCGCAGTGAGTGTTAAAGGTAGTGCAGACCCAAAGAGTGAGCAGCAAGATTTATTGCAAAGAGTGAAACAACAAAGCTTCCACAGGTGGAAGCAGACCCAAGCAGGTTGCTGCTGCTGGCTCTGGTGGTCAGCTTTTATTACCTTATTTGGCCCCACCGACATCCTGCTGATTGATCCATTTTACAGAGTGCTGATTGGTCCGTTTTTACAAAGTGCTGATTGGTGCTTTTACAAACCTTTAGCTAGACAGAGTGCTGATTGGTACGTTTTTGCAGAGTGCTGATTGGTGTGTTTACAAACCTTTAGCTAGACACAGAGCACTGATTGGTGTGTTTACAATCCTTTAGCTAGACAGAAAAGTTCTCCAAGTCCCCACCCAACCCAGAAGCCCAGCCTCTTCACCTCTTACAAAATGCCTCAGGATTATGGCCTGTGAGCCTCACAGCAACCCTATGTGAGAGGTAATGTGGATGCTCTTATCTTCACAGTGTTGATCAGGAAACAGAGGCCCAAAGAAATTTGGTTGCTTGAGCAAGCTCACGCAGATAGTGGCAAGAATTGGATCTTTACCCCAGCTCATCTCATTCTCACTTCTCTACTTGGTGCACTATGCCAAATCACCTCTGTTTGTGGGAGAGATGCACCTTCCCTTCAAGTATTAATGCTGTCACTTAGAGAACCCAGATGCCCATAAGGTCTCATTCCAATCTGACACTTTGAATATGACAATGACCCAGGAGACTGCATATCCACTTCTCCTCAACTTGATGACTATAAGCTTCTTATCACAACTTTCAGGGCGATTTTTGAATATTAAATACCGGGACATCTTATGATGAGCATTCAGAATCTGCTTTAGGAGTCCAAGAAGGAAAGGGATGAGTAGACAATATGGAAACACCTTGTCCAAACTCACTCTAGGGGCCTAAGACTGTAACTCCAAAAAGGGAATTCCCTGTGCCACTCACTGGTGCTTAGAAGGAACATTAATGGAGCCTGATATGGTCTGGCTTTGTGTCCCCACTCAAATCTCATCTTAAATTGTAATCGTAATTGTAATCCCCACATGTTGGGGGAGGGACCTTGTGAGAGGTGATTAGATCATGGGGGTGGTCCTCCCATGCTGTTCTCATGACACTGAGTTCTTACAAGATCTGACGGTTTTATAAGGAAATTTTACCCCCTTCACTCTGCACTTCTCCTTCCTGCCACCATGCGAAGAAGCACATGTTTGCTTCCCCTTCTGCCATGATTGTAAATTTCCTGAGGCCTCCCCAGCCTTGTAAAACTGAGTCAATTAAACCTCTTTTCTTTATAAATTACCCAGTTTCAGGTATTTCTTCATAGCAGTGTGAAAATGGACTAATACAGAGCCCTGAGTACCAAAACATTCCTCCTCTTCATGTTCTTATGGCTGCCTTCATTCAGTCCAAGTGCAATATCCTTGGAAAACAGCCCTATATGCCCATCCCACCATACTTTCTGGCCCCACATGGATTCAACTCTATAACTCATTTGCAACACAAAAGAGCTGAGGAGGTAAAAAGTATTCAGGCCCCTCCCATTCTAAAATGATTGCAAAACATCTGTTTACATTTTTGAGAGGAGACTTGGACATTTCATGAGCTTTTGGTAGATAGGGAACAAGTAAATACATGAGGAAGAAAAGGAGCAAATAACATGATAGAAAATTACTCTAAACAAATGTATTATATTTATTTATAAATGACTCGTAATTTGGGAATTATCTCATAATGTACAAAGCTCAGAGTTTGGTATGTCAAACAAGTAAAATAAATACTTTTCCCATTTGACTATAACATAAACGTGATGATTTTTTAGTTATATGTTAAATTAAAATTACAATTTTCATAAGCAACACATAAGATTTCCTTTTGGAACCTAGAAGCCTTTCAAGAATTGTAGGTCAGCATTGTACTGTTAAACTGTTTAAGACATTTTGACACATGCAGGGTACCATTAAGAAAGCAGAAGTAGGCCAGACATGGTGGCTCATGACTGTAATCCTAGTACTTTGGGAGGCTGAAGCAGGCAGATCACTTGAGGTCAGGAATTCAAGACCAGCCTGGTGAAACCCTGTCTCTTGTATACACACAGACACACACACACAGACACACACACACACAAAATTAGCTGGGCATGGTGGTGTGCACCTGTAGTACCAGCTACTCAGGTGGCTGAGTCATGAGAATCACTTGAACCCAAGAAGCGGAGGTTGCAGTGAGCTGAAATCATGTCACTACACTCCAGCCTGAGTGACAGAGTAAGGCTCTGTCTCAAAAAAAATGAAAAGAAAAAGAAAACAGAAGTAGTCAGAAGTAAAGGAACCTAGGTTCTTATCTCTATTCTGTAAATAAAAGGGTAATCTGAGGTAAAACTCTTTACTTTTAGGGTTTAAGTTTTCTCACCTGCAAAGCGGAAGAAGGCAGGCTAGATGGTCACTAAAGTCCTTCCCTTGCATCAGTATGATTTCTGAGCTAATAATGAGTAATTGAAGAACCATAGACAAATTGGCCAAATATCTGTGAAGCCAGGTATTATGACTACAAGAAAACGAACACAGGTCTTCTAACAAAGCACCTGTTCTTAGTAGGAGCTTCATAGAAATCTTATGTCATGTCTTCAGGTCATTGCTATTTGCTTTTTTATGCTTTAGACAGACTTTCTGCTGTTGGCTGCAGGATCTAGCCTCTTGAATTTACTTTGTATGTTCCAGTGTTTCTATCTGAGTCCCTAGACATGGACATGTCTATTTCCCTCTATGTTAAGGTTGGTGACAAAATGAATATTTTTTTAGTACCTCCTGTGTGCCAACCACTGCTAGGTGCTCAGGAATACAATGATGACAAAGCAAACAATATTCCAGCTTTCATGGAGTTCACATTCTAGTGAAACTGAACAGAGAAACACTGGGAGCAAAGGAACTAGCAGAGGGAGGGTAAATTGGAAAGGACAGGGAAACAAACCCCAGGTGGAAGTACAAAATGGTTGAACAAGAAGACGACAAGCCTCTTTCAGAACCTCCCCCTCGTCAGTCTATTAAAAGAAAGAGGCAGGGCGTAGTTAGTAGCCTACAATAAACAATATGGATGGTGCGAAATAAATAGTCATTAAAGAATGATGTAGTGTCACCAGAAGATACCAGGAGGCTAACGGAGATAAGATTTGGACAGCAGTGGAGCGGGAAAATGTTTTGGAAGTGGCCACAAGAAGAAGGATTCCTAATCTGACTTCCAGGCTCTGTGGCATGTAGGGTCACCATCTGACAAGTCTCAGATATAGTGTTATTTACCAACCCAGTCTTCCATTAGGATAAAAAGATAAAGGCTTAATGAAGGTAGACAATATCAGGGATTTTGCAGACGATTCTAGAGGGCACAATGAAAGTCTTGAGAGACCCAGAATTGGTTCAGAAGAAGGAACGTATGGAGATATATTGATAATGAATCCAGAAGTTCGGACTTATTGAGAGAGATGTGAAGAAAGATGGGATTAGTCCTGATCATCTGTTAGAGAATGATCTGAGAGCAGATCACCATCTTCTGGGTATGGCTTCATAGGCAAATTCATAGGCAATTTGCAGTGGTAAGACCAGCAGTGGAGGGGTGATCTTTCCAGGAGCTCACTGAGCTTTGGAAGAAGAGCAGAAGACAGGAGGGTAGTCTTAACAGAAATAACAGGAACTCAGTAAGCTCCTCTTACATCCTATAGCAGAACCTACTCCAAAAAGCTAGTAAGATAGACTTATTAGAGTATAAATAAATTGTTATGATATAAACACCACCACTTCCTGACAAAGAAAAGTGTCCCAGTTAATCTTGCCATTATATCCAATTTAAACATTGGGTGTTCAAAGATTAACTGAATTATAGAAAGATGTTATAAAGATATCTCACATCAGTAATGTGCTTCATAACTTTAAAAATTATTTAATATAGTTTATCGTATGTGAGCCTTTTAACAATCCTAGGAAATATGCCAGGTGAGTATTTTTTTTTAATTGTCATTAAAAGGATGAGGAAACTGAGGGTCAGAAAGGTTAATTGACCTACTCGAAGCCACACAGCTAGGTAATAAGAAAACTAGGACTAGAGGTTAAGTTTCCTGATTCTACATTGAGTGCTCTTTCCATTCTAGCACACTGACTACTTTCAAAACAGTCTCAACTCAGCTCAACTCCAGACCTTTTTGAGTCTTCCTGTACTGGTGGTTGTCCAGGAAAGCTTTGTACTTAACTTAGGCATCGTCATTTCCTTTGATATGGTATCATCAATGCAAACTATTTTTACCATTTTTTCCTCTGAATTTATAAAAACCAACTTTCCATTCCCAAATCATACTTAAAATTCATTGCCCTGTTAAGCAAATATATCTGCAAAAAAAGTAATGTTGTGAAGTAAGCCAACTAGATTCAAAAATTCCCTGCTTTCTATCTCTGTATATTTTTGTTGGCTCAGAACATAAGCTGTGGAAATTCCAAGACTTCCATATAAAAAATTCTAAAAGCTTGCTTGCGATTTGCCACATTACAGTTAAAATGGGACTTAAGGAAAATATCCTGTTTTTGAAGCCTTTGAGCCAGGATAAATAGGATAAATACTAAGTGATTAAAATGCTCAAAAAGGAAATTGTAACACAAATATTGCATTGTACTTATGGACATTCCAAATATTTTCTAAAATTTCCCCAGGCAGGCTTTTTAAAATCCGAAAGGAAAAAAATAAATAAGGAGAAGTGCTGGATGTTAACATGTAAGTAAACAGTTTAACTTAAAAGATTTCCCCATTTGACGGATTCAGGCATCTACCATTCAGGGGGTTCTATTGTCTTCTCCATCCCAGGGCTGAGGTCATCTTTGTTTGAGATGACAATGATCTTCACAAGCCAGCAGGTACCACACAGCCTGACATTTTCCATGTCTCTTGAGATTCTGCAGGAGAAATGACGGAGTCTAGTCATTTTGTTTTCTTCTCATTGTTGCTCTCAAGTGTTTTCAAATAATAACCACTGCACCTTGTTTTCAGATTAGCACACTGGACAAAAACTGAGAAATAATTGCACCATGTAACTCATCTTCCAAGCAGTGAATCCGGAAAGACTATCATGAGGTCTGCTGGGTAAAAGTCCAAGGCTGTAAATGAGATGTTTGTGTAGGAAGGGATCTGAAAAATCACTGTCTTGTAATTCCAACCACAGAGTGGTAATCAGGTGTGAGTACTATCATCAATAACTTTTTGTTAATAATAGTGTGCTGCCTTTTGGAAATGTTCTTGATCCAAAGAATTAGAAAATGAGGGCAATCAGGGGCGTCATATTGTAGGGTCTCATTGTAGTTTGTTTATTTCCTCTAGGTTTAATAGGCTAATAGTTTTTGAACTGGGCAATATCTTGGCCTTTGTCTATCCATCTAAAGCCCAGAGTAGTTATCATGTTCCCAAATATGTATGGTTATTTGCAGCAGAGAGGGCAGCTTGAGCCCAGGCCTCTGGCCTACAATTAGCTCACTGTTTTTCCAGTAAACTGATATACTCTCCTACTTTTTGAAAAATAAAAATATCATGGCAATTGAGGGAACCTACAAGAATTTTTTTTTCTAAAATCCTAATCTGTCCTCTCAGTTAAGTCAGTTTCCTAATACTTGTTTTACAAAGTCTGTAAAGACATTTGCTCAAGTAGCTGGTGACATTGCCATTGTCTGTAAGGCTGATTGTCCTAAAAGTCACAGGATGAGGTGGAGGGCAGATGTAACAAAAATCACTGGGGGAGGGGATCAGTATCTTTTAGGTAAAAGCTTACAGTATGAAAATCTCCCACTTCCCAAACACACATACTTTAAGAAGAGTTTTCTTTCCCTTTTCCTAAGTTAAGATCAATCATTGCTCTTTACGAAACTAGTTTCCATCCTGATTAACAGGATGCATTCTCCCTTGTAAGCAGATTCTTTGATTCAGCATCAAAGTTCAAGGCCCTTGTAAAAGACAGAAATGTCTGTATGAGAATGTCTGGAATGACTGTATCAGGTTTTCTCAAGGACTGAGAACCTTGTGTTGATAAGAGAGATATCACAATGTGGCCCTGAGGCTGCTATGTGACAGTATCAGAAGAATATAGGGGCTTTATCTGGAATAATATTAAAAACAAACAAAACAAAGCTTATATGATGATTATGTGAACTACAAAATATGATTGTTTTAGTTCTCATATTGGTTATCACTGAGTGTTTATCGAATATTTTTGAGGAATCATTATAAGGTGTCTTTACCTCATTTTCTTTTCCCAGCAGATTGAAACCTACTCTCCCCTTTCACAAGCCCATAGTCATTTTTTCAGGCCTCCATATGTCAGACATACAAGAGATATGAATTAAAAAGCTGTATTGCCCTTGCTTTAATGGACCTGCAGGAACCAGTCATCTTGGAAATATACCTCTATGTCCTGTGCCAATAGGTTGCAGGCATTTGCTTGCCCTTGATTTCAATGCAGAGGTACTATTTCTGGTTCACCAGAAAACAGTTAAATGAGGCCACCAGAGTTGCTGTCAGCCAACAGGGAACTTGTATCTCCCATATCATTAGCTTAGCTCTGTGAGTAGCTACTTATACCATATTCCCAAAGGCGAATGTTAGCCCCCAGGAAAACAATGCAATTAATCTAATCTCAATATTTCTCAATTTCAGGGTAAGACAAGTTTGTGGAGACAACGTGATGTGGTATAAACAGTGAAGAATGCTGTAGTCAGAAAAGTAAAGTATATACCTAGGGTCCACTCTGTATTCACTGAGTGACTGTAGTATCTCACTTAATGTGTGACCCTTCCGTTTATTCACTTGCAAAATGTGATGATAATAATAATAATGCCAGCCTCACATATATTTCATCTATAAGAAAAAGTGGAACAAAAACTAGAATAGTTTAAGTGTATTTTAACTTTATTAACAGCAATTTTGCTCTTGCACATAGAGTTCAAAGTAATTCTCACACAGTTCCATAAGGGTCATGTACATGTATATTGGTTTCAGCATCATTTGGGGTGCGATAACTGGAGGTAATATTGGTCAACATCACTGGGAGAGTATGTAGGGAAAATGTGCACATTGTGTAGTGGTTAGAGGCAAGGGATTATATGTACACACAGCAACATGCATGGCTCTTAAAATATGGTCCAAGGAAAATAAAATCTAAAATGGATTGAATTTTATGATGTGATATTATTTATGTAAATTTGATGTACACAAAAATATGCATTTTGCAAGAACACATGCAAACAGAAAGGTACACATTTAATATATTAGAAGAGCTACCTGTGGGGAGGTGGAATGGGAATGAGGAATGGAAATAAAATGGAAAAAAATTTTTATAAATAAAGCCTTGCTGCGGCCAGTGATGATAATGACCCACGAATTGAATCATGAACTCAATTATCTGCATCTGATGTCCAGAAGGGAAAAAGAATTATAATATAAAAATGTTTGTTAAGATAATTGTTTTCTCTCACTACAAATTCTTCAGCTTTCTTTCAATGTTTCATTGAAGGATTTTCCTTCCTCTGATCCTTAATCAACTATTGCATTTCCTCTAGTAGAGAAACTGATATGAATAATTAATTTGTGTTACGTTATTTCAAATCCCACTATCTTATTTCCTCTATCTTTTATTATTAGATAAAAAGAAATGCTTGAAATAAAAGACTCCCCCTTCATGGTGGAATTTAAGGCCAAGGCAAATGGGGGGACTATTTGGAAGAATGGAAGGTACTCCACTAGAGCCAGGTCAAAGGCATCAAAGGTCCTCAGAGGTCAGTGACAGTGGATTGAAAATTGGGATAGGATCTCATATAATTAAGGAAAGAAGATCACAAGTGGCTGATTATTTTCGTATCTTCTTGAAAATTGGCTCCTGATAGAGGGTTTCAGGCCAAGGTGATCCCCCTATCACTCTTCCTCAGTACATATGAGGAATATGTCTGCCCTAATCAGTAAATATGTCTAATCTATTTACTCCTATGAGATTTTATGAGTGGGACAATAAAAGGAGAGATGAGGTGGAGTTGGAAGACTTCAATAACCAGGATTTAGGGGGTACAAATAAAAGACTGATGAAGGTTAAATACAGCTTGCTGGATGTGTTGCCCAGTTAAGTCTTTCACACCAGGCACCACCACACTTTCTAGCCATCTGATTTCCCTCCACCAAGGAAGTTAAGGAGTTACAGTGAGAGGCTCTCTTTTATCTATTAACAAAAGGGCAGGTGTTTGTAGGTGTACTGCGGAGGAGGCTTCTGACGTTTCTTATTCCGTGGATTATGTTTAACTTGTCACCCTGTCATCTTTCTTTTATGTTTCTTGTATTCCTCCTTTAACATTTTCACCTTGCTCTACTGACTTCTTTGTTCTATGAGATGTTAAGGGTCATCAAGACTTCATAGCCATTGTCAAGACACTGTCATTTTGTCAGGAAAATCAGTCACTGCAATTGTCCCCTTCTGCCTGGTAACTTCTTTGTGAAGTTAAAAGTGTTGCAGACACTCTTCTTGCTCTTTGCTCCGTCTTGATTACTCAGTCTCTTGGATCATCTAAGGCAATGAAGGAGCATAGTACCTGGCCTTCCCACAAGAGGTTTATCTTCCAAAAAGTAGTTTACAATAAGAGCATTAACAAACAACAGCATTATCAGCTCCTGTTCTTTTCCTTGTTTACTTGATTTAGGAGCATTTTTGCAGTAACTCTTTGGCCAGCATGCTCTGTTACTTCCAAGAAGGATCCACATATTGAATTGTCAGGTGCTGAAAAAATAAATAATTTTAAAACATCATTATTTCTTGTATACTGAATTAGTGATTGAATTTCTTTGCAGTTATTTGTAGGAGTTTAAGTTCTATTGTGATGTCCAAATAAGAATAAAATTTAGTCTATATCATTTGCCTGGATTTCCTGTGTCTTAGTATCGCAGGGCCCTGGAAAATTTATCTCCGAGACACACAGAAAAGTGTTGGCCAGGCTGGATGCTGCCAGTTGTTCTAACCAGCCACAAGTCAGCATTACAAGAAGGATGTTTTTTCCTTTGAGTTTCTAAGGAAATATTGCTGCAATTTATAGAGTCAAAGGGAAGAATTGGGCAGACAAATTACATTCCAAAATAATAAGAGCAGCTGTTAGTCATGGTATAGCCTTCCCTTGTCACTTTTAGGAACAATTGAGACAACCAGGTTTCCTTAAATGCATTCCGATTCTGGTATATGGGCCAAAAATACACAATTCTTCAGAATCCTGTGTTTCAAAGTATAATCTTGCTTGACCCTTACCCCTCAGGCAGATTTGTCAGAAAAGAACTGTGCCAAACAAATCTCCAGAAAAGCTAAGCGACATAATCGAAAATGTCATTCATTTCTTTCATTATTTTCTTTATATCACTTTAATAATTTCTTACAATGAAATACAAAATCTACGTTTACAATGTTATTACAACTGACATGACAGCAAGTATGTGGGCTGCTAGCTTTTTCCCACCAACTTTAATGTCACCGCACATGTGATGGGGAAGAAGATGGAGCCAAAACATCAGCATAAGAATTAGAGGCCCCAGTTGAAAGGCAGTTGTGTAGCAGCTAATGGAGATGACTGGGTTTGGGTAAGATTGGGAAAGCACCAATAAAGAGTTGAAGAAAGCTGGATAATATGGCCGAGAAATAAGCAGAGGAAGAAATTTGCAGTTATTTTCTTTTCCTCTTTATTGCATTAGAAGAGCTTTCCCTATTTGCCGTGTTACCACTGCAGGACAGAAAAACCAGGCCAAGGCAGTGCTAGCCAGAAACAACAGGATAACAGTGTGCTAGTGCCAGAACCCAGCTGGGGGAGAAGCAGGTAATAACAGATGCAGGCAGAACAGCAGCCCCCTAAGAGTTCCTTCTTCCCCTTCCCTCTCCTCTCCTTTTATATGCTGAGGTTGTGGTGGCTTTGTAATATGTCAACTTGGCTAGGCTGAGCTAAATTTCCAAGGATTCCTTTCCTTGTATTTCTAGTTAGGGTTAAAGACTTTTTTTGTGCAATATTGGAGAGTGAAAGTGAAGCAGCACTCAGGCTGGTTTTGTTTGTTTGTTTGTTTGTTTGCTTGCTTTTTGAGACAGAGTCTCTCTCCGTCACCCAGGCTGGAGTGCAGTGGCATGACCTCGGCTCACTGCAACCTCTGCCTCCTGGGTTCATGCAATTCTCCTGCCTCAGCCTCCTGAGTAGCTGGGATTACAGGCGTGCGCCACCACACCCAGCTAATTTTTGTGTTTTTAGTAGAGACAGGGTTTCACCATGTTGGCCAGGCTGATCTCAAACTCCTGACCTCCTCGTGATCTGCCTGCCTCAGCCTCCCAAAGTGCTGGGATTAAAGGTGTGAGCCACAGTGCCCAGTTTCTTTTTGTTCTGTGTGTGTTTGTATTTAATCCCCAGTAACACAGGGCATGATAACCAGGAACTTCTGAAACTCATGCACATTGTCATTTTGCTGGCTTATTTCATGGAGATGCAAAAGGTCCAACTTGACCTGCACCCTCCTTCACCTTCTCTGACTCATGGTCCAAATGCGTTTAGCTCCATGATGAAGGGTTTCAGCTTCTTCCTACTTCAAGGTTGAAGGCAGTGAGAACTGGTGTGAGTTCCAGTCCATCACTGCGGGTTACCACTCATGCTCATGTGTTCTAGTTATTCCTCGCTCTCCCTAACTTTACATCCATTTTTCCTTTCTGATTGCCTTCCCTGCAAACTTCAAACTCAGGCATCAGACAGGAAGACAGCTGCCCTACAGAGACTGTTTAACCAGCTCATTCAATGTGTAGGTTTGAATCCCCTAACAAATCTCTTAATATAAAAAAAAGATGGATTTTTCTTCTAGTGATTCTTCTTAAACTGATACAGAGATCTAACATTTCACTAAGCAAAAGAAAAAGCTTTTAGAGAGCACAGTTCCCTAGAGGAAGACAGGACAACATTTGCTGGAGAACAAGATAAACTGTTTTGGGGGAAAGAGGGATAGCAAAGAAGTAATAGAAGCATCTCAATTCCCCTCTTGTGCTGACTTCCTGACCCTACCCCTATTCCTTAAACTTACCAAAAAGTTCAGAGTTACAGCCTGGAATTTAACCCCTTCTTAAAAGTTAACTGATACATGCAGGTGAATATGAGCTCATAGGCAAACTAATAAGACATCTGACTTCCATACCAGCATTAAAAAACAAACTGGAAAAGCTATACCTGGAAAATCTGGCCTAATTAACCAGAGAGAAAGTGATTTAAAATGATTAACACTGGGCAAAATATAATGAACAATGGTTTTCAAGACTTTGGAATCAGATAATGAGTGGCAGTGACTACTGAGATACAGAATGCAAACATAGTAAACCCTGAGATTTATAACCATCAAAAAGATGAGGGAGATATTGGTGACATAAAGGGAGAACAAGCAATTCCATAGCATAACCAAGTAGAAATAATGTAGCGGAAACATAAAATTTGAAATAAAGAACCCAGTACATTCTATGACAGAAGAATAGATATGGCTAAAGAACAATTAGTGAGCTGGAAGATGAGAGTAAAATCTCTCTGTGAAGGCACCAGAAAGATAAAGTTGTGGAAAATGTAAAATGTAAGAGATGTGAAGGATAAAATCAGAAGAAAAACATTCATATGGGAGTCACAATAAAAAATAAAAGTAAAGAAAATTTTGGAGGAATAAAAGACCAAGAAGTTCCAAGAATTAGAGAAAGATGTAAGACCTTGGAATTAAAGGCTCATAAAGTACAAAAATAGTACAAATAAGAAAAATCCTTTACTTATATACCCTATGATAAAATACTTTTAAAACTAAAATGCAAAAAAAATCATTTAATGTTATCGGGATAAACAACAGATCACCTCTAAAGAAACAGGTATTAAACCAATATCAAATTTTACAATAGCAACTTGGACACAAGAAAACAATAGATATTGATTTGAAGGAAAAGATATTTTACTGCCAACTAAGCTATAATTTAAATGTGATAGAAAAATAAATGCATTTTAGGTGTAAAATATCTCAGAAGTTGGCTTCACAAGAATCTCTTTAAAAAACTCTTGGAGAAAGTGCTCTACCAAGAAAAGCAAGAAATCCAGAGGATGCTATTAAATACATGGTGTTTCAGGTATCTAGGACTGTATAATAAATCACCCCAAAATGTAGTGGCTTAAAATAACCACAGCATTTATTTTGCCCACTAATCTGCAAATGAGGCAGGGTTAAGAGGACGCCTCATCTCTGCTCCCCTTCGCAGTGTGGCTCAAAGGCTTGTATTTAGAATGAACTGAAAGCCCATTTCCTCATGGGCTGAGAAGACTCCATCAGCTGGTGATTGGAAGAGCCAGGGTTCCCTAAGTATCCCAAATATACTCTCCATAGGATCTCTACAACCCAGCAACTTTAAGCTAGCCGAACGTGTAACATATTGACTTAGTACTGCCAAGGCACATGCTTCAAGGCAGAAAGCCAGGCATACGTTGTACTGCTTTTTAATCTATCTTACTCTGTCTTGACTGTTAAGAACTATGAAGGATATGAGATTTTACCCTACTTGCAAGCTAACATGTTAGCCTGTCACAGGTCCATGGATGTTAGCAGAAAACTCAAGGTTCCTGGGTCAGAGACAAAGGATAGTTTATGATTCACAGAAACAGCCACAGATGAGAAATAATTATTTTATTCCATCAATTCCTTGAGCCCAAATTCTGACAGAGTGATGCAAACAGGACCAAGTGATACTTCCTACACACTGGGTTGCATTATAGGAGAGGCGCATTGAGCTTAGGAAGCCCAAATATATGATACTGGAAAGTAAGCATGCTTGTCCTTTGCTCTGGAGAGAGACACTATATTATCCAATCTTTAAGCAAGCCTGCCCTTTGTTACAGAGGGAAACACTATTGTATCTTTTAAGTCATTGGTTATACAAATATTCTTCAAAAGATAGTCCAAAACAAAGGTGTTCAGTTTCTCTGCTTGAAAGACATACTGAAATGCAATGAAACCCATGGATATTTAACTCTCAAGAGCCTCATTTCTACTGCATTCTGTCACAAGTATAAATATTTATTCTTTTAGAAAGGTTGAGTCATTGGGACTTCTATTTCTAACCAAGATGAAGTAACAAGGGCCAGATTTAACTTCCTGTCTTGAGACCAAAATCTGGAAAAAAAAAGTGTATGAAACAATGGTTTTCAGGACATTGGAATCAGATAATGAGTGACAGTGATCCCTAAGATATGGGAAACAAACCTGGTAAACCCTGAGATTGCCCCAGCTGCTGAGTTGAAAGAGTTTTCAGGCCTTGGCACAGGGAAAGGGAACCCAAGCAGAGCTCAGAAAATTTCCTAGACAGAGGTGAGAGTCCTGGGAGAGCAAGGTGTTTAGAGTTCCTATAGCAGAGTACCAGAGGAGAGAGCTCTGTCCAAAGAAAGAACCTAGATGTCTGAAGAGGGACCCTATTGAGTATTCATCACAGTACTGATCAGTACATGTGTGTGAGTAAGTTACCTGAGGTGAGAAAGGAAGCACCTGAAAAAATTAAAGAGACCAATAACCAGAGATTAAACAAATATGGGATGAGTGCTGCCATGCTGAAAAGTTTTTTACTTAATGGGATATTAGGAAGAGTATTCAGACATGTCTTGCCTTAGTAGTGATGAGTAATTACTCTAGAAAAGATGCTCTGGTCCTGCCTAGCAAATATTTAAAAAAGTTGTTATAATCATATTCTGTATGTTTAAAAGTTAGGAAAAATAATGGACCTGTTAAATAAAGACCTGGAAGGGATAAAAATGAACCAAAAGAAACTTCTAGAGAGAAAAATTATAATGTGTGGGATGCAAAATGCACTGGATGGAATTAATGACAGATTAGACAATGCAGAAGAAAAGGTTAGTAGATTTGAAGACAAATAAGTAGGAGTTTTCCAAAGAGAAACAGGGGGCAGAGAGGACTAAAAAATGAGAATGAAGAACTAGTAGGTAGTAAGGATAACTTCAAGCAGCCTAGTATACATGTTAATGGAATACCTGTCCTTTGGAAAAGGAGACAGAAGGATGCAACATAAAAAATATTTGAAAAAAATGGCTAATTTATTCCAAATTTGATTAAAACTGTAAAAATCACAGATCCAAAGTTAATTTCTTAATTTTAATAAATGATGTACAGTTATATAATATGTTAACATATAGGAAACTGAAGGGTATATTAAAACTCTGTATTATTTTTGCAAGTCTTTTGTAGAATTGCTATAGAAAAAAAAGAAAAATTGCTGTAGAATATAGAAAAAAGACCAAAACATATGCCACCATTGAGGAATCTATTTTAAATATAAACCCAAAAATAAGTGAAGAGTAAAATAATACAAAAAAGGCAATTGCAACAAAAATAAAAATTGACGAGTGGGACCTAATTAAACTAAAGATCTTTTTTGTTTGTTTTTTGTTTTTTAAGATGGGCTTTCACCATGTTGTCCAGGCTGGTCTCGAACTCCTGGGATCAAATGATCCCCCTGCCTCTGCCTCCACCTCCCAAAGGGCTGGAATTACAGGCATGAGCCACCATACCCAGCATAATTAAATTAAAGATCTTTTGTGCAGTGAAATAAACTATCAATAGACTAAACAAACAGCCTATAGGATGGGAGAAAATATTCACAAACTATATATCCAACAAAGGTCTAATATCCAGAATCTACAAGAAACTTAATTCAACAGGCAAAAAACAAAAAATTCCATTAAAAGTGGGCAAAGGACATGAACAGACACCTCAAAAGAAGACATACAAATGACCAAAAAAACATGAAAAAATGCCCATCATCACTGATCATCAGAGAAATGCATATCAAAAGCACAATGAAATATCATCTTACACCAGTCAGAATGGCTATTATTAAAAAGTCAAAAAATAACTGATGCTGATGAAGCTGTGGAGAAAAAAGAATGTTTGTACACTGTTGATGGAAAGGCAAATTAGTTCAGCCATTGTGGAAAGCAGTTTGGAGATTTCTCAAGGAACTGAAAAAAGAACTACCATTTGACCCAGCAATCCCATTACTGGGTATATATCCAAAAGAAAATCATTCTACCATAAAGACACATGCTCTCGTATGTTCATCCTTACACCATAACAAAGACATGGAACCAACCTAGGTACCCGTCAATGGTGGATTGATTTTTTTAAAATGTGATACATAGACACTAAGGAATATTACACAGCCATAAAAAAGAATGAAATCATGTCCTTTGCAACAACATGGATACTACTGGAGGCCATTATCCTAAATTAATGAAGGAACAGAAAACCAAATAGCACATGTTCTCGCATGTAAGCATAAGTACCCAATGAGTACTTGTGAACATAAAGATGGCAACAGTAGACACTGAGGACTACTAGAGTGAAGAGGGAAGGAGGGTGGCAACGGTTGAAAAACTAACTGTTGGGTACTATGCTTACTGTCTGGTTGATGGAATCATTTGTATCTCAAACCTCTACATCATGGAATTTGCTGCACATGTAACCCCTGAATCTAAAATAAAAGTTGAAATTATTTTATAAAAGGATACAGAAACAATACTATGTTAACATAAATAGAAATTAAGAGTAGTTATACTAAATTAGTCAAAGTAGGTTTCAGAGAAAAGAATATTACAATGAGTAAAGAAATTCATTCCATAATGATAAAAGAGCAATTCATGAAGAGAACATAACATTCCTAAATGTCTATGCACATAATAACAGAGCTTCAAAATTACATGTAGCAAAATCTGTTAGAACTGCAAGGGAGAAACTATATCCAAGCATTTGATAATATTCAATATCCCTTCATGATTTAAAAAAAAAGTCAAAAAACTTAGTATACAAGGAACACACCTCAACACAATAAATGCCATATACATCAGACCCACAGCTAGTATCATACTGAATGGGGAACAACTGATAGCCTTCCCTCTGAGATCCGGAACATGACAGGAATACCCACTTTCACCACTGTTATTCAACATAGTACTGGAAGTCCTAGCTAAAGCAATTAGAGAAGAGAAAAAAAATAAAGGGCATCCAAATTGGAAAGAAAAAAAGTTATCCTTGTTTGAAGATGATACGATCTTATATTTGGAAAAACCTAAACCTAAAGACTCCACCAAAAAAACTACAAGACTTGATGAATTCGGTAAAGTTGCAGCATACAAAATCAACATATAAAAATCAGTAGCATGTCTATATGCCAAAAGCAAACAATCTGAAAAAGAAATTAAGAAACTAATCTCATTTACAATAGTTAGAACTATAATAAAATACCTAGGAATCAACTTAACCAAAGTAGTGAAATATCTCTACAGTGAAAACTATAATACACTGCTGCAAGAAATTGAAGAGGACACAAAAAAATGGAAAGATATTCCATGTTCAGTAATTGGAAGAATAAATATTGCTAAAATGTTCATACTACCTAAAGCAATCTACAGATTCAATTCAATCCCTATCAAAATACCAAAGACATTCTTCACAGAAGTAGAAAAAAAATCCTAAAATTTATATGGAAGCAAAAAAGGCTCACAATAGCCAAATCTGTCCTAACCACAAATAACAAAACTGGAGGCATCACATTACCTGACTTCAAATTATACTACAAAGCTATAGCAACCAAAGTAGCATGGTAGTGGCATAAAAACAGACAAATACACCAATGGAACAGAATAGACAACCCAGAAAAAAATCCACACATCCACAGTGAACTCATTTTTGACAAAGGTGCCAAAAAACATATTTTGGGGAAAGGACAGTGTCTTCAATAAATGGTGCTGGGAAAACTGTATGTATATCCATAAGCAGAAGAATGAAATTACACCCTTATCTTTCACCATATATAAAAATCAAATAAAAATAGATGAAGTCTTAAATCTAAGACCTCAAACTATGAAACTGCTAAAAGAAAACACTAGGGAAACTCTTTAGGACATTGGATGGGCAAAGATTTCTTGAGTAATACCCCACAAGCACGGACAATGAAAGGAAAAATGGACAAATGGAATCACATCAAGTTAAAAAGCTTCTGTATAGGAAAGGAAACGATTAACAAAGTGAAGAGACAACCCACAGAATAGGAGAAAACATTTGCAAACTACCCATCTGACAAGGGACTAATAACCACAATATATAAGGAGCTCAAACAACTCTATAGGGAAAGAAATCTAATAATCTGATTTAAAAATAGATAAAAGATCTGAATAGACGTTTCTCAAAAGAAGACATACAAATGGCAAAGAAGCATATTAAAAGGTGCTCAATGTCATTGATAATCAGATAAATGCAAATCAAAACTACAGTGAGATATCAATTCACCTCCATTAAAATGGCTTTTATCCAAAAGACAGGCAATAACAAATGCTGAAGAGGATGTGAAGAAAGGAGAACCCTGTTACAATGTTGGTGTGGTGAAGGTCTTAGATATTAAATTTGGCAATAAAAAAGAAGAAGAAGGATTCCCTTCCAAGATGGCAGGTAGGAGACATGGCTACCATGCATCTTCCACTTAGACAGACTGAACAGCATGAGGAGATTCACACTGTGAAATTTTGCTCCAAGAATCACTGCAGAAATGTACCAGGAAAACAAAAGAATTCACAGATCCTTTGAAAGAAGTGGCATGCCACTGCAAACTCCATGAGACAGATAAAAAACTGTGAGTTCAGAGTGTGAAGTGGGGGAGAACCTGCCTCAGAACACACATCCCCACTAGGGAATGTGAAAATCCAGTTCACGGGAGAAGGCTTTAGCCTTACCTAGAGCTTGAATGGATTTAGGGGGTGGTGTGAAATATAAAAGTAAAACCAGCAGCAGGAAGAGTCTCTGTCATTGAGAGCTCCCCCAGCCACCCTCATCAAGGCTAGGATCTCGGCCCACCATTGGATATTACATCTACCCACCTGCCTTAGCCACAACCAATGCCTACCCAGAGATACCTCCCCTATTGGCCTGAAGCCTGAATCATCAACTTTGTAAATAAAATACTGGGAGAGAATTACACAAATAAAGTGTACACCACAAGAGAATGAGATAAGCTTCAAGAGATCTCTGCCATTCCAACTCCATAGGAGACAATGAACTCACCCACATATCAAGAATATAACTACTACAACCAGCATCAGGGAAAGCCAGTGCACAAAGACTGTCTATAACTAAGAAACTCATACAAAGTCTTAACCCCTATAAGCACCAAGAATCAAATTAGGCTAAAATAAACATTAAAGTCCAGTCCTTAAGGGGAGGGGGCAAAGAAACTTAAATTTAAAAAAGCACAGTCAAATCAAAAGTAAATTCAAGAACAATCTGAAGAAATAGTCTACCCAAATGACAAGGAACCAGAAAAGTAATTCTGTTAATATGACAAAACAGGATTCTATAATGCCTGTAAAATGCCACACTAACTCCCCAGCAATGGATCCAACCAAAGGAGAAATCTCTGAATTGCCAGATAAAGAATTCAGAAGGTTGATCATTAAGCTACTCAAGAAGATACCAGAAAAAGATGAAAACCAACTTAAAGAAATTACAAAAACAATACAGGATATGGATGAAAAATTTCCAGAGAAATAGATATTATAAAAAAAAAACTTCTGGAAATGAAAGACACACTAAGGAAATAAAAATGCAGTGAAAAATGTCAACAATAGACTAGAACAAGTAGAAGAAAGAACCTCAGAGCTCAAAGACAAGGCTTTTGAATTAACCCAAACAGAGAAAGACAAAGAACAAAGAATTTTAAAAAATGAACAAAGTATCCAAAAAATTAGGGATTATGTTAAATGGCCAAACCTAGTGTTCCTGAGGAAGAAGAGAAATCTAAAAGTTTGGAAAATTTATTTCAGAGAATGATTGAGATGAACTTTCCTGGCCTTGCTAGAGATCTAGACATCCAAATACAAGAAGCTCAAAAAACTCCTGATAAATCCATCATAAAAATGGTTATTACCTAGGCACATAGTTATCAGGTTAACTAAAGTCAAGATGAAGAAAATAATCTTAAGAGCTGTGAGACAAAAGCATCAAGTAACCCATAAAAGAAAATCTATCAGATTAACAGATTTCTCAGCAGAAACTTTACCAACCAGAGGAATCAGAGTCCTATCTTTAGCCTCCTTAAACAAAATAATTGTCAGCTAAGAATTTTATATTCAGCAAAACTAAGCTTCATAAATGAAGGAGGGATAAAGACTTTGTTAGATAAACACATGCTGAGAAAATTTGCCACTACCAAACCAACGCTACAAGAAATACTACAATAAGTTCTAAATCTTGGAGCAAAACTTCAAAATACACCAAAATAGAACCTCCTGAAGCACAAATCTCACAGGCTTATAAAACAATAATACAATGAAAAAAATAAGGTATTTAGTCAACAACTAACATGATGAATAGAACAATACCTCAAATCTCAATACTAACCTAAATGCTCCACTTAAAAGATACAGAATGGCAGAATGAATAAAAATCCACCAACCAAGTATTTGATGTCTTCAAAAAACTCACCTAATACATGGCTTACATAAACTTAAGGTAAAGGGGTGGACAAATACTCTATGCGAATGGAAACCAAAAGCAAGTAGGAGTAGCTATTCTATTATATCAAACAAAACAGACTTCAAAACAACAGCAGCAAAAAAAAAAAAAAAAAAAAGACAAAGAAGGACATTATACAATGATAAAAGGAGTAGTCCCACAGGAAGATATCACAATCCTAAATATATATGCATCTAACACTGGAGCTCCCAAATTTATAAAACTAGACCTAAGAAATTAGTAGACAGCAATACAATAATAGTGGGAGACTTCAATACTCCACAGACAGAACTAGATAGGTCTTCAAGACAGAAAGTCAACAAAGAAACAATGGACTTAAACTATACCCTAGAACAAATGGACTCCACAGATATTTACAGAACATTCCAGCCAACAACTCCAGAATATACATTCTTCTCATCAGCACATGGAATATTCTTCTCCAAGACAGACAATATAATAGGTCACAAGACAAGTCTCAATACCTTTAAGAAAATCAAAATTATATCAGTTATCTTCTCAAACCACAGTGGAATAAAACTAGAAATGAACTCCAAAGGGAACCCTCAAAACTATACAAATACATGGAAATTCAATAATCTGCTCTTGAATGATCTTTTGGATTAACACTGAAATCAAGATGGAAATTTTAAAATTCTTTGAATGGAACAATGATAATGACACCAACTAATCAAAGCCTCTGGGATATAGCAAAAGCAGTGCTAAGAGGAAAGTTCATAGCATTAAATGCATACATCAAAAATTCTGAAAGAACACAAATGGAAAACCTAACGTCACACCTCAAGGAACTACAGAAACAAGAACAAACCAAACCAAAATCCAGCAGAAGAAAAGACATAACAAAGATCAGACCAGTAAAGAGAATTGGGATTATGGAGGATAGGAGACAGAACCAGCTTGCAGCTCTGACTTGGATGGACAGAGCAGCATGTGAAGGTTTGCATCATGAATTTTAGCTCCAGATCAACTGCAAGAACAAACCAGGAACCCCGAGAGGACCCACAGACCCTCTTAAGGAAGTGGACTGCTCGTGCAGGAACTGGGAGATACCCCAAATACTATGAGTGCCCCACCTGCGGAAGTGGAAAAGGAAGATCCTCCTCTCCTAAGCACACAACCTCACTGGGGAAACTGAAAATCTGTTCGCAGGACAAGTTTCCAACCTTACCTGGAACTGAGTCAATTTAGAGAGCTGAGTGAAATACAGGGATAGAGGAAGCAGCAGGAAAGGCCCTGGGAGCTCACTGGGTCCCCAAGCTGGCCATTCCTGCCTGGCACCACACGGATCCATTGGGAGGGTGGTCAGAGGAGCAGGGGAAAATGTCACAGAGAGAAGGAAGTCTCCAGCTGAACTTTGTAACAGTTTGAACCGGGCAAGAAGCCTCTTGGCCAGAACTCAGGGAAGAGCATGAATCCAGTGGGCAGACTCCACAAGTAGGGGAAGAACCAAGCCCTTTTCTTTAGCAGCTGGGAGGCGGGTAGCCTGGGGCAAGTTCTCAAGCCCTGTTCACCCACAGCCTGGAAACAAACTTGATACTGTTATAGGGGACATGGTGGGAGTAAGACCAGCTCTTCGGTTCGTGTGGGAGCTGGGTGAGGCTAGTGACTGTTGGCTTTCCCCCACTTCCCTGACAACCTGCATGACTCAGCAGATGCATCCATAATTCTCCTAGGTACACAACTCCATTGACCTGGGAACCTCACCTCTATCCCTCAAAGCAGCTGCAGCAAGCCCTGCCCAAGGAGAGTCTGAGCTCAGACATGCCTAGCCCTGCTCCCACCTGATGGGCCTTTCCTAACCACCCTGGTAGTTGAAGACAAAGGGCATATAATCTTGGGAGTTCTATAGCTCCACCCACCACTGGTTCCTCTCCATACTACCACAGCTGATGCTCTCTGTTAAGCATCACCTACTGGCAAGAGGCCAACCAGCACAAAAATAGAGCATTAAACGGCCAAAGCTAAGAACCCTCAGAGAGTCTCCATTTCACCCCACTGCCACCTCCACTGGAACAGGTGCTGGTATCCATGGCTAAGAGACCCATAGACAGTTCACATCACAGGACTCTGTGCAGACAACCCCCAGTACCAGCCTGGAGCCAGGTAGACTTGCTAGGTGGCTAGATCCAGGAGAGACAACAATCACTGCAGCTCGGCTCACAGGAAGCCACAACCATAGGACAAGGAGGAGAGTACTACATCAAGGGAACATCCCATGAGACAAAGGAATCTGAACGACAGCCTTCAGCCCTAGACCTTCCCTCTGACAGATGCTACCCAAATGAGAAGAAACTGGAAAACCAACTCTGGTAATATGACAAAACAAGGCTCTTTAACACCCCAAAAAATCACACTAGTTCACCAGCAATGGATTCTAACCAAGAAGAAATCCCTGGTTTACCAGAAAGAAAGTTCAGGGGGTTATTAAGCTAATCTGGGAGGCACCAAAGAAAGGCAAAGCCCAATGCAAAGAAATCCAAAAAACAATATAAGAAGTGAAGGAGAAATATTCAAGGAAATAGCATAAAGAAAAACAATCAAAACTTCAGGAAATATTGGACATACTTATAGAATTGCAAAATTATCTGGAAAGTCTCAGCAATAGAATTGAACAAGTAGAAGAAAGAAATTCAGAGCTCAAAGACAAGGTCTTCGAAGTAGCCCAAACCAACAAAGACAAAGAAAAAAGAATAAGAAAATATGAACGAAGCCTCCAAGAAGTCTGGGATTATGTTAAATGACCAAACCTAAGAATAACCAGTGTTCCTGAGGAAGAAGAGAAATCTAAAAGTTTGGAGAACATATTTGGGGGAATAATCAAAGAAAACTTCCCTGGCCTTGCTAGACACCTAGACATCCAAATACAAGAAGCACAAAGAACACCTGGGAAATGCATCACAAAAAGGTTGCAATAGGCACATTGTCATCAGGTTATCTAAAGTTAAGATGAAGGAAAGAATCTTAAGAGCTGTGAGACAAAAACATCAGGTAACCTACAAAGGAAAACCTCAGGTTAATGGCAGCTTTCTCAGCAGAAACCATGTAAGATAGAAGGGATTGGGCCCTATCTTCAACCTCCTGAAACAAAATAATTATCAGCTGAAAATTTTGTATCCAGCAAAATTGAGCATCATATATGAAGGAAAGATACAGTCATTTTCAGACAAACAAATGCTGAGAGAATTCACCACTACCAATCCACCACTACAAGATCTGCTAAAAGGAGCTCTAAATCTTGAAATAAATCCTGGAAACACATCAGACCAGAACCTCTTCAAAGCATAAATCACACATGACCTATAAAACAAAAATACAATTTAAAAAGCAAAAACTAAAATAAAAAAACAAGGTACACAGGCAACAAATAACATGATGAATGCAATGGTAGTTCACATCTCAATACTAACATTGAATGTAAATGGCCTAAATGCTCCACTTAAAAGATACAGAACTGCAGAATGGATAAGAACTCACCAACTATCTGCTGCCTTCAGGAGACCCACCTAATGTATAAGGACTCACATAAACTTAAAGTAAAAAGGTGGAAAAAGGCATTTCATGCAAATGGACACCAAAAGTGAGCAGGGGTAGCTATTCTTATATCAGACAAAACAAACTCTAAAGCAACAGTGGTTAAAAGAGACAAGGACATTATATAATGGTAAAAGGCCTTGTCCAACGGGAAAATATCACAATCCTAAACATGTATGTACCTAACACTGGAGCTCCCAAATTTATAAAACAATTACTAATAGATCTAAGAAATGAGGTAGACAACAACACGATAATAGTGGGGGCTTCAATACTCCACTGACAACACTAGACAAGTCATCAAGACAGAAAGGCAACAAAGAAGCAATGGATTTAAACTATACCTTGGAACAATTGGACTTAACAGATATAGAATTCTACCAGACATTCAAAGAAGAATTGGTACCAATCGTTTTGACACTATTTCACAAGATAGAGAAAGAGGAAACCCTCCCTAATTTATTCTATGAAGCCAGCATCACCCTAATACCAAAACCAGGAAAGGACATAACCAAAAAAGAAAACTACAGACCAATATCCATGATGAACACAGATGCTAAAATCCTTAAATAAATACTAGCTAACTGAATCCAACAACATATCAAAAAGATAATCCACCATGATCAAGTGGGTTTCATACCAGGGATGCAGGGATGTTTTAACACATGCAAGTCAATAAATGTGATACACCGCATAAGCAGAATTAAAAACAAAAATCACATGATCATCTCAATAGATGCAGAGAAAGCATTTGACAAAATCCAGCAACATTTTATGATTACAACTCTCAGAAAAATCAGCATACAAGGGACATACCTCAATATAATAAAAGCCACCTATGACAAACCCACAGCCAACATAATACTGAATGGGGAAAAGTTGAAAGCATTCCCTCTGAGAACCAGAACAAGGCAAGGATACCTACTCTCACCACTCCTTTTTGACATAGTGCTGGAAGTCCTAGCTAAAGCAATCAGACAAGAGAAAGAAATAAAGTGCATCCACATGGGTAAAGAGGAAGTCAAACTGTCACTGTTGGCTGATGATATGATTGTTTACCTAGAAAACCCTAAAGACTACTCCAGAAAGCTCCTAGAACTGGTAAAAGAATTCAGCAAAGTTTCTGGATACAAGATTAATGTACACAAATTAGTAGCCCTTCTATACACCAACAGAGACCAAGTGGAGAATCAAATCAAGAACTCAACCACTTTTACAAAGCTGCAAAAAAAAAAAAAAAGAAAGAAAGAAAAGTAGTAATACACCTAACCAAGGAGGTGAAAAAGTTCTACAAGGAAAACTACAAAACACTGCCAAAAGAAATCATAGATGACACAAAGAAATGGAAACACATCCCATACATCCCATGCTGACAGATGGATAGAATAAATATTGTGAACATACTGCCAAAAGCAATCTACGAATTCAATGCAATCACCATCAAAATATCATCATCATTCTTTACAGAATTAGAAAAAACAATTCTAAAATTTATATGGAACCAAAAAGGAGCCTGCATAGCCAAAGCAAGACTAAGCAAAAAGAACAAATCTGGAGGCTTCACACTACCTGATTTCAAACTATACTATAAGGCCATAGTCACAAAGACAGCATGGTACTCATATAAAAATAGACACATAGACCAATGGAACAGAATAGAGAACCCAGAAATAAACCCAAATACTTAAAGCCAACTGATCTTTGACAAAGCAAACAAAAACATAAAGTGGGAAAATGATGCCCTTTTCAACAAATGGTGCTGAAATATTTGGCTAGCCACATGTAGGACAATGAAACTGGATTCTCATCTTTCACCTTATACAAAAATCAACTCAAGATGAATTAAGGATTTAAATTGAAGACCTGAGACTATAAACATTCTTGAAGATAACATTAGAAAAACCCTTCTAGACATTGGCTTAGGCAAGGATTTCATGATCAAGAACCCAAAAGCAAATGCAGTAAAAACAAAGATAAATAGTTGGGACTTAATTAAACTAAAGAACTTTTGCACAGCAGAAGGAACAGTCTGCATAGTAAAAAGACAATCCACAGAGTGGGAGAAAATCTTCTCAATCTATACATTTGACAAAGCACTACTATCCAGAATCTACAACTAACCCAAACAAGCCAATAAGAAAAAAACAAATAATCCCATCAAAAAGTGGTCTAAGGACATGAATAGGCAATTCTCCAAAGAAGATTTACAAATGGCCAACAAACATATGAAAAAATGCTCAACATCACTAATAGTCAGGAAAATGAAAATCAAAACCACGTTGCAATACCACCTTAGTCCTGCAAGAATAGCCATAATCAAAAAATCAAAAAACAGTAGATGTTTGTGTGAGTGTGGTGATCAGGGAACACTTCTACAGTGCTGGTGGGAATGCAAACTAATACAGCCACTATGGAGAACAGTGTGAAGATTCCTTAAAGAACTAAAAGTAGAACTACCATTTGATCCAGCTATCCCACTACCCAGAGGAAAATAAATCCTTAAATGAAAAAGATACTTGCACATGCATGTTTATAGCAGCACCATTCACAATTGCAAAATCGTGGAACCAGCCCAAATGCCCATCAGTCAATGAGTGGATAAAAAAACTGTGGTGTGTGCATATATCTATGTATGTATATACACACATATACATAAAGTATATATATGCATATGCATGTGCATATAGTATATATGCACATGCATATGCATATGGTATATATGCACATGCATATACATATGGTATATATGCACATGCATATGCATAAGGTGTATATGCATATCCATAAGGTGTATATGCATATGGTGTATATGCATATGCATATGGTGTATATACGCATATGCATATGGTGTATATACGCATATGCATATGGTGTATATACGCATATGGTGTATATACGCATATGCATATGGTGTATATACGCATATGCATATGGTGTATATACGCATATGGTGTATATACGCATATGCATATGGTGTATATACGCATATGCATATGGTGTATATACGCATATGCATATGGTGTATATACGCATATGGTGTATATACGCATATGCATATGGTGTATATACGCATATGCATATGGTGTATATACGCATATGCATATGGTGTATATACGCATATGCATATGGTGTATATACACATATGCATATGCATATAGTATATATGCATATGCATATACATGTATATATACATATATACATCATATATGTGTATATGTACACATACACGCATATATGATGTATATATGTGTGTATATATATGTATATATACAAATACATATGTGGGATATTTGGCTAGCCACATGTAGGAGAATGAAACTGGATTCTCATCTTTCACCTTATACAAAAATCAACTCAAGATGAATTAAGGATTTAAATCGAAGACCTGAAACTACAAATATATGTGTGTGTGTATGTATATATGTGTGTGTGTGTATACATATACACACACATATATACATACATATGTATATGTATGCACATATATATGTGTATACATACATATATATGTATACACACATATATATGATGAAATACTATTCAGCCATAAAAAGGAATGAATTAACAGCATTCGCAGTGACCTGGAAGAGATTGGAGACTACTATTCTAAGTGAAGTAACTTAGGAATGGAAAACCAAACATCGTATGTTCTCACTGATATGTGAGAGCTAAGCTATGAGGATTCAAAGGCATAAGAATGATACAATGGACTTTGGGGACTTGGCGGGAAGGGTGGGAGGGGGGTGAGGGATAAAAGACCACAAATAAGGTGCCGTATATACTGCTCTGTGATGGGTGCACCAAAATCTCACAAATCACCACTAAATAACTTACTCATGTAACCAAATACCACCTGTACCCCAATATCCTATGGAAAATTTTTTAAAAAATATTTGAAAAAGATCAGAGCAGAACTAAATGAAATTGAAACAAAAAAATACAAAAGATAAATGAAACAAAAAGCTGGTTCTTTGAAAAGATAAACAAAATTGATAGACCATTAGTGAGATTAATAAATTTGTTCTCTGATTCTCATTTCCCAATTTTTGAAGTAAATATTTAAAAATACCTGCTGTGTCAATTTCACCAGACTGGTAACTCTCAAATAAGAAAATGTATGTAAAAGTGTTTGATAAAATGTGTTTAAAGTATTATTGTTGTTCTTATCATTATATCAGCAATTTGCTCACTGTTTAGCTGTACTTCTCTAAAAATTGCAACACAAAGATGTCCTTTAGTAGGTGAATGGATAACTGTGGTATATCTAGACAATGAAATATTATTCAACACTAAAAATAAATGAGTTATCAAGCCATGAAAAGACCTGGAAGCAACTTAAATGCATATTACTAAGTGAAAGAAGCCAGTCTGAAAGGGCTATGTACTGTCTGATTCTAAATGTATGACACGCTGGAAATGGCACAACTATGGAGACAAGAAAAAGATCAGCAGTTACCAGGGGTTAGTGGGCAGGGATAATGAACAAGCAGAACACAGAGAACTTTCAGGGCAGTGAAAGAGTGAATCTTAATGTAAACTATGAATTTGGGGTAATAATGAAGTATCAATGTAGGTTCATCAATTGTAACAAAGGGGCCACTTTGATAGCGGATATTGATAATGGGAAATATTATGCATATGTGGGGTATATAGGATATCTCTATACCTTCCTCTCAATTTTGCTGTGAACCTAACACTGCTCTAAAAAGGGTTTTTTTAGAAAAGAACATTTTCATGATTTGCTCAGTAATCATTCAGGAGCAGGTTGTTCAGTTTCCATGTAGTTGTGCAGCACTATTCACAACAGCAAAGACTTGGAACCAACCCAAATGTCCATCAATGATAGACTAGATAAAGAAAATGTGGCACATATACACCATGGAATACTATGCAGCCATAAAAAAGGATGAGTTCATGTCCTTTGCAGCGACATGGATGAAGCTGGAAACCATCATTCTCAGCAAACTAACACAGGAACAGAAAAACAATCACCACACGTTCTCACTCATAAGTGGGAGTTGAACAACGAGAACACATGGACACAAGGAGGGGAACATCACACACTGGGGCCTGTTGGGGACTAGGGGGCTAGGGGAGGGATAGCATTAGGAGAAATACCTAATGTAGATTACTGGTTGATGGATGCAGCAAACCACCATGGCAAATGTATACCTATGTAACAAACCTGCACGTTCTGCACATGTATTCCAGAACTTAAAGTATAATGACAAATAAAGAACACTTTAATATAATAAAACTATCATATACATATATTGAATACGTATATTTTCCCATTATTTTTCACCACGTGAAAAGTTAGGTATTAATATTTCCAGTTTAAAGATAATGATGCTGTGGTTCATAGAGACCACAGAACTTCACCAGGAGTGCCCAGTTTGAAAATTAGATCTAGTGTTGAACTCATATATTCCTGACACTGATACTAAAATACACTATATTCACTAAGTGAAATATATGTAATATACTATATTCACTAAGTGAAATATATATAATAAATATTCTAACCAAATAATGAGTAAACACACTGAAAAGAGTTAAAACTAGCAAAGGAAATGGCCCCTTAGTCCTTAAGGAGGAGTGTAGGGTGTAAGGAAGTAATTAGAGAAGCAGTCAGCTTTCATTGCACCTCAGAGCCTGAGAGAAACTGCAGAGTCTTAAACAGTAATGAGGCATCTGGTTCCAAGTCCTTAGCCAGTGGTCACTAAGCATGGCACAGAAAGCCCATGTACCGTCAGCCATCCCATACAATATCTATTTCAGAAGAAATGTATGCAGATAACTTTTTCTTCCTCACATGGAGATTTCTAAGAAAGCACAAAATGAAGCCAGATGCTGAAATGAAGGAACAGCCTTTCTCAGCAAGATTGGAACCAGCTGAATCTTCTAGGCCCTGGGCTCTGTTCACTGAGTTTATCAAGAGCATCCAGGAACCTGTGCCTTTCTCAGCAGGGAAGAGCAATCGATCCATGTGCAATGGAGACAAGATGATCAGAAGAGTCTCAGTGGTCCCCTTGCTTTAAAGATAACCCAAGACATCAGTCAAGTACTTTCACTCAGTGTCAGCGAAAGGCAAGACTTAGTTAAAATTGTGAGGAAGCCACTGTAGATCCTCCGTGTGCCCCTCATCCCATGTTTCAGATTCTTCTTGCTGGGAAAGTCCCATTTCCCCTTCCCCTTGCTGGCCAGCTTTCTCCAGCTGCCTCTTTGCTCCAGCTGCATATATTTTTTTAATCATTTACACCTCAGGGTAAAAACAAAAGGCTTTGTTCCGGGGTATACTTGCTTTTGAATCTTCATCTCTAATTGGTGACTGAGAGACACAGTCACCTCCTCAAGGCAACTGTGGGAAGACAGAGGAGGAGATTTGTGCAGAAGAAGCTAAAGGTCCTTCCCAGGCCTATGAAGTCTCAGGGCTGAGGCCACTTACTCCTAAGCTGCAGGACAAAGTGGGCAATTCCCCTTTCACTCATCAGCTGTCAGCTCCAAATTACACCATTTACTAGCTGAGGATTTTGAGGAAGGAAATTTTGTGGCTACCTGGTCAGCGGGGGAAAAAAAGTCCCATTGAAGTAGGTGGGTTGTTTACTAGCCACAAGAGGAAATTAAAATCTGTTGCTACTGAAACATGAAGCTGTGCTATTTTTAGGCCAGAAGTAATGAAAGCAGAAGTAGAAGAAAAACCAACACAAATTATTAGATTTTATAATTAAATAAAATATTTCAACCTTAGACCTTTCTGCAGAAGCTAAGACCTGAGAATAAAAGCAGTCTGAGCCCTTTTTTTTTAAACTTTTAACCATAAAAGTAGAGATTATTTGGTTAATGGATTCCTCAAGAACAGAAAGTGCAGTAGGGGTAAGGAGGGAGATGAGGGACTCTTTCTTTTACCTACTAGCATGCAGTGGCCTTGAATGCAAAGATTGTGCATTATTCACCTTCGTATAATCAGTGTTTGGCATATAGGGGCTCATGGATATTGCAAAGGTTTTAACTTGGTTGTCAACTACAGTCTATTCATAGTTACTACGGGGTGTTATGTGTTGAGGATTCCAAGGCTCAGAGGAAAACAATGCTGCAATCTATTAGTGCTGTCTTCCATGGAACGGGGGGCAGAGGGTGGAGGATGGGGCTGCAGAATTTACCATCCCTTTAGTGAAGAGTGAATAAATTTGCTTTTGTTGGGAAGGATGTGAAGAAAATTTTAGCAATGTAAGAATTTATGTTTAGGGGACTTCTCTGCAGAAATAAATAATCATCTGGCAATGCTATCTCAGCGTCTGACCAATTCTTGTCCCCACCTCCAAAAAAGAAAAACCTCAGGCAGGGGAGTCAACATTTCTGTTTATTAGTGAGCCACAGGACCAAAGCTAAGTGTCATCTGCACAGGTGTTTATTTGATAACCAGGGAGTACGGCTAGAAGACCAGAGCTAGTAGTGGGACCTAAAGTGAATAAAGACCGCAGAAAGGTTTTATTCATAGCTATCTTCTTTTGGTTATAAATCCTCAATAAGACCATAGTGTTATAATGAAAGTTTAGTGGAATTAAACTTCGGCATCTCAAAATTATGTTATAGAGCCAAGATGGCCAAATAGGAACAGCTCTGGTCTACAGCTCCCAGCGTGAGCGACGCAGAAGACGGGTGACTTCTGCATTTCCATCTGAGCTTTGAAGAGAGCAGTGGTTCTCCCAGCACACAGCTGGAGATCTGAGAACGGGCAGACTGCCTCCTGAAGTGGGTCCCTGACCCCTGACCCCAGAGAAGCCTAACTGGGAGGCACCCCCAGTAAGGGCAGACTGACACCTCACATGGCCAGGTACTCCTCTGAGACAAAACTTCCAGAGGAACGATCAGACAGCAGCATTTGCTGTTCACGAAAATACGCGGTTCTGCAGCCACCACTGCTGTTACCCATGCAAACAGGGTCTGGAGTGGTCCTCTAGCAAACTCCAACAGACCTGCAGCTGAGGGTGCTGTCTGTTAGAATTTCTAACAAACAGAAAGGACATCCACACCAAAAACCCATCTGTTCATCACCATCATCAAAGATCAAAAGTAGATAAAATCACAAAGACAGGGAAAAAACAGAGCAGAAAAACTGGAAACTCTAAAAAGCAGAGTGGCTGTCCTCCTCCAAAGGAACGCAGTTCCTCACCAGCAACAGAACAAAGCTGGATGGAGAATGACTTTGATGAGTTGAGAGAAGAAGGCTTCAGACGATCAAACTACTCCGAGCTACAGGAGGAAATTCAAACCAAAGGCAAAGAAGTTGAAAACTTTGAAAAAAATTTAGACGAATGTATAACTAGAATAACCAATACAGAGAAGCGCTAAAAGGAGCTGATGGAGCTGAAAGCCAAGGCTCAAGAACTACGTGAAGAATGCAGAAGCCTCAGGAGCCGATGCGATCAACTGGAAGAAAGGGTATCAGTGATGGAAGATGAAATGAATGAAATGAAGCGAGAAGGGAAGTTTAGAGAAAAAAGAATAAAAAGAAATGAACAAAGCCTCCAAGAAATATGGGACTATGTGAAAAGACCAAATCTACATCTGATTGGTGTATCTGAAAGTGATGGGGAGAATGGAACCAAGTTGGAAAACACTCTGCAGGATATTATCCAGGAGAACTTCCCCAGTCTAGCAAGGCAGGCCAACATTCAGATTCAGGAAATACAGAGAACTCCACAAAGATACTCCTCGAGAAAAGCAACTCCAAGACACATAATTGTCAGATTCACCAAAGTTGAAATGAAGGAAAAAATGTTAAGGGCAGCCAGAGAGAAAGGTCGGGTTACCCACAAAGGGAAGCCCATCAGACTAACAGCAGATCTCTCGGCAAAAACTCTACAAGCCAGAAGAGAGTGGGGGCCAATATTCAACATTCTTAAAGAAAATAATTTTCAACCAAGAATTTCATATCCAGCCAAACTAAGCTTCATAAGTGAAGGAGAAATAAAATCCTTTACAGACAAGCAAATGCTGAGCGATTTTGTCACCACCAGGCCTGCCCTAAAAGAGCTTCTGAAGGAAGCGCTAAACATGGAAAGGAACAACGGGTACCAGCCACTGCAAAATCATGCCAAATTGTAAAGACCATCAAGGCTAGGAAGAAAATGCATCACCTAATGAGCAAAATAACCAGCTAACATCAAAATGACAGGATAAAATTCACACATAACAATATTAACTTTAAATGTAAATGGACTAAATGCTCCAATTAAAAGACACAGACTGGCAAATTGGATAAAGAGTCAAGACCCATCAGTGTGCTGTATTCAGGAAACCCATCTCACTTGCAGAGACACACATAGGCTCAAAATAAAGGGATGGAGGAAGATCTACCAAGTAAATGGAAAACAAAAAAAGGCAGGGGTTGCAATCCTAGTCTCTGATTAAACAGACTTTAAACCAACAAAGATCAAAAGAGACAAAGAAGGCCATTACATAATGGTACACGGATCAATTCAACAAGAAGAGCTAACTATCCTAAATATATATGCACACAATACAGGAGCACCCAGTTTCATAAAGCAAGTCCTGAGTGACCTACAAAGAGACTTAGACTCCCACACAATAATAATGGGAGACTTTAACACCCCACTGTCAACAATAAACAGATCAACGAGACAGAAAGTTACTAAGGATACCCAGGAATTGAACTCAGCTCTGTACCAAGTGGACCTAATAGACATCTACAGAACTCTCCACCCCAAATCAACAGAATATACATTTTTTTCAGCACCGCACCACACCTATTCCAAAACTGACCACATACTTGGAAGTAAAGCTCTCCTCAGCAAATGTAAAAGAACAGAAATTATAACAAACTGTCTCTCAGACCACAATGCAATCAAACTAGAACTCAGGATTAAGAAACTCACTCAAAATCGCTCAGTTACATGGAAACTGAACAACCTGCTCCTGAATGACTACTGGGTACGTAACGAAATGAAGCAGAAATAAAGATGTTCTTTGAAACCACGAGAACTAAGACACAGCATACCAGAATCTCTGGGACACATTCAAAGCAGTGTGTAGAGGGAAATTGATAGCACTAAATACCCACAAGAGAAAGCAGGAAAGATCTAAAATTGACACCCTAACATCACAATTAAAAGAACCAGAAAAGCAAGAGCAAACACATTCAAAAGCTAGCAGAAGGCAAGAACTAATTAAAATCAGAGCAGAACTGAAGGAAATAGAGACACAAAAAACCCTTCAAAAAATTAATGAATCCAGGAGCTGGTTTTTTGAAAAGATCAACAAAATTGATAGACCGCTAGCAAGACTAATAAAGAAGAAAAGAGAGAAGAATCAAATAGACGCAAGAAAAAATGATAAAGGGGATATCACCACTGATCCCACAGAAATACAAACTACCATCAGAGAATATTACAAACACCTCTATGCAAATAAACTAGAAAATCTAGAAGAAATGGATAAATTCCTCGACACATACACTCT
Source organism: Pan paniscus (assembly GCF_029289425.2). NCBI lineage: Eukaryota > Metazoa > Chordata > Mammalia > Primates > Hominidae > Pan > Pan paniscus. The sequence continues at coordinate 126,348,270 of NC_073249.2, forward strand.
CCCAAGACTACACCAGGAAGAAGTTGAATCTCTGAATAGACCAATAACAGGCTCTGAAATTGTGGCAATAATCAATAGCTTACCAACCAAAAAGAGTCCAGGACCAGATGGATTTACAGCCAAATTCTACCAGAGGTACAAGAAGGAATTGGTACCATTCCTTCTGAAACTATTCCAATCAATAGAAAAAGAGGGAATCCTCCCTAACTCATTTTATGAGGCCAGCATCATCCTGATACCAAAGCTGGGCAGAGACACAACCAAAAAAGAGAATTTTAGACCAATATCCTTGATGAACACTAATGCAAAAATCCTCAATAAAATACTGGCAAACCAAATCCAGCAGCACATCAAAAAGCTTATCCACCATGATCAAGTGGACTTCATCCCAGGGATGCAAGGCAGGTTCAATATATGCAAATCAATAAATATAATCCAGCATATAAACAGAACCAAAGACAAAAATCACATGATTATCTCAATACATGCAGAAAAGGCCTTTGACAAAATTCAACAACTCTTCATGCTAAAAACTCTCAATAAATTAGGTATTGATGGGACATATCTCAAAATAATAGGAGCTATCTATGACAAACCCACAGCCAATATCATACTGAATGGGCAAAAACTGGAAGCATTCCCTTTGAAAACTGGCACAAGACAGGGATGCCCTCTCTCACCACTCCTATTCAACATAGTGTTGGAAGTTCTGGCCAGGACCATTAGGCAGGAGAAGGAAATAAAGGGTATTCAATTAGGAAAAGAGGAAGTCAAACTGTCCCTGTTTGTAGATGACATGATTGTATTATCTAGAAAACCCCATTGTCTCAGCCCAAAATCTCCTTAAGCTGATAAGCAACTTCAGCAAAGGCTCAGGATACAAAATCGATGTGCAAAAATCACAAGCATTCTTATACACCAATAGCAGACAAACAGAGAGCCAAATCATGAGGGAACTCCCATTCACAATTGCTTCAAAGAGAATAAAATACCTAGAAATCCAACTTACAAGGGATGTGAAGGACCTCTTCAAGGAGAACTACAAAACACTGCTCAATGAAATAAAAAAGGATACAAACAAATGGAAGAACATTCCATGCTCATGGGTAGGAAGAATCAATATTGTGAAAATGGCCATACTGCCCAAGGTAATTTATAGAATCAATGCCATCCCCATCAAGCTACCAATGACTTTCTTCCCTGAATTGGAAAAAACTACTTTAAAGTTCATATGGAACCAAAAAAGAGCCTATATCGCCAAGTCAATCCTAAACCAAAAGAACAAAGCTGGAGGCATCAGGCTACCTGACTTCAAACTATACTACAAGGCTACAGTAACCAAAACAGCATGGAACTGGTACCAAAACAGAGATATAGATCAATGGAACAGAACAGAGCCCTCAGAAATAACGTCACATATCTACAACTATCTGATCTTTGACAAACCTGACAAAAACAAGAAATGGGGAAAGGATTCTCTATTTAATAAATGGTGCTGGGAAAACTGACTAGCCATATGTAGAAAGCTGAAACTGGATCCCTTCCTTACACCTTATACAAAAATTAATTCAAGATGAATTAAAGACTTAAACGTTAGACCTAAAACCATAAAAACCCTAGAAGAAAACCTAGGCAATACCATTCAGGACATAGGCATGGACAAGGACTTCATGTCTAAAACACCAAAAGCAATGGCAACAAAAGCCAAAATTGACAAATGGGATCTAATTAAACTAAAGAGCTTCTGCACAGCAAAAGAAATTACCATCAGAGTGAACAGGCAACCTACAAAATGGGAGAAAATTTTCGCAACCTACTCATCTGACAAAGGGCTAATATCCAGAATCTACAATGAACTCCAACAAATTCACAAGAAAAAAACAAACAACCCCATCAAAAAGTGGGCAAAGGACATGAACAGTCACTTCTCAAAAGAAAACATTTATGCAGCCAAAAAACACATGAAAAAATGATCACCATCACTGGCCGTCAGAGAAATGCAAATCAAAACCACAATGAGATACCATCTCACACCAGTTAGAATGGCAATCATTTAAAAATCAGGAAACAACAGGTGCTGGAGAGCATGTGGAGAAATAGGAACACTTTTACACTGTTGGTGGGACTGTAAACTAGTTCAACCATTGTGGAAGTCAGTGTGGCGATTTCTCAGGGATCTAGAACTAGAAATACCATTTGACCCAGCCATCCCATTACTGGGTATATACCCAAAGGACTATAAATCATGCTGCTATAAAGACACATGCACACGTATGTTTATTGCGGCATTATTCACAATAGCAAAGACTTGGAACCAACCCAAATGTCCAACAATGATAGACTGGATTAAGAAAATGTGGCACATATACACCATGGAATACTATGCAGCCATAAAAAATGATGAGTTCATGTCCTTTGTAGGGACATGGATGAAATTGGAAATCATCATTCTCAGTAAACTATCGCAAGAACAAAAAACCAAACACTGCATATTCTCACTCAAAGGTGGGAATTGAACAATAAGAACACATGGACACAGGAAGGGGAACATCACACTCTGGGGACTGTTGTGGGGTGGGGGGAGGGGGGAGGGATAGCATTAGGAGATATACCTAATGCTAAATGATGAGTCAATGGGTGCAGCACACCAGCATGGCACATGTATACATATGTAACTAACCTGCACATTGTGCACATGTACCCTAAAACTTAAAGTATAATAATAATAAAATAAAATAAAAATTTTTTAAAAAGAAATTAACAAAAAAAATTATGTTATAAATTGCATTCACCTTCAATCAAAAGGGCCTGACACCTGAAGGCTGTCAATTAAACAATAGCAGTGGCAGCAGATAATGGTGCACGTCGAGTGTACGGACCAAAAATTTTGAATGGCAAAGAGATTTCCGAGACAAGAACAACTTGGTTTATTCTTCCTCTAAGATCACTCCAGTTACAAAGTAAACTCACTGTAAGAAATTTAATTTCTTTTTCCTAACAAAAGGATGATTGGTAGCACCCAAATGAACAAGGGAATTCAGGAAGAGGAAACGATAAATGAGCCTTCCTCTGCTCAAAGGAGATATTTAAACTCTTGAGTTTAGCCCACAGGATGGGCCTGTTTCCCATCTCTATACACACACTGCAGTCTTGGAGTCCAGTAGGGTGCAATTGCCAATGATTTCCATATGCATTAGACATGAAGCACTGTGAAGCTGCCAAACACTTTCAGTGTAACAGGCATATACACCTTCCTTCAAAATGATAGTGCTATAAAAACCATTCTCACACGGTCATGAAGCCTTTGTTAAATGCTAGAAAACCGTAAACTTTTCTGCCTCTCAACCACTTTCTAGATTTGGAGAGGAAGAAAAAAACAAAAAGAAACAGATAATGAGGAGTAGGAAACTTGTCAGGAAAGATTTCATAGAAGGGATAACCCTTGAGCTGAGACTTGCAAGGTGAGTAAATATTCTCCTGGAATTTTGGAAGAAAGGACAATCTGAGCAAAGATTTGGAGGTGAGAAACAGCCAGACATATAAGATTCACATCTTCCACATTATTTTCATTCTCTGGAATAAGCTTATAATTTGGGATGAAAGCATTAGAGCCTGCTCTATTTAAATGGTTTTTCTCACCTACTTGCTTCCCAGTGGCTGGTCAGACAGATCCATTCTAAGAATATCCACCCTCAGCAAAGAGAAGCCTCAGAGTTTTAATGGAAGAGATAACATGATCAGAGTTGTGCTTTAGAAAGATCACTCGGGCAGCAGTGAGGAGGATGAAGGGGAGAAAGACAATTTGGAGTGAAATGAAATAGCCCAAAACATAGCAAGAAAAGTTGGTAGCCTGAACTAAGATTATGTGGGGAACTTGAGTAGGCTGATTATTCCTCTTTCCTGCAAACTGATGTTTTTAAAATATTTGCTCAACATTTGTTCATAGAAGGAGCTGGTTGCTAGTCCCCACTCACAAAATCAGAGCCCTACATTATCCAGAACCCATTTGCTTCCTAATGCAGTTTAGTAACTATTGGCTGCAACTGAAGCAGGCCCCATGAAGGTTTCAGCCCTCACCCAAAGGCTTTTCAGTGTACTTCTTTCAATCAATGCAGTATCCTCCTTTGAAGGCTGTTGGTATATACAAGAGGTACAATGGTCTGTAAGCACCACTTATAGATTAGCATCCCAAGCTCCTAGCTGGCACGACCTTACCCCTTGGTCTGCCTTTGCTTGAATTAAAGCATAAAGAACATTTGGCCAGGTGCGGTGGCTCACGCCTGTAATCCCAGCACTTTGGGAGGCCAAGGCGAGCGGATCACAAGGTCAGGAGATTGAGGCCATCTTGGCCAACATGGTGAAACCCCATCTCTACTAAAAATACAAAAATTAGCTGGGCGTGGTGGTGCATGCCTATAGTCCCAGCTACTTGGGAGGCTGAGGCAGGAGAATCGCTTGAACCCAGGAGGTGGAGGTTGCAGCGAGACGAGATCACGCCAGTGCACTCCAGCCTGGGGACAGAATGAGACTCTGTCTCAAAAAAAAAAAGAAAAAAAGAAAAAAAAAGAACATTTAGGTAGGAGAAAATTGATACAGGCACTATTTTTAAAAGTATGATCTATATGGCCCAGTGACTATAAAGCAGGAGATAAGGCAGAGGAAAGCAAAGTCAGCAATGGACACTGAGAAAGAAGAATTGGAAAATAGAAGAAACTTGAAACAGATGGACTTAAAAGTTGCATTAGACAGGGTTGATTAATCGCTCCCAAATCTCAATGGCTTAACATATAAAATTCTCACTTATACAAAATCCAATGTAATTCCTAGTAGGAAGGGCTTCTTGAGAGGCTCCCCTCAAAGTGATGACTCATAGACCCAGACTCCTTCCACCTTGTGGCTCTGCCATCTCATGGTTTCAAAGTTGTCCAGGTACCACCCTGTCAGCAGATGTTTAGAGTATCATGCATACTCAGATACAATGCACACACTTCCTCTCACATTCCATGGGCAGCTGCTTGTCATGAAACCCACCTAGACATGCAAGGGAGTCAGAAAGTTAGTCCCTGTCTGGGCACTGCTGTCCAACAACTCTACACCAGGGAGGGGATCACAAATTTGGTCATCACCCAGCCGACTCTGTCACAGAGTCGAGAGAAGAGAAAGTTTCAACACATGAGTGACTATTACATTTAAAATTTTATTATTCAACAAATGAATGGATAAACAAAATGCAGTCTACACACAATATGCAATATTATTCAGCCTTAAAAAGGAAGGAAATTCTGACACATACTAAAACATGGATGAATCTTGAAGAATTGTGCTAAATGAAACAAGCTAGTCACAAAAAGACAAATATTGTATGATTTCACTTATATAAGGTACCTAGAGTAGTCAAATTTAGGGAGACAGAAAGTAGAATGGTGGTCAACAGGGGAAAGGGGGTGAGGGAATAGGGAGTTATTGTTTAATAAGTACAGAGTTTCAGTTGAGGAATATGAAAAAGTTCTGGAGATGGATGGTGGGGATGGTTGCACAACCAAGTGAACGCACTTAATGTCACAGAACTGTACATTAAGATGGTAAAAATGCTAAACTTCACATGTATATTTATCATAATGAATTTTTAAAAACTTTTTATGAATATGTTTAACCCTCTGTTACAATATCTACTATCTAATATTTATTGGCCATAAATCCTTCCAGGATAAGGTCATACCTAAATAGATAACACCTAACTTTTTAATTTTTTCATATGTTATCTGCTTTAACTAAATGAATAGTCGCAGAATAATTTGTCTCCAACTTGATTTCCAACTCTTGTGGAGACTAAATACCACAGGTTTTCAGGTCTAGATGTAAAAGACAACTGGATTTCTTTAAAGCTTTGCCTTGTTCCATCATGCCTGGATTAAATACCCCAAATTCTTGACAAGTTGGTCCAGCACAAAAAAAGTAGATCAGAATGTCAGTGGAAGAAAAGCATGGGAGCAGATCATATATACACAATATCAAACTTCTTTTTCTCATATATATGATATATATTTACTTATTAATACATGTATCACTTAAAAAGTTAACTGTAATCTACTGTAAGCATTGTGATTACAAGAGCTGGTTGCTTTATTCTGTATATTTGCCTTCTATTTCCAAAATGTAGTTCATATGTGTATATTACCTTTCCAATCCACTTGTCTAAAAAGCTGTTAGGTTGCTGCAAAAGTAATTATGGGTTTTGCCATTAAAAGTAATAGCAAAAACCGCAATTACTTTTGTACCAACCTAATATATAGTGCTCAGGCTTTGAGACTGTTGGTATTGTTAATGCTGGGGAAAAACTTTTAGCATATACATAAGGGTTAATCTCTGAGATACATCTTTCCTCCAGAGATTTTCTATCTAAAAAAAATTTTAAGTATATTTGACGCCTTCTAACCTGAGCCTGCTTAATCCTTCTATAGGCTTAGTTGACCTCGTAATTTAACATTTTTCAGAGGAATAGAAGACCTCTTGCTAAGAAACATGCCACATAAACAACTTTTTTAGTGATTTTAACCTTCCTAACAAATATTTCTGTTATAGAGGGGACAGAGGAAGTGACAGGATGTCCAAGTAAAATATGCAACGATGGCAAGAAATACATTTATGAAACTGTCCCCAAAGTCCTGACAAACACAATATTTGTGTTCTTCAACATTTTCGCCCTTCATTCCTCTGACTCTTTTGTTTTGATTTCCTTGTTTGTCTGTTCTTCTTTAGCCATCTCTGCAGCATCTTTTCAGACAGTCATTGGGCAAAAGGGAACATGAACTCATTGCTCCTCTCCTAAAAACAAAAGTGCCTGGTATTAAGTAAGCACTTAATAACTCAAAAAAACACAAAAAACAAAAACAAAAACAGAGCCAAGACTGAAGACTACAAAGGCAGCCATTACAGTAGCAATGTAGAGATTAGCTGTTCAGTAGACTCCTCTTTCAGAGAGACTTCAATGGGACCAAATTTGTAGAACCTTAAGGAGGAGCTGAAACAGAGTAATTCATTTTTATTATCATCTTTGAGTAAGGGGAAAAAATTATAAATTTAATAAGACTCTTTGTTTTATACATTTTTTAAACACTAAAGTTCATATAATTGGAATACAAAACTTCTTTGGGTTCTTGTCGGATTTGATCACACCTTTTTCTTTAATTGTTTCTTACATAAGCATTGTAGCTTATATACTCCAAAGTGACTTATAATCCTAGAGTAGCAGAATCATGTTTTATCACTTTTCTTATATCATGGTCAGAGTTAAGCACTTTTCCAGGTACTGGTAGTTGCTTTATACATACATATCAATTCATTTTTTAATCAAAGAAATAAATGTGCTTGTAAAAGAAAAACAAAAATATTTTTAAAGCCTAAAAGACTTTTGTAGAAAAATAACACAGTTCTGTTTGAACATCCCCTATTCCCTACCCACCCTTGACTGAGGCAACTACTTTGAGTTCTTACAGCCATTTCTTCTAGTATTTCTTTCTATATTACTTTCCAATATGTGTGTTATTTCTTGATTTATTAAATATACATCTTCTCTATTGATTTTTTTTGCATTTAATGCCCTTACACCATCATTGCTCACACACTCAGTTCCCCTGTCCCCTTATCCCAATAAAGTCATATCATGATTTATGGTAAAGTAGATAATCAATAGTTGTACTACAATAATGATGTAAGTGTTATTCACTGCTGAGCCAAACAGTATGTAAGAATTATACTTTCCTTTATCAACAATCTGTTTCATTTTTTTTTTCATTTTCAAAGTTTTCTCCATGACTAATTATTCCATCACATCTGTGATGTGTTTGTCTATATTATTTTTCAAGAGCCTTTTTCTTTCTTTCCCCTAGAGCTCTCCCTTCTGGGCTTTTGCATGCTGTAGCACAGTTTTCATTCTGATACTTCCTTCCCTTGGCTACTGTTCCTTAGCTAGCCATTTCCCAAGCCTTGTCTTTCTCTTCCTTGTTTTACATATTCCCCAAAAGCTTTCTGTGACAGGAAGCATGAGAGTTACATTTTTTTGAGCTCTTGTATGTGCAAAAATGGATTGTTTTTCCACACTCGATACCTGAGTGTGAATGAACCAATGAATGGATATGGACATAGCATGTGTAAAGGCCCAGAGGAAAGAAAGCATTGCACATTTGTGGAATGGTGAAAGAGAAGAATAACAGGCTTGTATCAACTGAACAAACAATAAGAAAGTGGACTGCACCATTATTTTCATAAGAAGGCTATTTAAAAATGACAGCAAAAGAAATAACTTTGCTTGAATATTATTTCAATAAATTACAAAAGCTAAGGATCCTCTAGAAGAGCACAGGGTTGTCTTATCTACATAGCTGCACTGAGTTACAGACAATATCATCAATGATTTTATAATCTATATTTTAAAATTCTAACAGCAGCAAGATGCTGCGAGGAAAAATTATTCACAGATACATTTTCTTTCTGCCTTCTAGCAATTTCTCCTATAATATCTATGTGAGGTCATTGAGGCTATTAGGTCATATGGTAGTTTCCAAACTTGACTGAGCATCAGAATTACCAGGGGGAGCTTTAAAAAAAAAAAAAGAAAGAAAAAATATCAAGTTCCAGTTCTTATTCCAGATCTACAGACTGAGAAGCTCATTTGGCTAGAGTTTGGGAGTAGGAATAGGGGATAAGTGGGAAAGGATCTGAGATGTTTGTGGGATTGCCAGTGAATGGAAGCTCACCTCTCTTGCACAGTCTCAGAGTCCAGCAACCCTGAATATGTTATTCAGGGGCAGAGGCTATGCCTTGTACAGCACTGTATCCAATGCCCAGAACTCTCTCTGGCCAAAGGCACACACTCAATAAACTTATGCTAAATTAAAGAAGGGTTGACACTCTTCACCTTAAACTGTAAATGCTGATTATATACCTGCTCCCACATCCTGCCATCCTTAACGAGCCTGCAAGATGCTTAAGTTCCTGAACAATATCCTTTATATTAGCACACCAAAGTAAAATACAAAAAGTGTAAATACATGCAAGCAATAAATATAATAAGGAAGTTATTGAAATATATAAGAAATATAGTATATAAACTTACTATCAATTTTAACTAGCTTTCTTTCTGATATCAAAGCCATAAGCCAAGGCCTGTTGTGTTTTTGTTTGCTTGTTTGTTTTAAGAAAATGTAAGAGAAAATAAAATGTCAAGACTGGAGATAAGATTGAGAGGTCGGGAGAAAGAATCAGTCAAAGACCTCCAGAAAACTGCTCCATGCTGAAGCACTATTGCATCGGACAGAGGAAGAGTCCTGTTAAAAGGAGATTTTGCAATGTTTTTATTATAAAACTGTTCCTTAGAAGCATATAGTCTCCGTTGGATTTTTGAATAAATAAATGTTTATATGATGTGAACTGTATCCAACTATTATTTGCAAGAGATAATAAAGAGCTGACTAATACCATCTTTAGCAAGGACATTGAAAACATCCTCATCCAGGAAGACAATGCTTAAGAGGGCAAATTTAACCAATGAGGTGCCGTGTTTTTTAAAAAAAAGAGTCAAATGATAATAATTAATAACAAGCTTCAAAGCAATTTTCCCCAAAATATAAAATTCAAGAACTAAAATTCAAGAATGTTAAGTTTCCTACGTCTAACAAAATGAAATATTTTATCTTGTGCATCATGCTATGCAAATATATAAAAGCTCCCACGCACATAATTTTTAGTGTGTAAGTCTCATATGAAGGCAGATTTTTGTGGTAAGTAATTTTTCATCTATTTCTTTGGAAAGGAAATGGAAATTGTCAAAATAGCCTATGGTCATTTTTTTCCTTTCAATTTCTAAATTTTTTTCTGATTATTAAAATAATATGTTTATTCATAAAGTACATACAAGTGTAAAAGAACAGGAAAAAAATTAGCCATTAATATCTTGCCATATTTTATCTTTTTAAATTCTTTACATAACTGAAATCTAGTATATAAATTTAGTATCTTGACTTTTTTCCACTTACCATCTTTGTGAATATATTTAGACCTGTTTCTGATTGCTTTCCTATTATACATCCCTAGAAGAATAAATAGGGTGTAAACATTTGAAAGACTTTAAAGTATACTGCCAAATTGCTTTCCAGAAATTTTGTACCCATTTGATAAGGATGCTCATTCTGTCTCACTCTGCTTAGCACTTGATTTAAAGAAAACTGTTCTTTGCTAATGTAAAAGACAAAAATGTAGTTTTCTTTTTGTTTTAATTTGTACTTCTTTGAGTCCTAGTGAGATCATTTACATTTACTGGATTGTTACATTTTTATTATGTGAATGGAAGATTCACGTCCTTTGCCCATTTACCTCCCAAGGTCTTGCTGCTTTAAAAAAATCATTTTGTATGAGTTATTAATAGATTAAAATCATACATCCGTCTATCATACTTCTTGCAAAAACCACTTTCTTCATTCTAAGTTACACTGATGGGAAGTTGAACTGATGAGAAAACATTACTTTTATAACAGCTTTTAAAAAAATAAAGAAGGGAGCCAAGATGGCCAAATAGGAACAGCTGCAGTCTACAGCTGCAAGCATGAGCAATGCAGAAGATGGGTGATTTCTGCATTTCCAACAGAGGTACCTGGTTCATCTCACTGGGGAGTGTCATACAGTGGGTGCAGGACAGTGGGTACAGTGCACCACGCATGAGCCGAAGCAGGGCAAGGCATCACCTCACCCAGGAAGCACAAGGGGTCAGGGAATTCCCTTTCCTAGTCAAAGAAAGGGATGACAGACGGCACCTGGAAAATCAGGTCACTCCCAACCTAATACTGCGCTTTTCCAATGGTCTTAGCAAAGGGCACACCAGGAGATTATATCATGCGCCTGGCTCAGAGGGTCCTACGCCCACAGAGCCTCACTCATTGCTAGCACAGCAAGGCGGCAGCAAGCCTGGGGGAGGGGTGCCTGCCATTGCTGAGGCTTGAGTAGGTAAACAAAGAGGCCAGGAAGCTCGAACTGGGTGGAGCCCATGGCAGCTCAAGGAGGCCTACCGGCCTGTGTAGACTTTTTTCCGGAGGCAGGGCATAGCCAAACAAAAGGAGGCAGAAACCACTGCAGACTTAAATGTCCCTGTCTGACAGCTTTGAAGAGAGTAGTGGTTCTGCCAGCACACAGCTGGAGATCTGAGAACAGACAGACTGCCTCCTCAAGTGGGTCCCTGACCCCCAAGTAGCCTAACTGGGAGGCACCCCCCAGTAGGGGCAGACTGACACCTCACACTGCTGGGTACTCCTCTGAGACAAAACTTCCAGAGGAACGATCAGGCAGCAACATTTGCTGTTCACCAATATCCACTGTTCTGCAGCCTCTGCTGGTGATACCCAGGCAAACAGGGTCTGGAGTGGACCTCCAGCAAGCTCCAACAGACCTGCAGCTGAGGGTTCTGACTGTTAGAAGGAAAACTAACAAACAGAAAGGACATCCACACCAAAACCCCATCTGTACGTCACCATCATCAAAGACCAAAGGTAGATAAAACCACAAAGATGGGGAAAAAACAGAGCAGAAAAACTGGAAACTCTAAAAATCAGAGCACCTCTCCTCCTCCAAAGGAACGCAGCTCCTCACCAGCAACAGAACAAAGCTGGACGGAAAATGATTTTGACGAGTTGAGAGAAGAAGGCTTCAGATGATCAAGCTACTCCGAGCTAAAGGAGGAAGTTCAAACCCAAGGCAAAGAAGTTAAAAACCTTGCAAAAAAATTAGATGGATGGCTAACTAGAATAACAAATGCAGAGAAGTCCTTAAAGGACCTGATGGAGCTGAAAACCATGGCATGAGAACTACGTGACAAATGCACAAGCCTCAGTAGACGATTCGATCAACTGGAATAAAGGGTATCAGTGATGGAAGATCAAATGAATGAAATGAAGCGAGAACAGAAGTTTAGAGAAAAAAGAATGAAAAGAAACAAACAAAGCCTCCAAGAAATATAGGACTATGTGAAAAGACCAAATCTACGTCTGATTGGTGTACCTGAAAGTGACGGGGAGAATGGAACCAAGTTGGAAAACACTCTGCAGGATATTATCAAGGAGAACTTCCCCAGTCTAGCAAGGCAGGCCAACATTCAAATTCAGGAAATACAGAGAATGCCACAAAGATACTCCTCGAGAAGAGCAACTCCAAGACACATAATTGTCAGATTCACCAAAGTTGAAATGAAGGAAAAAATGTTAAGGGCAGCCAGAGAGAAAGGTCGGGTTACCCACAAAGGGAAGCTCATCAGACTAACAGCGTATCTCTCGGCAGAAACTCTGCAAGCCAGAAGAGAGTGGGGGCCAATATTCAACATTCTTAAAGAAAAGAATTTTCAACCCAGAATTTCATTTCCAGCCAAACTAAGCTTCATAAGTGAAGGAGAAATAAAATCCTTTACAGACAAGCAAATGCTGAGAGATTTTGTCACCACCAGGCCTGCCCGAAAAGAGCTCCTGAAGGAAGCACTAAATATGGAAAGGAAAAACCGCTACCAGCCACTGCAAAAACATGCCCAATTGTAAAGGCCTATTGAGGCTAGGAAGAAACTGCATCAACTAACGAGCAAAATAACCAGCTAACATCATAATGACAGGATAAAATTCACACATAACAATATTAACCTTAAATGTAAATGGACTAAGTGCCCCAATTAAAAGACACAGACTGGCAAATTGGATAAAGAGTCAAGACCCATCAGTGTGCTGTATTCAGGAAACCCATCTCACGTGCAGAGACACACAAAGGCTCAAAATAAAGGGATGGAGGAAGATCTACCAAGCAAATGGAAAACAAAAAAAGGCAGGGGTTGCAATCCTAGTCTCTGATAAAACAGACTTTAAACCAACAAAGATCAAAAGAGACAAAGAAGGCCATCACATAATGGCAAAGGGATAAATTCAACAAGAAGAGCTAACTATCCTAAATATACATGCACCCAATACAGGAGCACCCAGATTCATAAAGCAAGTCCTGAGTAACCTACAAAGAGACTTAGACTCCCACACAATAATAATGGGAGACTTTAACACCCCACTGTCAACATTAAACAGATCCATGAGACAGAAAGTTAACAAGGAATTGAACTCAGCTCTGCACCAAGAAGACCTAATAGACATCTACAGAACTCTCTCCACCCCAAATCAACAGAATATACATTCTTTTCAGCACCACACCGCACCTATTCCAAAATTGATCACATACTTGGAAGTAAAGCACCCCTCAGCAAATGTAAAGGAATGGAAATAATAAAAAACTGTCTCTCAGACCACAGTGCAATCAAACTAGGACTCAGGATTAAGAAACTCACTCAAAACCGCTCAACTACATGGAAATTGAGCAACCTGCTCCTGAATGACTACTGGGTACATAATGAAATGAAGGCAGAAATAAAGATGTTCTTTGAAACCAATGAGAACAAAGACAGAACATAACAGAATCTCTGGGACATATTCAAAGCATTGTGTAGAGGGAAATTTATAGCACTAAATGCCCACAAGAGAAAGCAGGAAAGATCTAAAATTGACACCCTAACATCACAATTAAAAGAACCAGAGAAGCAAGAGCAAACACATTCAAAACCAAGCAAAGGCAAGAAATAACTAAGATCAGAGCAGAACTGAAGGAAATAGAGACACAAAAAACCCTTCAAAAAGTCAATGAATCCAGGAGCTGGTTTTTTGAAAAGATCAACGAAACTGATAGACTGCTAGCAAGACTAACAAAGAAGAAAAGAGAGAAGAATCAAATAAACACAATAAAAAATGATAAAGGGGATATCACCACCAATCCCACAGAAATACAAACTACCATCAGAGAATACTACAACCATCTCTACGCAAATAAACTAGAAAATCTAGAAGAAATGGATAAATTCCTCGACACATACACATTTCCAAGACTAAACCAGGAAGAAGTTGAATCTCTGAACAGACCAATAACAGGCTCTGTAATTGAGGCAATGATTAATAGCTTACCAACCAAAAAAAGTCCAGGACCAGATGGATTTACAGCCGAATTCTAACAGAGGTACAAGGAGGAACTGGTACCATTCCTTCTGAAACTATTCCAATCAATAGAAAAAGAGGGAATCCTCCCTAACTCATTTTATGAGGCCAGCATCATCCTGATACCAAAGCCTGGCAGAGACACAACAAAAAAAGAGAATTTTAGACCAATATCCCTGATGAACATTGATGCAAAAATCCTCAATAAAATACTGGCAAACCAAATCCAGCAGCACATCAAAAAGCTTATCTACCATGATCAAGTGGGCTTCATCCCTGGGATGCAAGGCTGTTTCAACATACGCAAATCAATAAATTCAATCCAGCACATAAACAGAACCAAAGACAAAAACCACATGATTATCTCAATAGACGCAGAAAAAGCCTTTGACAAAATTCAACAACTCTTCATGCTGAAAACTCTCAATAAATTAGGTATTGATGGGATGTATCTCAAAATAATAAAAGCTATCTATGACAAACCCACAGCCAATATCATACTGAATGGGCAAAAACTGGAAGCATTCCCTTTGATAACTGGCACAAGACAGGGATGCCCTCTCTCACCACTCCTATTCAACATAGTGTTGGAAGTTCTGGGCAGGACAATCAGGCAGGAGAAGGAAATAAATGGTATTCAATTAGGAAAAGAGAAAGTCAAATTGTTCCTGTTTGCAGATGACATGATTGTATTATCTAGAAAACCCCATTGTCTCAGCCCAAAATCTCCTTAAGCTGATAGGCAACTTCAGCAAAGGCTCAGGATACAAAATCAATGTGCAAAAATCACAAGCATTCTTATACACCAATAGCAGACAAACAGAGAGCCAAATCATGAGGGAACTCCCATTCACAATTGCTTCAAAGAGAATAAAATACCTAGGAATTCAACTTACAAGGGACGTGAAGGACCTCTTCAAGGAGAACTACAAACCACTGCTCAAGGAAATAAAAGAGGATACAAACAAATGGAAGAACATTTCATGCTCATGGGTAGGAAGAATCAATATCATGAAAATGGCCATACTGCCCAAGGTAATTTATAGATTCAATGCCATCCCCATCAAGCTACCAATGACTTTTTTCACAGAATTGGAAAAAACTACTTTAAAGTTCATATGGAACCAAAAAAGAGCCCGCATTGCCAAGTCAATCCTAAGCCAAAAGAACACAGCTGAAGACATCACACTACCTGACTTCAAACTATACTACAAGGCTACAGTAACCAAAACAGCATGGTACTGGTACCAAAACAGAGATACAGACCAATGGAACAGAACAGAGCCCTCAGAAATAATGCTGCACATTTACAGCTATCTGATCTTTGATAAACCTGACAAAAACAAGAAATGGGGAAAGGATTCCCTATTTAATAAATGGTGCTGGGAAAACTGACTAGCCATATGGAGAAAGCTGAAACTGGATCCCTTCCTTACACCTTATACAAAAATTAATTCAAGATGGATTAAAGACTTACATGTTAGACCTAAAACCATAAAAACCCTAGAAGAAAACCTAGGCATTACCATTCAGGACACAGGCATGGGAAAGGACTTCATGTCTAAAACACCAAAAGCAATGGCAACGAAAGCCAAAATTGACAAATGGGATCTCATTAAACTAAAGATCTTCTGCACAACAAAAGAAACTACCATCAGAGTGAACAGGCAACCTACAGAATGGGAGAAAATTTTTGCAATCTACTCATCTGACAAAGGGCTAATATCCAGAATCTACAATGAACTCAAACAAGTCTACAAGAAAAAAACAACCCCATCAACAAGTGAGTGAAGGATATGAACAGACATTTCTCAAAAGAAGACATTTATGCAGCCAAAAGACACATGAAAAAATGCTCATCACTGGCCATCAGAGAAATGCAAATCAAAACCACAATGAGATACCATCTCACACCAGTTAGAATGACGATCATTAAAAAGTCAGGAAACAACAGGTGCTGGAGAGGATGTGGAGAAATAGGAACACTTTTACACTGTTGGTGGGACTGTAAACTAGTTCAACCATTGTGGAAGTCAGTGTGGCGATTCCTCAGGGATCTAGAACTAGAAATACCATTTGACCCAGCCATCCCATTACTGGGTATATACTCAAAGGATTATAAAACATGCTGCTATAAAGACACATGCACACGTATGTTTATTGTGGCACTATTTGCAATAGCAAAGACTTGGAGCCAACCCAAATGTCCAACAATGATAGACTGGATTAAGAAAATGTGGCACATATGCACCATGGAATACTATGCAGCCATAAAAAAGGATGAGTTCATATCCTTTGTAAGGACATGGATGAAGCTGGAAACCATCATTCTCAGCAAACTATTGCAAGGACAAAAAACCAGACACCGCATGTTCTCACTCATAGGTGGGAATTGAACAATGAGAGCACATGGACACAGGAAGGGGAACATCACACACCGGGGCCTGTTGTGGGGTGGGGGAAGGGGGGAGGGATAGCATTAGGAGATATACTTAATGTTAAATGACGAGTCAATGGGTGCAGCACACCAACATGGCACATGTATACATATGTAACAAACCTGCACGTTGTGAACATGTACCCTAAAACTTAAAGTATAACTAACTAAATAAATAAATAAATAAAAATAAAATAAAATAAAAAAATTTTAAAAAAGAAATATTCATACGATGTTGATTATAAGACATCGATACTAGCGATGTTAAAATGCATATAATGCTACAATATTAAAATATGGAGAATGTTAAAATGTAGAGTTGGCTCTGAATAGGTACAGCATGATTTTATTGTGGATTCTTGTAATTGATTATATCATGTGATGAGTATTGTTACTAGAGAGAGTAATATGACCCAATATCTCAAAGTATACCCAGTTTGATAAAATGCACGAATTTTAATATAGCTCATAAAATGTTGAATCAGTGGCAGTTACTTGACCTTGGATCATAAATTACTCTAAGCCTTTAGTTGATAAGTGCTGCTTGATGATGTAGTAACTTATGGGCAAGAATTCTGTTGTGAATGTTAATGCCATCTGTTGAGTTATGATGTGCTAGTTCATTCTAGTTATTGTCAGGAAACTTACACAGATCTATCTGTCTATACCTATACCATATATCTATACATGTATATGTCTATCACTCTATCTATCCTGTGTGTGTTTTTGTGTATGAAATGAGTTATTAACGTTGAATGTTTACCATCTACAAAAGCTGCCACCACAGGGCCACTTTTCCAGAACCCTTTTCATGTCCATTGTCTATCAAGAATCATAGAAAGGCCTAGAAAATGTGGTCACTTTGAAACATGAGGTTTATTGACCTGGAGTTATATATATGTAACTTATTACAGTGGAATAATCTAAATTGGGTTTCCCTTATTGGATAAAAAAGTATTTCTTGTATCTAAAGCCTGAACATGGTACTGTAATTATTCCTCCTTACTACTCACTGGTCCAGGGATATTTTGTAACCCCTCACAATAACAATAAACACAGCTATCAACTGAGGGTATTAATGTGCTAATCACTTCAGAAATTTTGTGAAGAAAGAATAGTCCACATGGAACCAATAAATTGACTTCAACTTATTTATGTATTCATTCCAACATTTTTTGAGCACCTTCTGTGTGCCAGGCACTGTTCTGTGTACTGGGGCAAACAAGAAAGACAAGGTCTCTGATTTCATGGTATTTACGATGCAATGGTTTTGGGGTGAGGAACAGACAATAAACAAGTGAACAAATAAGAAAATGTCAGAATGTGAATACGTGCCATGAAGAAAATAAAAATATAAAAAAATAAAAATATGTGGTAGTGACTGGTGGGTGTTACTTTAGTCGATATTGCCAGGCAAGACCTGTCTAAGTAAATGTGTACTGATAGGGTGCCCAGGACGATTCTCTCTTGAGGCCAGAGCTCATCTGCACCTGCCACTATATAATAAAGTTTTATCTCTATGACCACAAGACAATGGTTTAAATTAATTGAAGTCTGTTGGTCTTGTATTAAAAGTAGCTTGATGCAACTCATCTGTAACGTGAGAGTTTATAATTAGGTATAAATATGATTTGAAATGTAAGATAACAGTTGGTTTTGGGCAATATAATTTAAAATAGTTACAAGATACCTCATACACAAGCAGTCTGGCTGACTTCCATGAGAACAACTATCTCAGGTAGCCCCTTAAACAAAAGACTGTTTGTGGTTATTTTTCCAGGGCAGCTGCTGACCTAAGACTGCTGATGGAATAACTGTTTCTCTGTGTCTGAATGAGCAAACCCAGTTCCTTTAGGATCCCATGGTTGCCAAAGCAAAGCTAATTCAGTCCCTACATCCTTGTGCTCCATCTCTTGGAATGATGGGAAAATGTAACATTTGCTCCCCTGCTGGTCTAGGAACCCTCCTTTTCTTCCCCTTTACCATGCGTCCAGGCATGGTGGGAGAGGACAATAATCCATGCTTTTGTTTTACACATTTTCTGAGTACAGGTCATTCTACTTTTAGTTAGATTTTTTAAATTAGTCTGTAATTAGCCAACACAACTCAGTCTCACCTCCCTGTTAATCCAGCCCTGCTGGATCTTGTCTTTATTTAAAATTTAGACACCTTGTTCAGTATGGATTTTTTGCATTAACTTTGAGTCTCAAAATATTGTATTAAAATATTATTTGTCTTGATCACTAAGATCTTTGGCGCCCCCTAAAATTTTGCCTGACTTATGTCACACTAGTCCCAACCCTGTCTTGAATGATGTTAGAGCAGAGCCCACCAACTGACCACAATGAACTGTAAGAAATACATGTTTGTTGTGCTAAGCCACTGAGATATGAGTGCACTTGTTATAGCAGCTGATGTCACTTACCCTAACGAATACAACTCATTAATCGCTCCTGAAATCTTACTCAGTGGATATTTCTTAAGCTTTTCCTTTATTTCGTAAAGAGTTAGATTGCTGTATTATCCAAAACTTCTTTTGTGGATAACTCAGGAGGAAAGCCAACAATTAGCTTCTATTACCATTTTGGAATCCATTAAAGACCTTATATATCTCCCATTCTAATAGCATACATATACAATTCTTGAGAAGCAGGATTGCAGAGGGATTCTATGTGTAGACTGTGGAGTCAGATATTCCACATCTGAATTTCAGTTTGGTAGAATGTGAAATCTTAGACTAGATACTAACTTCCGTAAACCTCAATTACTTCTTCTATAAAATGGGGCACATAATAATACCTCCTGTTACATGAGGAATAAATGAGATAAAACTTAGCATAGAGTAAGCACATGATAATTATTAGCAGTTACTATTCTAATTTTCTTTTGGTTGGAGCCACTTCTTACCTCTCTGCCTTTGTTATTTGATGGAAATTTGAATTGGGAGGATAATTATCAATCAAAATTACTTGATTTCTTTTTGCAGAATCATTGATGTTAAATGGAAATTTGAACTGCATATTAAACAAGCTGTACTATGGAGAAGTCCTGTGGCAGTCCTGTAGCTGGAGAAGGAAATAATACCGACAGGAAAGGTGACAGGAGCCTTTTGGATTGCCACATCCAGAGACTCAGGTGCCAAGGCTGGCTCCAGAGAGCCTGGTCTCCCACCCATATGGGAGCCATCAGCAGGGGAATTGTAAATAAGGATGGAGTCTCCTCACCCATTGGATTAAATTCAAAATTTGCAATGGCAGTGAGAATTAAGATATCTTTGCCAAAAAGATATCAAGAGAAACAATGGATGTTGGAATTTTCTTTTGAAGTCAATTTCCCAATGGGAACTTTTTTTCCTTGCTTGTTACCTGTAAGCGTCTCAATTCACAGAAAGGATTACTAACACAAAGAAAAATGTTACAACATTCCCCAATGTTTTAATGACTATTTATAGGAAAGATTCTCCTTTGGCTGATGAGAGAAGATGAGACGGGATAAGAGAATTAATTTCGTTTCAATTTACAGAAAATATTTGCTTCCTGGATTATAGACTCATAGAAGCTTAAAGCCAAGAGGGACCTTAGAAATCACAAAATCACTCAAACATTAATTTATTCCTTTTTTGTTGTTGCAAAAATGAAGGCCTCAAAAGGAAGTAGAAGCCAGGTCCCCTGGTTCTTGTCTAATGTTTATTCATTATGATATGATTTTTTGCCCGGTATGTTAGTCAGCTGTTTTTAAAGTTCTGCAGTTACACAAAAGCCTTCCAATGACCTTCATGCCACCCAGACTTTGCAGCAGGATATTGATATCATCTTCATAGTTGTAAGTTCTAATTCTTCTTATACTTAAAATATTTGAAGTGGAAGGGATCAAGCAAGGGTTTAAAAATTAATACCAATATCTATTCAAAAGGACGAGCAATAAATTTTAGCTGCTTAGCGCTGGGACTGAGACATTCATCTGCTCTTGTTATTTACAGCCTGAAATAAAATGATCCATGCTTTTGTAGAATACAGAAAGAAGGAGGAGCAGCTGTGGAAGGGCTAATGGCCAAAGAGATTATCTTTGGAGGCACTTACGAGAGTCTAAGTGGCACAAAATCGAGAGAAATTATGCTGTTACACTACTTTACACATTAACTCAACAAATATAAATATGTGCCACATGCTGCATGGGAAATGGTGAACCAAAGGCTGGGCTTTAAAGGGAGGCAAGCATGTCAGAGTAAGTAATGCAATCTGCTAAGCACAGTAACTAACTTGGATCTGAAGGGTCAGGCAGGGCTATAGGGATGAAGACTGGCTTTGCAGAGTGAGTAATCACAGGTGGACAAGACAGAAGAGGTGTTCCTAAGCAGAGGAAACAGTAAATTGTAAACGTCTTTCATAGGAGATGGTGCCTCATGAGCTAAATTCTGAAGGATGAGTAAGACTAGGTGGACAAGATAGGAAAGAACAATTCTGGCAGAGGAAGAAAAGCAAAGCAAACTACTAAGCTTCATTACAGATTTCATAAGCTCCAGAAGGTCAGGGGCCGTGTGCTGCTCAACTTGGTAATCCTGACTCTAGCACAAAGCCTGGCCAAGGGTACGATATTGGAATGAATGATGGGTGAGTAAATCAATGAATGCATCTGGGAGGCAGGTATTCTCATTTTCAGTCCTCAGACTTTGGCACTGTGCCCCCAAATAGTGCCTGGGAATTTCCATATTTTTCCAGACTCCCCTGAACTTCTAGCATGAGGCATCCGTCATGCCTCTGTGACCAAGGGTAACATTTGGCAACAACTGCAGCTGCCCAAGACTCATCAGTTTGAAGCGGAGGAAGGCACTGTTTTCTTAGCTTTGGGCTCTGCTGGGAAATGGAGTAAACCTTAATACAGAGATAAAAACATTCCTGCAGGATAAATCAAGTTGTCCCTTTATAAAAACATGGACTAGGGGGTGTGGGTGTGAGTGGTAAGCATATTAAACTCTCCCTTACAGAGTGGGCAATCTTCCTTTGAAGTTACTCTTTAAATAAAGTATCGTTGATTGTAGCTGGATAAGGTTCGCTGTCCCTCTGGCTACAGAGGTGACATGAGTTCAAGAACAAAGTGGCTAACACTCTCCAGACCCCTCATCCCCGAAGCTTTCTTGCGTGCACTAAAGGTTAAGCTAGCAAACCGCGGTTGCAAGGGCACGGGGAAATGTTACTTTCATTATGTCGGGTTTTTTTAAGTATAAAAACAAGACATGTAAGTGGTAAATGTTTTTTCAAACAGAACAAAAGGATAGCATAATCAAGTAATATGAGTTACTGTTGAACTTAAGTGATAAGTAAATGGGAGAAAGGTCAATATATCAATGTTTCCACCTTGTGTATGCTTGTAATTTTCCATTATAAAACATTATAAAAGAGTTACCATTCCTCCTCATGGTCTGTATTCCCTTAGACTCCCTATCCCACTCTCCAGTTAGATATGATAATGATTTCTTCTATATTCTTCCCCAAATTTTCTGACCATTTACAAGCTCATTTATGCATATACAGAGCCTATACTTTTTGTAAATAGTATTTTACAAAGTATATTATTCTGTACCTTGAGTTTTTTCTTCTTTACAATATAATGAGATTTTCCACGGCAGAATATGTAGTTCTACTTCATACTTTTAATGGCTGTTTAGCATTCCATCAGAAGTAGATAACAGTCTGTAGTATTAACTTTATTTACATCTTTGCAAATATAATAGGTGAAGAAGTATTTCATTAATTCTAAGTGAGGTTCAGTCTTTTTTTCATATGTTTATTGGTCATTGACATTTCTTTTTCTGTTAATTGCCCATTTGGGTCTTTTGCTCATTTCTCTTTAGGGATGGATTTTGGGGGGATTTTTTTCCTTTTTTGTAATATCCCTCTAATAACAAGGCAATTTTTCTTTTTTCTGATGTGTGCTGCAGATATGTGGGGCGCAGTATAGTGGTGTGGTTGAGAGTGACCCTCTGGAGCCAGATGACCAGCTGCCTGAACACTTGTAACTTTGTCTTGGTCTCAATTGTGACAATATGGCCATCCTACTCCATTGAAATATAGTATTGGTAGATAATGTTATAAGACTTGTCACAATTGAGACCAAGAATGCCAGAGGGGAAAAACTTTTCTCAGCACACAAAGAATTATAAACCTTCCTACAAGCCTTTCCCAAGAGCTTTCACAGATGGATCCAGAACACAGTGACTGCTGTCAGAGGCTGAAAGCTTCCCATTTTGCAGACTGATGGCTCATTTGGAAGTGCAACCCCTCCAGGAGTCCCTGACTACTGAACCATCTCTGCCTCCCACGACTTCCTTCTCTTCTCTTCTCACCCACTTAGTTACCTACTCCCCCAACCAGGAGATCAACTTCTTGGTGTACTCTCAGCTAGGGAAACTCACCAAACACAGTAGAAAAAACCTTGTTATCCTTGATCCCCACCCAAGACCTAAGCCCAACTGGTATCCCGTTCTCTTCCTTCTCAACCCAATCCCCATTCCTCTCCTCCCTTCCAGATCTTCACTCTGAGCCCTCTGTAACTCTCATCCCATGATCCAGCCCCCTACAGCCTGGACCTCTTCATTGAGCCTTCCCTCCTTGACTTGATTGAAACCTGGCTCCCCCAGAAACACTCAGCAGCCCTGTCTCAAGTGAAAGCTGCTCTTTTCCCCACATTCCATATAAAACCTTTGGATCAAAAGGTTAGGTCATGATCTTCTTTACTCCCTACTTCTGCTTCCAGGCCATTTCTCCCTTACCACTTGTGAAATTTTTTCTATTTCTTGCCACTAAACTTACACATTTACCTTTTCTTTCAATCCTCTTTTCCTCCCATTTCAATATTCCTCCCTGTCTAGGGTTAACCTCTCCACTTGTTCTCTTGATCTTATTCCCCTCCCACCACTTATCCTACTGTTTTTTCTCCCCCTCTTGTACCTTCATCCTCTTCTCCATGGATGACCCCTTCCCATCAGCATAGTTGGCAGAACAACGAGTGGACCCAGTGGGTAATGGTTAACAGCACAGACTCTGGAGCCAGGTAGCCTAGAGACAGATGCTGACACCACTCTTTCCTAGCTGCATGGCTATATGGTACTTTTTTTATCTGTAAAATGGAGACAATAAGAATATCTCTCTTTATGAGGATTAAATCAGTGAACATGTGTAAAGCATTTAGAACAGTGCCAGCCCATTCCCAGGTATTATGTAAGCATTTGTTAAGTAATTCAGCATTTTAAGACATCTCTCCCTTTCCACATGAATCTAACACACAAACAATATGCTCTTCCTAGCTCCCAGTGTCTTCTGCACTCAACACCCTATTGTCTTTCCTTCCCTGGACCAGCCAGCTGTACTTTTTGAGTCTCCTACATTTATTTCACCACTTTGTCACTTTATGTTTATAGCCCAACTTCCAATTGACCTCCTGCAATTGGAATTCAATAAATCTAGTCTTACCAAGGGCATGACTTGCAACCTCCTACTTGAATCCATAGTCACTTTTTAGTCCTCATTCACTTGTCATAGGTGTTTAGTGTCACCAATTATTCCCTCCTTAAAAGGCTCACTAGAGCTAGAAGACTAGCTCCATGCCACCATCTCTTCTGTTTCTCAACCCAACAATGCAGCCACTCCTCTTCCTCCTTTTTATGCTCCTTTTGTTGGCAAAATCCCTTAAACAGGGGTGTACTTAGGTTTCTCTTCTAGGTTCTTCCTGTGATCTCAGGCTTACCATCCATATGCAGTTGATTTTCAAATCTCTGTATCTATCCAGCCAGCTGCCTCTTGGAGATCAGCATTTGGATGAGGCACTAAACTCAGTAAGTTCAAATGTGTAAATTAGTGTGCCTCCTTCCAAACATTTCCTACTATCTGAGTTCCTGCTCTTAGAGAATGGTGCCAGCATTCACCCTGTTGCCCAAGTTTGAAATCCAGACTCACTTCCTGGATGTGCCCCCTAAGTCTCCACATCTTACAAATCATCTATTGGCTCTAATATCTTCTAAGTCGAATTTCTTCTCCAAAAATTGCCACTACCTTCACTAAGTTTATTTTAATTTCTGGCCTAGATTACTGTCTCCAGACTTGCCCTGTCTCCTCCTCACTAAAGCCCAAGTGATCCTTCCAAAACTGATTGGATTCCCTGTCTCCCTGGCTAAAAGCATGTTAATGACTATCCATTGCCCTAGAGTCAATCCAAATTCTTAACCCAGTAACTAGGGTATCTTGGAGGTCACTTGCACCTGCCACAGAGGTGATTTTTAAGAGGAGGAATTTTGTGACCCGATTGTTAAATTGTTGGTAGCTGAAATTCATGCCATGGAAATCAGCACATGTCCCCAGTGCTAGTTAATTAGCATACTTCATCTACCCAGCCTCATCTCTTAACACTCCCCTGCTGGAATTCTGCTGTTCAGCCAGACTGAACTACTGTCAATTGTCTCTCACTTCTGCACCCTTATACCACCACTTTCTCTGGAGGGAATCTTCTCCACTCGCTCCTGGCTGTTTCCCAGTCATCATTTAGGTCTTACATTAGCAGCCACCTTCTCAAAGAGGACTTTTCAGAGGCTCTGCCCTCAGGTTGACCAATGCAACCCTTCTATGTACTCTCACAACATCCTGTGCTACATTAGCCATTGTCTACATCTGTGACTACTTACACATTGAGGGCTTGCTACTTTCTACACAATGTAAAAAGGGTTGAAATTCATAACCTTATTTAATCCTCACAGCAATCATATGAGATGGTTACTATCTTAGATGAAGACACGGCCTAAGATCAGTTGTCATTTGTACACAGTAACACATCATTTATCAAACGCCTGGTACTTATCTGAGTACATAATACTTACCCATTCATTTGTCTGAATCACTTACTAGCCTGTAAGCTCCATGAGGTTAGGGTCTGCCTTTTATACCCAATACTGGCACTTGGTAGATGTTCAACATATGTAGATATTAAATAAATTAACTGTAAAATACCAAAATAACTGCTTGCTATATTCTTATTTTTATTTCCAACTTTTATTTTAAGGTTAGGAGTACACGTGCAGGATGTGCAGGTTTGTAACATAGGTAAACATGTGCCATGATGGTTTGCTGCACAGATCATCCCATCACCCAATTATTAAGCCCAGCATCCATTAACTATTCTTCCTGATCCTCTCCCCTGTCGCCCCCGCAATGCCCTCCAGTAGGCTCCAGTGTGTGTTGTTCTCTGCCATGTGTCCATGCGTTCTCATCATTTAGCTCCCACTTATATGTAAGAACATGTCATATTTGGTTTTCTCTTCCTGTGTTAGTTTGCTAAGGATAATGGCCTCCAGCTCCATCCATGTCCCTGCAAAGGACATGATCTTGTTCCTTTTTATGGCTGCATAGTATTCCATGGTGTATATGTACCACATTTTCTGTGTCTAGCCTATCATTGATGGACATTCAGGTTGATTCCATGTCTTTGCTGTTGCGAATAATGCTGCAATGAACATACCTGTGTATGCATCTTTATAATAGAATGATTTATATTCCTTTGGGTGTATATACCCAGTAATGGGATTGCTTGGTCAAATGGTATTTCTGCCTATAGGTCTTTGAGGAATTGCCACGCTGTCTTCCACAATGGCTGAACTAATTTGCACCCTCATCAGCAGTGTAAAAACATTCCTTTTTCTCCCAACTTCACCAGCACCTGTTGTTTTTTGACTTTTTAACAGTAGTCATCCTGACTGGTGTAAAATGGTATCTCATTGTGGTTTTGATTTGCATTTATTTAATGATCAGTGATGTTGAGCTTTTTCTCATATGTTTTTTGGCCACATGTATGTCTTCTTTGGAGAAATATCTGTTCATGTCCTTTGCCCACTTTCTAATGGGATTGTTTGTTTTTTTCTTGTAAATTTAAGTTCCTTATAGATGCTAGATATTAGACATTTGTCAGATGGATAGATTGCAAAAATTTTCTCCCATTCTGTAGGTTGTCTGTTTACTCTGTTGATAGTTTATTTTGCTGTGCAGAAGCTCTTTAGTTTGTTTATTTATTTATTCATTTATTTATTTATTTATTTATTTAGATGAAGTCTTGCTCTGTCACCCAGGCTGGAGTGTAGTGGCACGATCTTGGCTCACTGCAACCTCTTCCCCCTCTGTTCAAGTGATTCTTGTGCCTGAGCCTCCCAAGTATCTGGGACTATAGGCGCATGCCAACATCCCTGTCTAATTTTTATATTTTTCATAGAGATGGGGTTTCACCATGTTGGCCGGGCTGATCTTGAACTCACATGATCTTGAACTCAGACCTCAGATGATCTGCCTGCCTTGGTCTCCCAAAGTGCTGGGATTACAGGTGTGAGCCACCACACCTGGCCTCTTTAGTTTAATTAAATCCCATTTGTCAATGTTTACTTTTGTTGCAATTGCTTTTGGCATCTTTGTCATGGAATCTTTGCCCATGCCTAAGTCCTGAATGGTATTGCCTAGGTTTTCTTCTAGGGTTGTTATAGTTTGAGGTTTTACATGTAAGTCTTTAATTCCTCTTGACTTGATTTCTGTCAAGGATGGTGTAAGGAAGGGGTCCAGCTCAAATTTTCTGCATATGGCTAGCCATTTCTTCCAGCAGCATTTATTAAATAGGGAATCATTTCCCCATTGCTTGTTTTGTCAGGTTTGTCAAAGATCAGATGGTTATAAGTGTGTAGTCCTATATTTAAGTTCTCTATTCTGTTCCATTGGTCTATGTGTCTGTTCTTGTACCAGTATTCTGCTGTTTTGGTTACTGTAGCCCAGTAGTATAGGTTTTTTTTTTCTTTTTAACATAAACTCAAGATTTTATTGTCTTCATAAAAAAACAAAAGATGATACTTAGAACTGGATCACTTGATCCTTTTTCTTTTTATCTCCTCATAGTTCAAAATGTTTGCATCTTTTAGTAGCCAGTATTCACTTAGATCTGCAGTTGGGCTGAACACACTCAAGCCTTAGCACAATCTTCTTTGTAGTTTTAGCCTTTTTCTGGAAAATCAGCTTAGTCTGCCCACCATAGCCACTCCGCTTCCTGTCATAATACCACTTTTCCTGGGCATACAGAAAATCCTTGCCCTTCTTGCACTGCATTACTTTGTGAGATTGGTGCTTGCCACACTTTTTACAGGAAGTCCGGTGGGTCTTAGAAATGTTCACCATGTTTGCACTAGCACTATCACCACAGAAAGAAAGAGGATGGGCCAGAAATGGAAGTATATAGGTGTAGTATAGTTTGAAGTCGGGTAGTGTAATGCCTTCAGCCTTGGTCTTTTTACTTAGGATTGCCTTGGCTATTCAGGCTCTTTTTTGGTTCCATATGAATTTTGAAACAGTTTTTTTTTTTAATTCTGTGAAGAATGTCAATGGTAGTTTCATGGGGATAGCATTGAATCTATAAATTGCTTTGGGCAATATGGCCATTTTCACAATACTGATTCTTCCTATCCACGAGCATGGACTCTTTTCTATTTTTTTGTGTGTGTGTCCTCTGATTTCTTTGAGCACTGGTTTGTAGTTATCCTTATAGAGGTCCATCACTTCCCTTGTTAGCTGTATTTCTGGGTATTTTATTCTTTTTTGTGGCAATTGTGAATGGGAGTTCATTCATGATTTGGCTCTTGGCTTGCCTGTTGTTGGTGTATAGGAATGCTAACAATTTTTGCACGTTGATTTTATATCTAGAGACTGCTGAAGTTGCTTATCAGCTTAAGAAGCTTTTAGGCTGAGATGATGGGGTTTTCTAGATACAGGATCTCATCTGCAAACAAAGATAGTTTGACTTCCTCTCTTTCTATTTTAATAATCTTTATTTATTTCTCTTGCCTGATTTCCCTGACCAGAACTTCCAATACTATGTTGAATTGGTGAGAGAGGGCAAACTTATCTTCTGCCAGTTTTCAAGGGGAATGCCTCCAGCTGTTGCCCATTTGGTATGATATTTGCTGTGGGTTTGTCATAGATGGCTCTTATTAATTTGGGGTATGTTCCTTAAATACCTACTTTATTGAGAGTTTTTAAGATGAAGGATGTTGAATTTTATTGAAAGCCTTTGCTGCATCTATTGAGATAATCATGTGGTTTTTGTCTTTAGCACTGTTTATGTGAGGAACCACATTGATTGACTTGCACATATTAAACCTGTCTTGCATCCTGGGGATAAAGCCTGCTTGATTCTGATAGATAAGCTTTTTGATATGCTGCTGAATTCAGTTTGCCAATATTTTGTTCAGGATTTTTGCATTGATGTTAATCAAGGATATTGGCCTGAAATTTTGTTGTTGTTGTATCTCTGTCAGGTTTTTGTATCAGGGTGATGCTGGCCTCATAGAATGAGTTTGGGAGGAGTCCCTCCTTTTCAATCTTTTGGAATAGGTTTAGTAGAAAGGTGCCAGGTCTCCTTTTTACCTCTGGTAGAATTCAGTTGTGAATCTATCTGGTCCTTGGTTTTTTTGGTTGATAGGCTATTTATTACTGCCTCAGTTTCAAAACTTATTATTGGTCCATTCAGGGATTCAATTTCTTCCTAGTTCAGTCTTGGAACGTTGTATGTGTCCAGGAATTCATTCATTTTTTTCTAGATTTTCTAGTTTATGTGCATAAAGGTGTTTACAGTATTCTCTGATGGTTGTTTGTATGTCTGCAGAGTCAGTGGTAATATCCCCTTGATCATTTCTGATTGTGTTTACTTGAATTTTCTCTCTTTTCTTCTTTATTTTTCTATCTAGCGGTCTATTTATTTTATTAGTTTTTTTCAAAAAACCACCTCCTGTATTCATTGATCTTTGGACAGATTTTTCATGTCTGTATCTCCTTCAGTTTACTTCTGATCTTGGTTATTTCTTGCTTTCTGCTAGCTTTGGGGTTTGTTTGCTCTTGATTCTCCAGTTCTCTTAATTGTGATATTAGGTTGCTAACTTGACATCTTTCTAGCTTTATGCTTTGGGTATTTAGTGCTATAAATTTCCCTCTTAACACTGCTTTATCTGCATCCCAGAGATTCTGGTATGCTGTGTCTTTGTTCTCATTCATTTCAAAGAACTTCTTGATTTCTGCCTTAATTTCATTATTTTCCCAAAAGTCATTCAGGAGCAGGTTGTTCAATTTCCATGTACTTGTGTGGTTTTGAGTGAATTTCTTAATATTGAGTTCTAATTTGATTGTGCTGTAGTCCAAGAGACTGTTTATTATGATTTCAGTTATTTTGCATTTGCTAAGAAGTATTTTACCTCTGATTATGTGATCAATTCTAGAGTAAGGGTCACATGGCAATGAGAATGTATATTCTGTTGCTATTGGGTGGAGAGTTCTGTAGATATCTATCAGGTCCCCTTGATCCAGAGCGGAGTTCAGGTCCTAAATATTTTGTTAACTTTCTGTCTTTATGATCTGTCTACTATTGTCAGTGGGGTGTTAAAGTCTTCCAGTATTATTGTGTGGGAGTCTCTCTCTTTGAAGATCTCTAAGAACTTGCTTTATGAATCTGGTTGCCTCTGTATTAAGTGCTTATATTTAGGTATATCTAGGATAGTTAGCTCTTCTTATTGAACTGAACCCTTTACCATTATGTAATGCCCTTTTTTGTCTTTTTCTATTTTTCTTTTTGGTTTAAAGTCTGTTTTGTCAGAAACTAAGATTGCAACCCCTGCTTTTTTCTGTTTTCCATTTGCTGGGTAAATTTTCCTCCATCCCTTTATTTTGAGCCTATGTGTGTCTTTGCATATGAGATGGCTCTCTTAAAGACAGCATATCAGTGGGTCTTGGTTCTTAATCCAGCTTCCCATTTTGTGTCTTTTAATTGGTGCATTTAGCCCATTATATTTAAGGTTAGTATTTTTATGTGTCAATTTGATTCTGTCATCATGATATTAGCTGGTTATTTTACAGACTTACTTATGTGGTTGCTTCATATTGTCACTGGTCCGTGTACTTTTTGTACAGACCAGGGTGCATATTGTCACTGGTCTGTGTGTTTTTGTTGTGGCTGCTAATGGTTTTTCCTTTCCATATTTAGTGCTTCCTTCAGGAGCTCTTGTAAGGCAGGTCTGGTGGTAACAAATTCCCACAGCATTTGCTTGTCTGAAAAGGGTCTTATTTCTCCATGGCTTATGAATTAGTTCGGCCAGATATGAAGTTCTGGGTTGGAAATTCTTTTTCTTTAAGAATTTTGAATATTGGTCCCCAACCTCTTCAGGCTTGTAGGGTTTCCACTATTAGTCTGATGGGCTTCCCTTTGTAGGTGACCTTGCCTTTCTCTCTGGCTGCCTTTAACATTTTTTTTTTCATTTTGATCTTGGAGAGTCTAAAGATTAAGTGTCTTGGGGATGATCCTGTGGAGTATCTTACTGGGGTTCTCTGCATTTCCTGAGTTTGAATGTTGGCCTGTCTAGCTAAGTTGGGGAAGTTCTCCCGGATGATATCCTGAAATGTGTTTCCAAATTGGTTCCATTCTCCCTATCTCTTTCACGTAGCCCAATCAGGCATAGATTTGGTCTCTTTACATAATCCCATATTTCTTGGAGGTTTCATTCATTCCTTTTTATTCTTTTCTCTCTATGCTTATCTGTCTGTCTTATTTCAGAAAGACAGTCTTCAAGCTCTGAGATTCTTTCCTCTGCTTGGTCTGTTCTGCTATTAATACTCGTGATTGCATTGTGAAGTTCTTGCAGTGTGTTTTTCAGCTCTATCATGTCAGTTATGTTCCTTACTATACTAGCTATTTTGGCTGTCAACTGCTGCATTGTTTTATCATGTTTCTTAGCTTCTTTGCATTGGGTTACAACATGCTCCTTTAGCTCAACAAAGTTTGTTTTTATCCACATTCTGAAGCCTAACTCTGTCATTTCAGCCAGGTCAGCCTCAGCCCAGTTCTGAGCCCCTGCTGGAGAAGTGTTGTGGTCATTTGGAGGAAAGGAGAAACTCTGGTTTTTTGAGTTTTCAGTGGTTTTGTGCTGACTTTTTCTCATCTTTGTGGATTTCTCTACCTTCAATCTTTGAGGTTGCTGACTTTGGATGGGGTTTTTGTGGGGTTTGTTGTTGTTTTGGCTTTTTTCTTTTAACAGTCTGGCCACTCTTCTGTAGGACTGCTGCGATTTTGCTAAGGGTCTGCTTCAGACCCTAATTGTCTCAGTTTTTCCAGTACCTGGAGGTATCTCCAGTGAAGGCTGTGAAACAGTAAATATGGTAGCCTGCCCCTTCCTCTGAATGCTCCATCCCAGGAGGGTACTGACTTGTTGCCTGCCTGAATGTGCCTGTAGGAGGTGGCTGGAGACCCCAGTTGGAAGATCTCACCCCATCAGGAGGAACAGGACCAGGAACCTACTTAAAAGAGCAGTCTCAGTCTGGTAGTCTCAGTTTGGGTAGAGCAGCTATGCTGTGTTGAGGATCTCTTCAGCCCCTGACTGGTTTGGGCTCTCCAAGGCCTGCAGGCTGGACTGGCTGAGATGCCCAAACAGCCAAGGTGTTGGCCTGCCCCACCCCCCAGGACCTCCATCCCAGGGGGAAATTAGAACTCTGTCAGTGGTAGAACATGGGTGGGGTTGCTGGGGGTCCCCTAACTGGGAGGACCCACCCAGTGAGAAGGAGTGAATCCAGATCCTGTTTATAGATGCAGTTTGGCCATGCCTCGGCAACATAGCCATGTTGTGCTGGGGAACTGCCTCTGCCCCATTATTGGCTTGAACTAAACCCATAGGCTGGAACGACTGAGTCATCCAAACAAACAAGGTTGCAACTCCCCACCCTGGCACTCCATCCCAGGGAGAGAGCAGAGCTCTGTCCATAGAATAAGGGCAGGCCGGGGTAGCTGAAGGTCCCAACTGGGAGGTCCTGCCCAGTGAGGAGGAACAAATCAGGGTTCTGATCAAAGAAGCAATCTTGTCACATTCTGTGCTGTGCTGGGACCCTTCCTCATCAGGACCATTCGGACTAAAGCCTTCAGGCTGGAATGGCTGAGTCTACCAAACAGCAGAGATGGTGGCCCACCTCTACCCACCAGGCCTCCATTCTGTCTCAGGCAGGCTCCACCCTGTTGCCGGTGGCTAGCTGGAATTCCAAGCCAGTAGGTCTTATCTTGTGAGGTACCATGGAAATGGGGCCCACAGACCAATGCTTCTCAGCCCCCTGGATTCAGCCCCCTTCCTAGGGGTATGTACGGACCTCCCGTCTTGCTGAAGATCCTGAGCCAAAGTATGTAAAGCTCCTGGGTTTCTGTGTGCGCCTGAGCAGCTACTCTGCTAAAATTTCACACAGTTCTGTGTGTTGGACCCAAGGCCCTGGTGGTGTGGACTCACGAAGGGATTGTGATTGGAGGGTTGCAAAGATCTGTGGGAGGAGCGTGGTTCCCCAGGGTCACACATTTACTCACTGCTTCTCTCAGCTAGGAGTAGGGATTCCTTCGACTCTATGTCACTCCCAGGTGGGCCATCATCCCACCCTGCTTTTCTTTCTTCTCAGTAAGTTGAGTTGTTTTCCTCATCAGTACCAATGCAAGAACCTGGATATTTCAATAGAAGGTGCTGTATTCACTTGGCCCTTTCATTCCTCTCCTTGAGAGCCACACGCCACAGCTGCTTCTACTCAGCCATCCTGGAACCCTCCCCACCCCAATTTTACATTATAACATTCACAGCTTTTTTCCCAACGTCATATTAATGTTCATAAATTCTCCAGAAGCTTATAAATAATGCTGACTAGAAAATTTACCCACTAATTTCCGCAAGTAGCTGGTACAAGACTCCTTTTTCAGGAAACAGCAATCAAGAGTACACTCTAAATAGCTGTTAGACAGATTTCCCTTGATGACTTCCATCCACCCCCATCAAGCCTTAGGGGCTGGGATTTCTAAAAGCTTTGGCTTCTTGAGGCTTCATAAGATACTGAAGCTCTTTCTCAGTGTTTTGGGTTAAGTTGTGATTTCTCCATGACTACTGCTGAGACTCAATTGACGTTTTCTCATAGTTCCAAACAACAGAAATGGTTTTGAAACCAAATCAGGGACAAGGGTTATGAACCAGAGGCCTTTCACTTTGCTTTTCCAGTCTTTGGGTTGCACTGTGGATTAATAGGGTACAGCTTTAAAGAAGTCGAGTTTTATCCCATGAAGAATGTCCCCCAATGAAATTATATTCATTTGAAAATGAAATTGCCCCCAACAGACTTTACCTCTTGAATTTCTTCAGCATTCATGATTAATGTCTACAACACCCCAGTGACACATCGTCTATCAATAGCCTCCTCAGTGCTATTGTTTCACTATCTTAGTTCCCTAAACAGATCTGAAACTCCCTAGATGGCAAGAGAGTTTATCCTTTTGGGAATGGGTCTGTTTACTTTCTGTAAGCATAGAAATTGTTTATTTAATTCATTAAGAAAAATCATCCAGTATAAGATAAAAGATTGTTTTCAAGTTAGTCCATTAAAAATTGCTTCTTTTTAAATGACATCTCGAACTAATTATCAAACTAATTACTCCTGAAGACTGGTTACCAGAAGCAAAGAAGCAATAATGGGAAAGCACTCTATTTTTTAAAAATTGAAGTAAAACCATTATAGTAGAAAGGCTTATTCCCCCTTTTCTTTAATCTCCCTTGGTAATGCACTTGGAACATCCAGACTGAAATAAATTTTGTTATGACAATCTCATAATGGGCTGTTTGCTTTGTTCAGGTTACTGTACTTGAAGAAGATTCTTTAACTCAGGACTATAAGAAAAGATAAAAATATTTGTTGAAAGTAAATGAAACCATATTGTATACTGTATATCATATGTATAATGAACAGTAGCTTATATTGTTACTATTGATACCAATAAGTATTGAAAAGTTATTTTGATTACAATTTCCTGTTATGCTCATTTTTCTAAAATTGTGTGCCAAAAACTATATTTGCAGGGAATTATTGGCTACAGCATCATCAAATCACTAATGTATTACCAATGAAGAGCTGGCATCTTGGGCGTAAGCTTAAATTTTGAATCTCCAAATATAAACTTCTGAACAGGATTTTTTCTTCTTGTTTTGAAAATTGGAGATATAATATACATTCAGTAAAGTGCTCAAATCTTAAGTGCACAGCTTAATCACTCTTTACATGTATATACACCCATAGAACTACCATACAGATAAAACAGTGAGTATTTCTAGCCTCCCAGAAGGCTTCCTGTTGACCACCCTGAGTTAGTATCCTCCGAAGATAGCCACTATTCTTCTATCACCATAGATTACTTTTAATTATCCTTGAACTTCATATAAATGGATTCATAGTGGTATTCTTTTGTGTCTAGCTTCTTTTCACTCAACATTATGTCTGTGAGATTTATCTTCTTGTTGCACATAGCAATAACTTGCTCTTTTTCACTGTTTTGAAATATTCTACTGTTTTTGATGAATATTCAGATGGATTTTAGTCTTTGGTTATTATGAATAAAGCAACTGTGAACATTCCTATACATGTTTGAGGATGACATATTTCTCCTGGGTATATACCCAAAAGTGGAATTTATGGATTATAGAGGAGGTGATGTTCGGACTCTTTATCTATAGCTAATTATTTTTAAAGTAGTGGTGGGAGGAAGGAAAATTATTTTCTACTGGTGTCTATTGTATACTTGATATTCTGAGAGAGTAGTTATAGCTGAAGTTGGTCAAGTTGAACAGAAATGTTTCTAGGTAAAATCTCAAGGAGTGAGTGAATAAGGTCAGAGGGCACTTGAACTACATCAATGCTAAAGTTCCAAAGATTATGGTCATTAAGAATTCTTGGAAAGATGGGAGGGCTTTAATTAGAGTCAACTTCAAGACCCGTGCTACAACACAAAGCTGCCTATGGATCCCGTGTAATTACTGAGGGATACTTTTTCACAAAGGAGTAAATGATGCTCTCATCTAACTTTACCTTTTCCATTGGCCACTGTAGGATTTGCAACTTCCGCATGGAAATAATCAGTGAGAACAAACAGATTTCCACTTACATTTCATCTACAGCACACATGTTCAAATAAAATGTCTCCTCTTCTCTCTTAGAGTTATTTCTAGGTTTGATTTAAAGTTTTTCTATGGGGAATAAATCTGGTGCCAAGAACAAGTTAATAATTAAATTTTGCTTATCCTCTGGGGAAGCTGAAGTCTGACCAACTTCCTCCACATTGTAGAACTGTTTCTTCATTCCCTTGAATGCTCCCCTGCCCTCCCCAACTCTCCTCCAATCACCACACACAAATGATATGTGTTTACCTTTTCTACCTTAGTTTCGTTTTGCAAATCACTTTACTTTTTGTAAAACCCCTTTGATAATGCAAACCTATAACTACCTTCTCACATCCCATTGATGTTAGATCAATTTTACAAGGGTTATCTTGAGGTTTTTTTTTTTCTAGATCTAAAAAAAAAATCCCGGGAATAGTTCCAGACTTTTTGATTAACTGGGCAGTTCTGGAAAGTAAGGCTGTTCCTCACTTGAATTACAGTATTTGTTATCGGCCCTTCATACTAGGGTGTGCTGCTGAAAGTTTCTGCTAATACCGGATGTAACAGCTTGGATTCTCATGACATTGTTCATTCTGAGGTCATTCTACCTTCTTTTATATATCTTTATTTAGAATTCTTATAAATGAGTCAATCGTTAAACTTTTTCTGCAAAACTCTATCAAGTCCTTATCATAGTGACTAGTGTAGCCCTCTAATCTTTTCCTTTCTGATGAACTTAACTTCTGTTGCACCAATTTAACTTTGTTTCAAAGGAACTTGGATCAGAGCAGACTATTTTATACACTATGTAGGCAACTACTCTTCAGTGACTATCAACTTTGTTCCTAAGTTGGAATTTACATACACAATTTAGAAAACAGTGATGACTATTAATTTTCTTCAAATTAATTAGTAGCATGTGGCTACACGAGGGACCCAAATGAGTAGAGAGTCATCAACATGTTGATGACAAAGCCAGGTCAGCTCCACCTTCACGAGATGGGGTCAGGAGTTGCTTCTTGCTAAATGGCCTTTTGCATACCTTGAAACTAGAAGGGAAGGAACTAATGTTCACTGAGAATGCCACATGCCAAACACTCTGCAGGCACATTACATGGGTTAACTGAATATTTATGACCACAGGAGAGTAGTGATATAACTTTTCCTACCAAGAATGGGGAATTCCTTAACCCATGGGTGTTATGAATTTGACAGATCCTTGTCCAAGTTGGAGCTTTCTTTAGGGATGACTAGAAGGAGCTGAGCAGTTAAGTTTAAAGACTTTCCTGTCTTGAATAATTATTGGCTCATCTCATTAATGTATTTTCTCAATTGCTACTTTCTGCACACTTTGGCCTTGCATAGCTCTGGCTCATTAAGTATTTAAAGATTTTTTTTTTTTTTTTTTTTTTTGAGATGGAGTCTCGCTCTGTCGCCCAGGCTGGAGTGCAGTGGCGCGATCTTGGCTCACTGCAAGCTCCGCCTCCCCAGTTCACGCCATTCTCCTGCTCAGTCTCCCAAGTAGCTGGGACTACAGGCTCCCACCACCACACCCGGCTAATTTTTTTTGTATTTTTAGTAGAGACGAGGTTTCACCGTGTTAGCCAGGCTGGTCTCGATCTCCTGACCTCGTGATCTGCCCGCCTCGGCCTCCCAAAGTGCTGGGATTACAGGCGTGAGCCACTGCACCCGGCCTAAAGCCACTTATTAATAATGTGTTTATCTGCTTTCATACTGCTGTTTATTTGCTGTTCTCTGGATAGGGTTTCTCCTGGGTTACTGATCAGTTCTTATGTCCTGCTTGGGCTGCCTGACCTTCCCACTTTTCAAGAAACTCCTAGCAATAGGCTTGGATAGCTCCTGATTTTATACCTGCCAACTTTTTTGCTGATCCCTCCCACATATCACCTCGACTCCCAGTCAGTTCTGGACTTGTACCACCTTATTTGGCTTCCACTCTTGTGTAACCTCACTCTGTGTCCGATACATAGGACATGATCGATTAGGGCTCATAGGATTGTCCATACCTACCTACTACACTTCTGTGCAGTTAAATGAAATGGGTCTCGTTGACCAAAAGTTATCAGCAGAATGATGTTGCAATTATTCTTTCCATTAGCATATAGATTTAGGCTTAAAAATAAAATCAAATAGTATTCAAATAGCTCATCCTGAAAACCAACAAAAAGTTACAGGAGAATCCAGATCTGCTTATCTATTTTTGGAAGAACAGCATCTAATGATTTGCTAACATCTATGAAGTAAGGATCTATATGTCAACATCTTTTTCTGATGTTGGATACGTTTTGTAAGATGCAAAACAATTATAAGCCTCTGATTTTATAATATAGAATGGACTTAATATAGTGCCAGTTATCAGATATTTAGTTTATATTTATTTACTGATTTACTCAAAAGATGAAATAAGACACACATAGCACAAAATTCACCATCTTAACCATATTTAAGTGTCCAGTTCAGTTGTTAAATACATTCATAGTGTGTACAACCATCACCAAGATCCATATTCATAACTCTTTTCATCTTCCCCAAGTAAAACTCTATACCTGCTAAACAATAACTCCCCATTCATCCACCAAACCCCTGGCAATTACCATTCTACTTTCTGTCTCTATGAATTTGGCTACTCTAAGTAGTCGTATAAGTGAAATCATACAGTATGAGTCTTTTTGTGCCTTGCTTATTTCACTTAGCATAATATCTTCACGGCTCATCCATGTTATAACATTTGTTAGATTCTTCTTCCTTTTTAGGGCTGAATAATATTCCATATTTATATACCACATTTTGCATATTATTCATCCATCAATGGACACTTGAGTTGCTTTCACGTTTTAACAATTATGCATAATTGAGTAAGGCTGCTATGAACACGGGTATACAAATATCTCTTTGAAACTCTGCATTCAATTCTTTTGGGCATATACTCAGTAGTAGAATTGTTGAATCATATGGCAATTTTTAATTTTTTTGAGAGCCACTGTAGTGTTTCCCACAGTGACTGTCTGTTGAACGTTCCCACCAACCATGCACAACAAAGGTTCCAATTACTCCACGTCCTCGTGAACAGTTGTTATTTTCTGTTGTTTCTTTCTTTCTTTTTGACAATAACCATCCTAAAAGGTGATCAGAGGATTCATGTTTAAAAAATAGATTTTCGTAAAAGGCATGGTAATTTCTGTGCGAGATGAGAATGGTTACTTGCTTATTAAATGTAGCTCATCTTTCAAATGACTGTGATTACTTCCTTCTCTCCTTCTATATGCATGCCACAACCCCATCTGGAGATGGATTTTATTCCTCCACCAACTGTGAATCTAGGCTGACCTCTGACCACTTCAACCAATAGAATATGGTGAATGTTGCATTGTGTCAGTTCCAGGCCTTGCGTTTGTGAGTATAGGAAGTTCCTGCTGCAATGTCAGAAGTCCAGGCTACTTTTCTTGGAAGAAAGACCATGTGAAGAAGCATGTTGTCAGATGTGATGAAGAAGCCATTGCGGATACTCAGCCCTGTTGAGACTTCACATGGCTCCAGCCTCAGCAGCTATATGACCACAACAGCATGAGAGACCCCAAATGAGGACTGCCCAGATGAGTTCATTTACCCTGCAAAACTAAGAGGGATAATACTAATGAAGCGTTGCCTCAAGCCACTAAGGTATGGTCAGTTACACAGCAGCAGATAACTCAGACAAATGAGTCCCAAGGTTCAGAATAAGGCAAGAATCCAGACCAAGTACTTCCCATTAGTAAATATTGTCTCCAGATTTCCCTGTCCATATTCAACTTACTTGGCTTTTCTCCAGTTGTTTTATCTGTAACTTTAGTAATGAATGTGAAATATTACTGCTAAGCCTGAGTCTTATATATGTGTGTGTGTGTTTATATATAAATCTTAAAGTTTGTTTGTAAGTTTACTATACAAATACACACAATTCAGAAAAGCAATTGGCACATAACATCAGGCTTATGGAATTAATGGTGGGGAATCCCAATGGAGATCACCAAATTTTACATATCAATGATTTATTGGGCAAGAAGGATCACCATCTGGTATATACTCTTATTCTTCTTCCATAAGAGGACACTAACAGAGATCATTCTATGGTCCTCTAAAAATATTCAACGTGATAATCTGTTCTCTGGCTTCCTAGAGAAAATATCTTGCAAGATAATTTGCTATATGGCTTACAGGAGAAATTTATCTTTGGCCATAACTGAGAGAGAGTCAGCACCAAGGAAGAAGAAATAGAAAGCTTCCTCGATCCATAGCATGGTTTCTGAACATCAAATCAAATCCAAACATTAACCTCTCTGACTCTATATCCTGATTTCAATAACTGTACCTTTGACTTACTCATTGTGTTTAAAAATAGAGAGGAAGTGTAATGTAGGGAAAAGAATAGCCAAAAATATATTTTACATTTACAACACACTAGACATCTTCCTGTGTGCTTACAGGTCATCTCCTAGTCAAGTGATACAGGTGCTTTTCTTCTCCCCAGTGCTCTATGGCTCAGCAAATGCCACTCAGTTTCTTAATCCATAATTCAAGTGACATCCTTGATGCCTCTCTCTTCCTCTCACACTTTGTGTCTACCTTATCATGGAGTCCTGTCGTATTCCTAAAGCCACTTAATTGTGTACTTTTAAAGAATGCAATTAAATAAAATGTTATTCTATGTAAATTATATCTCAGTAAAACTGTTATTAAAAACTTTTAAATATATCTAGAATCTTTCCACCTCTCCTCATCACCATTGCTGCATCCTCATTCAAACTTCTGTTCTTCTCTTGCCTGGATTACTGCACCAGCTTCCTAACTGGTCTCCCTGCCTCAGGTCCTGTCCAATTATATTCTATTTCCATGTAGTAGTCAGAGTGATCTTCTAAAAACATAATCCCTAGCATGTTCTTCTCTTGCTCAAAACCCACCCAAGGAGTTTCCACCACAGTGAAAATAAAAGCCTTCAAGGTCTCAGATGATCTGGCCTCTCTTTCTGAGTTCATATCTACCTCCATATCTCTCCATTTGCTCCTTTTATTCCACCACACTGACCTTCTTGCACTTCATAAAATGTGTCAAGTTCATTCCTTCCTTGGTAATGAATAGACTTAGCATTGTCTGTGCTCTCTGCCTGGGCCATGCTTCCTCCAGATCATTCAGACCTCTGTTTAGTGTTTTTTTCATCAGAGACCTTTCAAGGCCATTCTATATGAAACAGAAGTCTGCCCCACCCCCCATTTGGTCTTGATTCCTTTAACCTGCTTTCTTTTTTCTTTATAGCACTCATCACTATATGACCTTCCATTCTTACTTGTTCATTTCAATGTGATCTCCATGAGTGGAGAGGCTCATCTTCTCCAGTGCTTAGAATAGTAGCTGGCATGTGCTCAGTGAATATGCAGAATGTTGAATGAATGTGAATGATTAGTAAAGAAATAAATGAATAAATATCAGTAAACATCACCTTTTTGCTAAGTTCACCAGTTCTTCCTGCCCAAGGACACTCTCCTCATATCACAGACAGCAACCTAACATAACATAATTATGCTATGGTTGGGTCTTACTTCCCCACAGAGTTCTGTGGGTTGCACATATCCTAGTCACTTTGAAGAGACTCCAGCAACCTCAATCTGATGGAAAGAAAAGGTCTTGAATACACCCCAAAAAAGGCCTAAACTGCCCTCCTTTCACTAAAGTGACACTTTGATTAACAACCTCCAGGTCACAGAAACATTTTTCTGATAATCTGGAGGGAGGAGCCAAGATGGCCAAATAGGAACAGCTCCGGTCTACAGCTCCCAGCATGAGCGATGCAGAAGATGGGTGATTTCTGCATTTCCATCTGAGGTACCAGGTTCATCTCACTAGGGAGTGCCAGACAGTGGGTGCAGGACAGTGGGTGCAGCACACTGTGCGGGAGCTGAAGCAGGGTGAGGCATTGCCTCACTCGGGAAGTGCAAGGGGTCAGGGAGTTCCCTTTCCTGGTCAAGGAAAGGGGTGACAGACGGCACCTGGAAAATCGGGTCACTCCCACCCGAATACTGCGCTTTTCCGACGGGCTTAAAAAACGGCGCACCAGGAGATTATATCCTGCACATGCCTCAGAGGGTCCTATGCCCACAGAGTCTCGCTGATTGCTAGCACAGCAGTCTGAGATCAAACTGCAAGGCTGCAGGGAGGATGGGGGTGGGGCACCCGCCTTTGCCCAGGCTCGCTTAGGTAAACAAAGCAGCCAGGAAGCTCGAACTAGGTGGAGCCCACCATGGCTAAAGGAGGCCTGCCTGCCACTGTGGGCTCTACCTCTGGGGGCAGGGCACAGACAAACAAAAAGACAGCAGTAACCTCTGCAGACTTAAATGTCCCTGTCTGACAGCTTTGAAGAGAGCAGTGGTAATCCCAGCACCCAGCTGGAGATCTGAGAACAGGCAGACTGCCTCCTCAAGTGGGTCCCTGACCTCTGACCCCCAAGAAGCCTAACTGGGAGGCACCCCCCAGTAGGGGCAGACTGACACCTCACACGGCCGGGTACTCCTCTGAGACAAAACTTCCAGAGGAACGATCAGGCAGCAGCATTCCCAGTTCACGAAAATCCGCGGTTCTGCAGACACCGCTGCTGTTACACAGGCAAACAGGCTCTGGAGTGGACCTCTAGCAAACTCCAACAGACCTGCAGCTGAGGGTCTTGTCTGTTAGAAGGAAAACTAACAAACAGAAAGGACATCCACACCAAAAACCCATCAGTACATCACCATCATCAAAGACCAAAAGTAGATAAAACCACAAAGATGGGGAAAAAACAGAGCAGAAAAACTGGAAACTCTAAAAAGCAAAGTGCCTCTCCTCCTCCAAAGGAACACAGTTCCTCACCAGCAACGGAACAAAGCTGGACGGAGAATGACTTTGACGAGTTGAGAGAAGAAGGCTTCAGATGATCAAACTACTCTGAGCTACAGGAGGAAATTCAAACCAAAGGCAAAGAAGTTGAAAACTTTGAAAAAAATTTAGACGAATGTATAACTAGAATAACCAATACAGAGAAGTGCTTAAAGGAGCTGATGGAGCTGAAAGCCAAGGCTCAAGAACTACGTGAAGAATGCAGAAGCCTTCAGAGCTGATGCGATCAACTGGAAGAAAGGGTATCAGTGATGGAAGATGAAATGAATGAAATGAAGCGAGAAGGGAAGTTTAGAGAAAAAAGAATAAAAAGAAACCAACAAACCTCCAAGAAATATGGGACTATGTGAAAAGACCAAATCTACGTCTGATTGGTGTACCTGAAAGTGACAGGGAAAATGGAACCAAGTTGGAAAACACTCTGCAGGATATTATCCAGGAGAACTTCCCCAGTCTAGCAAGGCAGGCCAACATTCAGATTCAGGAAATACAGAGAACGCCACAAAGATACTCCTTGAGAAGAGCAACTCCAAGACACATAATTGTCAGATTCACCAAAGTTGAAATGAAGGAAAAAATATTAAGGGCAGCCAGAGAGAAAGGTCGGGTTACCCACAAAGGGAAGCCCATCAGACTAACAGCAGAT
Organism: Pan paniscus; assembly: GCF_029289425.2. Lineage (NCBI taxonomy): Eukaryota > Metazoa > Chordata > Mammalia > Primates > Hominidae > Pan > Pan paniscus. The sequence continues at coordinate 126,391,325 of NC_073249.2, forward strand.
CTCTCGGCAAAAACTCTACAAGCCAGAAGAGAGTGGGGGCCAATATTCAACATTCTTAAAGAAAGAATTTTCAACCCAGAATTTCATATGCAGCCAAACTAAGCTTCATAAGTGAAGGAGAAATAAAATCCTTTACAGAGAAGCAAATGCTGAGAGATTTTGTCACCACCAGGCCTGCCCTAAAAGAGCTCCTGAAGGAAGCACTAAACATGGAAAGGAACAACCGTTACCAGCCACTACAAAATCATGCCAAAATGTAATGACCATCGAGACTAGGAAGAAACTGCATCAACTAACGAGCAAAATAACCAGCTATCATCATAATAACAGAATCAAATTCACACATAACAATATTAACTTTAAATGTAAATGGACTAAATGCTCCAATTAAAAGACACAGACTGGCAAATTGGATAGTCAAGACTCATCAGTGTGCTGTATTCAGGAAACCCATCTCATGCAGAGACACACGTAGGCTCAAAATAAAAGGATGGAGGAAGATCAACCAAGCAAATGGAAAACAAAAAAAGGCAGGGGTTGCAATCCTAGTATCTGATTAAACAGACTTTAAACCAACAAAGATCAAAAGAGACAAAGAAGGCCATTACATAATGGTACACGGATCAATTCAACAAGAAGAGCTAACTATCCTAAATATATATGCACCCAATACAGGAGCACCCAGATTCATAAAGCAAGTCCTGAGTGACCTACAAAGAGACTTAGACTCCCACACAATAATAATGGGAGACTTTAACACCCCACTGTCAACATTAAACAGATCAACGAGACAGAAAGTTAATAAGGATACCCAGGAATTGAACTCCCCTCTGCACCAAGTGGACCTAATAGACATCTACAGAACTCTCCACCCCAAATCAACAGAATATACTTTTTTTTCAGCACCGCACCACACCTATTCCAAAATTGACCACATAGTTGGAAGTATAGCTCTCCTCAGCAAATGTAAAAGAACATAAATTATAACAAACTGTCTCTCAGACCACACTGCAATCAAACTAGAACTCAGGATTAAGAAACTCACTCAAAACCGCTCAACTACATGGAAACTGAACAACCTGCTCCTGAATGACTACTGGGTACATAACAAAATGAAGGCAGAAATAAAGATGTTCTTTGAAACCAACGACAACAAAAACACAACATACCAGAATCTCTGGGACACATTCAAAGCAGTGTGTAGAGGGAAATTTATAGCACTAAATGCCCACAAGAGAAAGCAGGAAAGTTCCAAAATTGACACCCTAACAGCACAATTAAAAGAACCAGAAAAGCAAGAGCAAACACATTCAAAAGCTAGCAGAAGGCAAGAAATAACTAAAATCGAGCAGAACTGAAGGAAATAGAGACACAAAAAAACCCTCAAAAAATTAATGAATCCAGGAGCTGCTTTTTTGAAAGGATCAACAAAATTGATAGACTGCTAGCAAGACTAATAAAGAAAAAAAAGAGAGAAGAATCAAATAGACACAATAAAAAATGATAAAGGGGATATCACCACCAATCCCACAGAAATACAAACTACCATCAAGAGAATACTACAAACACCTCTACGCAAATAAACTAGAAAATCTAGAAGAAATGGATAAATTCCTCGACACATACACTCTCCCAAGACTAAACCAGGAAGAAGTTGAATCTCTGAATAGACCAATAACAGGATCTGAAATTCTGGCAATAATCAATAGCTTACCTACCAAAAAGAGTCCAGGACCAGATGGATTCACAGCCGAATTCTACCAGAGGTACAAGGAGGAACTGGTACCATTCCTTCTGAAACTATTCCAATCAATAGAAAAAGAGGGAATCCTCCCTAACTCATTTTATGAGGCCAGCATCATCCTGACACCAAAGCCTGGCAGAGACACAACCAAAAAAGAGAATTTTAGACCAATATCCTTGATGAACATTAATGCAAAAATCCTCAATAAAATACGGGCAAACCGAATCCAGCAGCACATCAAAAAGCTTATCCACCATGATCAAGTGGGCTTCAGCCCTGGGATGCAAGGCTGGTTCAATATATGCAAATCAATAAATGTAATCCAGCATATAAACAGAACCAAAGACAAAAATCACATGATTATCTCAATACATGCAGAAAAGGCCTTTGACAAAATTCAACAACTCTTCATGCTAAAAACTCTCAATAAATTAGGTATTGATGGGACGTATCTCAAAATAATAAGAGCTATCTATGACAAACCCACAGCCAATATCATACTGAATTTTCAAAAACTGTAAGCATTCCCTTTGAAAACTGGCACAAGACAGGGATGCCCTCTCTCACCACTCCTATTCAACATAGTGTTGGAAGTTCTGGCCAGGGCAATTAGTCAGGAGAAGGAAATAAGGGTATTCAATTAGGAAAAGAGGAAGTCAAATTGTCCCTGTTTGCAGACGACATGATTGTATATCTAGAAAACCCCATTGTCTCAGCCCAAAATCTCCTTAAGCTGATAAGCAACTTCAGCAAAGTCTCAGGATACAAAATCAATGTACAAAAATCACAAGCATTCTTATACACCAATAACAAACAAACAGAGAGCCAAATGATGAGCGAACTCCCCTTCACAATTGCTTCAAAGAGAATAAAATACCTAGGAATCCAACTTACAAGGGACGTGAAGGACCTCTTCAAGGAGAACTACAAACCACTGCTCAAGGAAATAAAAGAGGATACAAACAGATGGAAGAACATTTCATGCTCATGGGTAGGAAGAATCAATATCATGAAAATGGCCATACTGCCCAAGGTAATTTATAGATTCAATGCCATCCCCATCAAGCTACCAATGACTTTCTTCACAGAATTGGAAAAAACTACTTTAAAGTTGATATGGACCCAAAAAAGAGCCCACATCGCCAAGTCAATCCTAAGCCAAAAGAACAAAGCTGGAGGGATCACACTACCTGACTTCAAACTATACTACAAGGCTACAGTAACCAAAACAGCATGGTACTGGTACCAAAACAGAGATATAGATCAATGGAACAGAACAGAGCCCTCAGAAATAACATCGCATATCTACAACTATCTGATCTTTGACAAACCTGACAAAAACAAGAAATGGGGAAAGGATTCCCTATTTAATAAATGGTGCTGGGAAAACTGACTAGCCATATGGAGAAAGCTGAAACTGGATCCCTTCCTTACACCTTATACAAAAATCAATTCAAGATGGTTAAAGACTTAAATGTTAGACCTAAAACCATAAAAACCCTAGAAGAAAACCTAGGCATTACCATTCAGGACATAGGCATGGACAAGGACTTCATGACTAAAACACCAAAAGCAATGGCAACAAAAGCCAAAATTGACAAATGGGATCTAATTAAACTAAAGAGCTTCTGCACAGCAAAAGAAACTACCATCAGAGTGAACAGGCAACCTACAAAATGGGAGAAAATTTTTACAACCTACTCATCTGACAAAGGGCTAATATCCAGAATCTACAATGAACTCAAACAAATTTACAAGAAACAAACAAAGAACCCCATCAAAAAGTGGGCAAAGGATATAAATAGACACTTCTCAAAAGAAGACATTTATGCAGCCAAAAGACACATGAAAAAATGCTCACCATCACTGGCCATCAGAGAAATGCAAATCAGAACCACAATGAGATACCATCTCACACCAGTTAGAATGGCAATCATTAAAAAGTCAGGAAACAACAGGTGCTGGAGAGGATGTGGAGAAATAGGAACACTTTTACACTGTTGGTGGGACTGTAAACTAGTTCAACCATTGTGGAAGTCAGTGTGGCGATTTCTCAGGGATCTAGAACTAGAAATACCATTTGACCCAGCCATCCCATTACTGGGTATATACCCAAAGGACTATAAATCATACTGCTATAAAGACACATGCACACGTATGTTTATTGCGACACTATTCACAATAGCAAAGACTTGGAACCAACCCAAATGTCCAACAATGATAGACTGGATTAAGAAAATGTGGCACATATACACCATGGAATACTATGCAGCCATAAAAAATGATGAGTTCATGTCCTTTGTAGGGACATGGATGAAATTGGAAATCATCATTCTCAGTAAACTATCACAAGAACAAAAAACCAAACACTGCATATTCTCACTCATAGGTGGGAATTGAACAATGAGAGCACATGGACACAGGAAGGGGAACATCACACTCTGGGGACTGTTGTGGGGTGGGGGGAGGGGGAGTGATAGCATTAGGAGATATACCTAATGCTAGATGACGAGTTAATAGGTGCAGCGCACCAGCATGGCACATGTATACATATGTAACTAACCTGCACATTATGCACATGTACCCTAAAACTTAAAGTATAATAATAATTTTTTTTTTAATTTTTTTCTTTTTCTTTTTCTTTTTCTTTTTTTTTTTTTTTGAGACAGAGTCTCCCACTGTTGCCAGTCTAAAGTGCAGTGGCACGATCTCGGCTCACTGCAACCTCCAACTCCCGGGTTCAAGAGATTCTCCTGCCTCAGCCTCCCTCGTAGCTGAGACTACAGGCACGCACCACCACGCCTGGCTAATTTTTGTATTTTTAGTAGAGACGGGGTTCACCATGTTGGCCAGGATGCTGTCGATCTCCTGACCTTCTGATCCACTCTCCTTGGCCTCCCAAAGTGCTGGGATTACAGGAGTGAGCCACCACGCCCAGCCACAAAAACATTTTTCTAAAATTATGAGTCCTAATGCCCAATAATACATTCTTTAATATCTATTTATTACCTGTGAATATTTGACTGCCCAGTGCCAGATGTGGAATATATGCAAGTGAATACAGTACAGTCTGGAAGGTCTCCTCAGCTTCCCCTGACTTGTTATACATGCATGGTTTTTTTTTCTTTTTTTGTCTTATTTTTCTCTTTTTTTTTTAATAGCTAACCTGGGTTTTCAATAATAAGCAATTCCTTTTTAATTTCAAAGAGTGAATACATTCCCTAAACTCTACTTTGTTAAGAAGCACCTTAAAAATCACTCCTTCTCATGGACAAGTTCTCTCTTAGTGCATAGTTTTCTCCTGCCTTCCTCAAATGGAATAGGTTCCTCTTCTTTTCAAAGGTTATCGCACTAAGCGTACTCTCAGTTCCACCAGTTCCAACTAATCCTCCATTATGCAATCTCTGTAATTTTTGTTATCAAATATCTCACAAGAACATCTCCAGTCCTCACTGAAGTTGTTTCCTTACTCATCGCCAATGATCTCCTACTCTAACCTCAATACCACTTCCTACATTCTCATCTTCTTAGCACTTTCTAAAGCATTTGACACCGCTGACCTCTCCCTGCTCCTCAGCCTCTCTCCTGCCTCAGCTCACTTGATCCCACACTATAGTGTTCTCCTCTCTGCCTTGTCAAGTTTCTTCAGCCTCCCTCCCTGATTTGTCTTCATCTTCCCACATCCTACATGTTGGCAGCCCTCCAAGACTCTGCCTTTTGGCCACTAGTTTCCTTTGGGATTCTCATCTGCACTCATGGCTTCAACTGTCACCTCTTCAGGGGTCCCTCAGGACTACACCTTCAATCGCAACCACAATCCCACAAACTCTATTCCCAGAGTTCCATATGCCTACTAAACATTTCTATCTGAAATTCCTCGAAATCAGAATACCTCAAACAAAACTTATTTTCTCTTCCTATGAGTCAGTCCTCTTCTTATTTTTTGAATTCCATTAATGGCACCACCATTAATGGAATAATCATCTGCAACTTCTTTCACTGCCTCTCTCCTTTGCTTTCCAAACCAATCAGTTTTCAACCTTTGTACATTTCCTTTGCATCTTGCCTCTGTATGTTCTGTCCTGTTCATACTTTTCACTGTTCTGATTCTGTCTTTAGTCCCTGTTTCCTGAACTCTTTGCATAGCCTCAAAAATATTTTCAGCTTCTCTCCAATCCATCCTTTAGTTAGCTTTCCAAATCTCTAGTGGTTTATAATTTCCTGCTTAATAGACTCTAAATTCCAACTTTGAAATGTGGACCTAATTATCCACCAAAAGTGGACTTTTCACTCTTTTTTTTAGTACATCTTTTGTTTGAGTACCTTCATATCTTTTTAAATACTCTTCTATTCACCTTTTGTCCAGTTCCACTTGGCGAAATCTTACTTTTTATGTCCAATTTAAAGAACACATCTTTTATTAAGCCTTCTGTGACTAATCTTAGTCCAAAGAAATCTCTCCTCCTTCACCTCTATAACATGTTGCTTGCACCTTTTTTTTATTGTATTTCTTTGTGTATAGCTTACTTCCTCAACCAAATTTTAAGTTCTTTAAAAAATAAGGATGACTTCTCTGGTAAATTATATTATTATTCCCAAAGATTCATGGCCTTCCTCATGGGAGAATTATCCTTGTCTGCCCTCCACGGCAGGCGTGGCTACATGACTAGTTTGGGACAACGAAATTTGAGCAGAAGTGATGTTGTTTGTTTGTTTGTTTGTTTGTTTGTTTGTTTGTTTGTTTGTTTTTTGACAGAGTCTCACTCTGTCGCTCAGGTGGAGGGTGGTAGCGCAATCTTAGCTCACTGCAACCTCTACCTCCCGGGTTCAAGCAATTCTCTTGCCTCAGCCTTCCAAGTAGCTGAGATACAGGCGCCTGCCACCGTGCTTGGCTAATTTTTGTATTTTTAGTAGAGATGGGGTTTCACCATTGTTGGCCAGGCTGATCTTGGGCTCCTGAGCTCAGGTGATCCACCTGCCTATGCCTCCCAAAGTGCTGGGATTACAGGCGTGAGCCACCGTGCCCAGCCAACGAATGCCACTTCTGATCTATCATGTGTTTCTGCCATCTCTCTTGTCCCCCAACACAAGAAAATCCCAACTAATGGCTATTTCTACCCAGATCCCCAAATCCAGAAGATGGGGAGCAGAGCTGCACCTAACTCACTATGGGCATTAACATAGATGAGAAATAAATCATTGTGTTCTGAGCTACTGAAATTTGGGAGTTGTTTGTTACAGCAGCATAACAGCCAAAGCTGAAGCAACTTCTTACCTAATTCAACAAATATTCATTTAGTCATTTATTCCACAACACTGACAACATACTCTGTGCCAGCACTACTTTAAATATCATGGTACAGACAAATACTTGTAAAGCAATTATCTTAGTTCTAAATAGTAAGACATGTTCTCAAGCTGCTACAATACAAGGCAACATGGCATAAATCTATTGGAGAACTATAAACAAAGAACTACTAAGTTTCAGGAAAGGGAGAGAGAATTTACACTAGAGGGATTAGAAAAACTGTCACGGAGGAAGTATTACTTGTTTCTTCCTCCACATCTAGCACACAGTAGGCTTTAAAGATTTGTTGAATAGGTAAATAAATTATTAATAAAACAGAAATAATATGAACACCTAATTGTCATCAATAAAGGCTGACATTTCTGTATTAATTCAATCACTTAATTTGCCACATCAGGGCAGGTGAAATGTCCCAGGACAAAAAGAAAATGGGAATTAAGAACTAGTGAGTGGGCGAGTTTGCCTTACCTAGATCCCATGGTGAAAGAAATCTTACTCATAGACCCTAGCATCTTTTAAGCTCCAATTATTTCTGGTTGGTCATGTGGCTTTTCATATGACCCACTGCTTTTGGCACACTACTTAAACAAATTTATCTTACAATCAGCAACCAATGGCTTCCTATTTTCAGTTTTACCCTGATGGGAACCATCAAGCAGAACCTTCTGGACCTGTACTTCCGAGTTCACTAGGGCTGGGAGAACTCAGCCCAGGGATCAGCAACGCATGTACAAGTCTCTCCAGAACAGGCAAGTAGAGTGACCTTAAATAGCCTAGAACAGAATTTTTAGAAAAAAAAAAAAATTCCCTCCTTAACTCTGACACAGGCTGCTGGGATGATTCAAGTGATAAATGCCCTTTTCCTGGCTTCATAAATTACAAATTCAGAAACTGGTTAAATAGCTTAATCATGGACCCAATGTTACAGACAGGAAAATACTGAATACAGGAAGAAGGGAGGGCCATAAGTGAATTCTTGCCCTAGCTTCCCGTTAACCTAGACTGAGCAGTGGGGCAAAATGTCTATCTGAAGGTCTATCTGAAAAATATCTATCTGTAGGTCTCTTCAACTCTGAAGTTCTGTGAGTCTGTGAAACTATGTAGATTCAGAAAGATTTGCCTCTAGGAAGTGGACAGCCTACTCTCATCTGGACATTTTTCCAAATGACAGTGGGATTGGGGACCCTCACTCCCACTCCCCCACCTCTAGGGTTTTCCTAACTAAACAGGGTAAGTAGGTTTTGTGAAATGCTGACCCCAGTAGTTACCACAGGGTGACTACAGAAACATATACCTTGGCCTAAGTTCAAGTGCCTTTGCTTTGGTAACATCATCTGACAATTCTAACAGTCCCAAATGTATGGAAGCAGGTTCTCTCCTTTGCAAATAGAGACTGTTCTTTAAAGATAAAGTGAGTTTGCCCAGCATGTTGAGTCTGTGATGGAGTTTCTAAGAGGAAATAACTTCATACCCTCCACAGCTCAAACCTGAGCTCAACAACATAGTCATTCCCAGAAGCTGCTTACTGTCTCTGGGCCTTAGTTTTCAGATCCGTATGAGAACAGCTTTTCAAGACAATAATAAGGTTATTTCATGGATATGACAGTGCCGGGGGCCCAGAAACGATTCACACGAACTCAATGAATGTGAGTTCTCTTTCTCTCAGGACTCCCCTAAAGCCCATTTCTGTCCTGTCTTGGATACTATTTGATTAACTTTCTGATGCTTCATCTTTTAGTTAAATATTCCTTTTATCTATGTTTAATATATCTCACAGTCCACTAAGAAACCATACACACACACACACACACACACACACACACACGCACGCACAATATGAACATTCTAGGGTGAAGAAAAGTGGCAAATCTTTCAGTGTAGAACCATCACCTACTTGTAGGCTCATCCACAAAGTTTGATATCTCTCATCATCCCCAAAAAATGCCTTTGGCCCATGACAAAATTAGCTTTAAAATTTCCTATTTACACAGAACTATTTCCTGACTCATTCCCCGTAACTACCGCAGAAGCTCCCAGTCTGGAAGCTGGCAGTCTTAGCTTGCCCCAACTCTCTTCTCTACTTCCCGGCCCACACAAATTCCATATCCACCCAATGCTCAGCGTGGCATCCTCAAACAAACCACTCTCTCCACTGCCCACTCTCATAACTCCCAAAAGTAACAATCATCATCCCTCTTACAGTTTAATGGAAAGGGGTTTCATACCCTTCTTTTTCACTTTGTCTCTGTATTTCAATATTTTCAGACATAACACTGACTGTATGCTCTACAACTAACTAATCTTCAGTTTACAGAAGAGGAAACTAAAGGACAGGAAGTTGGCTGATTCCTACAATGTGCAGAAGTTACAGCAAAGGTCAATGCCAGGACTGAGTTCCCTGTTTTTCTCACTCCCATTCTTTAAGTTGGTACCTGGGCCCCTGGTGCAGGATGGGTTCTTCATAAACCTTTATTAAATAAGTGTTCAATAAATCAATACTCAGTTTTCTCCACTGTAAAGCAAGGGTGACGCTACTCATTTCTGAAATAGGTCCAACCTTAGAGAATATCTTTTCTTCTCTAACAATGTTGTCTTCAGGATTAAGTGGTGGATTTTTAGGAGTCCAGATATCTGTGTTTAGTTCTGCTGCTTTGGCTTGATTAGACTTGATAATGTGCACACAATACACACACACACACACACACAATGATATAACTTGCAGATATTTCATAAGCTGAGACAGAAAATAAAACAGTTTATGAGAGTCTCAGTCTATGAGGAGGCAGAGGAAGGAAAATGATCACGCCAAGGAATAGCACTGAAGTGCTGTAATTTATTATGTGTTTTCATAACCCTTAGCTCATTTGAACCTCACAGCAACCTTATGGGAATGGTAGGGCAAATATCGTCATCTCCATTTCCTTTGAAAAACTGAAAGTTCAAAGGATTGAAGTGAATTTCCCTAGGTTACAAACTTGACAAGTGGTGGAACCAAAACTAGAGCCCAGGCCTTCTCTTTCTAGATGAGAATTAGTCACTCTTCTGCTATCAATCATCAGTTAGTTATAAGGCATTTAACCTTCCATGCCAAGGATTACTTTTTTTTTAATGGCATATTCTATCTTCCCACTTAAAACCCCTGAGGGTAGAACTACGTCACATTCATATTTGATTCCCTATAGCTAAGTACAGTTTCTGTCACAGGATTGAACCTCAATGATACTTAATAACAGTAATATTATTTTGATAGATAAAAATAACATTTTTAAGAAATAGTACCTGCATATAGCAATTTGGCTTTCCTGGGATATTTACTCGTTCCCTGGTTGCATTACCCAAGCAAGGATGAAAAGTTTATTTCTTAATGAATGTCCCATCAACTTAGTCTAAGCAAAAATTCTATGAGGGAGATTTGTTTGCTCTAAGGAAATCATTTTAACTCTTTCAGAAAGTGCCTTCTTCTGGTGTCCCTAAAAGATCTCTAATTTACCAAGTGAATTAAAAAATGTATTTTCTCTTAAACTCTAAGATTAGAAACATTACTTTATCCCCCAGCTTTTTTCTCAACCCTGTTGAAACAGCTTTCTCTGTTGCCATTCAGGGGTTGGTTTCAGCCAGAAAGTTACTTCTCATTTTTAGAATGCAGGGCACGTTTAAATAAGGATCGTTATCATTAATATTTATGAAGTGCTCAAAATGTGCCATGATTTTTATCCATTATCTCATTTAACTCTTAAATAATTTAACTCAATTAACATGTTATTATCTCACAGGATCCCTTTGGCATAGGGAATATTATTATTCTTATAATATAGTTAAGGAGACTGAGTCTTAAAGGCACAATGTGGCTTTCCCAAGGTCACATAGCTAGAAAGTAGCAGAGTGAGATTTGATCCTAAGTCTCTCTGAATTTGGGACTTAACAACTACACCATAAAGTTTCACTCACTATAGATGGTGGCAGATGAACCTCATCATCAGTGAGGTCATCAGTGGAAGACAGTCCCCGTTTCCTTTTGAATACCTGAAGGATCAAGCTATGGACTGAGATGACAAAAGGCCTAACTCATCCACTTGCTCATCCATACACCCAATCTGTGATTATGGAAATGCTTTTAACGTCAACATTTTCTGTTTATAGTATGTACAATTAGATTAAAGTTGAGTGTTTGGCAATTTATGCTCAGTGTGAACAACAAATCCAAATGCACTAGGCTAAGAAGCAGAATCACATTCGCACAATAAAATGTAAACAAGAAACACAAGAGAGTGAGAGAGTCATATTCAGAGAGGGTGGGCTTGTTATTGTTTTTTGTTTTTTATTTAGAACCTGCTGATTAAAAAAAAGACCCAGATGCACAGGATCTCTGACTAAACAATTGCTGTGTGGTAGCGGGAGGTCTGGGTGGCTCATTCATCACAGCACGGAAGGCACCCTCTCAAGAACATGTAAACGGGATGAAGAGCTCTCCCGGAATGTTACAGCAAACATGTGCCAGCCCTCTTTGTTCTCTGCCTAGGGTCATTTCACTTATAATGATTCATCTTAATCTTTCAGGTTCTGGAAAGCATAGGATACATCAGGCAGGAGGTACCCCATTTCTAAGCCTCGAGCGGAGAAGAAATCCTTTCTGGATGACCACACCATGGGGTTGAAAAAGCAGAGCAGAGTCCACAGTTCTGCGTAGATTATTTATTCAAAAAATCCCCAATAACTAACAGAGCAGAAACTGGATTTAGCAATCTAAATTAAAACTTATTTTGATGACCTTTGAGAAAGATACTTCAAAACAAAGATTTATTGCAAGTGTTAGCTTCTTTGCTCCTTGAAATAACATTCATTACTTCAGATTAAACACTGCTTGCTATTTAGTCTTCAGTTCTACAGCCATATTTCCGGAATACATTTTCTGTTTTTGCCACAGATTTTGGTCTGATTTTCAATGAAAAAGGAATTTAATGGGTCATGTGTCCTTAGAATTCTTCTTGTAGCTTATTCTAAGTTTCTCATATCCCGTCTCCTATCTGTCTGAACTATTTGCCCACCATAGTGAGTGATACATAGTTTCAAAACATCTAATCTAGATACTGCTCAATTTAAGGCAGAGATTTCCAGCTAAGAAGCCATTTGGCCTCGATATAGGGATCAAGACTATGGCTTTCCTATCAGTAACATTATACCCTTCTGCAACAAGCACTAAATTTAACAAGTGACTGAGGCATTTAAAAAGAATATAATATTGCAACAAATTTATACTATATATAACCCCACAGAAAGAAGATCCATAAAATACCTAGGAAGTTATAGCGCAAAGTAAACAATACACGAAAATTTTACTCAAATGTTGGTTCTGCCATTCAGCCGTTCATTCATGCATTCAGCAAGTATTTATTGAATGGCTGCTACATGCTAGCCAATATAATGGTGAACAAAACAGATACATCCCTGCTGTCACAGAAGTTACAATGTAGCAGGCAGGAGGGATACAGAGAAGTTAAACAGAAATCATAATACCTTGTAATAAATGCTATCATAATGGAGAAATTATAGTGTGCTGTTGGTACCTCAATGGAAGGACAACGCAGTGTGTGTGTGTGTGTGTGTGTGTCTGTGTGTCTGTGTGTCTGTGTGTAGGCTGGTGGTCAAAAAGGGCTTCTCATTCATGTTTATGAGTTTTAATTAGATAAATGATATAGGGGTAGTGGTGGGAAGACAAGGAACCAGCATGTACAAAGACCCAAAGATGAAAAGGAACATAACATTAACTCCATAGTGTTTCAACAGTCTTCTAACATTTCACTCTTATTCTCTGTGACAGAAGCAGTGCCACAGTCAAGGCCTTGGGTGAGACTGTGCCTGGAGTTGCCGAAAGCCTTTGCCCATAAAAGCTGTTTTTCTCTGTTAATAATTGTTCAGCGGTTTGAATCTGTCATTTATTGCACCCCCACTTAAAATGTGACCGACTTGCAGACAGGGAGCATAGCTCATTGTATTTCCCACAACCCAGCATAGCATTCTATATACATTGGAAGCTTAAGAAATGTTAGTGCTAAACAAATAGATAAATGGTAAAAAATGGTCAGCAACCAAACTGGAACTCCCGGAATTTTCAAGGGAGTAGCAATGTTTATCCAACAAGTTTTTCAGCTAATGTTACTTAAGTTTCAACTTTAGAGCTTAGTCACAAAGATTCTCATTAGGTAATACCTTGGCAATTCAAATAATCACTGCCCCTCTAACTTGAGCTAGTTGACTTGGTTAAGGCCAAAATCTGAAGCTTCAAGTCCCATGGAAGGTTAGTTACCTTCAAGGAGAGAAAGAAGATCTGTTCATAGTCCTGCCCATCAGTCTGACCCTGAACTCTGGTGGGGCTAAGGGAAATAGCATTGCATAGTCTGTAGCCCATACGATGGGCTAGGCACTTACCTAGGGATGTTGATATGAAGATAAATAAGCAGTTCCTGCCCCCTAAGGAGGCTCTGGCACACAGTAGCTTCTCAAGAAATGCTTCTTGAGAAACTGAGTAAATACAGCCTCACATATTTAGGCAAATCACTTATAAAATATATTACAGTTTTGTTTTTATATGTGGGACTCCTTCCTGGACTATAGAAATGTTTGTATCCTATGGATTCTTTGTAGTCTCTGCAAAAAGCTAATTCCTCCTCTGAGGTTAAAGGAATCCTTACCATTGTTTTTGAAGACAGTAAGAGCTGCAGTAGCTGAAGCCGTAGCACTGAAGTGGGGATTTTCAGCTACTGAAGGGGCCTCAGTCCCACTCAATGGATACTGCAGCATAAGCCTCTGTTCCAATATTACCCTACCCTGGGAACAGCTGTTGGAACAAAAGAATTGCTCTGAGAGTCAGCATGAGCAGTATCCCTAAATAAGTGTAGTCATCCTTTATAAGTAGCAGGTCTCCACTCCTGCCCTTAAATTGTCCAACTCCAATGCTAATAGTCACTAAGGAGAGTGCAGCACAGGCCCTGAAAGGAGCCACCAGGGACATTATTTCATGATGCAGAGGACAAATGTATGCTTTCTCCAAAACCTGGAAAATCAAGTTTATGTATGTCATGTTTATTCAAACACACTTGAAATAAGGTCTCCCTCTCCTCTGGCAAGGACACTTTCAGATCTGAGGGAGTGAAGTTCTTTCACCCACCCCAACGATACTGGTCAGAACTCTGACTTTTGAGTTCCTTGAGTCATGAGCAGGCTGTTCACTTCCAGGGCACTTTCCTCAGGCTTCTTTGGCATGAATTGAGGTCAGGTTACAGCTGTCTCCTGGGTGATAAAAGCTGCTTGGCTTCTCACACTTTTGGATGAATCATTGGAGTTTCCCAGAGAAATGCAGAGGGTACTGCCACCCCTCAGTGAGTGTTAACCTCCCACAGTGATGGAGCAGTGAAACATCAGCCAAATGGTGATGCAATAACAGGCTCAAGATGAAGCTTTTATTATGGTCTGTACAACTCATGTTGATTTGAGAAGGAAAGAAAACAATATAAACAGCAAATCCCACGACTGAGTTTCACTGTCACAAATATGTTCTTCATCAAATCCCAACCTCCTTCATTCTTTTCTTCTCTAATTCTCAACTCCCCAAGATACCTGGAAATATTTTCTGCCTGATTTCTTTAATTTGCTCACTTGACCTTCCATCATTCACTCAGCAAGTATATAATGAGCCCCTGCCATGTAACAGGCACTGGGAATCAATTCCAGTTTTTCTGCCTATTACTAGTTACATTTTTTTTTACCAATTATATTTTTTAAGTATGGAGTCGTAAGTACAATAATAAAGTATCAACAAAGCAAAAGGTCAGGGAGTGAAGAGCACACATCAAGAACTGTGTTAGAGCAGTCACTGATAATTTCCTAAAAGTAAAATATGAGAGTTGAGTTTTTCAGGACATAAAGGGATTTCTGGGCAAATAAGGGCAGTGAGAAGAGTGAAAGGTAAGAGATAGAATTCTGGGGAAAGTAAAAATAGCAGTAGCTCCCAACACTTGTTGATGGTTTAGCCACTAATGGGTTAATATTGTGCTCAGCACTGATCTAAGCTTTTTAACTGTGTTAATTTTTTTTTTTTTTTTTTGAGACAGAGTTTCCCTCTTGTTGCCCAGGCTGGGGTGCAATGATGTGATCTCGGCCCACTGCAACCTCTGCCTTCTGGTTCAAGTGATCTCCTGCCTCAACCTCCCAAGTAGCTGGAATTACAGGTGCCCACTATCATGCCCGGCTAATTTTTCATATTTTTAGCAGAAACGGGGTTTCACCATGTTGGCCAGGCTGGTCTCAAACTCCTGACCTCAGGTGATCCACCCGCTTTGGCCCCCCAAAGTGCTGGGATTACAGGCTTGATCCACTGCACCCTGCCTGTGTTAATTTTTTAAATCCATACAAGATCAACATGAGGTAGTCTCTACTATTATTTCCACTGTGGCAACTGATACACAGAGAGACTAAGTAAGTTGGCCAAAGTCATATAGCTAGAAAGTGGCAAAACCACAATAAGATCCAGAGCTCTTAACCACTATAGGATACAAGTACAGAAAGATATATGCAAAGGTCCTGGGATGAAAAGCGAACAGAGCTTTCTGGGGGAAAAAATGGGAATGGATATGAACGAGACCAAATAGTCATGGGAGAGCAGCAGACGTAAATGATAATGAAGAGCTAATAGGCCAGATTATGAAGAACCCGTGTACCCTACTAAAGTTTGCACTTAATTCTGAGGGCAGCTGGGAACTATGAGCAGCTTTATAACCAAGATCAGGCCCATGTTTTAGGAAGATAACTCACAGAAGTGTAGAGAATGGTTTTGAGAGGGCCAATGGTCAGGAGATCAGTTAAGACAGTAATGTTAACTATATACATGAGAAATGATAAAGGGTCTCTCTCAGTCTATTTTGTGCTGCTATGAGAGAATACCTGAGACTGGATAATTTATAAAGTATAAAAATTTACTTCTTACAGTTTTGGAGACTGAGAAGTCCAAGATCAAGGGGTCAGCATCTGGTGAGTGCCTTCTTGCTACATCATCCCATGGCAGAAGGGCAAATAGGGATGAGAGAGAGGGAGCAGGAGGGGGCTGAACTCATCCTTTTATAAGGAATCCATTCCTGTAATAATGGTATTAATCCACTGATAAGGACAGAGCCCTCATGGCCTAATTACCTCTTAAAGGTCCCACCTCTTAATACTGTTACAATGGTGGTTATGTTTGTAACATATACTTTTGAGGGGGGTCACACTCAAGCCATAGCAAAGCACAACTAATGGAGCAGGACCAGGGCTGAGAGAAAGGGAGACTACAGGATCTGTTTAGATAGTAGAATTTATAGAACTGAAAGGGAAGCTGACTGGAGGTGAAAGTTGATTCAATAAGAGTAGAAGAATCACTTGAGCTCAGGAGTTTGGGACCAGCCTGGGCAAAATAGCAAGGTTGAGGCAGGCGGATCACTTGAGCTCAGGAGTTTGAGATGAGCATGGGCAACATGGCAAAACCCTGTCTCTACTAAAAGTACCAAAAATTAGCCAGGCTTGGTGGCACGCATCTGTAGTCCCAGCTACTTGGGGGACTGAGGCAGGAGAATCCCTTGAGCCCACAGGGTGACTGCAGTGAGCTCTGATTGCACTACTGCACTCCAGCCTTGGCGACAGAGTGAAACCCTGTCTCAAAATAAATAAAAGAAGAATGACTTCCAGGTTTAGGATCAGGTATTTAGCCATGCCATTAACCAGAATGACGAAGGTTAGAGAAGGACCTGGGATAAGAGAAAGACAGTTTGTTCAGCTTGAAAATATTGCATTTGAGATGCCTGTTCCAGTTATCCATTGTTGCATAATATACTACCCCAAAATTTAGTAGCTTGGAAGAATAATTCATGATTATTTTTCATGGTTCTGTGAGTGGACCAAGGTCAGCTGGACATTCTTACTTGGGGTCTCTCATGTAGTTTCTGTCAGGCGTCAGCTAGGCTACAGTCATCTGAAGGCTCAAGTGGGCTGGTTATCTAGGACAGTTCACTCACATAGGTGGCAGTTGATGATGGCTATTGGATAAAAGCTCTGCTGGGCTTGTCCACCTACACGTGGCCTCTCCAAGTGGCTTGAGCTTCTCGCAGCAGGATAGCTGGATTGCAAGAGACAGTATCCCAACAACTCACATTTCAAGAGACCTGGGCAGAGGCTATAAGGCTTCTAGTGACCTAGCCTTGGGACTCACTCTCACTTTTGCAGCATTTTACTGGTAAAGAGAGAGTCACAGGGTCAGACCGGATTCAAGGGCAGGGGACTCCAGAGAGCATAAAGACTGGGAGACATGGCTCCTTGGGGCCCATCTTTGGAGACTAAAGGCATGCCCATGCCTTTGGGACATGCAATTAAAGTGGTTCAATATGGATTTAGATTGGGGATTTAGCTGAAGAGACAATCAATATGTAGGTCATGATTGATGCCATAGACATAGATGAGATCTCCCAGGGAGAATGTGTGAAGTACTACAAGAATAAGATGAGGGGAAGACTTCTGAAGCACCAGTATCTGAAGAGAAAGCAATGGAACACTGAGGAGAGATATGAAGAAAGTGGGACCATAGAGGCAGAGAAAACCATGAATGACTATGCTTATACAAGCCAAATGCAACATTTCAAGAAAAGGAAATAGTCAATAGAGTCAAATGCTGAAGAGAGGCAAAGTCATGTAGGGTCCACAAAGTATTTTCACCAAATTTAACAATTAGTTGATCATGGATAACCTTAGAAGGAACAATTCCAAGGAATTGGAAAAAGCAAAGGAAAAAAATGAGACAAAAAAAGGGCAGTGAATGGTAGCTAAGAGAGAGAAGGAAATCACAAGACATAGTGTTGAAGGGAGGTTTTTGTTTTAAGATGCTTGGGGAAGGGCTTTGGGCACAGATTGTCTGTTTGCATGGATTTACTTGTTGGCTCTACCAGCTGTGCGACATTGCTTAAGTGATTTAACCTCTCTTAACCTAGATGTTCTCTGAAGAGGTAACATTTAAGCCGATGCCTGAATAATGAATCGGCCATGCAATGGATTGGAAGAATAATGGTCTTGGCTGGGGTAACAAGGGTATGGGCAAGTTGGGGACAAATTTGGCTTGTTAAGGAATAGACTGGAAATGGTGACAAGTTGGCAGGTAGGATGGAGTGGAAGATATGGTCATGGGAGCAATATGAGATTGAGCTGGAAGGGAGACAGAAGCCTGATCTTTCTGAGCTTTTACTATGGTGAGATGTCATCCTAATTACAATGGAAGTCATTGGAGAATTGAAAATAGAGGAGGGATATTATTTAACATATTTCTAAAAGGCCACTCTGTTTTAAAAATAAGCACACCTCCCCAGCAATTCTACTGCTAGGCATTTACTCAAAATAAATGGAAATATATGTTCATAAAAAGACTCATGCAAGAATTTCATAGCGGATTTATTCATTATAGCCCCAAACAGGAAACATCCCCAAAATCTACTAATAAAAGAATAGTAAACATACTGTGGAATATTCATAAATGGACTATTACTCAGCAATAAAAAAGAATTAATTTGCTGCTACAGGAAGGAAAATTTTATGATTCCATTTATATGATATTCTAGAACAGGAGAAATGAATACACAGTGGGAAAAACTTAGAACACTGATGTCCTCTGGGAAATTTTTGGAGTGATAGTAATCTATCCTTGATAAGAGTTAAGGTTAATGGCCTGGTGCAGTGGCCCACACCTGTAATTCCAGCACTTTGAGAGGCCGAGGCAGGTGGATCACCTGAAGTCAGGAGTTTGAGACCAGCCTGACCAACATAGTGAAACCCCATCTCTACTAAATATAAAAAATTAGCTGGACGTGGTGGCACATGCCTGTAATCCCAGCTACTTGGGAGGCTGAGGCAGGAAAATTGCTTGAACCCGGGAGATGGAGGTTGCAGTGAGCTGAGATTGAGCCATTGCACTCCAGCCTGGGCAACAAGAACAAAACTACATCTCAAAAAAAAAAAAAAAGAAGAGTTAGGGTTACACAGTAGTGGAAACTCAAAAAATGTGTAAATTTGGTATTCAAATTTTACATTTAAAAAACACATAAATATTGAACTTTAATTAGTTATATGCATGCCAGAGTGTTTATGGGGAATACTACTGATATGTTCAATTCCTTTCAAATACACCAAAATTAAGATGGACTAGTGAATGAATCAAGGATGGACAGATATGGATGGACAGAAATGTGAGAAAGCAAGTGTAAGTAAAATGCTAATGGCAGAACCTAGCTGGTAGGTACATGAATGTTTATAGTAAAATTATTACAATTTTGCTTTATATTTGAAGATTTTCTTAGTGAAATGTTGGTGGAAAAGATTACTCTGACGTCTCTGAGCATAATGGATTTAGGGGGCAACTAAGAACGTTGGAAGGTGAGAGGAGGCTATTGCATTGGCCAGAGTGAAAGGTAAAGTCAGTACAAAGAATGACATTAGTGATTATGATGTTGAGAATGGATTTAAAAAGAAATGATCTGATTCTATATTTATGTTGGAGATGCTGTGAGAAACAATTAATACAAAGCCTTTGAACTAGAGCCTTCCCTGAATAATTTCGGGCTTAGAGGGAGCTCAGTAAATCCTGTTATCTCATCCTTCCCTCAGGCAACGTCACTTCCAAATCACCTCAGAGAAATGAGAATTTCTTCTCTATTAAATAACTCATTCTAATGTTTAATGACTATTGCAGTCTCTTGTTTTCTTCAATCTGAAATTGTCTAAATATAGTGAGAGCTCAGATTACTGGCCCAGAATGGAGTTTCTTAAAGTCCTAATATATGGTATGATCATGTTTATGTTTATCTGATATAGTAGAGCCCATGAGGGATCTGCAATACAGTATTCCCAGATAAAAAATTTGGTACACTTTAGACATCTTTATTAGAATTTTGTGTTTCCCATCAGGTGTAGCACACAGATAGAACCCCTAGATTAACCATGTAGGCAGGAAAATTGGGGGGAAAATGAAAACCTGTCATCTATGTCATTATTTCAGCACTAAGCCTTCAGGGAGTAGGAGAAGTGTCACTCAGAACATCTCTGCAATTGCCTGAGCTGCACGAGTGTCACCAGCTGCATGATACGCTCACTTAGAGCTTGCTGAAACTCTCACCCTTTTTCCCCCATCTATGCACCCCTATCCTTTCAGTGGAAGCGGGGCCGGTGTTTGTTCAAACTCAGTGGAAAATAGTAGCAAGCACACTCTCTGTTTGGCTTCTCTTTTTACAGTTAATAGTTAATAGCTTACTTGGCTGCTTGGCAAAGTGCTAGGTGCCAGGCTGAGCACCATGCAGCATCATTTTGATCAACCTTCATAGCAACGGTTCTGTGAGGTGGCATCTATTATTATCTACATTTTACAGCTGAAGTGTCTGAGGTTCCAAGGTTAAGTAATCTGCCCAACTAGCAAGTTAGGGAACCGGAGTTCAAAATGAAGTCAGATGGTTAGCAGAGGAAAATCTCCCAACCACCGTGTCCTCAGCACCACTAATGGAACATCAGGAGCCCTGATGGTGAAGAGGGTTGGCTGATTCTCCTGAGCCTTCAGCAATAGCCATGAAGCTACATATGGCTTCTGTTCTGCCTCTCAGTGCACAGCTGAATTAGCAGCTCCTGCTTTGTATGAATTCAGAGGCTTCCCTTGCAAGGCCTCCTACACAGTCCCTCAAAACCTCCCAGCTCCCAGTTTAATGCCTTAGTGCTTTTACCGGGCACAAACCTTTGCATCTCTCAATGAAGATGAAACTGATCACAAGTACTCCTTTTAAAAAGTGAAAGTGGGCCAGGCGCGGTGGCTCAAGCCTGTAATCCCAGCACTTTGGGAGGTCGAAGTGGGTGCATCACGAGGTCAGGAGATCGAGACCATCCTGGCTAACATGGTGAAACCCTGTCTCTACTAAAAATACAAAAAAGAATTAGCCGGGTGTGGTGGCGGGCACCTGTGGTCCCAGCTACTCGGGAGGCTGAGGCAGGAGAATGGCGTGAACCCAGGAGGTGAAGCTTGCAGTGAGCAGAGACCAGGCCACTGCACTCCAGCCTGGGCGACAGAGCGAGACTCAGTCTAAAGAAAAAAAAAAAGTGAAAGTGGCTTAAAGCTTAAATTCACACTAAGCTATACATAACATTTATTGTGATCCATCTAGATTAGATTTAGTTAGCAGCAGAGATTGGAGAGAAAAGGAGAAAGAGCAGCTAGTTACATAGGGGTGTGGGGGGAATCAGGAAGATATTCAGAAATAAGTATGTAAGCCATGAAATCAAACTTAACCTAACAATTTTTTTTTTTTTTTTTTGGAGACGGAGTTTCACTCTTGTTACCCAGGCTGGAGTGCAATGGCTCAATCTCGGATCACTGCAACCTCTGCCCCCGGGTTCAAGCAATTCTCCTGTCTGAGCCTCCTGAGTAGCTGGGATTACAGGTGCCCACCACTACGCCAGGCTAATTTTTGGTATTTTTTAGTAGTGACAGGGTTTCATCATGTTGGCCAGGTTGGTCTTGAACTCCTGACCTCAGGTAATCCACCTGCCTCGGCCTCCCAAAGTTCTGGGATTACAGGCGTAAGCCACTGCGCCCAGCCAACCTAACAAATTTTTGATTGCCACTCAGCCCATTCCAAAAAGTGTTAAAGGTGTTATACACTGGTCCCCAATCTATTCTTTCCAGTTTGGAGCTTTGCACTTCTAGTGTAGCACCAAAACCAAAACCAAAACTAAGCTTCCACTTCGCCCCTTGTCCTTCTTGCTGCCCTGCTGTGCACCTAGGAAACAACAATCTCCCCCACGACGTAAAGAACAGAAAGTGCAGATGGGCTGCTTTGCCCCACTTGTCTCACTCAGACCTTCTCCAACGAGCTCCACAGGGCTGTGAGCTATTTATTCCTAGGAGAGGTTTCAAGAATAAACAGGGAAACAAAAACGAAGAGATTTGCCTAGCGGGGGGATGGGAGAATTCTATCATTTATTTAGAGTCACAAAATCAAATTAACTCCAATGAAATATTTATAAAGATTTATTTAATGTCTATCTTCCACATTAAACTAGGGCTGGATTAAGGGGCAACCCAGCCAGACAGCTACTCCAAACATCAGTCTAAAAGGGAGCCAAAAATCACCTACTGCTTAAAACTTCACCAGGATGTGATAAGATGAAAGGAACGTAACCACTTTTAGAATACTGACTGAATGGAAGGAACATGGTCACCCAATAAAGAATGAAACACCTCCTATATTAACTGATCCAAAGGGATCAGTTAAATTGCCTTCTTACCTTTGCTGTGTGAAATTTGCAGATTTAGGGCCAGAGATATTGGTCTGTACTGGAGAGTAGGGACAGAGAACTCCCACAAAACAAGACTCAGATTCCACTCTCAGTTTGAAGGAATGCCAAATTATTCCTCTGCACAAGGTAGTCACCAGTCTTGGTGTGGCCCTGAGTGGAGAAAGAGCTCCATGCGGACAAGGGCTGCACCTGTTCTGTTCATGACTGCTCATTCAGCATCTAGCTCAGTGCCCAGCCAAAATGCACACCCTAGAGGCACGCCATTGCTCAGCTCCAGAGAGTACCATTTGCAGCTGCTTTATAAGCTTCATAGGTGGTGTGCTTCATGCAGGGTTGTACACACAGCCCCCCCAGATTTGTTGACTGACCTACTGAATGGGTAAACAACATATAGATAGAGGGAGATTAACTCTTTCCCAACAATCTTTTCTCCCTAATGCACTTCATTGCTTTAATGTAGTCTCTGGCCTTCTTAATTCAACTTGAGGAGCCAGATGTGTTCTTTCTGTCTCCAGTCTCCTTACCCAGTAAGAGTCATCTCTCTGTGGCAGGACCAGACCGTGCCACTTCCTTTCTTGAAAGCCTCTGATGCTTCTCACTGATCATGGAAAGGACAAAATTTTTAACATAGAAAATGAGACCCTCTGTGAGTGGCCCCAGGTTGCCCTGTCCAGCATCATCTCTAACCGCTCCCTCCTTTCTGCTCTGTGCACAGCCATGTCCAGGGGTCATATTCACTATGTGCTTTCTCACTTGGTGCCTCTGCACATTCTATGCCTTCCACCACAGATAATGGTCAGGGTTGTGTGGGATGCTCCTTGTCTTAGTCCATTTATGTTGCTATAAATTACCTGAGGCTGGGTGATTTATAAAGAAAAGAAGTTTATTCAGCTCACTGTTCCACAGGCTATACAAGAAGCATGGTGCCAACATCTGCTTGGCTTCTGGTGAGAGCCTCATCCTGCTTCCACTTGTGGCAGAAGGGAAGGGGAGAGGGTATGCAGAGAACATGTGGCAAGAGCAGAAGCAAGAGAGCACAAGGGTTGGAGTGGGGAGATGCTAGGCTCTTTTTAATAACCAGCTCTCCCGGGAACTAATAGAGCAGAACTCATCCCCATGGGGAGGGCACCAAGCCATTCATGTAGGATCCGTCCCCATGACCCAAACACCTCCCACCCACCAGACCCCACCTCCAATACTGGGGATCAAATTTCAACATGAGATTTGGAGGGGATAAATAACTAAACTATATCGCCCTGCTATTGGAATTCATCTGGTATTTTTATAATGATTACACGGGGTTATGGGTTTAGGGGAAGAAGACCTTAGAGGTAAAGTGCCATTCCTTTTGCCTAATATCAAGGATAAATGATATCAACCTGTCTTATCACTGTTCATATTAACCTTCATCACCTGGCTGAGATTGCATGTGCTAGTTTTCTCCACAGTAAAGTTATTCTCCTCCCCCAAGCTTCCACACTGTACTCTTTAGAAGGGGAACACTATTCCAACTCATACCTAAGGAATGAAAAATACGTTCCAGCTCCGTAAAGAGGGAGCATCCGTATAGATTATCAAATGAGATTTTTTAAACATTTGGTTCTCTTAAATACCTATTTTTACTCACTTATTCTTAATATCACATTTGTCTTATTATCAGTGGATTGTTTTGACTTTGGGTAGTCATAATTAGGGTAAAAGGTAGATATATCATTCAGTTTTTTAATTTCTTTTCTAGAGCTTATCCTATAAACCAGAATTACTTGCTACATTTTAAATATATAACTTATAATTTTTATTTATTTCTTCCTAATATTTCTTTATAAACTTTACAGATAATATAAAATAGTATCTATTCTTTAGAAATAAGAGAAACAAAAGTCTTGAAATGTTAATGATTCGGTTTAGCAGAAAATGAAAACTGACAAGCCATACTACTTTTGCTTTACGTATATCCGTCTAAAAAGAAGAGGTAGAGGAATTCTGATCTGTTAGAAAAAAGAACTTATTCTTAAAGTTGTACAAATGCTTTCTGACCATTAGACCACAATTCAGTGCACTTTCGAGAATTTGTTCTTGTGTTCCTCAAGTTGCTTTCCAGTATGTTATTACCAGAGAATCATGATCTGAGCAGAAAGAGGTGGCTTTCTACTGTGAGTGCCTGCAATGCATGTTCTGCAGTTACTATGCTTTACCAAATAAAGAATTTGTCATTGCCTGTTGTCGGATTCAGGCAAATTATTCTATTCTTGAATTGGCAAGTCTTTAGATTAAACATATCTTGGCAAAGCATACTGTGTTAGTAAGACCTTTCTGTTTGAAAGGCAGAAAAACCCACCACAAAGAAAAGTGTCTTGTTTTAGTCCCCAACAGAAATCAGCTTTAAAAAATGCAGCAAATCACACTCAGTTGGTAACTAGTTCATCACTAGTTGTTCCACTGAATTCAACTGTCTTTTTTCCCAAGCTGATTTATGTGTAGATACAGCCTAAATTTATATCCTTTTAAATTTATGGTAAACTTTTTATCTCTAAGTTCTCCTAATAATTAAACAGCTAGGACATAGCTCAAATGACCTGAATTTGATCCCTGGAATCTCCCTAAAAGTGCTTTCCCTGGGGTAGAATTTCCCTAAGGGAAAAAAAAGAACAAAAGAAATGAACTCAGACTTTATTTTGGAATGTGTGTGTTGGTAAGGAAAAGGAACTATTAATCAA
The DNA here is from genome assembly GCF_029289425.2 of Pan paniscus. NCBI lineage: Eukaryota > Metazoa > Chordata > Mammalia > Primates > Hominidae > Pan > Pan paniscus. The sequence goes on from NC_073249.2 coordinate 126,416,436, forward strand.
TGAAAATGTGCCTTAAAGTTGAACTTTCTAAAGCAGAATTGCATAGTACTTAGTAAATTAAAAATATAAAAGTCATGGGAAGTAGATTGAGTGAGCTTCACATTTGTCATTTTATTTGGTTTTGAAGTGACCATCTGTGAGAGGTAGATCATGTCTGCCTGATTATTTCCCCACATGTACACAGGTGACACTGGGAGATTACTCAGGTAGGCACATGTCTGACATGTTGAGCCAACAACACCAAAGTACATGAGTGACTACTTATCCATTCTTTCTGCAAGAAGAGTCACTCTTGAAAGCTATACACGTCTATGCATGTTGATATGAAGTGAGAACCACAACCATTACATTTGGAAAAACGGCATGCAAAGTAGGATTTAGTTTTTGGCAAAATAGAAATCTAAAGTATAAATGTCTCTGTATGCCAGCAAAAAAGTCTAAAAATATTTATACACTAAATGTTACTGGTTAGTGCTGAATAGTGGGAGTGTGAATTATTTTTAGTTTCTTCTTGTACTTTATTATACTTCATGAATTTCTATAATAACAATTTTTTAAAACATTTTTTAAATATATAAATCAACATATTTTTTCTCTTTCCTGCTGGGTTTTTCTTTCCATTTTGTATTCATACTTCTTAACATTCTACAAATGTGACACTATCACACCCTTCCCTAAGTGTAACCTAGTGGAAGAAATGAAAATTCATTGACAAGATATATTGATGATATGATATCTGATAATTACCAGGATCGACTAGAGGCCACAGAAAAAAAAAAAAGGAAAATTCCATTGGTGTTTTTTTCCTGGAAAAAATTTTAAAGGCCCCTGAAGGTTTATATAACAATCTGGGTATACACCAAATTGTTGTATTTATAGCACCTGTTATCATTGATGGTAACAAACACAGCTTAATGTTTTTCCAAGAGAAAGAGAAGTGTGCAGTGTTTCTTGGTTAATTCACAAAGCTAAAAGCCTCAAAATCTCCTGGAACAGATAAAGTCTATCAAAGTTCCTTTGATAGGAATGAGGAGAAGTTTATGCATTTAGCAGACGTAAGTTGTAAGTTCTCATATTCAAGAGTTTCCAACGGTTTGAGCTTTTTTTTTTTTTTTTGAATTGTTAAATAGGAGGGTTTCTGGCTGCAAAACTATAATATGCATTGACTTTGACGATGTATGAGCCAAGGAAAGAACACTGGAAGTCCCAGCAGGAATACAATCTTCACATGCCCTGTGCTGCTTCTCTACGCAGAGGCCATTATCTGGGTCCAGCACACAGCTGCAGGAGGGATAGGCAGACTCAAAGCAGTGATGGAGGAAGGAGACCACCACAGAATCAAGAGTCAGTCGGACTACGTTCTTGACACTGAAAAATTCATTGAACATAGAAAACCACAATCTAGGATTGAGAACACAGGTCCTAGAACAGAGCTTCCACTTTCAGTGTTAAATCACCCACAGAGCTTGTTAAAACACAGAGTCCTGAACATCACCCAAAAGGTTTTGAGTCAGTCTAGAGTGCACCCAAGAATTTGCCTTTTGAACAAGCTCCCAGGTATTGTTTATGCTGCTGGTCTGCAGTTCACACTTTGCGAATAGATAAAGTCAGGTGCCCTGGCCTCAGTATTGTCTTCACCACTTACATTATGCTAAACAAATAAATGAACTCAGTTGACTCCTCTGCGAAGTGGGGTAATAATAGTTCCTGCCTCATAATGCTGCTTTGATGATTAAGTGAGAGAAGCCATGTAAAGTTCCTGTCAAAACACTCAAAAATTTCAGTTATTATTAATAATATTAATATTGTTATAATCTATTGTTTTATCTAACCCACCGGATTTACAGTTAAAGAAACTGAGGCTTCAAGAGATTGTCACTGTCCCATGATGCCAGAGCTAATGATCAATGAAGCTGGGATGTAGACCCTAGACCCAGTGCTTCCAGGCTTTCTCATGACACCAGACTGAGTGTGCCCTGAGACATTTACAGAGATTGAACATTTTCAGCCAGTCTCAAACTCATGATCTTCATGTAGAAAGTAAATACAAAAACAAGCCTCAAAAGAATATAGGCATCCAACAAAGCTGACTGACATTAACCTTGTACCACTTATGCCAAATTGAAAGCGGCATACTATCATGGGTTATCAAAATGGAAACAAGGGACATGATGAATGAGGACATTTTTGAAAACCAAATAAATGAGATGTTTGCATTGCCCCTATTTTTGAAGATGAAGAGACTGGTTGGCATTAGACACCTCCCTTGACTCCCAGAAGCATGTCAGGAGCAAAATTCCCAGCCACAATCCACGCTTCCAATGAGACACTTGGGACAACAGAAAGTTATAGCCAGAGCATTGCCTACCTTTGGCCTGCTGAGAAAGAGAAAATGTCTTAACTTTTGCTGCAATGAAATGCACAATTATGCATTTTTTAAGAGAACAGAACAAACCATCTTTTTCTAGCCAGTGGAATATGATGTGTTTTTCAGTAAAGTTGCTGAGAAGCATAATAAATTCTAGTTTTGCAGAAATAATATGTCTAAGTTAGAAATCAAGAAATTAGATGCTCTTCTCAAGTCCCCAGTCAGCTTTCTGCTTTGGAAAATTGGGATGTTAGGGAGGAACAAGGATCCTTAGAACATTTTCTTCAAGGCAAATCTGAAAGGAATACTTTAGGTTAAGAAAAACTTCACAACATTCAGAAGATTCCAGGAATCATTACATGATATCAGAAAACTCCTTTTAATTTTACTAAATCAACAACTTACTTTATAGAATTATTATAATTAAATTGATTAATAGATATAAACAGCATAATATAGACTGTAGCATATAATAACTGCTTCATAAATGTTTGCTATTATTAGTATGAATAATTATAATGATTTGGTCCTGAGTTAAAGCCACAGGGCTTACAAGCTGGTTCAGATATCTGTAACTTTCATGACTTTCTGAAGTAAAGAAATATGTTTCCCAAATTGTATAAAATACAGAAAGATTGTGATTGAGGGGAAAAGAAAGATTTTGACAATAAAATTTTACTCAACAGAAAATCAGACTTTTTACCAAGAACTGAGTTTGTTTTTTGTTTGCTTGGATTATTGTTTTTCAAATTGGTCTACATGTTCTATGGAGAAATATTCAGGACTTTTTAAAACCACAATTGATTGATTCCAAACTAAGATAATCAGAACATGCAAACAAAGTCACAATAGGAAACATTCTACGTCTTTTTTTTCCCCTGACTTTTCAGTTAATCAAAATCAGGTTCTTAAAAACCTGGTTATTTTGCAGAATATTTGTCTACAATGCTTATTTCACTAACTAATTTTTCAGTGTGTCCTGACATCTTGTTGAGTTTTGAATGGCCCCTTTTACTGTTGCTTTTGGACAAGACAGTTCCACCTTATTTATAGTACTAGGACCCAAGGGTATGTGTTTCAACACAATGCTGGAAATATAAAACTGTGCAACTATGCATGAGGGTAGTAAAAATGTGATTCAGGGCAAGTCCAAAAACATGTTGATTCCAATCATTCTTTCACCTTCACGGAGAAGAGAATTAAGGCTCATTAAACATGAGTGATCATTTCAGCTGTGTAAAAAATATGTCAGCATGCAACTAGGAAGGACCCTAGAAAACAAAATGGTTTCCTGTAGTCAATCTGGTACCATTAAGCCAGTCCCCTGCAGGCTCTCCTTTCTGGTCCCGCCCCTGCTTCTACTTCCATTTATTACAATTGGGTTCTTGACTCTGTTGATCTATTACAGCCTTATCCTGCTTTATGGACTGGGGTTGCAGCTGATCTCTCAAGCTTCTCTACTCTCTGCTGCACTTCAAAGATTAGCATAGAGTCACATTCCCACTCTCTGTACATTGTACAATCCTGCAGAGTTTACATCTCTCCTCAGCTGGCTCTTACTGACCCCAAATAAGCTCTCATCCATGGTCAGTGGCCCATCTAGCCCCTTATTATTATTATTTGAAATTGATGTTTTAAGTAAAATTGTGGTTAGATGCTTTGTACAACTTTATTAATTTAGGTAATATAATTTCACACCATAATAACTAGAAGTCAGGAGAAAAATGAGGAGGGGAAGATTTTAGTCTACCAAATGCCTCTCTAAAATAGGTTTACTGTTAGGTAAGTCTGCTTTATCTTCTCCATTGTATTTGACTTCTTAAGAGGCAAATTTATGTCTAGACCAACATGTTCTATCAGTAGAAAGTGTCTAGACACTTTCCCCCGGGCTCACTCTCCTCTGGAGGCAAGCATCTTATTTTTACAACAGGTATAGGGTACTATTAAATTACCTGAGTTCCTCATGCTACTTTCCTCAGGAAAAAAAAAAAAAAAAAAAAAAACTTCAAGAAAATCAAACCAGCAGCAGCTTATCCAGGCAAACGCCTATTTAGCTATCATTAGCCCTCGGTGGGATTCCTAATTCTATCACTAAGTGGCCTGGGGGAAAAGGCAGCTTTATTTCTGTCTTTTGAATTCTAGCTGAAAAACAAAAAGGACAGTTTTCCCTTTATGGAAGGTTAGAAAGAGATAGTGACATATCTTTAATAACTTCAACACTTTCCTTACAGAATATAATAAAGAATTTCCCAAATAGCAAAATACAATGTGATCTTCATCTGCTGATAGAGTTATGTCCTTGATAGCAGAATTCAGGCAGATCAGCTAGCTAATTTTGGGCCAAATAACAATAGTTCATTACATTAAAATTTACAAAAGAAACAAAATTCCTTTCTCTAGAAGGTTTCCAGGCCATTTTTCTCGCTGCATGGTTTTATATTCATCAACACTGATTTAAAACCAAAGGTTCCTGAAGGAGCAGTTGCTGGGCAGTAATGCAGTGCCACCTAGCTTCCCTCCTGCGGGATGGTAGTCCATCACCAGATGTTCTCCATAATTGAAGGAACCAGAGTAGAGACAATAATGTGCTAGGGCTATCTGAGGCAGAAATAGACAAAGGGGAAAATATCTTCTTTCATATTCATCCGAAGACAATTAAACATCAGATATATACCCTGGAGTGAGGCACAATCCTCTACAATCTAGTCCGATCACTCCATCTAGCCTCTCTCTACCCCATCACACCTACAACGCCGCAGAAGAAGGCAACTTGTACATGTACAGTGCTTAAGATTAAGACTGCTCATATCACGTATTTCCCCTAATCATCCCCAGCATACGCCATGAATATTCTCCCTCTGTTATATACACTTTTCCCAGCCTAAAATCTACACCCATTTGTTCTCTTTCAAGTCTTTTCAAGTCCCAATTCCTTTATGCAGCCTTCCCTGACTACATCAAACCCCAGTGATAATCTCATCTTTGAATTACATTGTATTTTCAATTCTCTACTGAGTCTTTTACTACTCTGCCTATTCCACCCATGTATCTAGACTTTCCTATTTATCCTTCAAGACTCAGCTCACCTATCTACAGCTGTTCTTGATCACACATATTCCCTCTATCAAACAAACTGGGTAGTTGCCTGTTTGGTGCTCTCATAGTGTTGTGTACACACCTCTCTTAGAGAACTCATTTTTATCTTTAATTTTTAAATAAAATTTTATTTTAACTTTTGTAGGTACATAGTAGGTACATATTAATATATTAATGGGGTATATTAGATGTTTTGATGCAGGCATGCAATGTCTAATAATCACATCATGTAAAATGGGCCATCTATCCCCTCAAGCATTTATCCTTTGTGTTGCAATCCAGTTATATATTATTTTAGTTATTTTAAAATGTAGAATTAAATTATTATTGACTATTCTCACCCTGTTGTGCTATCAAATACTAGGTCTTATTCATTCATCCTATTTTTTGTACCCATTAACCATCTCCACCTCCCCAGCCCCTCCCTCACTACCCTTCCCAGACTCTGATACCGATTCCTCTATTCTCTATGTTCATAGGTTAAATTGTTTTAATTTTTAGATCTCATAAATAAGTAAGAATATGCAAACTTTGTCTTTCTGTTCCTGGCTTATATCACTCAACATAATGACCTCCAGTTCCATCCATGTTGTTGCAAATGACTGGATCTCATCCTTTTTTATGGCTGAATAGTACTCCATTGTGCATATGTATCACATTTTCTTTATCAATTCATTTGTTGATGGACGCTTAGGTTGCTTCCAAATCTTTGCTGTTGTGAACAGAACTGAACAAACATGGGAATGCAGATATCTCTTCAATACACTGATTTCCTTTCTTTTGGGTATATACATAGCCATGGACTTGCTAGATCATATGGTAGCTCTATTTTTCGTGTTTTGAGGAACGTCCAAACTGTTCTCCATAGTGGTTGCATAAATTTACATTCCCACCAACAGTGTATGAGGGTTTCCTTTTCACCATATCCTCACCAGCATTTGTAATTTCTTGTCTTTCAGATATATGCCATTTTAACTGGGGTGAAATGATATGTCATTGTAGTTTTGATTTGCATTTTAAAGAACTTGTTTTTATTTTTTTCTCTGTTAAACTTAGAGTAGGACCTGTGTTTTAGTCTTCTGCTTTGGAATAAGCATTAATAAATTATTGTTGAATTAATAGTGGTTGAATGAATGAAATATAGCCATGTAATTATTTCATGTGGTACTCATTGTTTCTCCAATTAGTTGACATTTCTTGGGAAAAGACTATATATTTTAATATTTCTCTTGCTCATCTTGGACACAATGCTGATCCCTGCCTGATCCCTTTTTACTTCATAAAAAAGCAAAAATTTTAAAACCTACATTTCCCTGTTGAATTTACTCTCCCACTTTCAAAGCCAACCAGTCTCCTCTTTCTTCCCATCAACACTCCCATTCTTATCTAACTAAAGGCTTACTTCTTACTTCACTGAAAAACAGAAGCAACCAGAGTTTCTGGCAACACATTTGAGAGATGAAAATTAGGGAAATCACCTGAGGTCAGACATGAGACCAACAGAAAAAAGTGCTGAAGCACATAGCTTTGACTTCCTAGATCAGGAGGAACTGGAGATAAAGTCTTTGGTGGGCCAAAGGCATTGCAGGCAGGTGAGAGTATGCCTACATAAATCCACGACCCAGACTATTCTCTACTCATTAGCCAGAGCAATTATTTCAAAATGTCAAAGATGGCCAAATAGGAACAGCTGCAGTCTACAGCTCCTAGCATGAGTGACGCAGAAGACAGGTGATTTCTGCATTTCCAACTGAGGTACCAGGTTCATCTCACTGGGGCTTGTTGGACAGTGGCTGCAGCCCATGGAGCAGGGTGGGGCATCACCTCACCTGGGAAGAACAAGGGGTTGGGGAATTCCCTTTCCTAGCCAAGGGAAGCCATCACAGACAGTACCTGGAAAATTGGGACACTCTCACTCTAATACTGCACTTTTCCAATGGTCTTAGCAAATGGCACACCAGGAGATTATATCCTGCGCATGGCTCAGTGGGTTCTAGGCCCACGGAGCCTCACTCACTGCTAGCACAGCAGTCTGAGATCAAACTGCAAGGAGGCAGCAAGGCTGGGGGAGGGGGGTCCACCATTGCTGAGGCTTGAGTAGGTAAACAAAGCAGCTGGGAAGCTCGAACTGGGTGGAGCCCACCACAGCTCAAGGAAGCCTGCCTGCCTCTGTAGACTCCACCTCTGGGGGCAGGGCATAGCTGAATAAAAGGCAGCAGAAACTTCTGCAGACTTAAATGTCCCTGTCTGACAGCTTTGAAGAGAGTAGTGGTTCTCCCAGCATGAAGTTTGAGATCTGAGAACAGACAGACTGCCTACTCAAGTGGGTCCCTGACACCAGAGTAGCCTAACTGGGAGACACCTCCCAGTAGGGGCTGACTGACACCTCATACAGCCAGGTGCCCCTCTGAAACAAAGCTTCCAGAGGAAGAATCAGGCAGCAACATTTGCTGTTCTGCAATATTTGTTGTTCTGCAATATTTGCTGTTCTGCAGCCTCCGCTGGTGATACCCAGGCAAACAGGGTCTGCAGTGGACCTCCAGCAAACTCCAACAGACCTGCAGCTGAGGGTCCTGACTGTTAGAAGGAAAACTAACAAACAGAAAGGACATCCACACCAAAACCCCATCTGTATGTACGTCACCATCATCAAAGACCAAAGGTAGATAAAAACCACAAAGATGGGGAGAAACCACAGCGGAAAAGCTGAAAATTCTAAAAATCAGAGTGCCTCTTCTTCTTCAAAGGAACACACCTCATTGCCAGCAATGGAACAAAGCTGGATGGAGAATGACTGACGAGTTGAGAGAAGAAGGCTTCAGATGGTCAGTAATAACAAGCTTCTCTGAGCTAAAAGAGGATGTTCAAACCCATTGCAAAGAAGCTAAAAACCTTGTAAAAAGAGTAGACGAATGGCTAACTAGAATAAACAGTGTAGAGAAGACCTTAAATGACCTGATGGAGCTGAAAATCAAGGCACGAGAACTACATGACGCATGCACAAGCTTCAGGAGCCAATTCAATCAACTGGAAGAAAGGGTATCAGTGATTGAAGATCAAACGAAGGAAATGAAGTGAGAAGAGAAGTTTAGAGAAAAAAGAGTGAAAAGAAATGAACAAAGCCTCCAAGAAATATGGGACTATGTAAAAAGGCGAAATCTACATTCAATTGGTGTACCTGAACCTGACGAGGAGAATGGAACCAAGCTGGAAAACACTCTTCAGGATATTATCCAGGAGAACTTCCCCAGCCTAGCGAGGCAGGCCAACATTCAAATTCAGGAAATACAGAGAACACCACAAAGATACTCCTCAAGAAGAGCAACTCCAAGACACATAATTGTCAGATTCACCAAAGTTGAAATGAAGGAAAAAATATTAAGGGCAGCCAGAGAAAAAGGTTGGGTTACCCACAAAGGGAAGCCCATCAGACTAACAGTGGATCTCTCAGCAGAAACTCTACAAGCCAGAAGAGAGTGGGGGCCAATATTCAACATTCTTAAAGAAAAGAATTTTCAACCCAGAATTTCATATCCAGCCAAACCAAGGTTCATAAGTGAAAGAGAAATAAAATCCTTTACAGACCAGCAAAGGCTGAGAGATTTTGTCACCACCAGGCCTGCCTTACAAGACCTCCTAAAGGAAGCACTAAACATAGAAAGGAACGACTGGTACCAGCCACCACAAAAACATGCCAAATTGTAAACACCATCAAGGCTAGGAAGAAACTGCATCAACTAAAGAGCAAAATAACCAGCTAACATCATAATGACAGGATAAAATTCACACATAACAATATTAACCTTAAATGTAAATGGGTTAAATGCTCCAATTAAAAGACACAGACTGGCAAATTGGATAAAGAGTCAAGACCCATCAGTGTGCTGTATTCAGGAAACCCATCTCACGTGCAGAGACACACATAGGCTCAAAATAAAAGGATGGAGGAAGATCAACCAAGCAAATGGAAAACAAAAAAAGGCAGGGGTTGCAATCCCAGTCTCTGATAAAACAGACTTTAAACCAACAAAGATCAAAAGAGACAAAGAAGGCCATTACATAATGGTAAAGGGATCAATTCAACAAGAAGAGCTGACTATCCTAAATATATATGTACACAATACAGGAGCACCCAGATTCATAAAGCAAGTCCTTAGAGGCCTACAAAGAGACTTAGACTCCCACACAATAATAATGGGAGACTTTAACACCCCACTGTCAACATTAAACAGATCAATGAGACAGAAAGTTAACAACGATACCCAGGAATTGAACTCTGCTCTGCACCAAGTGGACCCAACAGACATCTACAGAACTCTCCCCCTAAATCAACAGAATATACATTCTTCTCAGCACCACATCACACTTACTCCAAAATTGACCACATAGTTGGAAGTAAAGCACTCCTCAGCAAATGTAAAAGAACAGAAATTATAACAAACTGTCTCTCAGACCACAGTGCAGTCAAACTAGAATTCAGGATTAAGAAACTCACTCAAAACCACTCAGCTACATGGAACCCGAACAACCTGCTCCTGAAGGACTACTGGGTACATAACAAAATGAAGGCAAAAATAAAGATGTTCTTTGAAACCAACGAGAACAAAGACACAACATACCAGAATCTCTGGGACACATTTAAAGCAGTGTGTAGAGGGAAATTTATAGCGCTAAATGCCCACAAGAGAAAGCAGGAAAGAGCTAAAATTGACACCCTAACATGACAATTAAAAGAACTAGAGAAGCAAGAGCAAACACATTCAAAACCTAGCAGAAGGCAAGAAATAACTCAGATCAGAGCAGAACTGAAGGAGATACAGACATGAAAAATGCTTCAAAAAAATCAATGAAACCAGGAGATGGTTTTTTGAAAAGGTCAACAAAATTGATAGACCAATAGCAAGATTAATAAAGAAGAAAAGAGAGAAGAATCAAATAGTTGCAATAAAAAATGATAAAGGAGTTATCACCACCGATTCCACAGAAATACAAACTACCATCAGAGAATACTATAAACACCTCCACACAAATAAACTAGAAAATCGAGAAGAAATGGATAAATTCCTCGACACATACATCCTCCCAAGACTAAACCAGGAAGAAGTTGAATCCCTGAATAGAACAATAACAGGCTCTGAAATTGAGGCAATATTTAATAGCCTACCCACCAAAAAAAGTCCAGGACCAGACGGATTCACAGCCGAATTCTACCAGAGGTACAAAGAGGAGCTGGTACCATTCCTTCTGAAACTATTACAATCAATAGAAAAAGAGGGAATCCTCCCTAACTCATTTTATGAGGCCAGCATCATCCTGATACCAAAGCCTGGCAGAGACACAATAAAAAAAGAGAATTTTAGACCAATATCCCTGATGAACATCGACGCAAAAATCCTCAATAAAATACTGGCAAACCAAAACCAGCAGCACATCCAAAAGCTTATCCACCATGATCAAGTCAGCTTCATCCCTGGAATGCAAGGCTGGTTCAACATATGCAAATCAACAAACATAATCCATCATATAAACAGAACCAAAGACAAAAACCACATGATTATCTCAATAGATGCAGAAAAGGCCTTCACAAAATTCAACAGCCTTCATGCTAAAAACTCTCAATAAACTAGGTATTGATGGGATGTATCTCAAAATAATAAGAGCTATTTATGACAAACCCACAGCCAATATCATACTGAATGTTCAAAAACTGGAAGCTTTCCTTTTGAAAACTGGCACAAGACAGGGATGCCCTCTCTCACCACTCCTATTCAACATAGTGTTGGAAGTTCTGACCAGGGCAATCAGGCAGGAGAAAGAAATAAAGGGTATTCAATTAGGAAAAGAGGAAGTCAAATTGTCCCTGTTTGCAGTTGACATGATTGTGTATTTAGAAAACCCCATCATCTTAGCCTGAAATCTCCTTAAGCTGATAAGCAACTTCAGCAAAGTCTCAGGATACAAAATCAATGTGCAAAAATCACAAGCATTCCTACACACCAATAAAAGACAAACAGAGAGCCAAATCATGAGTGAACTCCCATTCACAATTGCTACAAAGAGAATAAAATACCTAGGAATCCAACTTACAAGGGATGTGAAGGACCTCTTCAAGGAGAACTACAAACCACTGCTCAATGAAATAAAAGAGGACACAAACAAATGGAAGAACATTCCATGCTCATGGGTAGGAAGAATCAATATTGTGAAAATGGCCATACTGCCCAAGGTAATTTATAGATTCAATGCCATCCCCATCAAGCTACCAATGACTTTCTTCCCAGAATTGGAAAGTTCATATGGAACCAAAAAAGAGCCCGCATTGCCAAGACAATCCTATGCCAAAAGAACAAAACTGGAGACATCACACTACTAACTTCAAATTATACTACAAGGCTACAGTAACCAAAACAGCATAGTACTGGTACCAAAACAGATATATAGACCAATGGAACAGAACAGAGGCCTCAGAATAATATCACACATCTACAACCATCTGATTTTTGACAAACCAAACAAAAACAAGAATTGGGGGAAAGATTCCTTATTTAATAAATGGTGCTGGGAAAACTGACTAGCCATATATAGAAAGCTGAAACTGGATCCCTTCCTTACACCTTATACAAAAATTAATTCAAGATGGATTAAAGACTTAAATGTTAGACCTAAAACCATAAAAACCCTAGAAGAAAACCTAGGCATTACCATTCAGGACATAGGCATGGGCAAGGACTTCATGACTAAAACACCAAAAGCAATGGCAACAAAAGCCAAAATAGACAAATGGGATCTAATTAAACTAAAGAGCTTCCGCACAGCAAAAGAAACTACCATCAGAGTGAACAGGCAACCTACAGAATGGGAGAAAATGTTTACAATCTATCCATCTGACAAAGGGCTAATATCCAGAATCTACAAAGAACTTAAACAAATTTACAAGAAAAAACAACCCCATCAAAAAGTGGGCAAAGGATATGAACAGACATTTCTCAAAAGAAGACATTTATTCAGCCAACAGACACATGAAAAAATGCTCATCATCACTGGCCATCAGAGAAATGCAAATCAAAACCACAATGAGATACCATCTCACACCAGTTAGAATGGTGATCATTAAAAAGTCAGGAAACAACAGGTACCGGAGAGGATGTGGAGAAATAGGAACACTTTTACACTGTTGGTGGGACTGTAAACTAGTTCAACCATTGTGGAAGACAGTGTGGTGATTCCTCAAGGATCTGGAACTAGAAATACCATTTGACCCAGCCATCCCATTACTGGGTATATACCCAAAGGATTATAAATCATGCTGCTATAAAGACACATGCACATGTATGTTTATTGGGGCACTATTCACAATAGCAAAGACTTGGAACCAACCTAAATGTCCATCAATGATAGACTGGATTAAGAAAATGTGGCACATATACACCATGGAATACTATGCAGCCATTAAAAAAGATGAGTTCATGTCCTTTGTAGGGACATGGATGAAGCTGGAAACCACCATTCTGAGCAAACTATCGCAAGGACAGAAAACCAAACACCGCATGTTCTCACTCATTGGTAGGAATTGAACAATAAGAACACTTGGACACAGGGTGGGGAACATCACACACAGGGGCCTGTTGTTGGGTGGGGGGAGGGGGGAGGGATAGCATTAGGAGATATACCTAATGTAAATGATGAGTTAACGGGTGCAGCACACCAACATGGCACATGTATACACATGTAGCAAACCTGCACATTGTGCACATGTACCTAGAACTTAAAGTATAAAAAAAAATAAAAATAAAAAAGACAAACCTGAGACGAGGCAATTTACAAAAAAAAAAAAAAGTCACTCAACTGCTCACTATCTTCCAGTGCCCCTCCCCCAACTTCCGAAAGAGTAAAACCCTAGGCCCTTCAAGTTTTTCTGTAACCTGAGACTACTTCCCTGAACTCCCTCTTGCCTCTTTCCTTCTCATTCACTGCGCTCCTGCCATATCAGTGTTCTTGCTCTTCTTCGTGCTATTAATAGTCCTAATATAAAACAGCGACACTATTTTCTGCATCTGTTTCTTAACTCTTTCTATTCCCTGCCTAGTTCTCAAACTACATACAGCTTATCTCTCACTGCACATTCAGAGCCTGTTCAACGTAACATCATCAGAAGAGCCTTCTCTGATGCGTTATAAAAAAAATACCCCTCACCCTCCATCCTCCATCCCCTTATCCAGCCTTATCTCACTTGATAGCACTTATCATTGATTAAAGTTACATTTTATGGTTTTATTATTTATTAGCTGTCTTGGCCACCAGAATATGAATTTTAGGAGGAAGAAAACTTTCACTTTTGCATTTAGATAAATAAACCAGTCCTAGATCTGGGCCTGAGAATAAGGGTGCTTTATTCACATATAACTTTTTCAGAGTGGTAGGGACTTTGGAGGAAAAGGGACACCAAAGGAAGTGTATTAGTCATTGTGGGCTAACTGCTACAACAAACTCTAAACACTATGTAAGGAGACTAAACACAATGTAAGTTTACTCCTTGCTCATGCTGTAGTCCAGTGTGCATGTGCCTAGTCAGAGGGCCCAAGGGGTTACCAGGCTTTTCAGTCTAGTGTCTTTACCACTCACTAGGATCTTAAAGTCCTCCAGGATCCATTACATCTGCCCTGAAGATGAGGAACTGGAGAGGACATAGAGTATTCTATGGAATGTTTTCAGAGGCAGATCTGGAAGTGATATAAATCACTTTCACTCACATTCACCAGAACTGAGTCACTAGGCCATATCTAACTTTGAGGGAGCCTAGGAAAGCAGTCTAATTGTAATTTCAGGGGAAAGAGGAAGTGGCACTCGGTGGACACATAGCATACAGTGTCTGTCATGAAACATGACCATTAGATGATGCAAAAGCTGATTTATAAAGGATGAAAAGTTACCCTGGAAAAGGAGGGTAAGTGTGTTCTAAGGGAAGGAAAAGGCAGATGCAAAAGCAAAAAGGCACAATAAATAATAACATATGTTAGGAACTTCCGTTGTAGATATGGCTGAATGTTTAATGTGAAATAAAAAGGCATAAGGTTGGGGAGATAAGAAGAATCTGGATCATGAAAGACCCTGTATACCATAACAAAAAGTTTAGACTCATCCTAAAGGTATTGCGGAAGCACTGAAAGACATTAAGGGGAAAGATTGAAGGACAATATGATCAAATGTCTGTTATTAAAAGAATATAATTCTTATGGTTATATAGGGGGTAAATTTGGGATACAGAAAATGGAGACAAGATAATTAGATAGGTAACCATTACAGAAGTACAAGAAACAACGTTGACAAATGGAAGCCAAGACTAAGGTAGTAGTTACATAGTGCTTACGTTCTTTCTTCCCTCTGAAAAGTATCATGAGCATACTTACTGTCTTTGATGAGCTGAAGACTCTAATACTACTGAGGTCAGAAATCCATCTCAAAGAGAGGTTAGCAAAGTCAAATTTTAATTGAATTTCTAATTGGATTTCTATTATTTATTTAAAAAATACAAGTTGATATAAATGAATAAAGCTATTTTTTAATCACTGCTAAGAGATTACTGGGGGTGGAGTGGGCAGGGGGAACAGAATAAGGGGTATATATGAATTCTCACATTGATAGTGTGTGTAAAAGAGAAGAAAATGATGAACACCTCTTCAATATCCTTTGTGATAATATAACTTTAGTCAGAGAACAGATGAGAAGGGATAGATTGCTCATCATAACACTGTATTTAACTCCATCAGATAAATTAATATTATGTTTCAATCAAATAAATCATTAGGTATTTCCATAGCCACAACTATCAACATTTTCCAGTTTTTCTCTTTATAAACTTTTCTTTTACCTGAATCATTGCTGATCTATCATAATTTTAATTTACAATAACTGGATGTACAGTCTAGATATTTTAAGGCTATGGAAAAAAAGGAGCAAGAAAAAACAATTTGCTTGTTTATTTTCTGCCCTGAAAAAACAAAAGCAAAAACAAAAACAGAAGGTTCCTAGAATGTAGAGGACAAATTAAAGCATCAGCAACACTTTTTTTTTTTTTTTTTTGAGAGGGAATCTCACACTGTCACCCAGGCTGGAGTGCAATGGCGCAATTTTGGCTCACTGCTATCTCTGCCTCCCAGGTTCAAGCAATTCTCCTGCCTCAGCCTCTGAGTAGCTGGGATTACAGGTCCCCACCACCACACCCGGCTAATTTTTTGTATTTTTATTAGAGATGGGGTTTCGCCATGTTGGTCAGGCTGGTCTTGAACTCCTGACCTCAGGTGATCCACCCTCACTGGCCTCCCAAAGTGCTGGGATTACGGGTGTGAGCCACCACACCTGACCAGCAATACTTTTTAAAGCAAACTTTATAAATCTAAAATCACATTGAACGATGATACCTATTATATTGAAATGGTAGAATTATGGGTGATTGACTTGTTTTTCCTTATCAAGCTTCCTGTGTAAGAACATTTTTTGTATAATATATAAAATAAATACAGAATCACTTTGACAAACTGATTTTCAAAATTATCAGGACTCCTGGATTAAATTTTAGCATCACTGCTTTTGTGACATTGGGCAAGTTAATATCATTATTATCATTATTACTATCATTACCAGTAGTATTATTAGATAGCACTCAGCACATATTATGTACCAGTCATTTGATTAAGAATGTAATATATATTATCTCATGTTATTGAATATTTCAATTACTATCATTACCAGTAGTATTAGCAGATAGAATTCAGCACATATTATGTGCTAGTCATTCTATTAAGCAGATTATATATATAATCTCATGTTATTGATTATTTCAAAATATTTTTCTTAACCTATTTTAAAAAATGATAGGAGGTAACTTTAGCAAGATGGCAGAGTAGGAAGCCCTGAATATTTCCCCTCCCACTAGCAACTAATTTAGCAACAATTCACAAATTCCTTTCATGAGAAATTAAGAAACTAATTGAAAGTCTCTTGCAACCTGGGCAAACATGAAACCAGACTCATGGAAGCTAGTAGGGAGAGTCAAGACACCCTGTCACCAGATCCCTGCTCCTAGCACAACAACACATAATCAGGAAGATTCCCGCTAGCTCCCAGCTTCTTCCAAGGGAAGGAATGAGTTAATACATATCCTGTACCCCCAACTTTCTGAGGGGGCTTCCAAGAGGCCTAGTTTGTGTCTTTCTAGTCTTGGATTTATGACAGGACTGGCACAGTCTAGTGAGTTGAGGGAGGCATACAGTGGCTGAGTGGATTAAAAATCAAAACACAACTATATGCGGTCTACAAGAAACTCACTTTAGATTTAAGGACCTACATAGGCTGAAAGTGAAAGGAAGAAAAAAGATATTTCTTATAAATGGTAACCAAAGAGAGCAAGCATTGTCATATCAGAAAAAAAAATTAGACATTAAGCCAAAAACTGTCAGGAGAGAAAAAAGGACATTACATAATGATAAAAGGGTCAATCTGCCAGGAATATATAACAATTATAAATGTATATGTACCCAACTTCAGAGAACCTAAATATATAAAGCTAACATTGACTGAGCTGAAAGGAGAAATAGATAGCAATAAAATAATAGGATACTTCAAAAATCCCACTTCCAATAATGCATAAAACATCTAGATAGAAGATCAATAAGGAAACAAAAGATTTGAACAACACTATAGGCTAAATGTACCTAACAGATATATATAGTTCATGCCACCTAACAGCAGCAGAATACACATTCTTCTCAAGTCACATGGAACTTTCTCCAGCATAGATCACATGTTAGGTCACAAATTAGATCTTAAAATTGTTAAGAAGACTGAAATAATACCAAGTATCTTTATTAATAGAGTGAAACTAGGTATTAATAGTGGAAAGAAAACCTGAAAATTTCACAAATATGTGGAAATCAAACAAACACACATCTTGAACACCACTGGGGTCAAAGAAGAAATAAAAAAGAAAATCAGGGGGGCAAAGAAAGATGATGGAATAGAAGCCTACACCATTCATCCCCCACTGGAACACCAAATTTTAACAACTATCTGCACATAGAAAGGCACTGTCACAAGAACCAAAAATAGAGTACCATCTCGGCCACAGTAAGGTAGAGCAAACAAGCAGGCACTTGGGGCCCCCAAGTTGAGACCTAGGCTCTTGGTCAGCATTTCTAGACCTGCCTTGGGCCAGAAGGGTGAGTCCCAAGCCTGGCACCATTTACCACAAGCTGACAGAAGAGACAATGGACTTTAAACAAACATCAGCATTGGTCCGACAGAACCTTCCAGGGACCAGTGGTGATGGTGGCCACAGGGACAGGCTACTCTGCCTGTGGAAAGGAAAGGCAAAAGCAGAAAGGACATCGTATTGTGGTTTGAATGTCAGCTTAGCCACAGTAAAATAGAATATCAGGTAAAATGCTATGTTTTTTTTTCTAATCCCTGGCCACCAGATAGTATCTCTGGACACACCTGGGGCCTGGGAGAACTCACCACCCTGAAGGGAAGGGCCTTTGCTGTGCTGGCTTCAGATCTGACCCAGCCCAGTCCTAGGGCTGGTCGTACATCAATCAAATGTACGTTTGGTCTTTTCACATAGTCCTATATTTCTTGGCGGCTTTGTTCATTCCTTTTCATTCTTTTTTCATTCATTTCATTAGAGAAAATGAATAAAGTTTATAAAATTTCATAAAATGAAACTTTATTTCATTAGGTCGATCTTCAATCTCTGATATCCTTTCTTCTGCTTGGTTGGTTTGGCTATTAATACTTGTTTATGCTTCATGAAGTTCTCGTGCTGTGTTTTTCAGCTCCACAGGTCATTTATGTTCTTCTCTAAACTGGTTATTCTAGTTAGCAATTCCTCTAACCTTTTTTCAAGGTTCTCAGCTTCCTTACATTGGGTTAGAACATACTCCTTTAGCTCAGTGGGGTTTGTTATTACCCACCTTCTGAAGCCTACTTCTGTCAATTTGTCAAACTAATTCTCCATCCAGTTTTGTTCACTTGTTGGCAAGGGGTTGTGATCCTTTGGAGGAGAAGAGGCATTCTGGTTTTTGGAATTTTCAGGCTTTTTGTGCTGATTTTTTGTCAACTTCATGGATTTATCTACCTTTGGTCTTTGATGTTGGTGACCTTCAGATGGGGTTTTTGAGTGATGTCCTTTTTGTTGATGTTGATGCTATTCCTTTCTATTAGTTAGTTTTCCTTCTAACAGTCAGGCCCCTCTGCTGCAGGTCTGCTGGAGTTTGCTGGAGGTCCACTCCAGACCCTGTTTGCCTGGGTATCAGCAGCAGAGGCTGCAGAACAGCAAAGATTGACACCTGTTCCTTCCTCTGGAAGCTTTGTCCCAGAGGGGCCCCTTCCAGATGCCACCTGCAGCTCTTCTGTATGAGGTGTCTGTCAACCCCTGCTGGGGGGTGTCTCCCAGTCAGTAGGCATGGGGGTCAGGGATCCACTTGAGGAGGCAGTCTGTCCTTTAGCAGAGCTCAAGCACTGTGCTGGGATATCTGCTGCTCTCTTCAGAGCCAACAAGGAACGTTTAAGTCTGCTAAAGCTGGGCCCACAGCTGCTCCTTCCCCCAAGTGCTCTGTCCCAGGGAGATGGGAGTTTTATCTATAAGCCCCTGACTTGGGCTGCTGACTTTCCCTGCCCAGAGAGGAGGAACCTAGCACAAAGTGCAGTGTGCAAAGTACACAAGCTGTGAGGTATGGCTGCCTCCCTAGGTTTGGAAGGATGTCCCAGAGAGCAGCAGGGCCCAGGCACAGAATGGCCTGCCACAGGAGTGGGTCATTACTGATAGCCCCTATTAGGGCAATGCCTAATGAGGGCAGGACAACCTCCAACACCATAGACTGTTAAAGCCACCAGCATGCAACTCCAGCCTAAGAGAACCAAAGGCACCAGACTTCTACCCATGACAACTGCAGCATGGGCTGTACCCAGCAAAGCTATGGGTGCTACTGGAGATTTAAGGACCCAACCCCAGCCAGTGTGTCTGGAAGATGGGAATTCCAGTCAAAGAAGATTATTTTGAAGCCTTAAGATGTAACATTTGCCCTCTTCAGTTTTAGACTTGGTCAGGACCTATTATCCATTTTCTTTCCTGTTTTTTCCTTTTGCAATGGGAATGTCTGTCCTAGGCCTGTCATAACATTATATTTTGAAAGCACCTAACTTGTTTGATTTCATCAACTCATAGCTGGAGGAGATTTGCCTTAGGATGAATCACACCTTTGAGTCTCACCTATATCTGATTTAAATGATATTTGGATGAGACTTTGGACTTGAACTATTGATGCTGGAATGAGTTAAGATTTGGGGGCCTATTGGGATGGAATGAATGTACTTTTTATGGGAAAATGATAAAATTTTAGGGGCCTACAGGTGGGATGCTATGGTCTGCGTGTTTATATTCCCCCAAAATTCACATGGTCAAACTGAATCCCCAGTGCAATAGTATTAAGAGGTGAGGCCTTCATAAAAATAGGTGAGTTTATGTCCTTTGCAGGAACATGGATGAGGCTGGAAACCATCATTCTCAGCAAGCTAACACAAGAACAGAAAACCAAACACTGCATGTTCTCACTCATAAGTAGGAGTTGAACAATGAGCATGGACACAGGGAGGGGAACATCACACACCAGAGCCTGTCATGGGGTGGGGGTCTAGAGAAGGGATAGCATTAGGAGAAATACCTAATGTAGGTGACAGGTCAATGGGTGCAGCAAACCACCATGGCACGTGTATACCTATGTAATAAAACTGCACATTCTGCACATGTACCCCAGAACTTAAAGTATAATAAAAATTTTTTTTTTAAATTAAAAAAGAGGTGGGGCCTTTATGAAGTGGTTAGGTCATGAGGGTTGAGTCCCCATGCATGGGATTAGTGCCTTTATGAAAGAGGCCTCAGAGAACTACCTCATCCTTTCTACCATGTGAGGGCACAGAGAAAAGGAGTCACCTATGAACGAGAAAGGAGGCCCTCACTGGACATTGAATCTGCCGATGTTTTCTTGGACTTCCCAGCATCTAGAACTGTGAGAAATTTCTGTTGTTTTTAAGTTACCCAGTCTAAAGTATTTTGTTATAGTAGCCCCAATAGACTAAAATACTGGCCTTCCACTTAAAATTTTCTTCCCCTGTACCCGTCTTCCAGCCTACTCCCTCACTCCTGATAGGTCTCTGATTAAAGAACCTTTCTCCTTGAGGCTACCCCCTTATGTCAAAACTATCTATAACCTTATCCTGCCTTATTTTTCATGAAAATAATAATCCTGCCTTATGTTTTCATGAAACATATCACCATCTAACATATCACTATCTAACATAATATGTACACATTTTTGTCTGTCTCCTCCATTAAATTATAAACTCCACGAGAGAAGAGATTTTTATTTACACATAGTAGATATTTACCACCTACTATGTAATGAGATAGTAATGAACAGTGAATAAGTGAATGAGTAAATGGATAGATAAGCAAATGAATGAATAAAGTGCTACAGGAGTTCAAAGGAAGGGTAGGTTACTTCCTGACAAAGAAATAAAGCAAGGTTTATGGTGGAGGCAGCACGTGAGTTGGTTCTGGAAGAATGGGTAGAATTTGGACAATAAGAAATGCTGCATGGAGGCTTACCAAACCTAAGAGAGCTCATTATTCCCAAATGTGACTAAAACACTGTATAATCACATTATAAAATATATAAAAATTATATCATTTGAATATTAATCTTAATATCATAATAATGTGAATTACTAGCTAAGTCAAACAGATTTTAAAATTGTTTTTAAAATGTGAAAAAGTGTTTGAGTGCATGAGAGAGGAAGAAGTGGATAGAGACTTTTATAGAAGTTGTTAGCAGGGCCCTGGGCACACTCAAGGGCTTTGGAGATGAGTGGGACAGAAGTTGTGGAGAATGTGCCTTCCCTTTCTTGGTAAAATTACAACCCAATAATCCTTATCTAACAGGACTTGGGATATTTTTTCTTAATAAATTGATAGAAGAGAGGATTTTCTAGGAAACAAGGCAAGAATAAAAGCTTAGAGTTAAAGAAAATGTGTGTTTGCATGACTGCATACACATGTGTGTATCTGTCTTTGTGTGTGTGTGTGTGTGTGTGTGTAGTGAAATATTGCTTAAATTGTGAGCTGTGCAAACAAAGAAAAAGTAGAGGAGCTGCATTTAGGCAAGGTAACAGTGGGCATGACTCCAGAGAGCACACAGGAATCAATAAATAATTATCGAATGGATAAATTCTCACGTATTTAAAATACTCTAAGGAGAATCTATCCTAGCATCTGTGGATGATTTCTTAATTCTCCTAAAATTCATTTATCTCCAACGTGAGAACCAAATTATGTGCTGATTTTATCTTCTCTATGGAGAAATGTTGCATCCAGAATAAATGTTATGCTGGAGGGAACCTTAGGGGTTGCTTATTTCAACCACTTTCATTCTCCAGTGAGAGAGTGAGTTTCTGAGATGTGTTGAGCCTGTTCAAGGTCACAAAGATGGTTAGTATCAGATCCTGGACAAAGAGCCCAGGACTTCTGTCTCCATATTCAGAATTTTCTCCTCTACTAGGCTGACAACTACCACCATATTGCTTGTTTTACTCAATACCAAAGCAACTCATGTGGCCAGTACTTGTTGGTGTATTATTTGGTACATCCTGCAGAGCTTGAATTCTGGCTTATACTTGAGTTTCTTCTGAAAGTCAAGACTGGCCTAGCAATTGTTCATTTCATTCATTCAGTAAATATTTATGAGGACTTATGTGCAATGCACTGTGTTAGGTACCAGTGATCCAACAATGAGCACAATATTCATGTCACTGGATTCACAGAACTTGCATTTTGGTGAGGATGGCAGAAAACAACAACAAATGAAATTACTAAATAACATAGTAAGTGATATGAACAAAACAAAATAGCTCTAGTACAAAGGAAGGCAACCTACCTTAAATAACACGGCCAGAGAAAGTTGCTAACGAGATGTGTTATTTAGGCTGAATCTGAAATAGGCAAAGGAATCAGGAATTGGAGGAGGTTCTAGGCAGACGGAATAGAAAGAGAGAAGCCTTTGAGACAGCAAAGAGCTTAGCATGTCTGGGAAGCTGAGAGAAGCCCTGTGTGTCTGGAGTACAATGAGAGAGGGAGAGTGAACAGAGTTGAGGTCAGGGTGGAGGCAGGGCCAGGTCACATGGGACCTAGAGGCTCTGATTTGAAGCTTGAATTTTATATCAAGTACATGAGAAGCCACTAAAGGGTTTTAAGCACTGAATAACATGATTTTATTTACATATTAATGAGTTTTCTATGTTAGGCACAATTCTTCTCATTTAAAAAACTAATTTAATCAAATGGAAAAAATACACTTAATATTAAGGCAGGTGCTATTATTCTCATCATTTTGTAGCTGAAGCAATTGCAGCACAGAAAACTTAAGTAACTTGCTTAAATTCACATATTTAGTAATAGGCAGAGCCAGGATTCAAACCTAGGTTGTATCTCTCCAGAGTATTCACTCTAAACCACTACACTTTTGCTTTTTATATAATCTTATTTGGTGTAATAAGGAAGGCAGCTATTGCAGAGGTCTAGGGGAGAAACAACAGTGGGGCATAAATTAGGATGGTGGCAATGGAGACAGAGAAAAGCTGCTAGATTTCAGATGTACTTTGGTAGTAGAATTTAGGACTTGATGATTGTATTAGTCCATTTTCATACTGCTAAGAAAAAATACCTGAGACTAGGTATTTTATAAAGAAAAAGAGGTTTAATGGACTCATAGTTCATCATGGCTGGGGAGGCCTCACAATCATGGCAGAAGGCAAAGGAGGAGCAAAGGCACATCTTACATGGTAGCAGGCAAGAGAGAATGAGAACCAAGTGGAAGGGGAAACCCCTTATAAAAACCATCAAATCTCATGAGACTCATTCACTACCACAAGAACAGTATGGGTGAAATCACCTCTATGATTCAATTATCCCCCACTCGGTCCCTCCCACAACACGTGGGAATTATGGAAGCTACATTTCTAGATGAGATTTGGGTGGGGACACAGCCAAACCATATCAATGATGCAGCAGATATAGCTGGTGAGGAAAAGAGAGGAATGAAAGATGGCTCTTAATAACAAACCAGGTGGGTGGCACTGACATTTATTAAGCTAAGGAAGACTGGTAGAGACAAGAAATTAGTTGTAGGGGTAAAAAAAATAAAGAGTTTTGACTTAGCTGTTTTAACTTGGACATGTCAAGTAAACTTTTAGGTAAGTCTGGAGCTCAGAGGCATGGATATAAAAATTTGGAAGACATCTGCATAAAGATGGTATTTAAAGCCTTGATAATAGACAAGGCAACCTAGGGGGAGAGTTTAGAGAAAGAAATAAAGAGGGCCTGAGAATAATCCCTTAGGAACAGCAATATTTAAAGCTGTTTAGAGAAGAACAAAGAGATATGAGATGCTTTGGACAGTGAAATGGAGGGAGCAGGAAAGGATGATGACAGAAAATCCAAGACAGGAGATGGCTTCTTAAAAAAGGCAGTTGTCGCCCTGTCCTCCAACTGCCTAAGGTGCTGAAAGGAAAGGAGGCCAAGGGGAAGAAAGTGGCACTCACCTCTGCTGTCATGAAGAACCAGGAGGCCAAGAAGGTGGGAAGTCCCTGTTTGAGAAAAGGCCTAAGAATTTTGGCACTGGACAGGATATACCACACAAAAGGGACCTCACCTGCTTTGTCAAATGGCCCCACTACATGCAGTCGCAGCGGCAAAGGGCTATCCTCCATGAGCGGCCGAAAGTTCCTCCTGCCATTAACCAGCTCACTCAGGCCTTGGACTGCCAGTTACTCAACTGCTTAAGCTGGCCCACAAGTGCAATCCAGAGACAAAGCAAGGGAAGAAGCAGAGACTGTTGGCCTGGGCTGAGAAGAGAGCTGACAGCAAAGGGGCTCTCCCCATTAAGAGACCACCTGTCCTTCAAGCAATTTCAATACTATCATCACCGTGGTAGAGAACAAGAAGTCTCAACTGGTGGTGACTGAACACGATGAGGATCCCATCAAGCTGGTTGTCTTTCTGCCTGCCCTGTGTTGTAAAATATGGGTCCCTTACTGCCTTATCAAGGGGAAGGCAAGACTGGGACGTCTAGTCCACAGGAAGACCTGCACCACTGTCGCCTTCACACAGTTTAACTGGGAAGACAGAGGAGTTTTGATGAAGCTGAGGGAAGCTATCAGGACCAATGACAATGACAGATACGATGAGATCTGCCACCACTGGGAAAGCAATGTCCTGGGTCCTAAATCTGTGGCTTATATTGCCAAGCAGGAAAAGGCAAAAGCTGAAACACTTGCACTAAACTTGGTTAACCATACATTGTTGCATTTTCTGTACAGAAAAATAAGAATAATTCTCCCAGGCAACATAATGAGGTCCATCTCTATAAAACAAATAAATTAGCCAGGCATGGTGGTGTGTGCCTGTAGCCCCAGCTACTCTGGAGGCTGAGGTAGGAGAATCACTTTAGCCTGGGAGGTCAAGGCTGCAGTGAGCCATGATCAAGCCACTGCACTCCAGCCTGGGCAACATATAAATTAATTAATTAATTAATTAATTAAATATAATTTAAAAAAATAAAAATTTGCCTTCAAAAACAGGGGAGTTGTCAACATGTCATATGCTGCTGAGAAGTCTAACAGGGTAAATTAAATCACCTATATCACTTGACTCCAGTGTCTCCACAAAGCTCTCATCCCTTAAGACACTTCCACTCAGCTCCCAGATGTATGAAAGTCCATATTTAGACCTCCATCCTTTTTTTATTACATTCAATGTCTCATGAGTGAAATATCAAATTGAGTCACTTCTAGCCCCTAGAGGGAATACATTTCAGATCATGTCTGGATATTGGAGATTTGATAAAGAAAAAGAGAGACAGAGAGGGAGAGAGAGATGAGTATGGGCTAGTGACAGTACTGTTAAAGTTGGAATGAGAGAAAGGCAGAAACAAGGAGCATGGAAGATATCAAAAGGCAACCGCAGCTATTTTACACATTTGTCTGGGGCCTGCTCACTCCACTGAGTTATTCCTGTTTCATGCTGGTATTCTGGCTGACATTTGGTTTGATACATGAGTATAAAATCTCCCTTATCCCCTTCAGGGGATGCTCTCTTTCTACCTGATACACCATTGGTAATGAAGTTCTTGATGAACCCTCTTCACAGTCTTTATTACATCTAGGATATTATATATCCTAATCTACTTGAGGTAGGATTAATGACATAATAAGGAACAAAACTTTTATTAATATATAAACACTATATGATGCTATCATTTGATTGATGGAGACATAGAGACTGAGAAAGATGTCCCAGGTGACTTGTATCTTCAGACCCACCCACAACCCAAACTAGACCAATCCACAGCCTTCAGAAGAGTGAATTTGCCAGAAGGAGACTCTATTCCTAGTGGATACCGGATAGAGGTGGATTCCAGCTGCACACATGGACCTGAACCATTGGTTGTCCACTTGTTTAAATTCTCTAAATTCCTCTTTGATCTTTCACGGGTCTCGAGGGAAGAGTTAAGATTAAAACTGGTTCACCTTTAGTGTCAAAATTTCCACAGTAAATGGGTTCCAACCACTTGATTGGGGTAAGGGGGCAAAAAATGCCATTTGTCAAAGTACTTAATTTTTTAGAAACCCTATTTTCATGTGTCTTTGTAGGAACAAAACAAAGGAAGCTAGTATCCTCTTTATGACTCATAGTTAGGAAAACATTGATGTTATGTAACAAGTGTTTCTTAACAATAGAAAATACTCCTAAAATGAATGAACAAACTAACAAATTAATGAATGAAGGAAGAAGTTACACCACATATTGGCTTCTTATAGGAGTCACTTCCAATGACTGTGACTCTCTCTAGACTCAGAACAGGGTATAAGATTGGGACAGACAGGACAGGAATGCAGGAAAAGCTACAAGAGGTATAAACAAAGAGACCTTGGCCTCTGGGTAATGGGGGTGACTGTGCTCTGGACATTTGTCCTTGTGGAGTCTTTTAGGCAACCACAGCCAACTGTTCTCAAATCCCTTACCAGAGGATAAAATTTCCCTGACTGTGCAAAAATGAAGCAGCTGATAGCCTCCCTAAGGATGTATTTTTGAAAGGCAAGCATTTCGCCTCTTCAGAGCAACCCCCTTCAGAGAAGGTTAGCATTCCTGGAGAAGCTCCAGATTGCCCAGAAACTCTGTGTCCCTGGAGTCTGAACAGAGCAACAATATGGAGACAATTCAACAAGATTTCTTTAAAAAAAAAAAAAAAAGCCTTTCATTTGATGCCTAGATGACTACAAAGAGGAAGGTAGCTGAGACATGTGAGGACAGTCGCTATTCCTAGAGCCTTGGAACTGCAGGAAGTCAATGGCAGAGCCAGAATTGGGATTTGGCTTTCAGGTGACTGTACCAAGCAGAAGTCCTCTCCATTTTTGTAATTAATCAGTGGCATTTCTATATAAGCCCTACATTGCTCCTAAATTGTCCTCATGGTACAATACATCTAATTGTTTAATGGATCTGCCTCATGGAAATACTGCTTTGAAAAGATCACATAGCCAAAAGTGAGAATAAATTGTCCTGCTTCAGGACTTTCTTCATGTTCTTCCCTCACCTGCAAAAGAAAGAACCCTCTTCCATCTCCACCTATGAACAGTGGTCATTTTGTCTAGAACTATCTTTTGTCCCTAATACTTTGAAGCAATGTGGGATAGGGAAAAAGAGTTAAGAAGTCAGATAACTGGTTTAGAGCCCCAACTCTACCATTTACTAATTACTTGATCTCAGATAAGTTCCTTAACTTTTCTGAGCCTCGATTTCCTAACCTGTAAAATGAATCTAAGAATGTGTACTACACAGAATTGCTGTGAGTATTGCATAAGATCATACACGCATGCTCATCATCACACTGTCGGCACTTGAGAAGCACTGTTAGTGCTGCTTCCATTCTGTCCCCAACACCACGATGAATCCAACCAGAAATGACTTTACATTTCCTACCCATTCCCAGAGTGCTTCTTATTTACCAGTTTATAGAACCCTTATCTAATCTTGTCTCAGCCTCTCTACTACTCTAAAAACTCCTTGAGGGCATCAAATGTATAATGTACAATTTCATCATTTCCCTACTGCCCAGCATGCACATTCACATGAAAAGCGCTCAGTGAACATTTACTAAATAAATCTTTCTCTTTTATCAGGACAAATCAGTAGGTAGACCTTCCTCACATCATTCTTACTTACTTTCCACCTGTCAGTCTTTACCAAGAGAAAGGAATAAAGAAGTCAGCCAATAAATGAGGTGGAGAGAGGAAGGCACTAGCACTTATGGCATGCCTACTATGTGTTAGGGTTTTTACAGTCAGATCTTATTTATTTCTCACATCAAGCCTCCTTTAGCCCCGATTTACAGAAAGGAAACTGACTAAGAAATATAAATAATTTGCCCAGGCTTTCACAAATTATAATAGCCTTTTAATTATCTTAATTGAAATGGGCTCTGTGAAAAATGAAAAGAAATTGAGGGAGAGACACCAGGTTGGTTCCAGAGTCCCTAGCAATCATTAGTTCTTACCAGCTCTCTATTTTGCCAGACACTATCTACAAGTGACAATAATAACTGATTATCTACTAGCAAGTTGGCCAATTTATAAACTGTCAATTTTTCTCCTTTAAAAAAAAAGCCCCAAAAAAGCAGCTTCCCAGAACCCACAATCCCCCTCTCTTTGCTCAAGTTCAAAATCCCATGGTTACCTTTTGTCTCATTCCAAAGTGCAAGGCCCTTTGCCCAGTTGAGAGATAGAGATGTTATTTTTAAGGCTGAACTTTGCACTCTCAGCAGTCCTGCCTTAGAATCAAGAACAGTCTGTTCAGAAGCCCCTGGGGCTTCACAATCCAAACAAACGTGAGGCTCAGGATCACCTCCCCCATCTCAGAGGAAAGGGTCCAGAGAAGCACAGAAATGAAGCAGTCCTTCCCCAACACGAAAACTTCAGATTTCCCTCCAATGTTTCTTTATTTCCAATTTTTTACTTACTTAGTAAGAAAACCTTATTTAGGTCTTAATGGTCTTTGGCATCCTCCTAAACAGAGGCAAGCACAGATTGTATGTGACGTGAGGCAACTGTAGTAGCCTGGGCCCAGGGATCGGTGGGGTGAGGTAAGAGAAGGAGCCCAGTATCAGGGAGTAAGTGCCCAAGATTATTTTGAAATAAAAATCTAGAATCCACACACCTAGATATGGAGATTCTCTCAGGTTATATAGTCATGATGTCTAGGTTTTTTTACATGGAGTCGAAGCCAAGTGGTTGATGTAGAAGCTGGCCCAGGTTGTGGAGTACTTACTACCCCTTCCATTCTCTTCTGTGGCCTGAACTTGTGGCTGGTTCCCAGCCCCTCACAGCCTCACAATCTTGGCTTGTCTCCTCAGAACCTCTCTGCTCCTCTCCTCCCTTTTCCATTTGGGGATTTCATTCAACACCACATTTATATTTTATCTCATAACATTTTCTTTCTCTCATAAAAAAATGTTTATTTGAGGGTTCTGCTTCACTTCACCATTTGTTTCTACCTGTGAATCACATGAAATTCACCCTACATCCTTATATTTTCATGATTTTGTATGCCTATTTGAATTTCAAATTGCAAAATTTGATTTTACAAACACAAGATTTTATACCTTGGTTCCCAGTCCATGGGAAATCTGTCCCAAATCTCAACTATGTTTTTGGGAAACTGGGCCATGTTTCTATAGATCACTCTGAATTTAACCTCTGGACCAATAGGCAGGGTTTAGAGATCAGAAAATAGAAAAACTGAAAAATAGAAAAATAGCTCTAGCTTGATACACCTGGGGGAGCCTACTGAGTCCATCAGGATGAGGAGAGGCCACTGCACTTCCATTTGTATTGTTGAAATGAGTTTTATAATTGCATCAAGGAAGCCACACCATGGTTAAGTTCAGTGTAAGTTAATTAGTGGATAATAAATCCATAACAAGCTATTTTTTTTAAACCCAGAAGTATCCTGAATCATTATGTTCAGTGGCCAAAAGCAATTTCACCAAAATATCCCTTGCTACTGCTAAAAAAGACCGCTTTTCATAGAAGAATATAAGGCTAAAGAGATAAATGTGGCATCACCTATTTCATATGAGATGAAATGGTCCAAGGAAGAGACCAATCTATCTCCACAGAAGTGACCAGAGTCACTGAGAAACATTAGGGCTTTTTGCAAGAGACAGTAAAGAGGACACATTCTAAAATACTTTTTCTTTCTCTCTTTGTAAAAGATGAATGATATTTTTAACGAGTATTTGGGACCCAGGAATTAAAACTGTGGGATAAACTTGAAGGAGAGAGGGATGGGAGGCATACCCTCAACCTGAGAATGGGTGATGGGAGGAGTGGATAGAGAACCAAGAGCTTGCTGGGACTGTGGTTGATTTTCAGAGGAGATGGGGACTCTTGGGAGCAACTTTGGCTTGAGTCATCTTGATATTCTCTGACCTAGTTCTGGGGAAACTTGTACTGGATTTTAAAAAACTGAAAGACAAAGAGCAACTTCAAAAGAACCCCAAAGCATTGTGACACCTGTGGGAGAAAGATTCTCTCCAGACTTTATGAAAGAAACTATATCAACCACTAAGGATGAGGTGGCTGTGGGTGGCAGTCAGTCAGCTTCCTTTCACAAGTGGTAGCCACCTCAACCAATTAAGGCCATGAGGAAAGAGGAGTTCCTGTCAGCCAATTTGATCACTTCCTCAGACACTCTATCTTCCCCAGTAAGACTTTTCTAGTCAAAATTTCTCCACGTATGCAAAGTTCTCATTTGCAGTAAGCTTTGGAAACCCAGTGTGTTTTGGTTTCTAAGAGAGTTTCAGAGCTAGTTGGGCTCTAAGTCAAGCAAATTGTATTCATCCCTAAATTACCTGCTATTGTCATGCACAACCCTTGATTCAACTTTTTTAATTAATAGACTTTCTTTTTTGAGAAGTTTTAGGTTTACAGAAAAATTGAGCAGAAATACAGAGTTCTCATTTACTCCCTCTACCCTCCTCCCCACACATAGTTTCCCTATTACTACATTTTGCATTAGTGTGGTAAATTTATTACAATTGATGAACCAATATTGATACATTATTATTAACTGAAGTCCATAGTTAATATTAGGGTTCACTTTTGTATTATACAATTCTATGAATTTTGACAAATGTATGACATGTGTTCATCATTACTGTATTACACAGAATAGTTTCACTGCCCTAAAAATCCTCTGTGCTTATTCATTCCTCTTATTCATTCCTCCCTCTGTATCCCAAACCCAAACGCTGGCAACCACTACTCTTTTTATATTCCCTATAGTTTTGCCTTTTCCAGGATGTTACATAGTTGGAGTCATACAATGTGCAGCATTTTTCAGATTGGCTTTTAACGCTAGCAACATGCAATGAAGATTCATCCACTTCTTTTCCTGGCTTCTTTTTAGCACTGAATAATATTCTATGGTATGAAGGGATCACAGATTGTTTATCCATTAACCTATTAAAAGCATCTTGTTTGCTTCCAAGTGTTGGCGATTATGAATATGGCTGCTATAAACATCCATGTGCTGGTTTTTGTGTGCACATAAGTTTTCAATTCATTTCGAAGAATGCCAAGGAAGTATTCCATTCTGCATTGTATGGTAAGAGTATATTAGTTTTGTAAGAAACTGCCAAACTGTCTTCCAAAATCGCTGTTTCATTTTGCATGAATGAGAGTTCCTATAGCTCCACATCCTCACTAGCATTTGGTGTTGTTGGTGTTTTGGACTTTCCTCATTCTAATATGTGTGTGGTGGTATCTCCTTGTTGTTTTAATTTATAATTCCTTAATGACATATGATATGTGATGTTGAGCATTGTTTCATATGTTTATTTGGTGTCTATATATCCTCTTTGCTGAGGTGTCTGTTTAGAAGATCTCTTGCTCATTTTTTAAAGGAAGTTTATTGGTCTTTAAATGGTTCAAATTGCAAGTAAACAAATCAGGTAGTGGCATCAGCCTATGACACATAATGCATCTTTATCAGCTGCCTGTATAGCATCTCAGTACCCAGAAGAGGAAAAGTCACAAAGCAAAGTCACAACGTCAGTGGTTAAATATGACTGCAATGAGTACATGTGGAGATTGCTGGGCCCCCTGGCCAATGTTACGTTGGTGACTTGAATTCTGCACATATTTTTCCCATTTTTAAATTCAGTTGTTTATTTTCTTATTGAGTTTTAAGCATTCTTTGTATATTTTGGATATAAGTCCTTTATTAGATATGCATTTTGCAAATTTTTGTGGCATGCTTTTCCATTATTTAACAGTGTCTTTCATAGACAGAATTTTCTAATTTTAATAAAGTTCTTCTCACAAATTTTTCTTTCGTGGATTATACTTTTGGTGTTGAATCTAAAAACTTACTGCCAAACCTAAAGTATAACCTGGGAGTTCTCTAATGTTATCTTCTAGAAATGTTATAGTTTTGTGTTTTACATTTAGGTCTATGATCCATTTTCAGTTAATTTTTGTGAAGGGTGTAAGGTCTGTGTCTAGACTTTTTTTTTACATATGGATATCCAGTTATTTCACCACCATTCATTGAAAAGACCACCCCTTCTCCATTGAATTGCCTTTGCTATTTTGTCAAAGATCAGTTGACTATATTTCTGCAGATCTATTCCTGTGCTCTCTATTCAGTTTTATTGATCTATTTGCCTGTTATTTTTCCAGTACCACACTGTCTTGATTACTGTAGCTTTACAGTAAGTCTTGAAGTTGAGTACTGTCAATGCTCCAACTTTGTTCTTCTTTTTCAATAATGTTTTGGCTATTCTGGGTCTTTTGACTCTTCATGTAAGCTTTGAAATTCATTTGCCAATATTCACAAAAGAACTTGCTGTGTTGTGAAGAATGACATCTTGATAATATTGTCTTTCTATCCATGAACATGGAATCTTTCTTTATTTATTTAGATCTTGTTTGATTTCTTTCATCAAAGTTTTATTGTTTTCTTTATAAATATTCATATTTGTTAGGTTTATATCCAAGTATTTAAGTAACTTCCTAAGCATTTTATTTTTTTGGTATAAATCATGTTGTGTTTTTAATTTCAAATTATAGTTGTTCATTGTTTGTATGTAGGAAAGCAATTGATTTTTGTAGATTAACCTTGTATCCTGCAGCTTTGTTATAATTGGTAATTCATTCTGGGGCTTTTTTGGTCAATTATTTTAGATTTTGTATATAAAAAATTATGTCATCTGCAAAGATAGTTTAATTTCTTCCTTTTCAATCTATATATCTTTTAGTTCCTTTACTTGTCTTATTGCATTTTATGCTCTTCTCATGTTTGCTTCCTTCTGAACATTTTTTTCTAATGGCCATATTTTATTGTTGACCATTAGCTACTAACTATGGACAATTTTCTTTCACTTGATTTAACATGCCTATAAAGCCCCTCTTATACTTTAGTTACAAAGTTCCAACAGGTGTGGTAAACCAGCATCTCTGGGGGTGAGTGATGTGTCAGGGAAATGACAAACTGAAATCCCTGCATTCCTGTGGTGTACGATTGGCCCAAACAATGGCTGAGGAGGCGTATTTGTAAGGGAGATCCAGCTCTGTGAAAAGCATTTATGCTTTATCTAGATAAATAATTGTTTGTTTATTTATTCTAAATAGACACTTGATAATGTCCATTTTGTGGATCATGCAGGTGAAAATCCTAAAACACAGTATCTCTCCTTTAAAAACAATTGAAAAATTCACTTTCACTTACATGGTAAAGCCTACCAAAATTGTGTTCATGTGAATGAAATATCACATGTCCACAGGCAACAATTAAAAAATTCAGCATTTCCATATTAGAAGAGAGTGTTCTCACATCTAGCAAGATCTGATATAGAAAATTGCTTAATTTGTTTTAACCTAGGACTGATGTGTGTGTGTGTGCATCTGTGCACGCGTGTGTATAGCCATTTTATAATTTTCAGAATAGGGCTCTTCCTCTATACAGAGAATTTGATTAAACTTCTGCATCCTTCAACACTACAAGCTAATGCCTATTTTTATATGCCAATGAAATGCACAAATTATCTCTTTTTGAAGTGTAAATACTAATTAAGTCACATTATTATTATTGCTAAGGTAATACGCCAGATAGGATTTGCCATAAACAGCACAGTTGAAAAACTTCATGTAATCATTAAGAAGGGTACAGCTACACTGGAAGTTTAAAAAAAAGGAAATAAACTGTGATTCTTTCTCAAAGGGATAGATCTGGAGAGCTCTACTGCCAGCTCAATAATCTACTTGCAAATTGCAAAACAAAAGATATAAGGAAATTACAGGCTATCACTTTTATTTACAACCTCCTTTCAACCAGAGCCTATACTTACACTGCTACATCCAAAACAAATCTGAGGCTGCTGATGCCGCAGCCTCTAATGGGTGTATGACCCTGGTCAAGAAGCTCATGGCCTCTACCTCAAAGAATTATTGTGCAGAAGTCAGGGAGCTGCTGGGAGCAGGAGAAGGATAGGAAAAAATTATGGAAATCCTTTTTGAAGATTCAAAATGCAATTGAAATTTCAATCTTAATCAAAAGCAGTAATAGGCTCTGCTAAATACCTAGGAAGGCCTGCTAAAA
This sequence comes from Pan paniscus, assembly GCF_029289425.2. Lineage (NCBI taxonomy): Eukaryota > Metazoa > Chordata > Mammalia > Primates > Hominidae > Pan > Pan paniscus. The sequence continues at coordinate 126,450,665 of NC_073249.2, forward strand.
ATACGTGAAGTTCATCGGCAGTTCAAATCTCAGAATTATTTTTATTTCCCAGCTTAGGCCTATCAGGACTGCCATGAAACCTTTAGTGGTTGCACTGAGAAGATAGTCTCGTCCGTGCAAGTGGACAAACACGTTCTTAAATCACAAAATGAAGCCAGAGATGAAAGCAACTTGACAAATCTTTCATTGTATTCAAGGTTAAAATTACACAGTGTGGTGTTAATTGAACCTGAATTGGAACTTAACTAGCTTCATAATGACCTCTCTGAGTATCAGTCTCTTAACCTTTGAAATGGATTGTTTGTGAGGAATAAATGATATGAAATACATATATGTAGATATCGATAGATGGATGGATGGATAGATAGATAGACAGACAGACAGACAGATGGCATAGACGCACTATACTATATACTGCCTGGCAAAGAGTCAATTCATTAATTGCTTTCTTCCCACTGTTCATACTACTGCTTTGGGTCATGTGTAAGTTCTCTCAATGGTTATTTACTTACAATGTAGCTGAACAAAGCTGCTTCCCACTGACCCACAGACACATGAAGATAAGACATTGACTGAAGAGAGGGAAGAATTTAATTTGGAAACCAAATATCTTCAAAATCTGTAATGCAGATGTAAGGTGAAATCATCCTGCCCTCTGGGATTGATTTAAACTATGCTGAGCCCGACCCCTCATTCAATAGAAGTTCAGTGCTCTGCCTAAAATTTCTACACAATTCCAGGGCTTATGCTTTCATGGTTACTTCTGGCTTCAAGTCCATGCTTCTGTTGTACTTTCAAACTAATTTGAGGAGTCTCCTCACTTTATTTGCAGAAGTTTCTCCCTCTACTCCCTAAATGGCACTGAGCCTTCTTTGGCATATCCAAAGACACACCGATGTGCTATGCTGAGCAGACAGCCATTCACGTGGCATCTCAAAGGAACTAGCAGAGCCTGTGAGATATTAATCTTTCCTTCAGTTTCTATAAGTAGAAGGAAATAGTATAGAGATTTATCTTCCCACTAATATGTATTTCCTACCTCAAACTCCTAAGACGACAGAACCGACAATATAAGGTTTAAAATCAATACTTAATTATTCTGGCAGTTTGAGTTTACAGAAAAAGTGATCCAAGTGCACAGAGCTTTCACATACCCCTGCATCCTAGCCTCACACATACTTTCCCCTGTTATTAACATCTTGCACTAGTAAGATAAAAAGGTAAATTTGGTACAATGGATAAACCAATATTGATACATTATTATTAACTAAAGTCTATAGTTACATTAGGGTTCGCCCCTTTTTTTGGTACATGCTATGGGTTTTGACAAATATATAAAGACGTGTCCGTCATTACTGTATTATACAGAATAGTTTCACTGTTCTCAAAACCCCCTGTGCTCCACCAACTAATTTGCTGGAAAGTTCTTCTTAGCTCTGCTATTGCTACACCCTTTCCACATTCCTTGTCCTTCCCCACAACAATTTCTCACCCACTGCTTACAGGCAATTTGAAGTTTGCAGCTTTTCTCTGTCTCTTAATTTCACTGAAAAAATAGCGTGTAGGGTTTTTTTTTGCCTCTGTTCTTATTGCTTTGTGTGTTTTCTAACAAGAGAAGTGAGAAGACTTATCAGTAAGCTGCCACCATATTCCTCAAGGGGGCATGATTTCTGACCTCAAGGAATTATGCAATGACATTTCAAGGGGACATATAAATAAACAAGTGAGAGTGTACTAAAGACAATTCAAGTCACTGAAAATTTCTCTTTTCTATTGCTATACATGGCAGTGGAGCATGATCAGGGGTAATTCGAGGATTTAATTTTGGAGGCAGTGGGAGCCCAGAAAAGGGCAGTTTCAAAACCATCAACAAAATACACCTTCTAAAAGTGAGTGCATCACCTGGGTAGACAAAGGTTTCCCCTAGGTAACAGTGGTTTATAAAAAACTGGAGAAGCCCAGGACTAAATATAGAACCACCATCCAACTAGGTTAAAATCTGAGAGGAAAAGGAGGCATTCTGGGCCAGATAAAGAAACAAAAGAGGGAGTCCCTGAGCAGTGAAGCCTGGAAAGGTACCCCACCCTCTACCCCCTTCCACAGGAATCTCCTAAAATGGTGCAAGAAAACTGAATTTGTTCCAATAGGAGAAAAAAGAAAAGAATTATGATCACCATACACCAAGAAAACCAAGTAGAAAATACCAGTACAACTTTCCTACAGAAAATTAGAACTTACCAGAAAAATGTTACCATAAAACAAATTGAAAATTATAATCTGGCATTCCAACATAAGTTTTAAAAACTTAATGAAGCAATCACAAGTCTAAGGGTAGACCACAAAGAAGAAATACAAGAACTCAAGGATAAAAGGACCAAATATGACAAGAGTATGTTACAGAAATTGGCAGGACTCAAGAAGGAAATGGAAGGAAAAAACAAAAGATAATTACAGAAATACAAGCTAAAATACAAGGAGCACAATGGAGAATAAACACCACATTAAGGGCCGCAGATGATAGAAATAGGAAAAGCATACAGAATAATGCAGAAATAAGGAGATAAAAGATATTTAAAAAACTATAAAAGACAAACAAAAAGATTCAACCTGCTTGTAATTGGAGTTCCCAAAGAGAAAACTCAAAAAATAAAGCAAAAAGTAAATAAATTTTTTTAACTTTACAGTTTTTTTCCCCTTTTTTCTCATTCCTTTTTTTTTTAACCTTTTATTTTAAGTTAGGGGTCCTTGTGCATGTTTGTTATATAGTTAAATTTGTGTCACAGGGTTTTGTTGTATGGATTATTTCGTCACCCAGGTATTAAGCCTAGTACTCATTAGTTATTTTTCCTGATTCTCTCCCTCTTCCCACCCTTCACTCTCAGGTAGACCCCAGTGTCTGTTCTTTCCCTCTTTGTGTCTGTGTTCTTATCATTTAGATCCCACTTATAAGAGATAACATGTAGTATTTAATTTTCTGTTCCCCCATTAGTTTGCTAAGGATAATGGCCTCTAGCTCCACCCATGTTCCACAAAAGACATGATCTCATTCTTTTTTATGGCATGGTGGCTGAAGTCAGGTATCATGAGGCCTTCAGCTTTGTTTTTTTTTTTTTTTTAACTACAGATTGCCTTGGCTATTCAGGCTGCATAGTATTCCATGGTGTATATGTACATTTTCTTTATCCAGTCTATCATTGACGGGCATTTAGGTTGACTCCATGTCTTTGATATTGCAAACAGTACTGCAATGAACATACATGGGCATGTGTCTTTATAATGGAACAATTTATATTCCTTTGGGTATATACCCAGTAATAAGATTTCTGGGTCAAATGGTAGTTGTGTTTTCAACTCTTTGAGGAATCGCCACATTGGTTTCCAAATGGTTGAACTAATTTATATTTTCACCACAGTGTATAAGCATTTCTTTTACTCCACAACCCCATCAGCATGTTATTTTTTGACTTTTTGATAATAGCCATTCTGCCTGGTGTGAGATGGTATCTCATTGTGGTTTTGATTTGCATTTCTCTAATAATCAATGATTCTGAGCTTTTTAAAAATATGTTTGTAGGCTGCATTTATGTCTTCTTTTGAGAAGTGTCTGTTCATATCCTTTGCCCATTTTTTAATGGGATTGTTTGTTTTTCTCTTGTAAATTTAAGGTCCTTACAGATGATGGATATTAGACCTTTGTCAGATGCATAGTTTGCAAATATTTTCTCCCATTCTGTAGGTTGTCTGTTCACACTGTTAATACTGTTAATAGTTTCTTTTGCTGTGAAGAAGCTCTTTAGTTTAATTAGATCCCATTTGTCAATTTTTGCTTTTGTTGCAATTGCTTCTGGTGTCTTTGTCATGAAATCTTTGCCCATTCCTACGTCCCGAATGGTATTGCTTAGGTTGTCTTCCAGGATTTTTATAGTTTTGGGTTTCGCATTTAAGTATTTATTCCATCTTGAGTTGATTTTTGTACATGGGGTGAGGAAGGGGTCCAGTTTTAATCTTCTGTGTATGGCTAGCCAGTTATCCCAGCATCTTTTATTGAATAGGGAGTCCTTTCCCCATTGCTTGTTTTTGTCAGCTTTGTTCAAGATAAGGTAATTGTAGATATGCAGCCTTATTTCTGGGCTCTTTATTCTGTTCCATTGGTCTATGTGTCTGTTTTTGCACCAGTACCATGCTGCTTTGGTTATTGTAGCCCTGTGGTCTCGTTTGAAGTCAGATACCATGATGCCCTCAGCCTTGTTCTTTTTACTGAGGATTGCCTCAGCTACTCATGCTCTTTTTCGGTTCCATATGAATTTTAAAGTAGTTCTTCCTAGTTCTGTGAAGAGTATCCTTGGTAGTTTGATAGGAAGAGCATTGAATCTATAAATTGCTTTGGGCAATATGGCCATTTTAATGATATTGATTCCTCCTATCCATGAGCATGGGATGTTTTCCCATTTGTTTGTATCTTCTTTGATTTATTTGAACAGTGTTTTGTGATTCTCATTGTAGAGATCGTTCACCTCCCTGGTTAGCTGTATTCCTAGATATTTAATTCTTTGTGTGGCAATTGTGAATGAGTTTGCATTCCTGATTTGCCTCTTGGCTTGACTGTTCTTGGTGTATAGGAATGCAAGTGATTTTTGTACATTGATTTTATATCCTGAAACTTTGCTGAAGTAATTTGAAGGAGCTTTTGGGCTGAGACTACGGAGTTTTCTAGATACACAAAAATCAATAAATTTTTTATGACTGCATAGTATTTCATGGTGTATATGTACCACATTTTCTTTTTTTCTTTTTTTTTCTTTTTTTCTTTTTTTTTTTGAGACAGAGTCTCGCTCTGTCACCCAGGCTGGAGTGCAGTGGCTCAATCTCGGCTCACTGCAAGCTCCGCCTCCCGGGTTCACGCCTTTCTCCTGCCTCAGAGTTCCAAGTAGCTGGGACTCCAGGCGCCCGCCACTACGCCCAGCTAATTTTTTGTATTTTTAGTAGAGATGGGGTTTCACCACGTTAGCCAGGATGGTCTCATCTCCTGACCTCGTGATCCGCCCACCTGGGCCTCCCAAAGTGCTGGGATTACAGGCGTGAGCCACAGTGCCCGGCCCACATTTTCTTTATTCAATCTGTCATTGATGGGCATTTAGGTTGATTCCATGTCTTATGCAAACACAGATAGTTTGACTTCCTCTCTTCCTATTTGCCCTTTATCTCTTTCTCTCGCCTGATTGCTCTGGCCAGGACTTTTAATAACTATGTTAAGTAGGAGTGGTGAGAAAGGGCATCTTTTCCTTGTGCCATTTTTCAAGGGAAATGCTTCCAGCTTTTGCCCATTCAGTATGATGTTGGCTGTGGGTTTATCATAGATGGCTCTTATTACTTTGAGGTATGTTCCTTCAATACCTGGTTTATTGAGATTTTTTAACATGAAGGGGTGTTGAATATTTTTTAGCTTTTAGTTTAAGTTCAGGGGTACATGTGAAGGTTTGTTACATAGGTAAACACATGTCATTGGGGTTTGTTGTACAGATTATTTTATCATGCAGGTATTAAACCCAGTATATAATAGTTATCTTTTCTGTTCCTCTCCCACTTTCCATCATCCCCCCTGAAGTAGCCCCCAATGTCTGTTTTTTTCCTTTTTGTGTTCATAAGTTCTTATCATTTTGCTCCTACTTATAGTGAGAACATGCAGTATTTGGTTTTCTGTTCCTGCATTAGTTCGGTAAGGATAACAGCCTCCAGCTCCATCCACGTTCCTGCAAAAGACATTATCTCATTTTTAATGGGTGCATAGTATTCCACAGTGTGTATATACCACATTTTGTTTACCCAATCTGTCATTGATGGGCATATAGGTTGATTCCATGTCTTTGCTATTGTGAATGGTACTGCAGTGAACATTTGTGTGCATGTGTCTTTATGGTACAATGATTTATATTCATCTCGGTATATAAGCAGTAATGGGACTGGGGGGTTTAATTTTTATCAAAGGCCTTTTCTGCATCTACTTGAGATAATATGTGGTTTTTGTCTTTAGTTCTGTTTCTGTGATCAATCACATTTATTGATTTGTGTGTGTTGAACCAACCTTGCATCCCAGGGATAAAGCCTACTTGATTGTGATGGATAAGCTTTTTAATGTGCTGGATTTGGTTTTCCAGTATTTTGTTGAGGATTTTTGCATCAATGTTCATCAAGAATATTGGCCTAAAGTTTTTGTTGTTGTTGTTGTTGTGTCTCTGCCAGCTTTTGTTACCAGGATGATACTGGCCTTATAGAATGAATTGGGGAGGAGTCCCTCCTCCTCAATTTTTTGGAATAGTTTTAGCAGGAATAGTGCTAGCTCTTCTTAGTATGTGTAGTAGAATTTATGTGTGAATCCATTTGATCCTGGTCCATTTTTGGTTAGTAGGCTATTTGTTACTGATTCAATTTTGGAGCTCATTACTAGTCTGTTCAGGGATTCAATTTCTTCTTGGTTCAGTCTGGGGAGGGTATGTGTCCAGAAATGTATCTATTTCTTCTAGAACTTCTAGTTTGTGTGCATAGAAGTGTTCTTAATGTTCTCCGATGGTTATTTGTATTTCTGTAGAGTCACTGGTAATATCCTCTTTGTCACTTATAATTGTGTTTATTTAGATCTTCTCTATTTTCTTCTTTATTAGTCTAGCTAGCTGTCAATCTATTTTATTAATTTTTTCAAAAAAAACAGCTCCTATATTTGCTGATCTTTTGATTGGCTTTTCTTGTCTAAATTTCCTTCCATTCAGCTCTGATTTTGGTTATTCCTTGTCTTCTGCTAGCATTGGGGTTCATTTGCACTTGGTTCTCTAGTTCTTTTAGTTTTGATGTTAGGTTGTTAAGTTGTTATCTTTCTGACTATTCAATGTGGATGTTAGTGCTATAAGTTTCCCTCTTATCACTGCCTTAGCTGTGTTCCACAGGTTCTGGTATGTTATCTTTGTTCTCATTAGTTTCAAAAAATTTTTTATTTCTGCCATAATTTCATTATTTACCCAAAAGTCATTCAAAAGCTGGTTATTTAATTTCCATGTAATTGTATGATTTTGAGCAATTATCTTTTTTCATTTTTTAAAATATCTATAACATCTTTATTTGTAAAGCCTCAAACTGAAAACAACACAAATGTTTATCAACAGCTAAATGGTGAAACAAACTGTGGTATATCCATACAATAGAACGGATAATATAAAAAAGACAGAGAAAAAAATGAAAAAGTACAAACTATTGATATGTGCAACAACATAGATGAATTTCAGAATAATTATGCTGAGTGTAGGAAGCCAGATTATTTTTTTAAGTCATTATGATGGTCATTTATTTACCCTTTTACAATGCTTCTGTTACTTTATAAAGAAAACTATTTACAAAGACAGACAAATTAACAGTTAATTCTTTAGCAGTTTTCAAATGTGTCTCATCACCAAAAGATTATTTTTAAGAGTACTATATAATTCCATTTATATAAAATTCTAAAAATTAAAAAAAAAAAATCTAACATATAGTGGGAAAAAAGGGAGATTAGTGGTTTCCTAGGGATAAGCAGGAAGGTAAAGGGCATAGGGAATCTTTTCCAGGTGATGGAAATATTCACTATCTTGATGTAGTAATAGGTTCAATGGTGTATAAATATGTCAAGATGCACCTACTTGTATACTTTAAATGTGCACAGTTTATTGTATTTCAATTACACCTCAATAAAGCTATTAGACAAACAAAGACCTTTCTTTGTTTTTTAAAACCATCTTGAAAAGAGTGGTGTAGAGATAATAGAAATAATGGTCATCTAGCAAATAATGAATATTCTAAACACCTGAGCTCTGCACCAGCTGCTATGGTGATACATATAAAGTAGAAAACTATAGATATAGATATAAATATAGATATAGATACTTTAAGTTCTGGGATGCATGTGCAGAATGTGCAGGTGTGCTACATAGGTATACATGTGCCATGGTTTTCTGCTGCACCCATCAACCAGTCATCTACATTAGGTACTTCTCCTAATGCTATCCCTCCCCTAGCCCCCCACCCCCTGATAGGCCCTGGTGTGTGATGTTCCCCTCCCTGTGCCCATGTGTTCTCATTGTTCAGCTCCCACTTACGAGTGCAAACATGCGGTCTTTGGTTTTCTGTTCCTGTGTTAGTTTGCTGAGAATGATGGTTTCCAGCTTCATCCATGTCCCTGCAAACGACATGAACTCACCCTTTTTATGGCTGCATAGTATTCCATGTTGTATATGTGCCACATTTTCTTTATCCAATCTATCATTGATGGGCATCCAAGTCTGTGCTGTTGTGAATACTGCAGCAATAAACATATGTGTACATGTGTCTTTATAAAAGAATGATTTATAATCCTTTGGGTATAAACCCAGTAATGGGATTGCTGGGTCAAATGGTGTTTCTGGTTCTAGATCCTTGAGGAATCGTTGCACTGTCTTCCACAATGGTCGAACGAATTTACACTCCCACTAACATTGTAAAAGCATTTCCATTTCTCCACATCCTCTCCAGCATCTGTTGTTTCCTGACTTTTAACAATAGACACCTGGCAAGGCTGTGCATGCTCCTTTCATTGCAGATCATTTGCTCACAAGATAAGAGCTTGTGTCTGTTTTTCCACAGTTTCAGCTCTTTCTCTGCAGGAGATAAGACTCTCACTCAGGGCAATCTTAGCAGGTTTGAGGCTCAATATCTGCTTCTGAAGCTAGGAGATAGAATCCCTGAGTTCATCATGTTCCTTCATCACTTTGTCCACTGAACTTAGGAATACCCAGCCAGCTTCATTATGTTCCTTGGTTCTCCACATATGGTCAAAGCTATAATGTCTACAGTCACTAAACTCCTTGCCTCTCACAAACGATGAATCAGGAGTGTCAAATGCATTTATTTTGCATAACTCTCTAAACAGTTCATGCCAAGGACTATCAGTGTTCTCCATACTTTTAGTAGAGTCCTTAGCATTTTGGGGTCTAATCATATTAAGCAGCCAACTCCAGAAACCCCAAAACCAATTAAAGAATTCCATCTCTAATATTCTGTTCCTCTAGAACTCCACTCCTGGTACCAAAATCTGTATTAGTCAGGGTTCTCTAGAGGGACAGAAATAATGGAATAGATGAGATAGAGATAGAGATAGAGATAGAGATAGAGATAGATAGATGGAGATAGAGATAGAGATAGACATAGACATACACATAGACATAGACATAGATATACAGGACTTTATTAAGTATTAACTCACATGATCACAAGGTCCCACAATAGGCCGTCTGCAGCCTGAGGAGCAAGGAGAGCCAGTCTGAGTTCCAAAACTGAAGAATTTGGAGTCTATGTTTGAGGGCAGGAAGCATCCAGCACAGGAGAAAGATGTAGCCTGGGTGGCTAGGCCAGTCTCTCTTTTCACATTTTCCTGCCTGCTTATATTCTAGCCATGCTGGCAGCTGATTAGACTGTGCCCACCCAGATTAAGGGTGGGTCTGCCTTTCCCAACCCACTGACTCAAATGTTAATCTCCTTTGGCAACACCCTCACAGACACACCCAAGGTCAATACTTTGTATCCTTCAATCCAATCAAGTTGACACTCAGTATTAACCATCACAATTGTATAAAAGGGAAAACTGATCCAGAATATTCAACAATAAGATATCCCAATAAAATTATTACACTTTAAAGATTTAAAAGAATATAGAAAAAGAATCCTTTGGAAGTCAGGCAAAGAAAACAAAAGTCAAGTCACTTATAAGAAACAGAAATCCATTTGGCATTATATCTCTCATCTGTCACCGGAATACAGAGTAACAAAACCTATAAGACTCTCAAAAGAAACAAACTGTACATCAAAATTGTATATCCAGCCATGTTGTCCTTCAGCCATAAAGGCTATAAACAAATAGTTTTGAATTTTCAAAACTCAGCATTTATTGTTCATATAACTCTTTCCTGAAAAATTTGTAATGACTTTTTTTACTTGTTTTCTTTTTCTTTTTACTTTTTTAGTTTTTCTTTTTCTTTTTACTTTTTTAAGGTGGTGTTTTAAATATTTTAAATTCCCATGTGGCTCACATTTGTGACTTGCATTACATTTCTTTTGGACAGCATTAATATAAGACAGCACCATGTACAATTAATAAATATAACTGTGCAAGACAAAAAAAATTCTGTTAGACAAAAACAAATAACAAATTCAGGAAAATATAGTTTCAGACCATATCACAGACAAGGGTTTATTACCTTGATATAAAAAGAGTTCCTAGAAATTGAGAGGAATTGAAAAATAATCCTAAAGTTAAAATGGGTAAAAGGTATAGACATTGAGAAAAAACATGGCCCCTAACCACCTAAGCATAATGTATTAATTATCACTTATAATAATGGAAATACAAATAAATTTACATTGTGAATTCATATATTATAATTTAGGTAGACACAATTCAAGAGTGACTGTACACTTTGTTGTTGATGTATGTGGAAAAACATATATTGCCTCACACATTGCAGATGAGAAGAACAATTTGGCAATATTTATCTAAATTACAAACACATTTACCCTTTGACCAAAGAATTCCCATAACTATCTTACAGGTATACCTTCACACATATTAAAACGTATCTGTACAAAGTTATTGCATCAATGTTTGTATTAAAACATATTAGAAAACAGTTCAAGAGTTCACCAACAGGGGACTTATAAAATAAATTATGGTACATTTACTTGTTCAATGAAATACCAGGCATCTGTAAAAGAAAGAAGTTCTTTGTACACTGATATGAAAAGATCTACCAGACTAATTAAGACCAAGGTGCAGAGAAGTCTATATGGTATATATTTTTGTTTGAGAAAGAGAAGAAAATAAGAATTATATAAGCTCATATTTGTAAAAGAAACACAGAAAAGATATACAGACGGTAATAAAAGTACTTACTTGTACACGTCAGGGGAGTGGTGAGAGTGCACCTCAAAGACAAGCAGCAAGGAAGCCAGTGTGGAGTGGAGAAACAAAGGAGGAGGATAATAAGAGATGAGATCAGCAAGATTAATAGTGGCCGCATCACATGGTGTCATGTAGGTCCTAAAGAGGAAATTAGCTTTTAAAGGAAGATGCAATTCCATTAGAGAATTTTAAGCTAAGGCATGACATGATCTACCTTGTAGGTTAAAAGAAGCATTTTATGTGCTACATTGATAATGGATTGTAAAAGGATTAAGGGAAATAGCAGGAAACCCAATTAAGAGGCTTTTGTGGTGGTAAATGAGAGTGGCTTCGTCTAGGATGGAAGCAGTAAAAGTGGTAAAAATGGTATATTAGTCCATTCTCACACTGCTATAAAGATACTACCTGAGACTGGGTAATATATAAACAAAGGAAGTTTAATTGACTCACAGTTCTGCATGACTGGGGAAGCCTCACGAAACTTACAATCATGACAGAAGGTGAAGAGGAAGCAAAGCAAGTCTTATCGTCTTACATGGTGGCAGGTGAGAGAGAGACCAAGAGCCAGGAAGTGCAACACTTGAAATCCATCAGCTCTCATGAAAACTCCCTCATGAGAACAGCATGGGGGAAACCTACCCCATGATCCAATCACCTCCCATTTATCTTTCTGGGGTCTGGAGGACAGTGGCCCTCTTCTCACAGCTCCACTAGGCAATACCTCAGTGGGGACTCTGTGAGGGGACTCCAACCCCGCATTTCCTTTCCACAGTGCCCTAACATAGGTTCTGCATGAGGCTCTACCCCTGCAGCAGACATCTGCCTGGACATCCAGGCATTTCCATACATCCTCTGAAATCTAGGCAGAGGTTCCTAAAACTCAGCTCTTATTTTCTGCACACCCACAGACCCAACACCACATGGTAGCCAACAAGGCTTGGGGCTTGCATCCTCTGAAGCAATGGATGAGCTGTACCTTGTCCCCTTTTAGCCACAGCTGCAGCTGGAGCCGCTGGAACACAGGGCCCCAAGTCCCAAGGCTGCATAGAACAGCTGGGTCCTAGGCCTGGCCCATAAAACCATTTCTCCCTCCTAGGCGTCTCAGCCTGTGATAGGAGGAACTGCTGCAAAGATCTCTGACATGCCCTGGAGACATTTTCCCCATTGTTTTGGCTATCAACATTCAGTTCCTTGTTGCTTATACAAATTTCTGAAGCCAGCTTGAATTTCTCCCCAGAAAAAAATGGGTTTTTCTTTTCTACCACATGGTTAGGCTGCAAATTTTCCAAACCCTTATGCTCTGCTTCCCTTTTAAATATAAGTTCCAATTTCAAACCATCTCTTTGTGAGCACCTAAAACTGAATACATTCAGAATAATCCAGGTCACATCTTGAATGCTTTGCTGCTTAGAAATTTCTTTGCCGGATACCCTAAATCATCTCTCTCAAGTTCAAAATTCCACAGATCTCTAGGGCAGGGGCAAAATGACACCAGTCTCTTTGCTAAAGCAAAATGCCACCACTCTCTGCATTTGAGCTTTCTGTTGCACATAAAAGGGTTATTTTGATTGTTTCTGTTGGTTTGCCTGAACTGGGGTAAGTTGCTCTCTTCTGTTCAAAAAGTGAGGTCAGGGATTTTTGTTTTCCTGGGTCCTAGAACAGTAGCTCCTTTGTCTAGCCCCTCCAGGGTTTACTTGACATCTTAAAGAATACAAAGGTTAGGATGAGTTCCTCTCAGTCCACAGCACCTGGAAATCTTCCAGCTACTTACATGTTTAAGAACTATAGGCTGAGATTTTGTGTCTTTTCAGAAAAATGGGTGAACTTTTCTAAGGGTAATTTAGAATTGCCGAAGCCACTTGGAGAACCTTTAACTTAGATAAAATAAGGTTATCTTAGAGGCACCTTGAAAAAAGGAGAATATGAAACCTCCCCAAAACAGTGGAATACATTCTTCAATTGGTATAAAGAGGCTTCTGAAAGACAAAATGACTCTAGAATCACCTCTCTAAAAAATCCTTACAGCATGCTAATGAGAAAGTAAAGACCAAAATTCAGATTGACTCTACTGATGCAACAGAACCACCTGTTAAATCTCTCTGCTTCTCTACATCATCTATTCCCTAATTATTCTGAATCTACTAACTGTTGATCCTTTGCTGTTTCCTCCAAACCGTTTCACCATAAAATGCCCTTTAAAATAAGACTTTCTAATGAACCTGGGGTACCAATCTCAGCAGAATTTAAACTTTTATCTCTAGCTGAACTCCAAGCCACATAATTTTCCAGACCCTAAAAGAGACTAAACTAAATTTAAATAAGAATTTTAAATTCCTTTGGGTGCTTATGATCCAGAAATCCCTGATTTATATCAATTTGTTTACGTGGTACTCAGCCCTGGAGGTATTCAAAAATGGTTTCAAGAAATGGATTGGAAGAATCCCATTAAAGATTTTGAAGATTCTGTTAAGCATGCTTCTAAGAGTAGACTAAAAAGAAACCATGTCTGAGGCTTTTTCTAAGAGACTAGATTGGTCCATGTCTTAGTCCATTTTCTGCTGCTGTAACTGAATACCTTAGACTGAGTAATTTATAAAATATAAATATTCCTAACAGTTCTAGAAGCTTGGAAGTCCAAGGTCTAGGGAGTGTACCTTGAGAGAGTCTTCTTGCTGTTGGAAACTGCAGTGTCAGGAGTTGGCACAAGGCATTACATGGTGAAGAGTTCATTAGAGATGGCCAAACTGGCTTTTATAACAAACCCACTCTTGTAATAACTAACCCATTTCCATGATAACCTATTAATCCATTAACCTATCAATCAATTCATGAGGGCAGAGCCCACATAACCCAATCACCTATTAAACCTCCTGCCTCTCAGTACTGTTTAATAGCGGGTTAAGATGAAACATGAGTTTCAGAGGGGACAAACTATATTCAAACCATAGCAAGGCCATAAACCAATCTTGCAAACAGAAAAAAGACGAATCTGCTGTGGATTATTGTTTCTGCTTAGAAAAAAATACTTAAACAGTACAAAATATTTAAACATTTTGGCCATAGTGGCCAAAATGATGAAGTGGCTATGTCAGCCCATTTTGTTAATGGGCTGCACATACAGATAAGTGACGTATGAAAGAAACATAAAGTAGAAAGCGAAGTGACTCCCATGACAGTGTTACAATATTTAGCAAAACATTTTGGGAAAAACTTAGAACAAATAAAGTAACCACCAGACAAATAAATTGATGATTTTGTAATTACAGTCATTGCAGGGGCCTCAGCCTAAATTTAAAATACCTTTATCCAACAACTCTTTCAATAAAGACATTTTTCATTATTGTAAACAAATAGGACATTGGAAGAATTACCCATTAAACCCCTTAACACAGCAATCTAGACTATCAGACTGGAAACAAAAGGGAGATTCTGAACTTTCTGACTCCTATGATAACTGTCAATACTAATGGGGCTCCAAGGAATGGCAAGGTAAACCACTTCCAATAATTTCTTTAAATCAACAAACGGAAACTAAATTTTAAAAATAGAGAAATTTGTTCTGTGTAAGTAGACACTGAAGCAACTCTCTCCACTTTGAACTCCACCATGATAAATCAAGAACTTCTTCAGAATAATAATTAAAAAAAACTCAATGGTGGAAACTCTCTGAAATTCAAAGGTTTTTTTATTGGAGCTCATAACTATCACCCTCTGCCCTTTCTCTGAAAATTATGCTTTTCTGTTAGGTAATAATACTGCCCTAGGTAGAGACCTGCTTTCTAAACTGAGAGGTCAAATTCAATTTTCCTTAGGAGAAACAACATTAGAAAGTCAAGATTTATTAGACACTGAAATATTATGTGTTTTCTAAACCCAAATTGTGCTGAGGAAACTACTAAATTTCATTAAAATATAGATATTATAGATGTCTCTGAAATTCCTGACACTCTATGGATATCTTTTTCTACAGATGTGAGAAAAATCAAAAGTGCTAAGCCTATTAAAATTCAGATTAATCCTCCAAAATTGCTTCCTAAGTTGCCTCAATACTGTTTAAAACCTAAAGCCATACAAGGGCTTACTCCTATAATAGAGGAGTTAATAAAAAAGGTTTGTTATTCCTTGTACCAATCCTTGCACTACTCCCATCTTATCTGTCAAAAAACTGCACAGATAAGAATGAAGACTTGTACAAGATCTTAGAGATATAAATACAATTGTTATTTCAAGATTTCCTGTAGTATCTAACCCAAACTCCCTGCTGGCAAATGTACTCACTGAATCCAAATGGTTCACAGAAATGGAATAGACAAAGAGAATTGTTTACCTTTATTGTATTGTTGGAAAAATCAACTATGTATTTTGACAGTAATGCCTCAGTGATTTACCAGTTGATGAAATTTACCTTTAATCAATTCATGAGGGCAGAACCCACATAACCCAATCACCTATTAAAGGTCCTGCCTCTTCATACTCCTTACCAGTTTTACATCAGGATTTAAAAACCAACCCTGCAATTTCCCAGAAATTCCACCTTGGTTTAATATGTAGATGATTTCCTTCTTTGCTCTTCATTCAAAGAGGACTCAGAAATTCATTTAATGTACAGTTGTCCCCAGTATTCCTGAGAAAGCGGTTCCAAGACCTCCCTCTGGCACCAAAATCGGAGGCTTAAGTCTCTTATATAAAATGGCATAGTATTGCCATATAATCTACACACATCCTCCTATATACTTTAAATCATCTCTAGATTACTTATAATACCTAATACAATGTAAATGCTATGTAAATAGTTGTTATATTGTATTATTTAGAGAAAAATAACAATTAAGAAGTTTGCACATGTTTACTACAGATGCAAATTTTTCTGTACATTTTTTATCTGTAGTTGGCTAAATCCATGGATGTGGAACCCAAGGATACCAAGAGCTGACTGTATTAGCTGAAACAATTAGCTTGTAAGGGTTATAAAGCCTCCCAAAATAAATTCCAACGCTTACAAGGAGTAGTACTTTCCCTCAGTCATGATTTATCTGCAAAAGGAATTTTTCTATCTCCAGAAATAATTAAAAAAAAACTATCCAAAATTATCCTAAACCAGTGACTAAAAAGAAACTCAGAGTATTCCTTGAACTTTCAATATCTTGCGAGTCATGGGTTCCCAATTTTTCTTTCTTGGCCTCTTCACCCTATGAGCTGACCAAAAACAGTGCTCAGAGACCTATTCTTTGTGAAACAAACATTAAAAGGTTTTTACTGAACTTACATAGGTTTTACAAAATCCTCCCTCCTTAAGACTTCCCGGTTACTCTTCACGTTGTTTGTCCATGAATGAAACAATCAGGCTTTAAGTGTCCTTGCTTAGGAACATGGAGGAAAAAGTAGACCTTTGGCTTATTACAGCCTACAGTTGGACCCAATAGCTCAGGCATATCCAAATTGTTGAATAGCAATAGCTACAGCCACTAGAATTACAGAATCTTCTTCAGAATTGTTCAAGGAAATTACTATGTATGCAAGTTCCTCATTTTATAAAAAGTTTATTAAATACTAAATATACTCATGATTTTTCAGCTAGCAGTCTAATATCTTATAAGATCCTGCTTCTAGCTCCTTCAAACCTACTTATTATTTGATGTAACTCTCTGAACTCTCCCACCCTATTACCTTTACCTGACAAATAAGAGATTCACTATTGTGTTGAATTGGTTTTCCAAAATTTTACTCCTGAATTAGATTTACAAGACCCACTATTGAATAATCTACAGTTGATAATCTATGTTGATGGCTACTATGCCATAAATTCTAAAGGAAAGTACTGAATTGTATATGCTGTTACAATCTGACACAAATTATTAGAAAGAAGAGTACTTCCTAAATTTAGTTACGCCCAACATGTAGAATTAATTGCCCTCACTCAAGACTGTGAATTAACCAAAGATAAACTGTAAATATATATACTCATGTGCTTTTGGAGTAGTCCATTATTTTTGTATGTATTATTTTTGTATGGTATGGAAATGGGATTTCTTACATCTAATGATATGCCCATAAAAAAGATCAGGTTGCTAATTTTCTTTCTGCACTATTGCTGTCTCTACTAGTTGATATTCCCTCAAAATATCATGTTGAAATGCGATCCCCAGTGTTGGTAGTAGGGCCTAGTGGGAAGTGTTTGGGTCGTGGGGATGGATCCCCTATGAAAGGCTTGGCAACCTCCCAGTGGTAATGAGTTACTGTGAGATCTGGTTGTTTAAAATTAAAGTCTGGGACCTCCCTCCTCTCCTGCTTCCCCTCCTGCCGTGTGACACACTGACTTCCCCTTTGCCTTCTTCCACAATTGTAAGCTTCCTGAGGCCTTACCAGAAGTAGATGCTGGTGTCACGCTTGTACAGCCTATAGAAGTGTGAGCCAAATAAACCTCTTTTCTTTATAAATACCCAGTATCAGGTATTCCTTTATAGCAATGCAAAACAAACTAACATGCCCAGATAGTGATTTATATTTTATTTTGTTTTATTGTATGACAATAAAATGTTTAAATTTTCCTAATTTTATTTGATTTTACTTTGGACAGAAAGGTTTTTCTGACACTTCAAACTAATTTAGTTGTCCATTTTGTAAATTTTAACAACACATCACACTTTTGCATTTTGTCATTTATCTGAATTGTCATGAAAAAACTGTGTTTGTAATTATTTGTTTCACGTTTCTCTCCCCTACTAGACCTAAGTCCCCTGAAGACAACGACAGTGACTGTATGGTATACATAGGTACATAATAGGCTCGTTATAAACAACTATAACAAAAATATATTATGCCTCCTCCTGTCTCTGTGGGAAAGTCTAATGGAGAAATCTTTAAAATGTATTTGACTTACAAGGAAAGCTCATTAAAACCAACTGTATCTGAATCTTGCCTGCAGACTCTGACGAGATATCTTTATTTGCAGATGAAGCCTGGACACACTGTTAACAACACATGTGATAGAAATGCATCAGGATGGGGTATATTTTTAGCTACAGCAAATCATCATTCCTTTATGCGTTCAGATTTTCATCTCTGCAGATTATCTGGTTCTTACATTTTTCAGAGTAAATTGAAACTGATTTTTCCTAATAAAGAAGGAAGATAGACTCTAAGACAAAGAGTATTTATCCTTCAATCTTCACCACAGCTCAGAGATTCAAAGAGCCTTTGCTGGGAGGCTTTTTTTTTTTTTCCTCAGAATAAGGATGGTCCTCCATGTTTTTTGTAACAACACTCTGGACTCGAACTTGTGTAGGGGAAACTCAGTCCAAAGAGAACAAAACAGAATTTGACTGTGAGATTAGTCAAGGACATGATGTTTTTCAATAACAAAATTGGTTAATAAGAAACTGGCATTGTACAGTTATAGGTTTTTTTTACTATATTTGTAAATATGGTTGCATTCTATAAAAATGAGTTATAGGCTCCCACAAATCAATGCAATTTATGTAACGGCCTGAAGATGACAAAGGGTTCAAAGCCAACTTAGAGAGCTTTCTGGGTTAACAAATGGTGTCAACAAAAGAGCTGAAATGTGATGTTAGCACAGATTAAGTATTTCACAGAAAGAATCTCTGTTTCATGGTGGTGGGGAGACTCCCAGGAGTGGGGAGTTAAAAAGATAATAGGAGGTTTATATTCTAGCTTCTCCAGGATGCAGGCAGACTGGGATTGGAGAGGGAATATGTAGCTTTTTCAATATACATTTTATATTTTTTAAAATATTGTTTGGTAATACAAACACTAAAGAGTAAAACTTGGTGTACATTTCTTAACTAATAGTGATATGAAGAAAAAGTTTCAGAATCTCTAAGAAATTCTAAGATTTTTACGGTTAGTCAAAGAAAGCATAGGTCTAAAAATCCCAGTCATAAAATTGGCCTGAGAATGGAATAAGTATAAGGAATGTGGCTGGATCAGTGCAATCTTACCTTCTACCCCTTTTTTCCATATAATTATTTTAATTTCCAGTCAAACAAAACATTTACCATTTTGCTTCCATGTCTGTGGTAGGCAGAATATTGGCTCCCCCACAAAAAAATCTCATCCCTATCCCCAGAACCTATAAATGTTACTTTACATGACAAAAAGGACCTTGTATTAATGTTACTTTACATGACAAAAAGGACCTTGTATTAATGTTACTTTACATGACAAAATGGACCTTGTATTAAGATTAAGGTTAAAGATTGTGGAGATAGAGCAAGATGGCCAAATAGAACTCTCCAGTGAATGACCCCTTGCAGGAACACCAAATTAAACAACTAATTAAAGCACCTTCATAGGAACAAAAAAACAGGGTAGCAATCACAGTACCTAGTTTTAACATAATAACAAAGAAAGAGATATTGGGTGGATAGGAAAGATAGCCTCACATTGTCTACACTGTCCCTTCCCCAACTGCAGGCAGTGCAGCCCAGAGAGAATCTACATGGTTAGGGAAGGGAGAGCAAAGTGAGTGTTGAACTTTGCATTGGAACTAAGTGCTGCCCTGTCACAACAAAACATAACATAGGGCAGAATTCTGCCAGTGTCCACAAAGGGAATATTTATAGCAGCCCTGGACCCAAGGGGAATTCTCCACTCCAGTGGGAGAAACCCACATCCTGGTCAGCTTCACCACTGGCTGACCCAAGTGGTCTGAGCCCCCAGATAAATTTGAATGGAAGTCAGGAAACAAGGACTGCTGTCCTTGGGCAAGCCCCGGTGCTGCACTGGTCTTAGATGCAGGAAGCTTGAGATGCAACCCAGTGTGATACCAGCTCCAGTGGCCATAGGAATGCTTGTGTGCATCACACTTTCCCCAACTCCAAGCAGTACAGCTCAGGGAGAGACTCATTCCACTTGGGGGAAGGAGAGGAAAGAATACAGAGAACTGTGTCTTGAAACTTGGATACCAGCTAAGCCTCAGTAAAATAAAGTACCAGGCAGATTCCTGAAGCCACCAATTCCAGGCCTTTGTTCCCAGATGGCATTTCGGGACCCACCCTGAGCTGGAAAGGAATCCACAGCTCTGATGGGACAGACCCAGTCCTGGAAGGATTCACCACCTGCTGACTAAAATGGCCTTGGGCCTTGAATAAACATCAGCAGCAGCCAGACAGTAATGGCCACAGGCTTTGGACAACCCCCAGTACTGTGCTGATCTGGAAGGTCATGGGCATCAGCTGTGACCCAGCAATGTGCCAGCTGTGGTAGCCATGGAAGTGCCCAATCATCTATCCTCAACTCCGGGCAGTCCAGTGCTGAGAAAAATTCCTTCAGATTGGGGGAAAGAGGGAAAAGAGCAAGAGACTTTGCCAGGTAGCCTGGGGAATTATTTCTTATCTTCACCAAGTCTGCAAAGGCTATGTATCTAGGAATCTGCAAGAATCACAGCATTCTTGGGCTTAGGGCACTTCCTATTACTACAATGATTACAGTGACCATAGGCTTAGGTCACAATACTCAATCCCATTTGAATTCTTGGAAAATCCTTTTTAAAAGGAAGGGTATAAACAAGCCCAGACTGCAAAGATTGGAATAAATACTAACTCTTCAATTCCTAGATATTGAAAAATGTCCATAACCATCAAACATCCGGGAAAATATGTCCTCACAAAGCAAAGTTAGTGCCAGAGATATGTGAACCCTCAGGCAGAGAATTCAAAAAAGATGTCTTGAGGAAATGTAATGAATTTTAACATAAGGAAGATAAGAGAAGGAATTCAGAATTTCATCAGAGAAATTTAACAAAGAGATTGAAATAATTTTTTAAAAATCAAGCAGAAATTCTGGAGCTAAAAAACTCAATTGGCAAACTGAAAAGTTCACCAGAGTCTCTCAATAGCAGAAGTGACCAAGCAGAAGAAAGAACTAGTGAAGTAAAAGACAGGCTATGTGAAAATACACAGTCAAAGGAGAGTGAAGCACTCCTACAAGATCCAAAATTAGCCACAGTAAGGCAAATATAAGAGTTATTGGCCTTAAAGAAGATGCAGAGAGAGAGAGATTGGAGTAGAAAGTTTATTCAAAGAAATAATAGCAGAGAGTTTTTCAAACCTAGAGAAAGATATGAATATTCAGGTACAAGAAGGTCAAAGAACACCAAGAAAATTCAACCCAAGTAGGGCTACTCTTGAAGGTCAAGGATAAATACAGCATTCTAAAAGCAGCAAGAGAAAAGAAGGATAACACACAAAGGATCTCTGATATGTGTGGCAGTGGACCTCCCGGTGGAAATCTTACAGCCCAGGAGGGAATGTGATGACATATTCAAAGTGCTGAAGGACACAAATGTCCAACATGGAATATTATGTCCAGCAAAATTATCCTTAAAAAATAAAAGAAAAATAAAGACTCTCCCAGATGAACAAAAGCTGAGAATTTCATCAACACCAGACCTGTCTTACAAGAAATGCTAATGAAAGATCTTCAGTCTGAAAGAAAAATATGTTAACAAGCAACAAGAAATCATCTGAAGGTACAAAACTCACTGGGAAAAGTGAGTACATAGACAAATACAGACTAATCCAACACAGTGATTATGATGTATAAATCATTCATATCTTTAGTAGGAAATCTATAGACAAACCTATCAAAAATAATTACAATACTTTTTAAAGAAATAGGCAATATAAAAAGTTATAAAGAGAGAAAACATAATGTCCAAATGTTGAGGGGATAAAGTTAAAATATAGATTATGTCGTTTTTTAGTTTTATCTTTACTAGTTTGAGATTTTTTTCCTTCTTTTTTTGATGACAGTAGAGTTGTCATCAGTTTAAATTCATTTACTATAAGATATTATTTGTAAATCTCATGATAATCACAAAATAGAAGGCTGTAATAGATACACATAGACTGAAAAACAAGAAATTAAACATACTACCAGATACAATCACTTTAACACAAAGGAAGACAAGAAGGAAAGAATCAAGGAAAAGGGGACCAACAAAACCACTGGAAAACAAATAATAAAACAGCACTAATAAGTCCTTACCTATCAATAATAGCATTGAATGTAAAAGGGCTGAATCCTTCAATCAAAAAACAGAGTGGCTACATGGATAAAAAATAAGACCTATTTACTCTGCTGACTGTTCCTTTTGCTGTACAGAATCTCTTCAGTTTAATTAAGTCCCACCTATTTATCTTAGTTTTTGTTGCATTTACTTTTGGGTTCTTAGTCATGAAGTCTTTGCCTAAGCCAATGTCTAGAAGGGGTTTTCCAATGTTATCTTCCAGAATTTTTATAGTTTCAGGTCTTAGATTTAAGTCCTTGATCCATCTTGAGTTGATTTTTTTATAAGGTGAGAGATGAGGACCCACTGGGAGATAATCTTCACAGTCAATATATCCGACAAAGGGCTAATATCCAGAATCTGCAAGGAACTCAAACAAATTAGCAAGAAAAAAAAATCCCATCAAAAAGTGGGCTAATAACATGAATAAACAATTCTCAAAAGAAGATATACAAATGGCCAACAAATATATGATGCTCAGCAACACTAATGATCAAAGAAATGCAGATCAAAACCACAATGTGATACCACCTTACTCCTGCAAGAATGGCCATAATCAAAAGTCAAAAAATAACAGATATTGGCAAGGTTGCAGTAAAAAGGGAACACTTATACACTGCTGATGGGAATGTAAACTAGTACAACCACCACAAAAAACAGTGTGGAGTTTCCTTAAAGATCTAAAAGTAGAACTACCATCTGATCCAGTAATCCCTCTACTGTGTGTCTACCCAGAGGAAAAGAAGTCATTATACAAAAAAGACACTCGCATATGCATGTTTATAGCAGCACAATTTGCAATTGCAAAAATATGGAACCAATCCAAATGCCCATTTCAATGAGTGGATAAAGAAATAGTGATAGATAGATATATAGATAGATAGATAGATAGATAGATAGATAGATAGATAGATAGATGGGTAGATAGATAGAGATAGATGATGATAGATAGATGATAGATAGATAGATAGATGATAGAATACTACTCATCCATAAAAAGGAACAAATTAATGGCATTTGCAGCAACTTGCATGGAACTAGAGACTATTATTCTAAGTGAAGTAACTCAGGAATGGAAAACCAAACATCTTATGTTCTCACTCATAAGTGGGAGCTAAGTTATGAGGATGCAAAGGCATAAGAATGGTACAATGGACTTTGTGGACTCTGGGGAAAGGGTGGGAGGGGGGTGAGGGATACAAGACTACAAACTGAGTTCAGTGTATACTGCTTGGGTGATGGTTGCACCAAAATTTCAGAAATCACCACTAAAGAACTTACTCATGTAACCAAATACCACCTGTTCCTCAAAAACCTATGGAAATAAAAAATTTTTTAAAAAAAGACCTAACTATGTGCTGCTTACAAGAAACACTTCACCTGTAAAGACACACATACACTGAAAAAGAAGAAATGGAAAAACATATTTCATGCAAAATGAGCAGGAGTAGCTGTATTTATATGATATAAAACAGATTTTGACACAAAACTATAAAAAGAGACAAAGAAGGCTATTTTATAATGATAAAATAAAAAGTGGTTAATTTAGCACAAATATATGACAATTGTAAATATATATGCACCCAATAATGGAGCACCCAAATATATTTAGAGCTAATGAGAGAGATAGATGCCAATAACAATAGCTAGGGACTTCGACACCCCACTTTTTTCATCGGACAGATCGTCTAGATAGAAAATCAACAAAGAAACATCAGACTTAATCTGCTCTATAGACCAAATGGACCAAACAGACATTTACAGAATATCCAACAGCTGCAAAATACACATTCTTCTGCTCAGCACATGAAATATTCCCAAGGATAGACCATATGCTAGGCCACAAAACAAGTCTCAAAAAACAAAAAAAAAATTGAAATTGTATCAAGTATCTTTTCTGACCATAGTGGAATAAAAGCAAGTGGAAACTTGTTTTTATAGTGGAACAAAAACAACTGGAAACAAGTGGAATAAAATATAGTGGAAATCAAAAACAAGAGGAACTTTGGAAACTATACAAACACATGGAGAATTAAATAATATGCTCCTGAATGGCTAAAAAGTCAATGAAGTAATTAAGAAGGAAATGTAAGAATTTCTTGAAACAAAAGAAAATGATAACACAACATACCAAAATCTAGGGGATACAGCTAAAGTAGCACTAAGAGGGAAGTTTATAGCAATAATCACCTACATCAAAAAGGTAGAAAAACTTCAAATAAACAACTTAATGATACATCTTAAAGAATTTGAAAAGCAAGAGCAAATGAAACCCAACATTAGTAGAAAAGAAATAATAAAGATCAGTCATATATAAATGAAACTAAGACTACAAAAACATGACAAAAGATTAATGAAACAAAAGTTGTTTTTTTGAAAAGATAAACAAAATTGACAACTTTAGCCAGGCTAACTAAGAAAAAAAAGAGAGAGAGAACCCAAAAAAATAAAATAAGAGATGAAAAAGGAGACATTACAACTGATACCACAGAAATTTAAAGGCTCATTAGAGACTATTATGAGCAACTCTATGCCAATAAATTGGAAAACCTATAAGAAATTGATAAATTCCTAGATACATATAACATAACATGACTGAATCATGAAGTAATCCAAACCCTTAATAGACCAATAACAAGTAACAAGATAGAAGCAATAATAAAAAGCCTCCAATTAAAGAAAAGCCTGGGACATGATGGCCTCACTGCTGAATTCTATCAAACATTTAAAGAAAAACTAATACCAATCCCAACTCAAACCAATCCAACAAATCAAGGAGGAGAGGATGCTTCCAAACCCAGTCTACAAGGCCAGTATTACCTTGATACCAAAACAAGACAGACACAACAAAAAAAGAAAACCACAGACCAATATCTCTAATGAACTTAGCTTCAAAAATCATCCACAAAAATACTAGCAAACCGAATTCAACAACATATTTTAAAGACCATTCATCATGACCAAGTGAGATTTATTCCAGGCATGCAACGATGGTTCAACATATGCAAATCATAAATGTGATACATCACATCAATAGAAAGAAGAACATAAACCATATTATTTTAATAGATGCTGAAAAAGCATTTGATAAAATTTAACATCCCTTCGTAATAAAAACTCTCATCAAACTGGGTATAAAAGGAACATACCTCAACATAATAAAAGCCATATACAGCAAACTCACAGCTGGCACCATACTGAATGGGGAAAAACTGAAAGCTTTTCCTCTAAGATCTGGAGCAAGACAATGATGCCCACTTTCACTGCTTTTATTCAACATAGTACTTGAAGTCCTAGCCAGACCATTTATACAAGAGAAAGAAATAAAGGGCATCCAAATTGGAAAATGAGATATAAAATTATCCTTGTTTACAGATGACATGACCTTATATTTAGAAAAACCTCAAGACTCCACCAAAAAACTATGAGAACTGATAAAGTCAGTAAAGTTGCAAGATACAAAATCAACACACAGAAATCAGTAGCACTTCCATATGCCAAGAGCAAACAATCTGGAAAAGAAACTCAGAAAGTAATCCCATTTAGAATATCAACAAATAAACTATTTATGAATAAACTTATTTAACTTTTTTTCATTTACCCTGAGAATACTTGCTGGTGGTGTATGTGGCTGCAGTGTTTACCTTGAGATAACTTTGCCACAAAATGTCTCTTTTATTATTATTTTCGCATCACTCTAGTATACCAAATTTGGAAACAAAAGACATCATTCTATTTATAGCATTCTGGTTTTAGTAGTGGTATATCCATTTACAAAAGATAGTAATTCTCGATTGCTGCAAATGTCAAATCCTAGAAAAACTTAGCATTCCTACACATGATGTTAACACTGTTCTCGAACAGTTGTTGGTTGAAGATTCACTTGATGAATCTGATTTTTTCAAAATAGACAATTCTGATGTTAGTTATGTTTAGAAATAACTCCAAGAACAGTTTTTATATTTTATTTTCACATTGAAAATCAGTCCAATTTGCTTCAGCCTCAAAGAGAGTGTTTATGTAAAATTAAGTGAGTGCTGGCAGCAAGCTGCACTTTTTTTCTAAACAGAAAAGAGTTAAAGAGTGAAAGATCTGTATAAGAAAATCTATAAGATATTGATTAAAGAAATTGAAGAGGCTGGGTGCAGTGGCTCATGCCTATAATCTCAACACTTTAGTAGGCCAAGTCAGGAAGATCAACTGAGCCCAGAAGTTCAAGACCAGCCTAGGCAATATAGTGAAACTCCATCTCTACAAAAAATTTAAAATTAAGCAAGCGTAGTGGCATGCACCTTTAGTCCCAGCTACTCAGCATGTTGAAGTGGGGGGATTGCTTGAGCCCAGGAGGTCTAGGCTGTAGTGAGCCATGATCCTGCCATTGCACTCCAGCCTGGGTGACAGAGTGAGACCCTATCTAAGAAAAAGAGAGAAAAGAAGAAAGGAAGAAAGAAAAGAAGAAGGAAGGAAGGAAGGAAGGAGAGAGAGAGAGAGAAAGAAAGAAGGAAGGAAAGAAAGAAAGAAAGAAGGAAAGAAGAAAGAAAGAAAGAAAGAAAGAAAGAAAGAAAGAAAGAAAGAAAGAAAGAAAGAAGGAAGGAAGGAAAGAAAGAAAGAAAGAAAGAAAGAAAGAAAGAAAGAAAGAAAGAAAGAAAGAAAGAAAGAAAAAGAAAAAGCGAAAGACTGAAGAGGACACATGAATGGAAAGATATCTCATGTTCATGGATTGGCTGAATCAATATTGTTAACATGTTCATACTACCCAAAGCAATCTACAGACTTAATGCAATCCCTATCAAATGCCAATGACATTCTTCACAGAAGTAGAAAAAATTATCCTAAAATTTTTATGGAACCACAAAAGACCTAGAACAGCCAAAGCAGTCCTAACCAAAAAACAAAACTGATCACATTACCTGACTTCAAATTATACTGCAAAGCTATAGTAACCAAAACAGTTTGGTACTGGCATGAAAACAGACACATACACCAATGGATCGGAATAGAGAACCCAGAAATAAATTTATGCAGTTACAGCCAACTCATTTTTGACAAAGGCATCAAAAACATACATTGGGAAAAGGGAAGTCTTTTTTTTTTTGAGATGGAGTTTCACTCTTGTCATCCAGGTTGGAGTGCAATGGCACGATCTTGGCTCACTGCAACCTCTGCCTCCTGGGTTCAAGTGATTCTCCTACCTCAGCCTCCCAAGTAGCTGGGATTACAGGTATGTGCCACCATGCCCAGTTAATTTTTGTATTTTTAATAGAGACGGCATTTCACCATGTTGGCCAGGATGGTCTCAATCTCTTGACCTTGTGATCGCCTGCCTCAGCCTCCCAAAGTGCTGGGATTACAGGTGTGAGCCACCATGACCGGCCAAGGGCAGTCTCATATGGTGCTGGGGAAACTGGATATCCATATGCAGAAGGATAAAACTAGACCCCATCTCTTGCTACATGTAACAATCACATCAAAATGGATTAAATGATGAAATCTAAGACCTCAAACTATGAAACTACTAGAAGAAAACATTGGTAAAACACTCTAGGACATTGGTCTGAGCAAAGATTTTTTTTTAGTAAGATCTCAAAAGCACAGTAATTAAAGCACCGCTAGAGCTGGGAATGGTTCTCAGTTTATAGTCAGCAAAAAAAACCATAGACCTGAGTCCTACAGTTGCAAGGGGATAAATTCTCAACTCAAATGAAGAAGCAATGGATTCACCACTTTAGCCTCCAGAAAGGAACCTAGCCTTCCAAAATTTTTATTTTAGCTTTCTGATCTACTGAACTGTAAAATAATAAATTGGTGTTATTTTAAGCCACGAAGTTCCTGGCAATTTGTTATGCCAGCAATGGAAAATTGATACAGTATCTCTGCTCCTTTCTCTGTGTTTACAATGCTCTTCCCTCTTCTATATTAAATCCCACATTCTCTGTGAAGCAATTCAGACTTCACTGATCTCTTCCTGCGTTCTACCTCATAGGCACAAATACTTAGGGCAGCTAGTTATCTGTTCATACCTCTGTTCTATCTCCATAATGACATTGTAAGACCCGTAAGGACAAGGATGTAAAAATGGCCAAAAATCCTTTCCCTCCCTGAATCCGCTCTTGCAATGAGACTTTGAAGATATTCTTACCAAAAGATGGAGTATATTTTTCTATCCCTCAAATCTGGGTTGGCCCTGTGACTTGCTTTGGCCAATTCACATTAGCAAATGCAGCAGAAGGAGAAACTTGACTATGAGACCACCATCACGTAAGTAAGCCTGATCTAGCACAGTCATTCAAGTGCTAGTCCAGTCAACAGCCAGTGAAATGCCAGGCAGGTATGTGGACCATGGACCACCAGCTGAGTGCAAAATCATGAGTGGGTTCAGATGAGACCAGTGGAAGAATCACCCATATGACCCCATTCAAATTGTTAACCCATACAACCATGAGCTAATCAATTTCGTTATTTTAAGTCAATGTTTTGGGATACTTTGTTAAGCAGCAAAAGCCAACTTATATATAACAGTGCTCTGCACTGAGCTGTTTGTGAACATTTTTGATGATGATGATGATAATGACAATAATGACAATGACAATAACAATGATAAAGATAATAAAGAAAGCTGTACTCACTTCTAGTAAAACAAGGTCAGTGGCATCATTTCCATATCCTAATGCCAGGATATTTTTGTTCTTATAAATTGATGGGTTTCAAAATTTTTTTTCAAGTAAATTGGAAAATGCAGAGACTAAAGATTTCAGGTTTATATACACTAGACTCAATTATAGGTCTTCAACAAATCCAAAATATCTCTGCGCTAAGCTTTTATATTGGTAACTTGTAGTATATCAATCTATCTCTCATGTGTCAAAACACTGGGAAGAGCCAGATTGTCACTGTGCTCTACCATTTCTGAACGTACAAATAAGTAGGCTTTGGCTTAGATCTGCTTGGGACTTTATCGCACCAGAAAAACTTAGCCAGCAACAATTTTCATAAAGGGTAACATTCACATGGAAGCCAGCCAGAGCTTATTTCTCATCTAAGCAGTGTTCTCTGAAATCTGTTCAACTCCATCAATGTCATCAAAAGTGTTGTACTTATAAAAAGTTTTAAGTTAATCAGGTAGCACAGCAGTCCTCAATATTTAGCCTGAGAAAATCTAAGCAAAATGGACTTCTTTCAGCCTATATTCCATTAAAGGTTTGAGGATGAGGTAGGAACAAAAGGGATATTAACAGGGATAAGTAGAAAGGGGGAAACAGCACTAAGAATATGGTATATTTATATTCCTATGCCCAAGGAGGGACATCCCTAGTCACCTAGGCTTGCTTTCCTATTGCTTGGTATCGGTAAGGTTTTTGCCAAGAGTAATTCTGGCTAATCATTTGAAGTGTTATAGCCCCTGGGCAAGAAAGATTTTGTCACCTCCAAGCAGAAGAAATATTTTACAATCATAGAAATTAGACTTGAAAGACATCTCAGAATTAATCTGGTGAAACTTCCACATAATATAGACATCCTTTCCAGAGTTAATCCTCCACATCCTACTTAAATTTCTTAAACATTAAGGAAGTCACAATCTCCTGAGACAGCCCGCAGTATTTTCAGCATCTATAAAGTTATTTCTCAAATTAAGCTGAAATCTGTCTCCTGCCCACTGAGTTAAAAAATTGCTTTTATTATTATTATTATTTTAAGAGACTGGATCTTACTCTGTCACTCAGGCTGGAGTGCAATGAGGTGATTATAGCTCACAGCAACTTCGAACTCGTGGGCTCAAGCAATCCTCCCACCTCAGCCTCCTGATAGCTAGGAATACAGGGTACGCCACCACGCTTAGCTAATTTTTGTATTTTTTTTTTGTAAAGATGGGGTCTCACTATGTTGCTCAGGCTGGTCTTGAACCCCTGGCCTCAAAGAACCCTTCCACCTTGACCTCCCAAAGTGCTGGGATTATAGGCATGAACCACTGTGCCTGGCCAAATTTTGCTTTTTGAACCTCATACCACACCTTTCCCCCCTCTTCTGTAGTCTGATGTGTTCACAAGCCTGGGCTTTTGAGTCAGCTGGACTTGAGCTCGACTATCATCTCTTTCCCTTGCCAGTGACATTGGGCAAGTTTAGCTTCAAAAAAACAGGATTTTTGACTATAAAACTGAAATCATAATATCTCTCTTATAGGGTTGTTGTACAATTTGATGAGGTAATGTACATAAAGTGCACAGCCCAGTGTCTGACACATAGTATGTTATCAATAAATGGAAGCCAGCATTATTATTCCACTTGCCAGTCTTTCAGGTATTTGAAAATAATTTCATTTTTCCATTTAGTCTTCTCTTCTCCAAACTAATTATCTCCTTCTTCAATTACACTTTAAATATGACCAAAATTATTCTTTCCCAGATCTGGAGACTACACTTGTCTATTTTAAATGATACCTGGGTAAAGCTCCCTGATACAACTGGCAGTTTACCTATGGCCAAAAACTGAGAGGAATTTCCTCTGATAAAACTGGATAGAAAAGCAGGTCCATGGCTCATTTGAGTCCCTTCCCCATAAGTCAGCCTGCCACTCCTGACTGCATCCTGGTTCAAAATCACAGGGTCTGTCCTTTGAGAGGAAAATGACATTTCCTCACTTCTCTGGTCTCCACGAAGAGGAATTTTTGCTTCACACCCCTGGCTTCTTGCCCCATGGTTTTTTGTTTTTGTTTTTGATTGTTTATTTTTGTTTTTGTTTTTGATTGTTTATTTTTGTTTTTGTTTTTGAGACAGAGTCTCACTGTTTCCCACGCTGGAGTGCAGTGGCGGGATCTCGGCTCACTGCAACCTCCACCACCCGAGTTCAAGCGATTCACCTGCCTCAGGCTTCCGAGTAGCTGGGATTACAGGCATGCACCACCACACTCCGCTAATTTTTTGTATTTTTAGTACAGATGGGACTTCACCATGTTGGCCAGGCTGGTTTTGAACTCCTGACCTCAACAGATCCGCCCACCTCGGCCTCCAAAAGTGCTAGGATTACAGGTGTGAGCTACTGCGCCCAGTCTCGCCCCATGTTTACCCCTTGGAGGTAAAGTGAGTTACCTGGTAAATAGGCAGTAGCTACTAGTACAAGTCTTTCAACAGGGTGGAGCTAATTTAACAAGGTTTTAAAGGCAAGAGATGTGGTCTTTCCCTCCTCCCCTCTCCACTTGGACTAGTGACAGCTAGTCAACCTACAACTGTTAGGCTACTTGTTGCTAGTCATTATGCTACTAATCAAATTCTGAAAGCATCTACCTCCAGACTTCTCTTGCGTTATGCTTAAATGTCATCGGTGTTTAAAGTATTTTCAGTTAGGTAGTTTGTTACTTATAGTGGAACATATTCTAATTTTTATAAGCACTAATGGCAAATACCATCTGTCCCTAGGCCCCACTTTGTAACATCTTTCATTAGCTTACACTGTTTTTACATAGGTGAGTATACATACACACATAAAAATACGTATGTCAGTATATACTTTCTGATTATAATTATGTACAATTAAGTTTACATAGGAAAGAGTAAAAAGAGTAGATGAATACAGCAAAATGTCAAAGGTGATTATCTTTGGGAAGTGGAACTTTGGACGATATCTTTTAATGTTTCTGTATCTTACAACTTTTCTAGGAAAACAGACATTAATCTTCAGGTAGAAAAACTAATGTCACTTTAAAAATAAAAATTTTTGTAGTAATTGCAGATTCAACCATGCTAATATTTCATAGAACTTTCATTTGGCTAAAAGCAGAGTATCTGTTACAGCATTACTATATGAAGGATGCTACATACTTTTCTACTCCCTGAAAATAGAAAAATGGTAAAGGAGCCTAATTTATACCAGGAAAGATGAAAAATTAAAGCACTTTCTATGTAATAAAAATAGCAAGAAGCCATCCTAGATGATGTCTAGTACTTTTTTCAGGCCTGTTAGGCTTTGAAGTGACAAGGAATCGTAAAGACATTCCCATAGTTATTTCTCCTAGCATTCTGGCAAAATTGCATGGCTATTGAATAGCAATGTTTAAGGCTTTTACAAACAAAAAAATACACAGTTTTTCTATGCAAGGCCCTGAGAAATAATTGCACATCTTAAGTAATTTGGCTTTGAATTTAAAGTAGTCATTAGGAACAAAACTTTCTATTGTTGCTTTAGTCAGTGTGAACAGCGCTTGGATATGAGAGGTGTATAAATCACCCTCGCTGACAGCACCAACAGCATGTGACTTATACGCCTAGCTGATAATCCCACAAGGTATTACTCTCAATATCGTTTGGTAAGATATAAGGTGGGACCTAGGATTTATTCTTGGGTCTAGTTCATTAAGAGAACAATAAATATTCAAGGGAAAGGACCAAACCTTTTTCTTTTAAAATTACTGTCTTCAACTATAAACGTGTATTAAATATATGGTATATTTCAGAGAACTGGTTACAAAAAGATAGAAGACAGTATTTGCCCTTAAAAGTCAAAGGAATTGAAAAATAAAAACAAAACCAAAAACCATTTCCTATCTGTTTTTGAAGACAAGACATGCACATTGAGAAAGAGATAATAGGAGAAGGGGATATGTGGTCAGAACAAAGTGGTACAGGCGGTTCTTTGGAGGCAGAGCTTATGGCTGTGGTGAGAGCTCTAACGAGGAGACAGAAACTAAATGAGTCTTCTTGGAAGGCAGGATGGAGGCTAGATAAGCGATGAAAAGTTAGGACATCCCAGAAATGTCTTTGGATACACCAAGTCTCAGACAGAACATGGGCCATGTTTCAAAGGTAGTGTATACATCAACCAGGCAACAGCCAAGGATGCAAGTATGGGAGAGATAGGTTTGGGAAGTTAGGGAATGGCCACATCATGGAGAGAATTTTACTCTTGACTTTAAAATTCTTATTTTATCCTACAGCCCAGTATTTACAACCTCATGCTCTGGAGTCAAAGACTTGAATCACAGCCCCTCCATTTAATCATTCTGTGACCTTAGGAATGTTACTTTTCTTTCTTTAGTTTTCTCCTTTTTTCTTTATTTTTTTTTAGTTTAATTTCACTTTTTTAACTTGTCATTATGAAAAATTTCAAAGATACAGCACAAAAGTAGAGAAAACTGTGTAATGCATCCCCATGTACCCATCACTCCCCTTCCACAATCATCAATATCCAACCTCTTGTTTTATATAAATCCATCCTACTCCCTCCTCACCATCCTCCTCACCTATTGCATTAGGCAGGATATGATTAAGTATCTGGGCACTCTGTGTGTGGCACCTGTTTAAAAAGTCCCTGAAGATGGGAGGGGCTAGGAAAGGATGCCTCGAGAGGGTGTATGTGCAAGCTGTATTGGAAGCAGTATTGCCCTTAGAGAATGTGGGAACCCAGCCTGGGTCTCAGGCCTTAAAAGCTCTGCTTCTGCCCTTTTCTGGCTACCCTTCCCAAAGGGAAAGAAGTCCCAATGAAATGTGCCCACTCAGAGCCTGTGCCTCCCGCAACAGGAGCTGGTACTTGGAACCCAGGAATTCCATGCCCAAATGGCTCGAGGCCACTCCCAGGGGATGCTCTGGCCCCTGCTTGTGTTCCACCATTAGGTCCCAGTAGTGGCAAGGTGGCTAGTGAGGGAATGGTTGTAGGCAGAACTGGGAATTGTGGGCTGAGTCATACACCTATGTATGAGGACCCTTGAGATGTTAAAATGGAGGGGGGAAGAAAGGGTCCTCCCACCTTGTTCCTGAAGACTGAGAGCTCCATCTGGAGCTCCACTCTTGCCCAGCAACCCACAAACTTTAAGGACAGGCCTCAAAAGTAAGGGATATCTACAATTTTTCTCAGTGTTCTTGAATTTAACTTATGCTACTGATGTCTTTTGTCAAGTCAGCTCCTAGGACTACTAAAGAGCCAGATGAGCATTGTCTGAATGCTGGGAGACAGAAGAAAGGTCACACGTGAGACAGTGAAGTTGACCAATGTGGTTATTATCAGTAAAACAAGCTCGCACTGCCCATGAGTTTAAAGCAAGCTGACATTCCATTGGTAAGCAGGTCTTTTCAAGGACTTTCTCTATGTGAGGATTAAAATAAGCCCCTTCCCCCTTCCTCAGCCCCACTCTATCCTCCAACTGGGTCCTCCTGAAAGAAAAACAATACCCCCATTGTAGAAACCTTTCTCCCTAATTCTGAGACACAGGAAAACTTGTCTGATCTTGGAACCCTCCCTGTCTTGTTTAAAACAAAGATCACCTGTGGATGCTTTTGTGAAAAACAATTCTTGTTTATTCACATACTACAATTTGGAAGAAGGGAAGTGCTAGGGGTAATACCTATTACATCCTAGAATTTAGCTATTTAAAATGCAAGGGGAAGAGAGGCAGGTGCTATATGTCTTAACAGGCATATATCTAAAGGGAGAAAAAAGTAGAAAAGGCAAAATAGGGAAGCCCACGACAGCAATTAGGATTTTTTTTATTCCTGAGTGGATAATACGTGGTTTCATTTAAATAAAAACATGATCTCTGTTAATTTGTAAATCCAACAACTCCAACACTCACAGCTAGTGCCCTGGTAAGCCATTTTTAGACACATCATTACTACCTTGAAATTAAAAGTGAATCAGTCCTGTGGAGTTAATTACCAGTAAATTAAGCTAAAGTAGGTCTCCCATTGGCATGGAGCCAGTATAAGACGATTCTCAGTGCTAGCCAGAAACATTGCAAGACACCAAGATACCACTTGGAAAGCTGACTTCATATGCGTGGCAGATGTTTATAGGAATAGCGGGGGAAGTCATTCACAGCCATTTACAGTGAGAAACAGAGATAAAGTTCTAATTAAAAGAAGACCTTTTTGACAGAGACTTAGAAAAGCATCCCCCCTCCAGCCCCACCCCAAAAGGAAAATTCTCAGCTCTCTGTTGTTGTAACCTATTCCCCAACACTTACAGAAAGGAAATTTTACCTACTTCTCTTTGATGCTGGTATGTGGGCCTTATTTAATTATATAAAGTAGAAATAATTGTACAAACTAAAATTAGATAAAGCCAGCAAGAAGAAGTTACTTTCATCACTAGTGCTTTGGAATACCGTATCCTCTGTTACAACGTTCTCAAGGAGGTATGCAAGGAAACCAGAGACAGAAGGAAAAAAACTCAGAATAGTTGTCTGAACTTTAATATTTGAATCAAGGAAAATGTGAACAGATGAAACTGTTAGTAAGAGAGAAATGGTGCATGCACAAAAGGGATAGATTAATAAAATGACAGCTGATTGTTGGTGATGAACATATTTGTTTTCCTTAACATGTCCCAACTTCCATAATTATTCAAATGTACAACAAGTGGTCCTAATGTCCTGGCTGAAATTGCCCAGGCGTGCAACAAAGCAAGCTGGTTTTGTTCCTGAATTCTGCAGTTAACTGAGGCTGTTTGGGCCCAGATTTGATGTGGTAAGTAGTCAGAATGCTGACATATGATTATTAAAAATTATTAAAATTACTTTCTTCCCATTTTAATTTGATAAGGTGATTTCACACAATTTTGCATTTCAAATATTTCTAAGTAAATTTAGTAAACCAAAGATGAATATGACAAATCTCAAATAATATGTTTTAGAACACTTTCCCATTTGAACTGTTCACTATATATGACTGAGTTTATTATACCTCCTTCAACATATACAATATTAATGTTAAATGTCATGGTAATATATATGAACTACATAAAAACAGTGTTGCTTTCTAATGTGTGGCTTGTTTAAACTCTAAAAGAGCACAGCTGGCTTTGCTGAGCCAAACCATATTATTGATCCATCTTGACTGTGATTCCACTTGTGAGATAAAGTCCCAACTGGGAGCTTTCTCATAAATTGGGTCAAGACAGGAAGAACTCTAGGTAGCCAGAGGTGTCTCTGTGTCTCTTTTCAAATAATTGAAGGCCATTTCTTCTGGTGTCTGGAAGAAGTAAAATATCCTTGTCTAACGGGTATTGCTTTAGTATACCACATGCCCAATAAGTTCTAGCATCTAGGAGCATGCAATAGCAGCTAATATTAGCTATGCAGTCATGGTATTATTAGTGTTTAATTATATCATGTGCATTGAGATATTTTAAATGTTAAAGAGAAAACAGAAGGACTTATTCTTCTTAGCAACCATTATAGTACAGAATGTTCAAAGCTGCAATCACATTCATAAGGCAAATAAATTGGTTACAAAATGAGGGTAGCAACAAGTGGGCATGCTATAGAAAATGTGAAACGGTACCTAAAATAGATAATCACCTTATTTGTTTTCAAAATTCCAGTGCTGGCTCTGACCATCAATTATCAAACTGGAAAATTTTCACTATAACACTCAACGCCAATTTTCAGTCTTAAGAGTGCGAAAAAAAAGGAGCATAAAATAATTTTTTTTCTCACTGGCTAAGATTCTACCTCATTTGAGAAAGACTTTATTAAAAACCCTTTTAAGAATAAAGGGCTTGAGGTCTTAATGGCAACTCATACTGGTGGGCACACCTAGGGCTTCACTGCCCCAGGGTAATATACAAAAACTAAATGGTAAGAGAAGCATCATCAAAGACAGGTTACTTTCTAAAATACTTTCTACATATTGTTTTCCTTCTTCAATGTTATTTCCTTTGGTTCATGCACACTCAAGGCGCTTCATATATAAGACGATGAAAGTGGAAAGGGTTATACATTATGAAAGCTCTTTTTCAAAAACAAACTGTGTGGAAATAAATTAACCGGTTATTTTAAAACGCCAGTTTGCAAGTTCTTCAAGTCTCTGGTGTTTTGACTTTAGGATTTCTCTAAAACACAGAAACAAAGGGCAAAAATCAGGTGGCCGTCCAAAATGACTTCGGGCGCCCCACTTAGAGAGACGCCTTGGTTCAGGTAGCCCGCTGGGGTCGAAGGCCCCATTTTCCCCCGATCTATCGGGCTTCGCGGCGGAAGTCTTCGTTCAGGCAGGGGATGCCCTAGGAGGGAAGGAGGCGACGGTGCCCAAGGACGTCGGAAGCCGGGGATCTCCGCTTCCCTCGGGCCCCGGCTAGGTTACCAGTGCTGGCCCGCGGCGCGGGTGCCCAGTTGCGCCTGGGACACTGCGGGCACGGCTGTGGCGGCAACAGCAGCGGCCGCCGCGTCGCCGACGCCCGGCAGGACTGAGCGCACGGAGCGGCGGAACTCCTCGTTCCTCCACGTGTAGAGCAGCGGATTGAGCGCGGACAGGGCGCAGCACAGGAGCCAGCTGGCCGCCTGCACTCCCCAGGGCACCGGCAGCGAGAAGCCGCTGGCCAGGCTCACCCACACCAGTGGCTGCGTGGCCAGCAGGAAGACGCAGCAGAGCAGCAGCACCGACAGGCCGCTGAGACGCCGCTGTGCCCGCCGCGGGTGCAGCGCGGGCGGCAGGGGCTGGGCCTGCGCCGGGTGCGCGGCGCCACCGGGGCCCGGCGCGTGCTGGGCGCCCGGGAAGGCGGCGGCGGCGGCGGCGCAGCCGGGCAACTGGTGCAGCAGGTGGAAGTTGAGCACGCTGACCCGCTTGACGCTGACACGCACGCGGCGCACGATGCCCAGGTAGCAGTGCAGCAGCAGAGCTGTCTGCGCCAGCAGCGCCGCGGCGGCCAGCAGCGCCGGGTAGTGGACTCGCGGTGGCGCGGCGCCGGGCCGCGGTGCCCAGGGCGGGAGCAGCAGCACGAGGCCCAGGGCGAGCGCCCAGGACAGCGCCAGCATGCCCGCCGTGTGGCGCCTCTGGTACAGCGCCTGGTAGGTGGCGGGCGCCCGGGTGATGAGCAGGTAGCGGTTCAGGGCCACGAGGCAGTGGGAGAGGAGGGACACCGTGAGTCCGAGGCCCAGCAGCCCACCCCGTAGCAGGCGGTAGCTGCCTCCAGCGCCGTCCCAGTCTGCGGGGGGCTCCGCAGAGCCGGTGGGCAGGAGCCCGAGCACCGCCTCCTGCGGCATCCAGAGGGCGCAGACGCTAAGGTCGGCGGCGCAGCCGTTCACGATGAAGGCGTTGCTGGTGGTCTGCAGCTTTCGGAAGGACGACACGAGATAGATGACCATGCCGTTGGCCAGCGTGCCCCCGATGGCCAGGCCCGAATACAGGAGTGACACCGGGATGCGCCGGCCCGCCCACGACTCCTCTTCCTCGCAGAGCAGCAGCAGCGAGCCACCGGTGGTGGAGGAGGTGGATGTGGAGGAGGAGTTGGTCATTCTGGCCAACTCTTCACACCTCCCTCGCTAGCGTCGGCTTCTGGCAGCGCGGTCCATCCTGACACTGTCCTGCCTGCCAGAAGGGCAAAGACATCCCTTCAGCCCTCTGCCACTGACACAAAAGGCTGAAGCAGAATAATGGGCTGGGGGAGGGGGAGAAAGGGAGCTCGAGGAGGAGGACGGGGGTGGCAGATGACAGGTGCCTGCCTCGGAAATGTCTCCAGAGCCAGGGGAAAGGCCACTTTGCATTGGATTCAGCAGGTATCGGGGAAGCCCTAGGACAGAGCAATACCTAAAACAGTCTCCTCTTCTCCCCCAACACACACATACACACACACACACACAGAGAGAGAGAGAGAGAGAGAGAGAGAGAGAGAGAAATGTTGCCAGCTGGAGGACCTAGTTCCAGGAGAAAGCAGAGATATCCCAGCGGGGGAAAATCCCATGGGAAAGAGGTGAAGGTTACCTTGCGTTTAGGCTGGTCCTTAGCCGGTGTCTCAGGGGGAGGGATGCCAGGAAATACCTCCTCAGCAACAGCATCAGTGGTCCAGAAATCAACAGGAGAAACTCAGCTGGGATCAGTGCCAGGAGCAAGTGCCCGCTTCTCCCAAGCAGCATCCACACACATGGTCCTGGGCAGGAACTAGCAGCTGCAGGGAGACTTCTCAGCTGGTATCAGGGCTGGAGAAAGTAAAGTGGCGGGCTGCAAGCCCAGGCGGGTGGGCAGGCAGGCAGCAGCAGCAAAAATGCTTGGCTGCAAAAGCAGAAGCTGAGCTCAAGAGGAGAGCACCCTGTGCTCAGAAGCAGGAGTGGTGGCTGATGTGGTGAACCCACTCGAAGCTCTCTCCTGCTTAGTTATACATCACCCAGGGAAAAGACAGCCTTTCCACGCTTGGCATGAATTATTCAATAGCTTCCAACTTGTAAAAGGAAGAAAAATATCTTGCTCAGAAAGTCCTGTCGTTAACAAGTTTCTCTGTCTTTTCTCTCTCCCAATCACCGTATTTTTCATCCTGTTTCATTTTTCTTTCCATCCTTTTTTTCCCTCCCTTCAATATTAGAATAAAATTTAATATACCCTAGAGTATTTCATCTCAGTCTGATGCATTTTGTGGGCAAGATTTTTCTGTGAGATAAATATATTCCCAGTACCCAGGACTGATCTCTTTATTCCCACATTTTTTAATGAGAATTACTTTATGCACTACTTGAAATTCATTTTTCTTTGGTAAAGTGGAACATAGACAATTATCCACAGAAAATATCCATTCCTCAATTTAAATCGTACTTTCAGTGTTTTCTCATCAACAAACTCCTTTCCAGAGTTTGTCTTGTGTTTTAGTAATGAAATGGTTAGAGGGTAAAAATGAAATGGGCAAAAGATTTAAAGCAGATGTCAGTGGTACATCTAGACAATGGAATATTATTCAATGCTAAAAAGAAATGAGCTGTCCAGCCATGAAAAGACATGAAGGAAACTTAAGTGTGTATCACTAAGTGACAGAAGCCAACTGGAAAGGACTACATACTGTATGCTACCAACTATGACATTCTTGAGAAGGCAAAACTGTGGAGACAGTTAAAAAGACCAGTGGTTGCCCGAGTTAGGGGGAAAGGAGGAATGAATAGATGAGCACGGAAGATTCTTAGGACAGTGGAACTACTCTATATGATACCATAATAGTGGATCTGTGTACTTATAAATTTGCCCAAAGTGGCAGAATGTGAAACACCAGTGTAAGCCATGGACTTTGGGGAATGATGTGTCAACGTACATTCAATTGTAACAGACGAACCACTCTGGTGGGGGATTTTGATAATGGGAGAGGCTATGTATGCGAGGGGCAGGGAGTACATGGGAAATCTCTGTATCTTTCACTCAAATTTGCCATGAATCTAAAATTGCTCTAAAAAAATAAAGTCAATTTTAAAAAAATGTGTGTCAGGGGGAAAGCAAGAAACCTGAATAATCCACAGTGTGAACAAAGATGACTTTTCACTTCAGAACTTTTTGTCTTGTCTGTCTTGGAGATTTGCAGTCTGATGTTGGCATCTTCTTTGGTGCAAGTGTTCATTTATCCATTCCATGTGGGAATTTTTTCAGAAAGGGAGTTCTCTCAATTATTCACTGGAAAAGTCATGTATTTGAAAATGTAACTCAATATGGGAATATGGTAACATGGCATAATAGAAAAAAATGTTAGGTGGGGTTGCAGCACACCCAGATACTAAGCCAAGCATCCATCATGTAGCCTTGCGATGGATTATTTTCATCTTGTCAAATAAGTTCACAGTCAGTTACTTCAAAGGCCCTTTCTGTTAAAACTTTCTGTGAATCCCTATTCATGAATTTAGCATTTCTTCTCTCTAATTATGACACATGGCATATACCTCTTCTATCTTACATGCATTGCAGTTGTAGTTCTGGGTCATATGTCCCTAAGAGCAATGTTTCAGGAGAGAGGTCAAAACACAGCTTCTCTGCTTTACTTTTTCTATTTCAAAATCAATATGGTTAGTTGATGACTTCAAGAACTCTGATGAGGATTAAGGATAAGCATGACTTGATAGATTTGGTCCAGCTAAGCTATATCTGAATGAAATTGGTTGGGGCAGGGGCCGGAGGGGGAAGTGAAAGAAAAGAACCAGTGACTTGCTATTCAGAGGGTTGAAGGTTTCGATATCAAGTTTACTGATGTAAATGAGATGAGTATTTGTCATCATCTTTTTGCCTATTGCCATTTGTCCTTATTGAGGTTTTGAGTGCATTAAGCACAGCAAGCCTGCATTTCTCCTTTCTAGTTATGACACATGGCGTATACCTCTTCTCTGTAACATGCATTGTAGTTCTGGCCCATATGTCCAGGAGTCTTTTCCACTCTGCCCCTAAGAGCAATGTTTCAGGAGAAAGGAGACTCTCCTAATCATTCATAGTTAAAACTTGCCATTGAAGTAAAGTTTTTTCTCTCACATTAACATAGTCCTAAAGGACTCTCTGATAGAATGTGGTGGGAGGGTATTCAAATTCTGGATCCTTGGTCCCAGCTGCCACTTTGTGTTGCCTTTGAGATGAGCAGCATTCCTGCTGAGGGACTCCAGTGCCTGGCAGTCAC
Organism: Pan paniscus; assembly: GCF_029289425.2. Lineage (NCBI taxonomy): Eukaryota > Metazoa > Chordata > Mammalia > Primates > Hominidae > Pan > Pan paniscus. Next base: position 126,491,977 of record NC_073249.2, read on the forward strand.
ACACACTTCCTCCAAGACCATGCCTCCTTTAGCGCTGGCTTGACAGGGGCCAAATTTTTGTTTGTTTCTGGATTTGGTTTTCCTTTTGTTTTAAGTTAATGAACTTACATAATATAGGGTGGGAATTTTTTCTATCTTATTTCCAGCACCAGGTCAGTGCCTGGGACATAGTAGAAACTTAATCAATACTTATTGAATTAATAAGTGAATGGCAGTGTAAATGATTTCATTTATGTTTTCTCCACGGTGAAACAGTAATTCACTTTTATGAGCATCTCTTTCCTCCCACCTTCAGCAGGAACTTGCCCCATCAGTCATATGCTTTCTGCTGTCTCTTGTCAGTCTCTCTGCTCTCCACTGCTTGCTCCCCTTCAGACTTACAAAAATGCTGATTTCACCACAACCTCATAAAACTCCCCTGGAACTTCACCTCCTTCTCATGGTGCCTACACACAGCTCACTTCCCCTTCCTGATGGAAGTGCTCATTTTCTCCTTCTACTTCTGATTTTACCATTGAATACCCACCCACACGGCCCTTAGCTCTCCCTGCTCCACAGAAACAGCTTTGGCCAAGTTAACAGTAGCCTCTCAGTAGCAAATCGTGACTCCTAAATCCTTGCCCTCTACTTTGACTCTGTGAAGAACACCCTCCTCAGTGCCGTTTCCCTCCAGGTTTCCCTTTGCTTCTGTTCCTCTGTCTGCTCCCTTCCAGACTCAGTCTCTGGCTCCCCAGTGTCATGGCTCCTTTAATATAGTGTTCCTGGCTTCTCTTCTTGGTTCTCTTCTCACCCTACTCTCTCTCCCTAATTGATCTCATCTGATTCCTGCCTTCCACTCTCGCCTATGGGTCACCCACAGATTCTTTCCCACCAAGCTTACTTCTTTCCAGAGCTGCAGACGTGTTGGAACTCTCCATTCGGCTGGCCTCTCTCCCTCCTCTTCCCACTCATTCTCCTATGGTCACTGATTTGGTTAATAGTCCCCATTGTTACCCTAGTGTTTCTAATAATTCACTATCAAATATGGTGTTTGTTATAGTTTTCTGATATATTGTTTATAAGTTAGAGACATTTCTATCTATTTCTAGTAAGACTTTTATATGAAGTGAATTTTTTTTTAGCTGTTGATGTAGTAGGTTACATTTGATATATTTTTAAAAGTTGAATCATCTTTGCATTCCTCTGATAAACCCTATTTGGTTACAATATATTATCCTTTTAAAGATAGACTGTAGGATTCTATTTGGTAATATTTTATTTAAGAGTTTTGCATCATAAGTAAAGCCCACTTGGTTTATTTTTCTTGTGCCATCTTGTCCTTTCTTAGTGTCAAGGTTAAGATAAAATTTCCCCCAGGAGTTATTTCACCACTGCTACATCCACATCCACATTCCAGCCCACAGAGATGGAGAAAGATGAAGGGAGGGCAGCCAGCTTCCTTTTTAAGATTTCAGGAGAATCCTAAACATCATTATTTTCAATGCCGTCGAGTACATACCATATGTGCCAAGCCATGCTTTGAGTATTTTTTATCTGTTGTTACATTTATTCCTCATGCCAGGGTGACAAGGGACCCAGTCCCCCCCATCCCCCCCACCTAAATTTGCAGGGCAGAGCAGGTGTTCAAAAGGAAGTTTGCCTGCCAATGTCTACATATTTTAAAATCATAAATCCAGCTATCAAACTATTAAATATGTTCTATTCTCCTAACTTAACAAATATACTTTCATGACAACTGGAGAGCCAGACTCAAATTTAGAATTCTGACCAGACACAATAGCTCACACCTATAATCCCAGCAATTTGCAAGGCAGAGGTGGGCAGATTGTTTGAGGCCAGAAGTTTGAGGCAAGCCTCAAAGTGGGCAACATAGCCAGACCCTCGTCTCTACAAAAATTAAAACTTAGCCATCGTGGTGGTATGCACCTTTAGTCCCAGCTACTTGGGAGGATTGCTTGAACCCAGGTGTTCAAGGCTGCAGTGAGCTATGATTGCACTACTGCACTCCAGCCTGGGCTACGTAATGTGACCCTGTGTCTTAAAAAAAAAAATAGAATTCTCATTACACTCATGGGTTGTTCTGTGCTACCTGAATGTGACTTCTTTGGAGAGTGTGCCACTGGTCTGCAATTCACCCCTATCTCTCCCCACCCTCTGCTCTGTCATCACATGCCAGAGAGGCCTCATGTCTAATGTAGAACACTCTAGCCTGCCCATCTGAGTTCTACCCACACCACTGTCCCACAGCCACCCCTTGGCAACATCTCAGACCAAGGGTACCTGGTAGGTATAGTCAGCCATCAGGACAAAGCCAGAAAAGTCCATGCAGACTTTGGAACCTGCTCATGGCTACTGGGCAGGGAATTCTAGGCCCTGCTACTGGATATAGTCTAGAAAGGGAATGAGCTCTAGGTGAACTTGTCCCTCAGGATCTATTCAATAGATGAGAAAACTGAGTTACCACAAGGTTAAATAACATGCCTAAGATCACACAGCTCAGAAGTAGCAGAACTGGGATTCAAATGCATGCTATTTGGCCCCATATACATCCACTATACAATACTGCCTCCCTTGGTAAAGTTCAATTTCCTGAACATGACTTAGCTGCTGTAGATTACGCTGCTGTAACAAACTGATCCAAAACTACAGTGGTTCAAAAAAATAAATAACAGTTTATTTATCTGCCATGGGGGTAACTGAGCAGTCCATGTAGAAAGCAGATCTACTCTACAAGATAATCTAGAAACCCAGGTGTCTCCTCTGTTGCCACTCCATCATCCCCTAGGGCACTAGTATTCAAAGTGTGGTCCCTGATCAGCAGCAGCGTCACTTGGGAATTTGTTAGAAATGGTCCCCACCCCCTGAATCAGAAATTCTGGAGATGGTATCCAGAGATCGGTGTTTTAACAAGCCCTCCAGGTGACTTTGATGCACACTGAGGTTTCCCCTGTCTACACGGCTGAAGTTATTTCACCACTACTACACCCACATTCCAGCCCACAGGCAAGGAGAAAGGCGAAGGGAGGGCAGCCAGCTTCCTTTTTAAGAATGTGACCTGAAAATTTCAAACATCACTTCTGCACACATCTCCACAGCCAAAACTTTGGTCTCATGGCTGCTCCTTGCTGCAAAAGAACCTAGGAATGGATTGTCCAGCCAAAAGGCCACATGCCCTGCTAAAACTCCAGAGAGCAGGGAAAATGAGACTGGATACTGGGGCAGAGGGATGCAATTTGCAGGCTTATGACACAAAAGCCAAGTCCATTTTATGATTTGTTTTAAGCACAGTGCCTAGAGCCTACCAGCTTTGCAAGACCCCTTTAAAATGACTGCTATCTGGAAAAAAATTACTGGCTCTGAAATACAAAAGGAAAACTTTTAAAAAGGTAATATGTTATTAAATAGTCACCTGCAATTAAAGTCATCATTGTGTATAAATTACTTATGTGGAATTGGGGTGCATTTTAATATGTTTAATATATTGTATAATGGAGTCTCCAAAAGCATCCAGGTCTGCAGAAGCCTTGAAACAGCCCTGCATACGTTCCCACATGACCTCTCTGCCCCATCGCTCCCTCCTGTCACTCTGCTGCAGCCACTTGCCATCCCTGAGTGTGCCCCAGCCTCTCCTCTTTCCCATCCAAGCATCTTTGTTGACAGCATTGCTCGCCCCTTGGCTGCCTCTCTGCCCCTACACATGTGCTCCCACTTTTGCCCAGCTAGGTCCTACTCATCTTCCACGCCTGAGCTTAGACTTCACCTACAAAGGGAGTCTTTCTTGATCCCAGTGCTATGGTTTGAACATTTGTCCTCTGCAAAACTCATGTTGAAGCTTAATCCCCAGTGCAGCAATATTGAGAGGTGCGGCCTTTAAGAGGTGATTGGGTTATGAAGGCTCTGCCCTCGTTAATGAATTAGTCCATTCGTGGATTCATGGATTAATGGGTTAATGGATGAATGAGTTATCATGGGAGGGGGGATCAGTGGCTTTATAAGAAGAGGAAGACAGACCTAAGCTAACATACTCAACCCCTTCACCACGTGATGGCCTGCACCACCTTAGGACTCTGCAGAGCATCCCCACCAGCAGAAGGCCCTTGCCAGATGTAGCCCCTCCTTGACTTTGGACTTAGTCTCCATAACTGTAAGAAATACATTTCTTTTCTTTATATATTATCCAGTTTTAGGTATTCTGTTGGGAACAACAGAAAACAAACTAAAGTTGATGACCAGATTGCCTAGCCTGTGTGCCCCCAAAGCCCCTGAGTGTATCACTGCCATGGTCTGACTTCTCCGGCATTGAGTATCCCCTCTCCAAGTGGTAAGCTAGTCAAGGGTAAGGCTCTCTTTTTGATTAGAGTACATGACATTTTGTAAATATTTAATCATGTGCTGACTGAATATGTCCCTTGGGAACCTTTATATGTGGGATCAAGATTTCAACCTCAATTATCTTTCTCAAGAGACACAACTCACATTAGTAGAGTCATGCCGCAGAGCACGGTATTTATTTTTCTAAAATACTTTAAAACCTTCATGTAACCACATCCTCCTAGTTTATGCTACCAGATTATTTTTAAACAGAGTGTTTGTTGAAAACACATCACAGAACCCCACACCTGATCCTGACAGGATCCAGTGTGGACTTTCCTGGTACTGAATTTCATGATCCACCAAAACATGATGTAGCAGCTGTCTCACATACTTTGCGAAACCGAAGGGTATGGAGCAACAGTGAAAAAGTGCTCATTTCCTGTTGCCTTTCTCCCCTCTGTGCTGTTAGCCAAGCCACAGAGCAACCTCACTAAGCACAACACTGAGGCTGTCTAAAATCCCATTTCTAACCCCAGCTGTATTTCTTCAGATCTTGGTCTCTCAGATATTACACAACTGAGAATTGTGTTGATATGGGCCTCTTTCAACTCTATGTTTTCCAAAAGAACAACATCTTTATGCTGTTTTATAGCCAGATTTGAGAGTAATTCAGCTGCACGTGAGCATTCACCATCACAAGAAACCATAGTGGTAGAGCTTTTTGAAATTATGAATTTATAGAATCATGAAGCTGCAATAACATAGTGTATTTCATCCTGAAATTCTTTGCCTGAGATATATGAAACCTTGTAATGATCGTTTTCAGCCTTCTCCTGCCCTACCAGACTTCAGAGGTTCGATAGCTTCACTCCAGCAGCAGCAGCTCACTATGGTAGTGATATCAGGGGACTACACTATACAGCAGTGGTTCTCAAATGGAGGTGATTTTTCCCCAAGCATACATTTGGCAATTTCTAGAGACATTTTTTGTTTTCAAAATTTGGGTGAGGAGTGCTATTGGCATCTAATGGGTAGTAGCCAAAGAAGTTGCTGAGCATCTCACAATGTCCACACAGGACAGCACCCTCACAATAAAGAATTATCCAGGTCAAAATGGCAACAGTGCCAAGACTGAGAAACCCTGCCGTGGAAGTTAAAGGGTCAGGGTCAAATCCAGGCCCTGCTTGTTATTAGTCACGTGACCTGGGCAAGCTATTTCACTTTTACAGACCTCAGTTTTCTCATTTGTAAAATGGTGATAATGTCACCTACCTTGGAGGAGTCTTCGGCTTCCCGAAGTGGCCAGCGCTTACTCTGAGTGTGTTGCACGTATTAGTGACAATGGTGATTCCTAACATGGGGCAAGGAGTGGAGGATAAAAAGTGACATGACTCCTCAACAAGGACAAATCTGAATTGGACAGGAGGCGTATGAAACACAGATTCATATAAACCCCATTTTTCCCTTCAAAGAGCCACTGTCTGTCATATGAAGTTCACAAAAGCATTTTAAGGGAGCTGTGACCCTCCCAAATTTGGGTGCAAAAGTGTGTATTTGTGCATTTTTCTGGAGAAAAGATTGAATAGTTTTATTGGTTTCTCAAAGGAGTTTGTAATCTCAAAAAGATTAAGAATGATTGATATTGTATCTAAATACCTGTGTCCCTCAAAAATTCATATGTTAAAATCCTACCCCCTAAGGTGATGGTATTAGGAGATGGGAACCTTTGAGGGGTGATTAAGTCATGAGGGCAGAGCCCTCATTAATGGATTAGCGGCTTTATGAAAGAAACTCCAGAGAGCTAGATAGCCCCTTCTTCCATGTGAGGTCATAGCTAGAAGGTACTGTCTATGAACCACAAAACCCTCACTAGACACCAAATCTGCTGGTGCCTTAATTTTGAACTTCTCAGCCTCTGGGACTGTGAGAAAAAAAAATCTGTGGCTTATAAGCTACCCAGTTTATGGTATTTTGCGATAGCACCCCAAACAGACTAAGGCATTATCTGATCTCATTTTATTGGAAAGAAAATTGAAACCCAAAGACAGTGAACTATTTACTCAAAGTCACACACAAAATGATGGAGTTAGGCCTTGTACCAGATGGTCCCACAACACTAAGACAGATGGCTCTATTGGAGTGGGCTAGGACATAGTTTCCCAAACACAATTCCTTTTTCTATCCTATTAATTTATAAATTTCTACATTGATCTTTTCTGAGTTAATTAAGCTGTGATCTTCAAATCTTCTCTACTTAAACAACTCGGGTTTTGTTTAGATCTGCAGGCTGGGTTCCAGAATCTGAATTTTAACAAGCTTTTTTGTTAAACAAGATTCTTTCCATGCTGGTATCTGAGAATCATTGAAGTGAAGGATATTTAGGCTGCTCTTGTTAGTTTTTGAGTGTTGATTTGTAAAGCTGCCAAGACATTTCTTTTCAGGATTACGTTTCCAGTTTTTCCAGGAAAACCAATTTGAGCTAAAATTACTTTGGCTTGGTCTCTGTCCAGAAGTGACTTTTTTTCCAGTAAGAAGTTTAGTATAGCCTATTTTTTGAATCTGCTTTAAAATATTTGTCTGATTGAGATAGGAACTAGATGAGGAGGGTTTTGTATTTTCAAGCATTTAGGAATTATTTCATGTAATTTAAGTGAGGACATCAAATTCATATTAAAGAGGGGTGTGTGTGTGTGTGTGTGTTCTCTCACATATAACACTGATGGGAAAAAAAGTTCATATGCTTTTAGGCAATTAGCCACAATTATCATCCTGCATTAGAGTTAAGCAGCATTGACAAAATCACAACATAACTAAGAAATATCTAAGATATTGTTCATGAAATTTTAAAGTCTAAATTATATTGATTAAGAAACAAGAAAACCAGGAGCTACCACCCTGTTTCTACGTCACTGAGGTCATCATTGATGGTGAAAAAAAATTACTTCTATTTGCTGTATCTCAGAAATAGCCTGTCTTCTCCCTGCTTCACAGCAAATTGGCACTCTCAATTTCCAGAAAACCCTTTCTCAGCTATAGTCCTTGAAAATTTTGAAATCCTTCTCTGGATACTGGGCACAACCTTCTGAGCCTCAGTGAAAGCAATGGCCAAATATGCGTTAGAAGCCTCTGGTGTGGAATTTCAGAGGTACAGTCATCACCCCATTTCTGCTGCTTATCAGACATCTCTTAGATATCCCTCAAACAGCATAAACCAAACTAAACTCCCTGTGCTTGCAGCTTGTTGGGGTGTGGAGTAGCAGTGATTCTCTGTGTGCTAAACACCCCTCATTTCATCCTAATCACCTCCACACCCCTCATGTGGGAAGTCAGAGTGTGTGTATGCAGACCCAACTCCTCTGAGTAGAAGTTGCTCCTAAGGTTTAGGGTTCTTTCTCAGGTGGTAAAATGCAATATTTTGCACCATTCATTTGGCCATTACTCTGTACCACACTGTTTGCCAGTGCTGTCCTGGAATATCTCTGTCTTGCTATGCTACATGTATGGTAGATGCTTGTCTTGTCTGCCCAGCAAACCCCTTCATCACATACTTTTTTTGAGTTAGAACCCCTATGGGTCAGAAAACTATTATCTTTCACTTGATTTCAAAGGGAGTTCCCTGTTCTCTTGTGAGCTCAGCCATTCAAACTCCCCACCCCACCCCAGCCACAATTTGTAGGTCCAGAGGTGATTATGAGTCCCTTCCCAGTGGTGTGGGTTCAGGGCTGACAGTCAGGCCAGTGTCCCTGGTGACTGAACCCTAAGTTGCAAAGATGTGGCCTCTGTTGGCATCCATGTTGTCATGAGATAGGATGTTCCTGCTAATTTGGAGCTCTTGGTTCCAGCTGTACCCGAGGCCCAGGCACTTACCATTTATTGGGTTCCATACACTTGTGCCTAAACCAGTTAATGTTGGGTTTCTCTCACAATCGAAAAACACCAGCGAATACATGATTATGCCATTTCCCCAGGTGGGTTGTGAGCTCCTTGAAGATATGGATGACGGCATGGGGAAGATACCTTCTCATCCTTGTCCCATTTATTTGTATTCCCCACAGTTCCTACTATCCCTTGAACAGGATATTAACTGATAGGCGAGGGAGGACTATTTAGCCTATTATTTATCAACCTAAATCTCAATTTTTAAAAGCTATTCTGAAGAATTAAAAATCTTATTGTCTAAAAGTTCCCCAGGGATAGGGGTGCAGGGAGGAATCCTAAAGAGACAATGTTAAATGGTTGGAAAGTTTGACTCCCCCTTCCCTTAAATGACATGAAAGTATTTAAGGTTGTAAAAGAAAAGAGAAGAAGAAGGGGGAGGAGGAGGAAGAAGAAGAAGAACAAGAAGAAGAAGAAGAGCAAGAAGAAGAAGAAGAACAAGAACAAGAGCAAGAAGAAGAAGAAGGAGGAGGAGGAGGAGAAGGAGAAGAAGAAGAAGAAGAAGAAGAAGAAGAAGAAGAAGAAGAAGAAGAAGAAGAAGAAGAAGAAGAAGAAGAAAAGAAGAAGGAGAAGAAGAAAGTGAAACAAATAATTTGAGTCTCCTTTTCTCTGTATAGTGGTTCTTATTCCTACCGTGCATCAGGAATTACTCTGGAAGCTCTAAAAAAAAATTAAAAATAAGTCTTAGGTCCCATGGCCCAAGTTCTGATTTAATTGGTCTGGAATAGAGCCTGGGCACCATTTTTTTTTCTCCAGAAAACTCTGGAATTTTTATTGTGACTATGGTGAATTTATAGATGTAAACAGAGAATACTGACATCTCGAGTTTCATTGGAAGTACCATAAATATGTTATCCCTTTCTATTTGTATAGATTTCTACAGCTTTATTGAGGAATGATTGATGTATAATAAAACTACATACATTTAATGTATAAGATTCAATTAGTTTGGACAGATGCTTATACCTGTGATACTATCACCACAATCAAGGTGATCAACATACCCATTATCTCCAAATGTTTCCTTGTGGAGGAAACACGCTTTTATTTTGGTAAGAGTACTTCATGTGAAAGCTACCTTCTTAACAAATTTTTAAGCTCACAGCACTGTATTGTTAACTATAGGCGCTAGGTTGTACAGCAGATATCCAGAATGTATCTGTCTTATAGATAACTGTAACTTTATAACAGGTGAACAGCTCTCTGTTTCCTCCTTTGTTTTCCCGTCTGTGTTCCTCAGAAAACTGTGAACTTCAGCATAATGGTTTTAACTTTGTGTCTGTTGCTCCACAGTGGTCTTTCAATAAACGTTGCTGAATGAGGGACTGAATATCAATCCACAGTCAACTTTCCAATCTGTGTGGGTAAATATGAGTTCTTATATTTTATTCCCTTCCCACTGTGTCAATTTTTTCTGAACCAGCAATGTCCCCCACCAGAGGCAGTAGCCCATTAAACCTCCCCGAATCTTTTCCAATACAGCTTGTTCGAAGTTCTGCTCCCCGTAGGAAGCTTTCCCAAACCAGAACTCTAGATGTAATGGCCAGAGCTCCACTCAAGAAAATGAATCTATGTAACCATTTCTGAAGAACTCAGATAAAATGTGAAAAGAAATACAAAGTGGAATTTTTAAAAAGGCCTAACCTATGCTTATTATGTTTCAGTTACGTGGGTTACAGCAATAAAAGGCATACAACCCTAATTAAGGATGTCACAGCTTAGTGAGAGAAAAAAAAATTATACTTTGCCAAACCCAGAGTGAGAAAGGCTTCCTGAAGAAGGTGGAAAGCAAGCTGACTACTGAAAGGATTGACTTTATGTGGCATGTGCAAATATGTAAGAAGGTGACTTAAAAGGTAAGAACAAATTTTTTAGAACTTGGTTTTTAAAAAATAAAACATAAAAAATAATTAAAAGTTTAAAACATTCCTAAGCAAGAGGGATACTTGTGCAGAGAAAGTTACAGATGCCCACAGACCTTCCAATTAGCCTAATCCCAAGAGTGAGATACCCTGGACTCCTCTTGTGAATCAAAATCCCCAGGCAGAAGAGTCTAAGGACATGACCTATGAGCAAGACATTTTGTCAGCTCAAAATGATCCCACTTAGATTGACGGCTTGGCATCTGTAGACTTGCAAAAGCTGTTAAGCCTTGGGGTAACTTTAATTATTCAATTACTGTAGGCCAAACAAGGTACTAAGTGCTACAAATCTGTAAGTAATCTATATGCTATCTTCTCATAGCCCTAAGATGTATCCATTTCTAGAAATGTTGTATCATTTTAATTGATATTTTTATCGTTTTAAGTGCATCATTTTAAAAGCCTCTGTTGCCTGCTTTTTTGCAATCTTTTTTTAGCTTTAATTTTTACTATCTTTAATTTTCTTTAAATTGCAGTATTTTAAAAACTGCATTAACTTACATTTTTATTTCTTTTACTTATAAATAACAGGGAGGTGGCATAGATATTGAGAGCAAAATTTTGAGACTAGTTTATCTCTTAAAGCAAATATGAGTTGGTGCGTTTCTCCTACTCGTTTGGCCTGAAAGAGGTTGGAATATTGTAGACATCGGGTGGTAGCAGGTTTACTGTGGCCAGTAGAGTGTTTTATAAGGGGAAGCTGCACCACTTCCAAATTTAACCATTTGAAAACAAAACAGAAACCAGAACTCTGGCCCATCTGGAACACTGGAGTCCCAAAACATAGAGTTCCCGTCTCCTAGATCACAACTCTTCCCTCCACAAACAAGTTTTCTAAAAACACGGGTTTTGCGTCAACAGCCTGAGGGAAAACTGCACATTAATTTACATGGGCTTTAGTTACTACAAAATTAGTTGGCTGTGATCTAGGGTATACAGAAAAGTATCTAAAAATCAGGCCTGATACTGTCTTGTGAATGGCTTGCTTGCAAGGTTGTCTTTGACTTGTGCCTGAGAACTTGACTGGTAAACGGTTCCCTTACACTGATATAAAACTTCTTCTGAATGATAAGTGTGGTTCATTGCACCTAGACTGTGTAAACAATATGGTTTATGTGGAATACCTGCTTTCCTTCTGGGCGCCTGGAATTTTGATCGTGCTCTTCCAAGGCTGCCCATGTGACCAGCCCCGAGTAGAAACCTAGGATGCTGAGTCTGTAACGAACTTCTTTGGTAGAAAATGTTTCACACTTGTCACACCTCCCTAATGGGGGAATTAAGTGTGTCCTGTGCGACTCCACTGGGAGAGGACTCGTGGAAGCTGGTGCTTGGCTTCCTCCAGATTTCACCCCATGTGCCTTTTCCCTTTGCTGATTTTGCTTTGTATTTTTTGACTGTAATAAATCTTTCCATTTAAATAAATCTTCGGTATAACTATACATTGGGTCCTGTGAGCCCTTCTTAGCAAATTATCAAAACTGGGAATGCTCTTGGGGGCCCCCAATACACAGGGCTTTCCTGATTAGATAAATAATTAGATCCTGACTTAGTAACTGACTTTCATCTCTCCTCCAGACCAGATGAGTGAACTTTTCCTCTTTTGGTTTACCTTAAAAATTAACAATCCTAACTACTTGTCACTTAAACAGAAATCCTTAATTAAGGATAATTTGCCCCAACAGATTTGACTTTAAAATAGATCAAACTAAAGTCACAGTTTGTCAGCTTAGTAGATTTTCAAGGTTGCACTCAGCAGTCCCACTTCTTGTCATGACAGGGCAGCCATCTCAGGGCCAGCATCTCTGATTCACCCTCCAGAGCAATATGAGAGAAAGAGAACTCCGGGGCTGGTGCTCTATGGGGATGTGATACGAGACTGAGACCAGGGATTTTGCCACCAGTGTCTCTGCTAACAGATGTTAGCTGTATAGTTCGTGCAGTGTTGCCATCTGACGTGGTGCCCGGCTATTTAGTTGTTGGTCATTGAAGGCACCAAAATGGTAAAGTAAGCTACCAGCTGGGCCTCAAGCAGCAGGAAAAGTCTAGGATTGGCGGCTATGCTTGTGAAACTCATTGGTATGAAAAGTGGAGAAGGGAGAAAGAGGAAGTGAATATTACACAAAACCTCAAATCAGAAAAAGCTACGCCTACCTTTCCAATCCTGCTGGTCACACTCAGCAGATGCAACATCACTTTACAACCCCAAGCTGCTTGAAAAGTTAACTGGTTACCTCTTTCCAGAGTTGATAAAACTGCCTGGAACATGCTTCTTGAAGTATGGTATCCAATTTATGTTTTTCCATTTAAAACAAAATATCTCTTTGCCTGTAAGGAACCTAGATTTTAAAAAATGGCTCCCTCTCCTCCATTGTTTTATTCATTTTTGGTTTTGTTTTTTACAAAAATCAGCTCCTTTCTTCTCAAGTCTGTGGGACCCCTGTGTCTTCCAAGTTTTATTTAACTTCCCAATACAAAAAGGCATATGTTATACTTACATTAGCTCTAGTAAAGCCCAGATATATGGTAGGTTGGTAGGAGAGTAGTAGGTAGATAGATAGATGGATTCTTATAGTAATCTGATCTCTGGTTCCAATTTTGTCCTTCCACGTACTCGACATAATTATTTTTGGGGATCTGGATATCAAGACTGGCAATCTCACTTGGAGATAATCTTTTCTTCAAAACTGAGTAAAGTGAGTGCCAATGAAGAGTCCTGGAATTGACTAAAACTGTGTGTTTGGCATAAATATGCCCAGTCTGGAAGGAAAGGACAGATCTCCTGTGATGTCTGAGAGGCCTCTTTATCTCAGCTTCAAGTCTCAGTGTCAGTTGTCTTGAAATTCGATGTCCAAAGCCCCTATTTACTCTCCCTATGGTACATCTGCTTGGTTCTATGAAGCCACTTCAGATCCTTTTGGAAGACAGCCATAATATAAATAAAGAAAATACAGGTGGCCATCCATATCCATAGGTTCCACATCCATAGATTCAACCAACCAGGGATAAAAAATATTCAGGGGGAAAAAAATTGCATCTCTACTGTAGTGAACATGTACAGACGTTTTTTGTCATTATTCCTTAAACAATATAATAACGATTTACATGATATTACATTGTATTAGATATTATAAGTAATCTAGAGATGATTTAAAGTATACAGGAGGATGTGCATAGGTTATATGCAAACACCACACTGTTATATATAAGGGACATGAACATCCTCTGATTTTGGTATCTGCAGAGGTCCTGGAACTAATCCCCCATGGATATGGAGGGATGACTGCATATTTGATAGATTACTACCCCCAAATCTGAAGTTTTAATGTAAATATTTGCAGGTAGAGTCATTTCTACAGTTATTACCATGCCCCATTCTTCACTTGGAGTACAACTTCTCAAAAATGCGTGGTCAACTTGATTCGAACCAAAGGAGACACCACAAGTGGTGATGTGATTTACTTTGATTTTGGTGGCGTGCAGGTTAAAACAAGGCATGCAGAGTGAGAAGTTCAGCTAATTTATGTTTGTCCACTTAAAACCTGTTCCAAATACATTTCGCATTAAAACTAGTCTTTTAATGTAAGTTTCTACTTGTACTGAGCAAAAAAAAGTTCAAAAATTCTTGAGAAAAGCTATTTTTCTCCTTCTTGATATGATTATCATAATTCAATCCATAGAGAGGGAACTGGGTGGGAATATATTAACATTTCAATTCAGCTCAAAATAACTTAATACAATTATTTTCTACTTTCCATTATATGCCATAGTTGTCAACCCTATGCAACCTATGTGTAAATAAAGGAGTTTTCTGCTGTAAATTATATACTTCTGTAATTGGAATTGTCCCTAGTTAATCTGAGGAGACATACAGTGACCAAATTCTTGCTTTGCTAAGTGTTGCAAAGGGGACTCTGCCTTATGACTTTTGGAACAAGTACAGACTTCTTATATGACATGAAGCCCACAGAGTCCTGTTCAGCTTATATACTAACAACTGGTTTAATTAGACTCAACATATTAATGGTTTAACATGTCACTGAAGAAAGCATAGAAGTAAAAACAATTTTCAAAATACACTTGTATATAGTTGGTAAATTCATGTTCCTGCTATATTTGAATCACATAGATAGTTTTCCCAGGTGTGTTTTGAGATTTATAAATCATGTTACATCTAAGGATAAAAAAAGAAACAGGTAAACTCAATAGGTGAGAAATCTGTTGAAACCAGCTAATTGATTTGTTTTTTTACTTTCTTTTTCATAAAAACCCAATCTGTACAAAAAGAGATTTCCTTCTGCCCTGTGAAACAGGTTCATTAATTCATAAGAAATCTCCTTCTTTAAGATGTGGTCCTATGAAAACCTTGGTACCCCAATTGTTTCATGCAGTGTTGTTAGGACAGCTATTTGCAGATTCCCAATTCCAAATGTAAAACTACCTTCTCACCCACAACCTTTCCTTTGCATTCTAAAAAAAAAAAAAAAAAAAAAAAAAATTAAGGAAAAAAAAAACCTCAGAAACATCATAACCCAAAGAGATCCAGTTTACTATATAAAATATCTCCAATAAATAGTGTAGCTTCTTCCTCCCAAGCTGACTTTTCAGGGCATAGATCCAACAGGTGTGAGGTTTCTTCTAACTGATTTATTTCTATAATTTCTCATTTAGGAAAAATGGCATTCTTTTTCAAAAGGAACTGATGATCAATCACACAATAGTCATCAGTAGTCATAAATGACTAAGCAGGACCCAAAACACTGATCAGGATCAGTATTTTATTGACAGTAAAAAAAATAAAGGGAAAGCAAGCAAGAACCTAACATTATATGATTTTTGTGAAATTCAAAGTATAAGGTTTCTGTGAGCTCACTGTCATGTATTTCAGGCAATGGCCACAACCTAGAAAGTCAATAAAAGCTAAACTAAAATCCAGAATAGAGATCTTGAAACACTCAAGGCACTGACCACACTGAACCAAAAATAAAATTATAAAGAGACTTCAGTACATTGATAACTCAAAAATTCAAATTATAAACACCAAAAAATAAGTAAATTGAATAAAACTTTTATTATTTATTAGCAGTGTATTCTTCTACACTTTAAAATAGAGCAAAATATCTTTTGGAAGATAAACTATTCATAACAAAATACATGTCAAACAATTTTTATTATCAGAGTAAAATTACTTTGCTATATACTTTCTATATTATATACATCCACTTCTTGGTGTGTCTATGTAGGCACATGTGTAAAGTAATTTTTAGACATATACATGTACATACATATGACACATATACACACATAATTATGGGAAATTTACAGTAGTCAACTTTACAATCATTTTAATAGCTTCACACAAATTAGTGTTCACAGAACTAAAACTGTCAACATGATTCCCTTTCCCCTACTTCTCAAATGTCATCTGAATTACTTTTTATGATAACTTGAAAAAAATACTGTCATCTTCCTATACAATTAACCAATTTTTATAATAACTCATAATAAAATATTTTACTTTTTTAACTTTAGAAAAGATACATAATTCCACTTATTTTAGTTTTTGATTCCTAAATCATACAATTCGTTTTTTTCATCAGTTGAGTGTAATTTTTGGTACTGCAGTTACTGAAGGTTAATTTAACAAACCTGAGTCAAACATTCATTCAAAATGCCTTTTTTAAAAACATAAAACATGAACAAGATGTTTTGATGAAGCATATATAATAGACTCAAGGTACCCTCCCCTAATAAATACATTATAAATAACTCAATGGTTGGGAGTAAAGCACTTCATATGAATCCATTTAACTAGCACTTTCAGTGTCGAAGCAGTCCATTCTTAAGCAGCCTGGAAGGATATCAGGATGTAACGCTCCTCGATTCCTCATAGAAATGAAACCTACAGGCTTCTGAAGACCTAAATATCAGATCATACTTACATGAAAGGGCTGTGAGTACCTATAAGGGTCCTTTCATTTTCATAGTAGGTTCCAGATATGCTAGCGTGTGCAGCAGGGGGTTGTACCCTGTTTTAAAAATATCTCCTTTAATACAGAGAACTACTTAGCAGCATCTTTTTCAGTTTTTTCTCTCCATTGATTTAAAACTGATGTCAAACCATGTGTGATTACAGGCAACAACAACCTCATACCCAAAGCAGGATATCCTAATTGGGTTAAGAACTCTTTTGAAAGGAGGAAGGAAAAAAACATTTGGAATATTGAGTCATTTCATAGAGAAAAACCATGAAACCATGCTCTCAGAAGAAATATTCAGTGAATTCTGATCTTTCACTGCATGCTGTATTTTAAAGCCCCCCAGGATGCAAAACTAACTCAAATTGGCTCAGCAACAAAAACAATGGGAAAGGGAATTGTCCTAAATAAGCCATCCCATGCCATTATACTCTTGGTAGAGATAAACTTGGATAAACTCAGTGTAACTAAACTGACTTCCCAAAAGAATGAACTGACCTGCCATATTTATAGTGGGAGCATAAAAATCACTTTCTAAGAACTTTCTCCCTTACTTCTTCTTAATAAGAAGGAATTATTTATTCATTAGACACAAAACCATACTAAAACTAAACAGATTTAAAATACAAATTTTTGGTAGCAAACAGCAGGAAAATCTAAATCAAAATATAGTCTAGTTTTTACATAATTTTATATATTTATAAATTTATCAAAATAGTCTTTTAAAGTTCACAATACATATATAATGTAACACTGTACATGTAAATATAATAATAAATGTATTACCAAAATACATTAAAAATAACCCTTCAAAATACCAAATTCAACATTAAAACTGTCTTTAAAAGTATGGAAATCTCCATAAACATAGTTTCAGTGCATTTATAGTAGTCATTAACCAGTTTTCGGTTTTCAAGTCTCTTGAAGGTGTTATCTTAGTGCTCTCTTTAATTTAAGGTAAGAAGGCAGAGATATTCTTCCAGCAAGAAGTTGCTTTCCCTCTCCACTGCTCGTCCAGATGAAGAAACTGTGTCTAAGAGAGGAACAGCTTTCACTGGAGTGGCAAGGCCTTAGTAATGAACATATTCAGACTGAAGGGACTGTGCAGGGAGAGACATAAACTGAGGTTAAATTCCATCACATGTAAAACTTCTAGCAAGTCATGCAGCTTCTCCCTTCCACACAAGACAGCTCAGAGATCAATGAAATAAACTAAGCCAAAACAGAAACAAAAAGACAGGAGACACAAAGCATTAGCTAAGTAAGAATGAGATATTCAATTATGCAAAGTGATTGTAAGAAAACTTTATATTTTAAAAGGTTTACTAATTTATTTAGAGTGATTAAAAAATTAAGTTTTAATTTAAAAATCGGTAGGTAGCCTAAACTCATCTCTAAGCATTTCTACAACTAATGAGTTTTACTTAAAAATATTAAAAGATACTTTTAACTAATTAAAGATTACTAGAATATACTTTGAGATGATATATCCTTAAATTTAATTCAGTACACATCAATGGCATGCTTCTAATGCAGTAGAATTAGCAGCCATTTAAATAAATTCCTTAAGAATGCTTGAATTTATAAATATCTTACACATCCTTTCCCTTAAGGGGAAATGAAGTACCACCAGCTTGAAAACTGATCTTAAGACCCAAAAACATTTATGCAGAAGAGTCTTGCTGTCGGAATTTAATAAACAATAGGCAATTTTCAAGTAAACCACACAAATTCTTCCACATCACATTAGATACTAACATATAAAAGGATTGTGATTGGGATATGTAATCAGAATGCCTGGGACAACAGACATAAACCAGGAAAAGATAAAGACAGTTACAGAAAGTTTGCCAAACAGTTATTTTTTTTTAGCAGGAAACAGTGATTAGAAAAAGGAACATAAATCAATCTAAACATTAACAAATTTTTTGCTCAATTCTTCCAATTAAATGCCTGAGGATAACAAAGTTTACTTGATTTTCTAGTAAATGCCCTTTTCTCCCACCCAATAATTATTTCTCAAATTAGTCTGTAACATTTCATTAACAGGTCTAGTCAATTATAAGACAGGTCCATTTTGGTGATGATATAGGTTATCAGTAAAAAAGAATCTGTCCATTTTCCAAAGAACTTACAAAAGGATTCAAGCTATCTTTTCTCAGCTTCAAAACTGCAGTGAATTTTACACCCCATGAACAGCCAAATGGCTGTTCCTGAGTAAGTCCCTGTTAACACAGTATGTCAAAGGGTTATGGTCCCTGACCGCAAAGGGCGAAAGCCACAATGTCATAACAGATGTGAAATGAAAAGACAGCGGTGTCGACATTAAATAGTAATATACATAGTGTAAAGTTAACATCGTGCACCAGGAAAGGCTTAGGTGAGAGGTAGTAAGGGAAATGGGTGGTTCTCAAGGCTGCCAGTTTCAAGAGCTGTAGGAAGAATGGAAAAGGTTTGGCTATTGACTTTCTTGTATGTGGTTCATGCTAATACTTCAAAATAGGTGTGAGATGATCAAGAATCAGAGCACTATACTATAAATATACCTGAACCCATAGTGCGAATAAAAGAGGTAAGACCCTAAGAAAGTCCAGTGAAGTTGGTCAAAAGCCTTGAAGCCCATATACATTCCACTTGAGGGACGCCAGCTACCACACTCGCAATTAGAGCATAAACATTTTTCTACCTGCTTTTTCTCGGTTTCTTCTAAGTCTGGCAAGCAGTCAGAGGGCACAGCCAGTTAAGTCCCCCAGCTATAAGAATGCCACAAAGGTATGTTGTGCGTGTATGTGTGTGTGTGTAGCTCAGCTAGTGCTTTCTTGAGAATATTTAACTTTTACTTTTGTTCCGATTAGTAAAGTTGTGCATGTTATCACTAACAGAAATCAGAAATTCTTCAAACTGCATATAACTTAGAACAAAGTTGTTTTTGCAAGCTCCATCAATTATCAATAAACAGAGATGTAGCAAATAAACATTAGACAAGCGACCTTTGTTAAATCAACTTTTTTATAGGGTAAAGTATTTCATATGTACATCAATATAGAGGGGCAAATATGTGTGTGTGCATATATTTATATATATAAACACACACATATATACATTCATTTATTTACGTATTTATTTAGTGAATCACAGTACCCAGTGAACTGGAAAACAGAAATAGTCTAGAACATTTTAAAGATTTCTATTATTCATATGGAGAATATATTCATTAGTCTTCTGTCCAAAGCCTTTACTTCCACACAGAGCTCACAAACTCTGGCTGGTGTTTAATCTAGCCTCAGATACAGCTCACCACAAGTCCCACTATTTCCTTTTCCAACCCCCTAATTTGTTCTCTTATGTTGCCTAACTGGCCCTGCAGGCCTCTGCAAACAAATGATGACACCATTTGGCCAACGAATTGACCTTCTGTCCCACCAGTTCAATTCATTCCACAAATAATTACTGAACATCAGTTGTATCTATTAAGCACTAGAAGATAAAAATACAATACCAAAGTCCTCAAAACAAAACATGTTCCATGGTTTCTTTATGTGGTATAAAGGAAAGGGAAATAAAAGATCAGTAAAAAGGGTTCAGCAAATTATTCTGACATCAGTATTTTCTAACAAATTAACTTCCTTTCATTTTCAATCTAAAATAAAAATCTTAATACAAATGCACTAAGGGGGCCACAGTGGCTCACACCTGTAATCCCAGCACTTTGGGAGGCCGAGGCGGGTGGATCATCTGAGGTTAGGAGTTCAAAGCCAGCCTGGCCAACATGGCGAAACTCCATCTCCACTAAAACTACAAAAGATTAGCAGGGCACGGTGGCACATTCCTGTAATCCCAGCTACTCGGGAGGTTGAGGCAGGAGAATCACTTGAACCCGGGAGGCGGAAATTGCAGCGAGCTCAGATCACGCCATTGCACTCCAGCCTGGGTGACACAGCAAAACTCCGTCTCAAAAAAAAAAAAAAGAAAGAAAGAAAGAAATGCACTAAGGAGAGAAGAGAATTGTTCAAGTCTCCAAGATCTATTCACTTAACAAAAGCATAACTAACACTGTGAGACCTTTCTATTCAGGGAGCAACAGTGTTGGATGACAGGAATATTTAAACTTCAGGTATCACATGGTTATCCTACGGGGTTGTGCTAACGGTCTCTCTGGGTCATTTGTACTCAGCCACAGTTGAGGAAACCTCAAGGAAAAACACAAGTACTCTCCATTTCAAATCTTAGACAGGATAGATAGATAAGCCAGATGAGTGCCTGGTGGGACCTAATACACATCGTAACAAAGCATAACTTCATGCTTTTTTTGTAGTCACAGGTAGGACTACCAACTATATACAATGTTTTCCAAATGTCCATGTATTGTAAAATTACTAATATCCCAGAAAAGACAATAGCCAGTTACTGGCATTTTTAATTTTTATAGTAAAATTACATTTTATAGTAAAATTGCATTTGCATTTTGAATTCCATGAACAATATTATTGCTATTGATTTTCGTATTCAAAAATAGATTAAATACAACTAGCTGAACTTCTTAACAAATTAGATATATTACTTGACACATCAATTATTCTGAACTAGATATTTGAGTACTTCCTATATGCTAAGGACAGTTCTAAACATCTTATACATATTCACGCATTAAATGTTTCAGACAACCCATTTACAGATGAGGAAACTGAGGCACAAAGCAGTAATTAGCCCCAATTCATGTAATTAAGAATTGGTGGAGCTGGAATTTGAACCCTAGCAGTCTGACTCTAAAGCTCAAACCCTTAGCTACCATAGTTTAATGTCTCAAGACAGCGAGCATTTGCCTTGTGATCACTACATATTCAATCCAACATTCTCTATCACCCTAACATAGACAAATAATGACCTTAGGCAAGATATGATTCTGAGTGAATAAAAAAAATTATTAAAAAATATTTGTTGCATTAAAAGATAAATAAATTTTTGAATGATTTTCATCAGGCCTGAATTCAAAGAATTTTCAGGAATATTCTAAATTTAAAAGAAATTTTCATTATAAGAACATCCATGCTTAAGTATTATGAGTTGATTAAAGTTTTAATTCTGATTGGCCAATGTTTTTAGTTGTTACAATAATGAATTAATGAATCTGAAATACAAAATAAATTATAACAATGACAGTGAAGATGGTTATAAAGAAAGCGAAAATAATTTTTATACCTGAAGTACAAATATTATTTTAGAAGTTAGCCCTTGTTTATATAACCAAGAGATTTTAATTTCTCAAATATAATATTCAAGCTCATTTAATTAGTAAGCTCAACAGAGTTATAGTGAGTTAGGACCAGATCAAGTTTATTATGAATATGTGGTATTCTTATTGTATGAATACCATAAAATTAATAATGTAGCAATATTCAACCTGAAAAATAAGGATAAAATTGCCTTAAATTTGCAGCCCCCAAAATTTTTATGTCAAAATATAAGCTTCCATCAAGAAGTCTTGTTCCCTGAAAGCAGTAAGATTTGACATAAAACAAAGTGTTAGGTAAGGAGATCAAGACAATTTGTTCTGTTCTGGAAATCTGCTAC
Source organism: Pan paniscus (assembly GCF_029289425.2). Lineage (NCBI taxonomy): Eukaryota > Metazoa > Chordata > Mammalia > Primates > Hominidae > Pan > Pan paniscus. Next base: position 126,513,695 of record NC_073249.2, read on the forward strand.
TAATCTGTTTTGGCAGATGTAGGTAGTAACTTTAAAATTTTAGCTATTCTGGAGGTGTTTCTTTTTTAAACAGCCCAGTTACCTAATCATGGCAGGAAAATGTCTAATAATTACAGATATAAATATTGTACAGATGGTTAATAAATAAAACATGTTAGCTATCAAAAACAGCAAATTATAAAGAATAATGAAAGATTAAGGTCCTTGACAGCAAATGAATGTAACGATGTCTTAATGTTCAAATAACTTGAACCAAAGGATCCAATGGCCTGGAATGTTAGCATCCTACTAAGGTCAAAATCCTGATTCAAAATGTTCATGGACTTTTTGTCACACTGACATTTTCTTTCCTACATTTTCCCCAGTCCTTTAAGGAATAAAAAATAGTGTACCAGTTATCCCTGGTTTAAGTTCTAACCACAGAGGCAAAAAGAACCTAAAATAAAAATGGTTTGTTTTAATGTGATTGAAATTAAAGGAAAAAATACATGCTTGGCAACATGGTATTTTATATATAACTATAGTGTTTTAAGTTTTAATGAACAAATACAACACTGGGGAAAAATAAATACACCCATAACTGCCTCTGTACTCCTATGTCTCTTTAAGCCTTTGTAATACAGTTTCCAGTTTTTGTATTGCTTACAAATTAACACATAATATGTGTGCATTGATACTTATTTCCATAACTGTGGATTCACAATACTGAAAGTATTTTTTATTTTTTTATTTCAATAGGTGTTGAGGTACAAGTGGTTTTTGGCTACATGGATGAATTGTATAGTGGTGAAGTCTGTGACTTTAGTGCACCTGTCACCCAAGTAGTATATATTGTACCCAACATGTACAATACTGAAAGAATTTGCCTCTGTTAATATGATACATATTTCCTCCAATAACACTAGATGAAATGTAGCTGGGTATGGTTTTATTGGCATCATATTAAGATAAAAGGATGAAGGTTTGTGTTAAAATCAGGTTCGAAAGGTGTGTGTACATTTTTCCATAGTGTTCTCTGTGCATTTCAGGGACTTCAAGACTTAAAAAGCCAATTTGGGCTTATTATAATGCTATATAAAATAGTCTTTCACCTTCCTACATGATTTTTAATAGATTCTTTTTTCTGGAGAAATTTAATATATGCTTTTCAACAATCACAAAGAGCTCAATTGTTAGATGACAGATTGTTGACACCCAGCTTGACTCAGCCAACCATTACATGAGTGTTTTCAGTTCATCTGAACACCAAAATTATATTGATGCAAACTCAGCTAAAATTTATTTTCTCTTATTTTAGTAAAGCCACATTTCTAGAAAAAAAATACACAACTCCCAGATTACTGTATATTAAAGCTAAAGCTGGAAACTTGTTTGTTTTTTGTTAGTGCTTCATATGCTAACAATGAGACCCAGGCTCCTAAACACTTTAACATTCACGAACCCAGATACATTATCTGACTTTTAGTTCAATAAGTATTTATTAGGCACTTATACTGTACTGTGGAACCTCAGGAAACAGAGATGTTTCTGAGAAGCTTAAAGGAAAGCAGAGGAGAGAGAGAATCATGTATAACTGACTATAATATGAGAGCGTCAGCGCTCCTAGGAGAGTCGAGAAAGGAAGAGCCATTCTGTTTAGATGGGTCACAAATGCTTATCAAAAAGATAACTATCGAGCCAGGTCAAGAAATATAAAATCAAGCAGAGAAACAAGGGAAAGCAGAGTGGACTGCAAGTGCTAGGGTTCAGGCTTAAGGCAGGTCGTGCCAGGTAGAGCTGCTGGAGAGGAGGCTGGCAGGGAGGCACACAGCCCGACAGGGAAGAACCCTGAATGCCAAGCCAGGGGAGCCAGACTTGACCCAGTAGGCAGAGTGCAGCCACTGAACGAAGCCAAACATGAGAAGGATTTGATTAGCTCTGTGTCTCAGAAATTTAACAGTGGCAACAGTATAGAGGAAAGATTAAAGGTAAGAGACAGGAAGACAGAAAGGGCTATGCGATAGTTCATGAAGACCCCAATTAAGGCAGCAGTGGTAAGAATGGAAGGACAGAGGCATTTTAGAGGGAGACTTGATAGGACTTAGTGACTGGTGTGACAAGGGAAAGGCAGGCAGAAGTAGTGTCAAAGCTGACTCCAAATGTCTAGCTTGGATGACTGGATGAATAAAGATGAGATGATTCGGCTAGGAAACCAAAGAAGCTGGCAATGGAAGGAACCTGTATTCTCTCCATCCCAGGTAACACCCAGAGGAAGCTGGGAGTGTAGGTCCAATGCTCAGGAGGTTACCCAAAGAGAAAGAGCCAATGTAAGGACAATCATTATGGGGCAGGCTTAGGAGTAGAAGGACTAACAGGAGCCCATCAGATCTGGCCTTGAAGAAGTCGGCAGTAATCTGCGGGAGAGACTTTCAACAGAATGAGGGGCCACCTCCCAGCTGTAGAGCGGAGGAGTACCAAAGAGACAAGGGAGGGGGAAGTGCAGGCTTCTCTTTCCCCAACTGTGGCCATAAAGGAGAAACTGTGAGAGGAAGACAGGGCCAAGGGAAGACTCCTCCCCAGCCCCCACCAGCCTACCAACTTGGATGTGCACATTTGCAGTTGAGGAGACCTGCAAACGGAGGGTAAGAGGCTGAAGATAGAAAAGGAGAAGGAAGTGGTTAGGGCAACTTCATGAAAGATTCTGGAAAGAACAGTACAGGTAGGTAGAGTTATCATTGGAAAACAGTAGAGTTTCTTTGGAATTAAAAGGGAAGGAAGAAATGGATGAGTCCAGATGCAGATAAACTTTGAGACAGAGAAGAGGGAAGTTAGAGGAAATTACTTCTGATAAATTCTATGTTCTTAGCAGATCTCAAAGCAGGGTCAGCTGGCTCTGGAGATCAGGAAGGGGTTGTGTTGGTGAAAAATGTTAAAAAGTTTTGGAACAGCCAGGTGGGGAAGAGAAAAGGAGCCAAAAAGGGATAAAACAACTAATTAGGAGCACTGAAGGGCCGGGTAAATTAGAAACACATTTGAGATGGAGCCAATTGGCAAAGTTATAGGATTTTCTCCAACAGTGCTCACAGGAGAGAGATGAGGAACAGATACAACAGATGGTTGAATTGATCTAATTTTGGAGGCTGGTAATCAAGTGGTTACAGAATGTCCAAGTAGCAGTGAGAATGTTGGAAAAAGGAAGCAAAAATGACTATGCAGGCTGTAGAAGGAAAGAGGTGAACTGAGATGGCTGGGGAAACAGGCAGGGTCAGAAAGAGGTCATGGAGCAGAGTTAGGAGGAGGGGGAAATGTTTAAAGGAGGCTGGCAGGATTCAAGATGTCAGGAGCAATGTGCTAAGCAATAAGAAGGTTTATTCAATGAATTTTCAAGTGAACAAAAATAAAGATAACTGAAGTTAAGAAAGTTTAAAATAAGATCACTGTGACACCTTGGGCAAGTTATTGCCATTCTGAGTCTTGATTTCCCCATCCGTAAATAGCAGGTTAAATAAATAAGATAATGGATATAAAGTACCTAATACCATGCCAGGCACATAGAAGGTATTCAAGAAACAGTGGATGATGATAATGATTAGAAAAATGTTACAGTTGTCCAGAATGTTGGCAGTGCCCAGGCAGCTAAAAAGTAGAAGCAAAAGTCTTCCAGGGATGAAGGGAGGTAATAACAGTGATGAGGACAAAAAGATATGAGTATCCTTGGATGATGTTTTCAAAAGACAGGAGAGCATGGAAACGAGGTTCCTAATAGGAAATGGGAACACAGCCTTTCCCCTCTTAACCATAAAGATTCAGGAGCTACCAGAGAGCAAGTAATGTGTACTTAAAGAGTAAATAAGGGAAAATGAGATAGAATGGGTCAACCTTATTTTGCTCACTTTCAAATTGAGACTTCATGATTTTCTCTTACAGTCTACTGCTTTTTCATAACAGAAGGCTGAAGGACTCACAACAGTCTGCCCAAGAGAGAAAAATATCTACTTCTAAACTGATAAAAACAGTTCTCTCCCACATATATCAACCTTTGAGTTGTTTAGACATTCACTATCAAGGAGAGCCTGCGTCATTTACCAAAGGTTTCTGTTACGGGCAAATCCAATGATTTTACAAGCAATGTGCACGTGGTGTCTGTGCTTGTTTGCACATGCATGCACATCCACATGTATGTGTATGTGTGTGTAAGAGGAAGGTGCAATAAAAATATGCCTTTCTAAGTTAAAGATCTGAAACACATGTGCACACACAGTAAAATTCAAATTTTTGGAAGAAACAAATGACATACACAGTATTAGAAAAGATGCAAGTATGGTCTGAGTATACCCACAATCAAACAGGTAAGCATAGCTCAATGCCAGATGCTTTGGAGATAACAAAAATAAAAGACATTTTCTAACCTCAATCAAGGAATTCAGTGGGGATTCAAGGCCCACATCCACAAGATAGGTGACTCTCAATACGAAAGAGGGATGAGGAAGGCCAATAACCAATACAAACAGAATGACTTCAAAAAACATCATGATTGCTATGGTCTGGTGAGATTAAGAAAGGCTTCACAGAGGAGGAGGTTAGACTTAGCCCAACTCCTGATGGAAAGGAGGTGAGAAGCAAAGGGAGGGAGGAAGGGAGACCAAGTTGGGGACATAGCATGTAAGAAAAGCACAGAGGTAGGAGGAGCCATGCACGTTCAAGGACATAAGAAACTGCCTGGCAGAAGCAGAAGGTTCATGCTCAGGAGTGGAAGGAAATGAGTTTGGAAAGCTGGTTGGGGAAAGCTGAAAAAGGCACTGAACGGCAAGCTGCAGAGACTGGACCTACTTCATGTCGAGATGGTACACTCCAAACTACCCTCTGGATGCATGCATTAAATATTTTTTAAAGATGAAGAAGAAAGAAAGGGCACAGCAGAAATTAAAAGCAAGATCAACATCTTTGTGACCCAGAAACAATCAAGACAGTGGTGGGACTCTGGCTACACAGCTGGAAGCCTGCAGAAGTGGCTGGGTGTTCCATTCATGTGGGTACATAGGTCGAAAGCCCCTGGCCTGAAATCAGGGGTGGAGTCAGGCTCTCCCACATGGGGAAGGAGGCTGAGAGAAATTGGGACCATTGCCCTCGGGCCAGGGCTGAGGTGGAGCCACATCCCTGCCTGAGAAGAAAGCCTGGGAGGAGCTCACCAAGAGATGGAAGCCTGGGTCATTAAGGTCTGTTTCTAGACTGAAAGGCCTAGATGATCGGGCAGAGCCAACAATAAGGCCAGCAGACGAGGAGGGAAAAACAGAGAGAGAAAGAGGAGAGAAACACACCAACACTCCCATCCCATCTGAACCTACCAACCAAATTCCCTAACACACAAGGCAAATGAACATTATGAGAACTGACGAAGTATGCAACCACAAGGTAAACTCTCACAGGATGAAATGCAAATAGCAAAGCAATATCAAAATGGCTTATCACCTGAGATCCTTCAGGTGAAAAAAAAAAAAATATATATATATATATATACACACACACACACACATATAAAAAGAATAAGAAGCCATAAAACAAAAACAGGCGGGCCCAAATTATAACAGATGGCTATCATAAGGATCAAATTAGAAATGCTGGAAAAGAAAGATATAGCCCCTGAAATCAAAGGTCAGTGGATTGGGGGATATACTCCAGAATGGACACATTAAAGAAAATTCACGAATTGAAAATAATAGGAGGAATTCAATCAGAATACAGCTAGAGCTTAGGAACTGAAAAATATAAAACAGAAGGTAAGATATATTGAGGACAGATTGAAAGTCTCCAATATAAGTTTGGGGGCTATTGGCTGGATGCAGTGGCTTATGCCTGTAATCCCAGCACTTTGGGAGGCCGAGGCAGGCAGATCACCTGAGGTAAGGAGTTTGAGACCATCCTGGCCAACATGGCAAAACCCCATCTCTACTAAAAATACAAAAATTAGCCAGGCGTGGTGGTGCACACCTGTAGTCCCAGCTACTCAGAAAGCTGAGGCAGGAGATTCACTTGAACCTGGGAGGTGGAGAACCTGGGAGGTGGAGGTTGCAGTGAGCTGAGATTGCACTCTAGCCTGGGTAACAGAGTGAGACTCCTTCTATTAAAAAAAAAAATTGTGGGGCTATTGCAAAAGGAGAAAATAAGGGAAATAAGGGGAAAGGCAGTAAAGCAATATCCAAAAAGATAGTGGAGCCGGGTGTGGTGGCTCAAGCCTGTAATCCCAGCAATTTGGGAGGCCAAAGCAGGAGGATCACTTGAGGCCAGGAATTCGAGACCAACCTGGGCAACATAGCAAGACACTCTCTCTACAAAAAAAAAAGAAGAATGATGGCTGAGAATTTTCCATAACTAAAAAAGCAGCCCTAAGATTGAAAGTACACACTGATGCCAGGCAAGATAAATAATAATGAATCTGTATATAGCTATATTATGGTGAAACTACAGAATTTCAGGAAAAAGAGGAAAAATCTTATAATATTTGGTCTTATTCTTCAACCACAGAAGCTGTTAAACAAAGGCTTACATTAGGAAACTGGTATTTTAAGTGGATTCTGGCAGCAGTGCAAAAATAGAAAGGACCAGAAAAATGAGAGCAAATCAATTCTACCAGAAGATGCCTGCATGAAGTTTTTAATCTAGTGGAGGACAATGGCTTGTATGTATTTGTCTCACCTTGCTCTACCAAAAAAATACTAGGCTCAAGCTAGACACTTACATAAATATTAGCTATGGCTTTATTAATTGGATAAGTTTCCATTTCATTTAATTTCAGTTTTTAAGACACGGGTTCTCTCTGTATTGCCTAGGCTGGTCTCAAACTCCTGACCTCAAGTGATCCTCCCGCCTTAGCCTCCTAAAGTGCTAGGATTATAGTGTGAGCCATTGCACCTAGCCAGCTTTTATAGGTATATAAAAAGCACTTGCTTTCTTTTACTCCTAGCCAAAAAAATAAGACGCAAGATTAAAATAAGACTCTTTTCTATTGACCTAGTAGTATTATTGACACTACATAAGAAAGTATAAAATTAAGCTGAACAACCAGGGTGATTCATAACTCTAATACATTGAAAATATAAATTAATCCTTACCTATTATATATTTCTGATCAACCTTATCACTTAAAGCAAGTTTTATGTTTTCAAGTCTTTTCAAATGTACAGTCAAAAACAGCTGACAGGCTTTATACAGAAAATTAACATAAACTACTATTTAACACTGGAAACTTAAATTATAGTTACATATATCTACAAATACTGCAAACATATAAACAGTTTATATGCATATTTAAAGGCATCATCCGAACCATGCTGACCTCATAACAATTTGATGCTTTGTCAAGTAGCATTCTCAGGTCCCCTTGGGAAGGGAAAAAAAATCGCAATGTTGAATGAATGCCAAAGATGTGGTTCAATACTGAGATTGAGCTCATGTTCTTGATATGTAGTTAGTATCCCTTAGCTGAAAACTTACATCAAATCTAAAGCAATGCCACAACAAAGAGGAAGGATGAAAAACCACAGCAACATAAATATACAACAAGAGGATAGAAAGCTAGTACCTTTAACTGTAATAAATATTAACACCTAGTTAATATTTAACAATATTAATATGAATTAATAAATGAATATTGATATAGTTTGGATGTTTTATCCCCTCCAAATGTCCTGTTGAAATGTGACTCCAGTGTTGGAGGTGGGGCTAGTGGGAGGTACTTGGGTCATGGCAGTGGATCCTTCATGAATGGCTTTGTGCTGTCCTCCCAGTAATGAGTGAGTTCCCACTGTATGAGTTCACATGAGATCTGGTGGTTTAAAAGAGCCTCGCACATCCTCCCTTTCTCTTGTTCCCTCCTGCCATGTGATACACAAGATCCCCTTTTGCCTTCCACCATGATTGTAAGCTTCCTGAGGACTCATGCAAAGCCAAGCAGGTTGTTGGTGCCATGCTCGTACAGCCCACAGAATTGTGAGCCAAATAAACCATTTTTCTTTATGAATTACCCAGCCTCAGGTATTTCTTAATAGCAACAAAAGCAGACGAATAAAAATGTCCTATTTAAAATGAGGACAAGATGACCAATTTTTAAAATGGAGAAAAGGCAGAGGGAAAAGACAACAAGTTGATATCGGGAAACACTACTACATACCACTGGAAAGTATCAGCACTTTACTGGGAATGGATATTCAAACAATCAATAAGTAGCTTATCACTGTCAGCACTAACATTATCCCAAAGTACAAATGAACCATGCTTTAGTGCACTGCCAATCACTCAGATTTTCATCAAACTGGTTATTTTATAAAGCTAGATTCTAATATTTTGATCTCATTCCAGGTCCTACTTTAAGGACCAATAATTCCTTAAAACACATACGTATTCTGCCTGATGTTAGAACACAGAAGAACTTAACCTATTCATAGGCTACCAAGATTGTTCTTACGTTTGTCAAATTTGAGGTGGAAAACATCCACACAGTCTTCATAACCAAAGAGCAGCATTAACCAACTGAGTATAAAAATGCTACTAACACTAGAAAAGAGAACTACATTTAAGCCAACTTCAACTGTCATATAAGAATGCTGAGGGAAAGTAGGAAGCACACAATATTTCATTTCCATTTTGCTTTCAACTTTCAACCAAATGAGTATTTTAATTTTTAATTCCCTCCTGTGACCAGTACTGTGTTAGAAACCATGAACTATAAAAGAACTTTTTGAAATGTCTGCAAAAGAAGTTTAAATTTGGAGACAATTCTTACATACACAGACAATATGTAAACAAATATAGATGTTCATGTATATAATAGCATACATGATAAAATAAAGTATTAATTATAGGGTGGATTCCACTTACTGGGGAGAGCTTCACAGAAGACATGGGAGGTAATATATGTCTTTATTTAAAGATGAGAAATTGGTAAGGAGAGCAGGGGGCTTCCAAGAAAGGGCTTCCTAAAGACTAGCAGTAGGCATGAACACTGTGGGAGAAGAAGACAAGAGAATAAGCAAGGTAAATGCTGGTGCAAAGATACAATACTACAGAAATGCAGTACAGAGGGCCTGAAAGCTCAACAAAGAAAGTCAGTATTTATGTTCTGCACTAAGGGACCACTGGTCATTTCTGAACAGGGAAATAAGATGTTGAAATCTATATCTCTTATCTGGCAATGCTTTAAAGCAGGGGTTGGCAAACTGCAGCTCACTATCCAAATGCAACCCACCACCTATTTTTGTTAATAAAGTTTTATTTAATATTAGCCACACTTTTCGTTTATGTATTGAGTTGAATAGTTGGGACACAAAGCTAAAAATCTTTACTATCTGGCCCTTTACAGAAAAAGTTTGCCAACCCTACTTTAAAGTAAGAATTAAAGGTGGAAAAAAGGTGGAAAGAGACAAGTTAGGAAGATCATCAAAGACTCAAACACAACAGGGATGAGGAAGCAACTGAATGGAGAAGAAAGGAAAAATTCCAAGAGACAATGGCACCACTGACATTACCTACAACCTTCACTATGAGAATATCCCTGCAAATGTTTGAAGATTAAGATAGAAGAGTGCATAACAAAGCTTATTACAGGCTATAATAAGTTTCACTTATTTGTATAGTTTTATTATTAAAGCTACAGAGCATTCATTCATTTAACCATCCATCATTTTATCCAATCAACAAATACTTAATGAGTGCCTAATATATGCCATGCACAGGGCATATAACTATAAAAACCAGAGGCACCATCCCTGCCCTCACGAAGCATATAGTCTAGTGGATGATGCAAATTCTGAGTGAAAAAGAGTATTCTGATTTAGACCAAGGTGGGATGTAGAGAGGCTTATGGGAGAAGCAACATGAACTAACTCAGAGTTGGGGGTCAGGTAAGGTCAATGTAGATGACTAGTAATCCAGTGATTAAGTGTCATAAAAATAAAGCATAGCAAATATTCAAGACAGATACCACAAGTAATTTCAATTTAATAAAATACTTCCACCCCACCTACACCATAATCACATGTCCCTCATTTCTTAAGCATTTGAAAACTCCTCTGAGTGTCAGGGAGTGAAACTCATTTTTTACAGTAAGTGGGTCAACAAAAATGTAACCTTGTGTGTGTGCATTGCACAGGGCAGTAGAAACTGCAAGACTAGCAAAAGAGGACAAATTAATAAAAATAAAATCTGACTGTTCCTCAGCATTCTGTCACAACCATAAGGAATCCTTAACATTTGTTCTTGTTTTCTGTGTTAAACGATTTAATGACAGAATAAGGAAATCATTTTTACATTTTTCTGGGGGCTGAACTGCTGCAAAAAGTGAGTGAGCAATTGCAGCTTTCAAAAGAGATGCTAATTGTAGCTTTTAAAATATTAGATTCCCTCTAAATACCCATAACCCCCATCCCCTAAGAGTTTCTGGGTCTTTCTTAAAGGTTCTGGGAGGATATTGCCATGCAGACTTCATTTTCCTACCTAAGAATTTTAAAACATTTTTATTGAGTGATTTTCCTAGTTCTTCAAGGCTCCTAAATCTCACATCTTCAGAAGTACTAGAACTAGAAGTATGATCTCATTTAGACAATAAACCCAGTATAATTAGACAAGCTGCACTGGACCATAAACAAAAATAACTCATAATCTCCTATCTTATTCCACACAAAGTGGGAATTTTCATCATAATTTAGCTTTTTGACCACAAGTCAGCAGAAGTAGGACTTGGAGCTTTCCCTCTCACAGGAGGTTTTCTAAGCAAAGTTAAAGGGGGGAAGGTCTGCTACAAAGACCTGCTGCTTCTTACTTCCAGGGAGGGTGAGAGGGAGGAAAATGTTGTGTTGATAATTCTATTTATAAATGCTTTTCTTTACAATAAGATGATAAATTTAGGAGGGAGGAGAAGGGAAGTGGCAGCAACTGCCCACACAGACTATTACTTAAATTGAATTATTTAAAAATCACTCTATTCTAGCCAGAAGAGGGACGAGGAGGAGGAGAAGTGAAAAGAAATAACAAAATACGGAACGAGACCCAAATCAAGTTACGTAAACATCATTAGGGGAGATTAACAATTGTCTAAAGAATTGCCCCCATGGTTCTACCAGCAAAGAGGAAAACAAAAAAGTAGAACATTATTCTTGTCAAGCTACCAATGCTACTGGCATTCAGCTATAAATGTGGATTACACAATACCTTTATGTATGTAATCTGCAAGGTATTTACATAGTCATGCATCACTTAATGACAAAGATACATTCTGAGAATGCATCCTTAGGCAATTTCATTGCTGTGTGCACGATAGAGTGCACTTATACAAACCTAGATGGTAGAGCCTGCTACACACCTGAGCTAAATGGTATAACCTATTGCTTCTAGGCTGCAAACCTGTACAGCATGTTACTCTACTGAATATTGCAGGCAACTATAACACAGTGGTAAGTATGTGTGTCTAAACATACCTAAACATAGAAAATATACAGTAAAAATATGGTATAAAAGACTTAAAAATTGTACACCTGTAAAGGGCACTTACCATGGATAGAGCTTGCAGGAAGGGAAGTTACTCTGGGTGAGTCAGTGGGTGAGTGGTGAGTGAACATGAAGGCCTAGGACATTACTGAACACTACTGTAGACTTTATAAACGCTGTACACTTAGGTTATACTAAATCTATATTAAAAATTTTTCTTTCATGAATAATCAATTAACCTTAGCTTACTGTAACATTTTTATTTTATAAACTTAATTGTTTTAACTTTTGACTCTTTTGTAATAATACTTAGTTTACTATTTTTTAATGTTTTTATCAACTCCCAATCACTTGAAATTAACACTTAAAATAAGCATTGTATGTGTAACTGTACCAAGTATTTTCTTCCTTTACATCCTTATCCTATTTTTTTATTTTAAATATTTTTAGTATTTACTTTCTAAATTTTTTGTTTAAAATGAAGACACAAACACACACATTAGCCTGGACCTACACCAGGTCAGGATAATCAATATCACTGTCTTCCACCTCCACATCTTGTCCCACTGGAAGGTCTTCAGGAGCAGTAACACATGGAGCTGTCATTTCTTATAACAACAATGCCTTCTTCTGGAATACCTCCTGAAGGACCTGCCTGAGGCTTACAGTTAACTTTTGTTTTAATAAGGAGAAGGTGTATACTCTAAAATAACGATATAAAGTACAGTACAGTATATACATAGGCCAGTAACAGGTATTTATTATCAAATATTATGCACTGTACATAATTGTATTGCTAGATTTTTATATGGCTGCAGCACAGTAGGTCTGTTTACACCAGCATCACCACAACACATGAGTACTGCAGTTATAACCCTACGAGGGCTACGACGTCACTAGGCAATAGGAATTTTTCAGCTCCATTATAGTCTTATGGGACCACCATTGTATACATGGTCTGTTATTGACCAAAACATCATTAGGCAGCACATGACTGTATGATTATCTATATATCTCTAGCACTTTTTCTGAAAATGGAAAGATCTGCATTCTGATCCAAAAGAAGAGGCTGATCCACAATTGGTATGTGAAAATGCTGACTGAACTCAATGCCTGCTGGAAAGTATATGATTTATAAATATAGTTAGGAAAATGTAAATATATTATCTTTTTACATCTAATCCTTAGTTACATGGATTTAAGTTTTTATGATACCTATACACCCAATTTTTATAGTGGGATCATGGGATCAGAATCAGATTAAGGGGTAGATGGGCTGGCAATTTCCTGGGACCCTAATCTGTAAAAGAATCTAAACTAATGCCAAGGCCAAGCATGGTGGCTCATGCCTGTAAAATAGGACAGGGAAAATCAGATACACCAGGCTCCTCTTAGGGAATGGGTTGAGAGTGGACAGAGAGGGAAAAAGTTTTAAAAGAGGTCTCAGGTAGGGACAGGAGTGGTAATGAATCTAATGCAACCACACATGAACACACACACACACACACACACACACTGCATTCTCATGTTAGAAAACATCCTCATCCTCATGGTTTCTTTTTTTTTTTTTTTGAGAGTGGCTGTGTCACCCAGCTGGAGTGCTGTAGCACGATCTTGGCTCACTGCAGCTTCCACCTCCCGGGTTCTAAGGGATTCTCCTGCCTTACGGTAGCTGGGATTACAGGTGCGTGCCACCACGCCCAGCTAATTTTGTATTTTTTGTAGAGACGGGGTTTCACCACGTTGGCCAGGCTGGTCTCGAACTCCTGACCTCAGGTGATCCACCAGCCTTGGCCTCCCAAAATGCTGGGATTATAGGCATGAGCCACTGAGCCTGGCCCATCCTCATGGTTTCTAAACTGTCAACTAAAGAAAGTAGATATCATTAAGAATGAACCATGGGGCTCCTGTTTTGCTGAGTGGGCCATACGCAGCACACTGCCACCAGCACCTTTCCTCCTCCCCTCTTCTCTACAGAAGCAGCCACTCCCTAGATGATGGCTGAGAAAATGTTTCAAGAATAGCAAGTGTGAAGCGACACCAGGCCAGAGCCTTCCAAGACACCCAGGGCTTGTTCATGCCCTGAGTACGATCAGTGTTGCAACACTGTATGTATATGTACCATGCTTCATATTTCCTTAATACATAGGATTGATTTCTCCTTCCTATTTGTCCTTGTTCCTCTCAAGTCGAAACTCACATTCCTATAGATCTCAATACCCCTAGAGGCAATCAAAACAGGTTATTAAAGTAATTCATAATAGGAGTTTACCAACAGAGTTTACCTCACCAGGTATTGTTGATTGTTAAAGAGAGCTTGGTAACCTAAATAGAGATCTCATTGGTAAGATGTGTTTGGAGGTCTTCCCACCTTTCTCTAGAAGAGTGCTGGCTACTTTTAAACACCTTCCGGATACTCTGCTTGCTCCCCACCTTGCATCCCAGGTACCTACCTATAAGCCCTTCTTAGAAACATCTTCCACTTGCCACTTATTTTATTCTGGGTCAGGTCCTTGCAGGAGGTGAAATATTCCAGGGCCTAATGCTTAGTTCTAGGAAGATACTGTTCACTCAGCACCTTCCACGTTTCAATACTCCAAAATTAATTCACTGATATATGATGCGGAAAAAGCCATAATTCCCCAAACCAGCACACCCCCAGCAAATGCTATCCACTGTATGAATCAGCTCCTGGCTTAGCACCAGATATTCAGAGTGATTGGAAACATAACTGAAAAGTAACTGAAGTCAACAATGCCCATAATCAAAAGAATGAAAGCTATTTCCCTTTTAAGAGAAACTACTTAAAAAGGAGTTGGGGGTAAGAAGAAAAAGAAGGAAGGAAGAAAACCCAGTTGTGACTTGGCGTTTACTTGAAGAGGAGCTAGCAGAATGTAGTGCATAGACAGTTTCACAGCACAGAGGGAAGGCATCGCTCAGAAGGCTTCCTTGGCGCTATTAAATTTCTTTGGTGGCAGCCTTGGCTGGGAAGGCAAGGCACAGAAGTTGCATTCAGGGTTCTGAGGACCAGGAGGTGGTGTCTGCGAACTTACAGGGATAGAACGGCTCAGGAATCTCGCTGAAGAAGAAGAAAGCCCGGTGTAGGAGGGTCGGAGGATGGTGGTGTGCTCCTCTGTCTTGGCGCTGTGGGGGCCTGGGGGGCTGTTCAGGTTGCCCCCATTGCTGTTGCTGCTTCTGTTGTACTGATTATTGTTGAGCTCAGGGTAATTTCTGGTAGTTGGCTGGGAGCTGCCATTCAAGAGGTTGGTAAACGGGCTGGCTGTGAAGCCTGCCTTAGAGGATGAGGAGGTCTTTTTGTTCTCTGGATCATCTGTTGCAGCATTCAAGTTCCCTAGAGAACTGGCTAGCCGGGAGTTTATGGAAAAGCTGAATGGAAAACACAAGTGAGGAGGGAAAAAACAGAAAACAATGTACAATCACACAGAGCTCACGTTTCTAAACACATACTCATGACATTAGGGGAACATGATGAAGATGAATCTGATCAATGTGAATGATGTCAGGATGGCTTCCTCATCACCCTTGGTGTTATGATAATATGTAGCCTTGAGTTATACATATCAAGTTGCTTTGTCAAAAGCAGTTAACTAGGACCCAAGAAACTGGCTAAAACACTTTGACTACAGATCTTGAAATAGAACATCACAGAGTTTTATTTACCCTGGGGTGGGAAGTAAAGGAAAAGGGCCATGTAAGGGGAGCGTTAAAAGCAGACTTAAGTACATATTCAATCACATGACTACATCAAACATCCCTACCCATTTTGGTTAGTTCTCCCTTGCCTATACGTGTCAGCTGAGAAATGACAATATCATTTGTATATACAACTGAACTCCATTTTCTGGATCACACTAAGCCAGCTGCTCACTCTCTAGAAGAAGAGCACGCTTTGCACCATTCCCTCCACAACCTTGTCTCCTGCCTTCCCAAGACAGGAACGGAAGCCCCAGAACATCACAGGGTCTTCCGTGGTTTCTCCTCTTCTCCGTTGTCCCCTCCTCTGACAAAACTGCAGCTAAACTCATCGCCTGCTGCAAGCTTCCTTTACCTCAAACCAGCACCTTAGAAGAGGGAGAGAAAAATTACCTTCTTACAGTGGCACCCGAAGACAAAGAAGTTCTGTTGATCCTCTTGGCCGTTGCTGAAGGGGACAGTGCCATTTTTGATGTCTTCAAAGTAACTGCAGATCCTTGCAGGGATGAACTTAATCTTTGCGGAGAAAAATGGCAAAGTGTCACAATAAAGTAGTCTTATCTTAAACATTCAGCAACTAACTAGGACAAGATAAATTAATCAATCTTAAAGATATCATGACAGGTCCTAATAGTGATGACAGCAGCGGCAGCCACCACTGACACAGCGCTAACTCTGCCAGGCACTGTTCTAAGAACCTTAAAGATGTCAGCTCAGCTTGTCCTCACAACAACCCTACGAAGTAGCTAATATTGCTGTCCTTACTTTACAAGTGAGGAAACAAAAACACAGAGGAAAAGTTCCTCATCCAGTCACTCAGTTAGTGAACAGCAGACCTGGGATTCAAACCCAGGAGTCAAAGTCCTGCTCTTAGCCATGATCCTGTCTTCCTGGGCCACTGCCCTTCTTTGCCACTGGTATTCATTCCTCAGCACAACCTTAGATGCCACTTCTTATATGTCAAATCCATCCTCTTCTTTTCACCCTGCAAACTACCCTAGGCGAGGCCATCTTTATTTCTTGTCCTTGACTACGAGTGGCATCTTTTAATCTTATTCCTAAACAATTCAAATTGTGAACAGCCTTCAGTGAATCATGTCACTTCACTGTTTAAATCATTTCATCTTTCCTCCGTGCCCACAAGCCTATAGAAACTCTTTGGCTTGGCATATGCAGCCCCTCCAAAATCTGGACAGGTCCTTCTTTCCACACTTTCCCATTGGACATCTCTATTCCAGCTACATAAGAATGCCTTGAGTTCCCTGAATGGGTAGCGTCCACACGTTTGTCCAGTTTGCACAGACTATTTTCCCTGCCATGGCATTTTCTCATCTCCTTCCCATCCTCTACCTCTTATCTTCCATGTCCATTTGACCCACTTCTATCACACTTAGCCTTTAATGGTCCAATCAGCTGTTACCTCATCAAGCAAGCCTTCTCTGAGTTCCCAAGCAATATATGTTTCATCATATATTCTCATAGTAAATCATAGCTCTTATACCATATTGCGTCATCTGATATTTGTCTATGTCTGTTACCTGATGTAAGCTCCTTGAGGGCAAAGACTTCTCTCTCATTTCAATTCCCAGTGGCTAGCACAATGCTGGATTCTGAGCAGGTGCTCAATAAATATTTGCCAAGTGGACAAAAAGGAAAAACTGACTCAAATCTGGAGAGCCAGGGCCCAGTCATAATCTTAATACCAAATCTGTTTGATCCTAGATAAATCATTTAATATAGCTGAACTCTGTTTTCCTCTCTGCTAGAGAAAAGCTTATTTACTTGTAGACTCTTTCCTTCATTATCCACCCACCAAACAGCAGCTTAAGCTCATGTTTTGCCTCCAAAATAAAAATGGAAAAAGTTCTACAAAGAAGCAATTCAAGCTTCTCCAGAAGCTCCAGAAGCTTAAGCCCTCTTTGAACTGCCCTCACTAAACAGTCCTAAACCTAAGAATGAATAAGAACCAGCAGGTGAAGAGCTTCTTTCCCCTATTTCATCAACACTCTTGGCCAAACATCTCTACTGCTCTCACTGAGTGCCACACCAGATCGTGGTACCACTCCCGGAGGTTTCAGGGGACATTTTTCCACAGAACAAAACTAGTGTTTCCTCTTGAAAAGGAAGGTAGAGAAGAAAATAAGACTACAAAATAAAGGAGGGGAACAAATACATGCTGATTGGGAAAAAATAGAAAGAGGACCAATAAAAATGAAAACAATTTAAGCTAGATCTATCACTAGATCAAAAGGAGAGATGCAGAGCACCTGTAGTTTCTTAGAGACCTCCCTCCACAATGTGCTAAGAGCACAAAATACATTGATGTCTCTACCACCACCACACAGCCCTGTGGGCATGCCAGCAAAAAAATCCTTTTCATGGTGAGCATTAAAAATAAGGCATAAACAATATGGAAGAGAAAGGAAGCAATTTAAAAAGCAAAAAGCTGTGTACAGTTGATTTTCGTGTTTGAGGCTTGGGAAACATGGCTAAAAGGAAGCATATATTTACAAGCTACTAGACATTCAACCTCATTGGCAGTACCTGAAAGGCTGGGACACTGCTCTTGGATGTCCTTTTGTATCATCTGACCTGCGGAAATCAAAGACAGATGCTCACATATCACCAGGGCACACGTTTTCACAAAGACCACAAGGCACATCAAATGGTATCAAACCAGTAAAAATATTAAATTAGCAAAAGGGAGAAACCTTGCAAATGGATATTAGATTACCCAGAACCAGGCTTGCTATCCCCTTTTCTCATAATACTGCAGAAAATGATAACCTCATCTTTGAGCAATATGAACCTTTATTCCTTAGATCAGGAACTCAGTAAAGACCCAATCTGACTACAGTGTTATAGTTTCTCCCAGATTACACATGAAAACTAAATTCCCTGTGAATCTGTTTGGTGTTTACCATACCGGCAAAACATCCTTCTGCTATGTGTATCTCTTATTTATAAGTCAAAAAAATGTTGCTGCTTACCATTATATTAATTTGTGGACTGGGGCCTTGCCACCCAGTATATTGTAATTTTAAAAAATGATGATATTTACAAATGTTTGCACCTTTTGATTCCCCTTTTTTTAAACCCAATCTGAGCTATCAGCAGGTTTCAAATGTGATCAGAAGTCAAGTCCCATCATTGATTCTGGTGAGTAGTTTGAGACTTCAAAGTCAAGATGGCTTATAACTTTACAGGCACAGGTAAGAATTGCTTATTCAATTTTCAAAAATAGAAGGTAAAGCTGAGGAACTAGCTTAGATTGCCAGAGACTGGCATACAATACTTTTATATACACTATGAGTCAATACAACAGCCTCAGCACACCTGTGAGGATCCAACACAGGACAAGAAACTCATTCACAGCAGAAGGGGAGAAATCCAAACAGAATTTGAAGCAGAGTCCCAGAGATAACTGCTTTGCAGCTTAAGGTAGAATTCCAGAGACTGAGATGGCAGCAGTTGCTTTCAATAAACTTCTAAACTTTAGCTACTCCCAACAGTGATAAAATAATCAATAAACAACACAAAATAGTAAACTTAGTATTTGTAGAACAAAATTCAAAAGAGAAGATTACAGATTAAAGAGAAGATGAAATGTTCTATTCACAAAGGGAAGCACACTATAAATTGAAGTGTTTAAAACAGATCTACCTAAATGCACAGGATGGTGAGGTACGTGGCTGTCTCTGACTTTTTAAGGCACGTAGTTTGTCTCCCTGGGTTATACCATTTTTCATTTCCACATCATCATCTTCTAAGTTATCCTGGAAAAAAATACACGTTCCATAGAAAGGTCAAAATTTGGCTTTATATAGGTTTCTTAACAGACTACATATATAGATACATTTTATACAGATTATCTTAATATAGATTAAGTCACTAAAGGTACTGTGAATCAGCATTGTCAAAGTTTACACAAAAGAACACTCAACTATTTGCCAGTTCAACAGGCAACAAGTCAAATTCCAAATCAATGAAGCATGGGAACAGATGTGGTAGAATATACAAGGAGCTGTTTGTTACACTGGACAGCAACAGAGGAGACTCTCCTGCAGACACAATCATACGTTGGAATATAGCCTAGATACAGAAGGGCCCACAGATGCAGTACAAATATGTTTTTAGATACTACCAGGACCCATCACTGCAAATTCCATAACCTGTTTACAAAAATACAAGATAAAAATACTTTAGGATATCTATACAGTAAGTTATTAACACAGTAATCATGTAACACTAGTAAAAGCACACAAGCCCTTTTCAGAAGGATTTAAAGGACCATGTTCACTAGATCTTTCCTTCTGAAATAACTCTTTATAGTTTGAAAAATAGAAGTACCATGCTAGTCTCTTCAAATGCTAGTCTCTTCAATAGCCCTGATGCAGGGGGAGGCACTGGTACCCTTATTATCGATGAAAAAAGGACATACTCATGGAAGTTAGGAATATTGCCCAAGCTCCCATAAGCTCTTAATGACCTTTGTGTGACTTCAAAATTAGATTTCTTGTCCCAAGATGCAATGTTCTTTCTAAAATATATGCCATAGCACACTGTCATTGCACCAGTGAAGACTGTATTTTGCCTTTTTTCCTCAACTGAAAAATCAAAGTGCTTGGATTTGCTAAAATCCCTCCCAGCCGTAATAGTCCCCTCCCCTATTTAAAACTAGAACTCTTGTTTGATGAAAAATGTACTTCCATCAAGTCACATTTGGTCATTTCTCATCGCAATACCTCCTCAATCCCGGCCACCTATGTTGGGTTCCACAGTAAAAAGATCAAACCTCACCATCACATCTCTGAGTTTAAAAAAGAAATAAAGAAATGCAAAGCACAAGGCCAGTGGGAAAGAAAGAATAAGGACAAAAGCTTCCTAGAGGCAATCCCTTAAAGAATGGGTGCAAGTGACGCAGCCCAAGATCCCAGGAAAGGTCGTCCTGCGCAAGAATACCAGCTCAACAGTCACAGGATCATGGAGTCTTCATGACAGAGGATTCTCTTAGAGTCTCAAGTTGCACTTCTAAAAAATCTCCAGAAATCAGTTTTACCATTCAGTTCTATCCATACAACCCCAATGGGGGAGGAACTTATTACCATCAAAGGAAGCCTGCAAGAACAGAAATCAGGAAGGTCTGACAGCTAGGCTTGCCAGTGGGATGGTGCACCTGAGAAGGTGAGCTTAGCTTCACTAGGCTGCAGTAAGCACTCAACGTGCTGGGATGTTAGCAGTTACTTAGCACAGAGCCAGAGTTTCCTGAATATGAGGTGAGGCCAAAAAACACATAGGTCCTCATGAGAATGGCTAAGAAAGCTTCTAGGAGGACCTGACAGAATCCTTGCCACAATCAGTTTCATTGTCAACTGGGTGCTTTTGTACCAGGAAAGCTTATTTGTTCCTCCAACTAGGAGGATCTTTATGTTTCCCACTAGAAACACCTTCAAAATTCTAAATATAAAATGATTCTCAACCTGTAATTCTAAAATTCAACCTTTCAGGTAAGTATAAAGGTAAAACAGATATAAAAATTTACCTTCCATACAATCTTTCTGAGAAAACTATTACAGGATATGCTCTTCAGGAAAAAAGGAAAGATAACATGAGATCCAAGAAAATTAGGGATCTAACTGAAGAATATGAAGAAGAGTTATAGAATCAGGCTATATAGTTCTGATCCTAGGACTTCACACACACACACATACCCACACACACACATACACACACACACACACACACACACACACACAGCAGGGCTAAGAACAACCAGTCCAAGTTAGAAGGGATAAATGTCTTCAGGAAAAGAATGGAATTAGAATGGAATTTTGCTGTGTTGAAATTTTGAAAAAATTTAAAATTGTTTGGCACAACTTTTTAAAGCATTATCTTTTCCTAAATGCATAGAAAACTATGCAAATTTAAAAAGGCAATTAAGTCTAGGACACACAAAGAGAACATCAAAAAAGGAAACAGTCATAGTGTACTACTAAGCTCAACCGTGAACAATGTTTACATAGTAATAATGTGCACATTATTTGATTTAACGAATATAGTTATATTGGGAAGTGGTGGTGACAGTGAGCTAGAAGAGCTGCATCCTGTCTACAACAACCAGGAGGCAATAGAAAAATGTCCAAAATTGATCAATTAAAAAACAGCAACATAAGCAAAGTATTTATAATAGAAATATGGCACTAAAAATAATAGTATAATTTTCCTAGAGGTTTCCCCCTTTGGAAGTGGGTCCAGAGATACAGAAAGGTGAGAAAGGAGACTGATATTTTTTGTTGCTAGAATTCAACGCTTGTTGATATTTTTTAAGCTGTGATCATATATTGCTTGAAAAGAATAAAAGCATTTTAAAAGATATACAGTTAAACAGAAAATTAAATAACAGTACATTTTAAATTATAATTACTTTGCATGTATTTTTCTCTCATTCTATTGTGAATCTTAAAGGTCAAATATTTCTGTAAATTATGATACATCTCAAAATCAGAAAACAACAAAAATACTACAATACACAGCCATGCACTTAACTACCCAGATTTAACATACTTTTACTTCCTCCCCTCAAGTTTACTTAAACACCCTCACAGGAGTCACCGCATTGTCTGTGATGAGCCTCGCGGGCCACTGTTCTTCCCCAGCTCCTCTCGGGTGGCTGCGGTGGTGACGACCACGAGGGCAGAGGTGTTTTTTCTCAAAAAAAAAAAAAAAAAAAAAAGTATCTGGCTAGGCACGGTGGCTCACACCTGTAATCCCAGCACTTTGGGAGGCCAAGGCAGGTGGATGACATGAGGCCAGGAGTTCAAGACCAGCCTGGCCCACATGGTGAAACCCCATCTCTACTAAAAATATAAAAATTAGCTGAGTGTGGTGGTGCGTGCCTGTAATCCCAGCTACTTGGGAGACCGAGGCACGAGAATCACTTGAACCCGGGAGGCAGATGTTGCAGTGAGCCTAGATCGCACCACTGCACTCCAGCTTGGGCCATAGAGACTGTCTCAAAAAAAAAAAAAATATATATATATATATATAGAGAGAGAGAGAGAGAGAGAGAGAGAGAGAGAGAGAGATGCAGATATATTTATGATATATTTTTATGTATTTAAATATATATGCATTTACCATATATATGGAGATATGTTTACCATATGTTTGTCATTAGTAATAAAGTATAGGTAAACAGGAAAAAATATTAAAACCACCTATATATTTACCATCAAAAGCAACACACATTAACATTCTGGCACATAGTCTTCCAGAATTTTCCCTGTGCTATATAAAACCCCCAACCTACTTCTTCCTTACAAAAAGAGGTTGTATTATATACATATGCTGCTTTGTAACTTTTTTAACTTAAAAAACATATAGTGGAAGTTTTTCAGGGCAAATTTTTTAAAATCTCTGTCGTTTTATGGCTCCATAAAATTCCATTGTCTAGATATGCCTAATTTTATTATTTAACCGATAGCCTAGGTTAGGCTGTTCTCTGTCTTTCATCACTATAAACAGCCTCAACAAACATACTCTTATATATACATGGTTTATGAAGACTTATTATTGCCTTAAGACAAATTCATAGAAGTGGAATTCCTTTTAAAGTCATCTTCCACATATGATCAAATTGCCCTCCAAAAGGCTGTACCATTGTAAATTCCAACTAGCAATGTTTAAGAGCTTTGTATTCCCTAAACGTTTGTCAATACTGCATACATTTTTAATACATTTGATAGGCATAAATAGCATCTCATCATTTAAATTTGTGTTTCTTCCATTTCTAGGGAAGTAGAATATTTTTTATGTTTACCAGCCAGGAGGGTTCCCGTATTGTTTTATTTGTGCACATAGTATTTTGGTGATTTGTAAGAGTTCTTTACACCCACACGACCCCCCTCATTTGCATATATTGCATATATTTCCTCCCATTGATCACTGTGAGAATGAATTGGAGGTCAAGACTCGGGGGAGGGACACATTTAAGCGGCTATACAGTGGTCTGATGAGAGATGATGGACTGGATTAGGGTACGGGAAACCACATGGGAGTTCAGACTTGGGGAGAGGGAAGAAGGGGGAGAGATCCAGACAGGCAATATAGGTCTGAAAAAATCTACTAAAATGTAAACCGTACTATTTTGTCTAAACTAATCTTCTTTTATTTTTTCTCTGTGGCCATTGTACAAAGTGTGGGGCATTTTTAGGACCATGAGAGATAGAACATATAAACTATAAAATTCTCAGTGATTAATAAATAGCCTTCAAACTCAAGAAAAATAGTAACATTATTCAAAACATATTTACATTAAATTACAGAATTAAGAAACTAAAAAGCTATATGGAAAAGGACTTTGGCCTCCTGGAATACTGAATAAGACACACAGACATAAATATAAGAAGCCTTATATTTATTAGGGGATTGATCTGATAAGATGTACCAGGTCATAAGAGCCTGTGGGAGGAAAATGTTTATTAGCAAATGCAGATATTGTGTGGCACAAATCAATCTCATGAGTTGGTAGCCAGGGGAGAGTTTGAAGACTTTTCTCATCAGGTGCTGTTAGGCCTCCTTCCTTATACCAGATTCATTCTTCATGATGACTAAAGAACACATTCACAAATGACAAATGAGGAGAACCCAACCTGGGCCTCCATTCTGCCCTTAGGCTCCAGCCCCTCTCCCTACAAAATGCCAGAGCAGACTCTCTCTTGTCCTAAGCTAGTCCAGGAGAGGCAGATTCCCTGGAATCTGCTGAAAAGAAACAAAACCACTTGGCTGATGCTGGCAACAATGAAGAACCCTACCTAGTCCAGGGAAGACCCTCCTATCTTTGTCCCCCACAGGAAAGGGGTCTGCTCTCAGATGCCCCACTGCCCTTTGGAGGATTAAGCAGCAACTCTCTTCCTTTTGGATACTGGGCTGCCCTACATGAAGGCAAGAAAATGATATTTTAGTAATATCATTTAGTAACTAAAATATTGTACCAAAAGAAGTACAATTAAAAAAAAAAACATGAGTGATGACCTAGTGAAAGAACAAACAACAATATGAAGAATAAATATTTTATTCCACCAGTTGTTTTCTCTATGCACAATCGTGTCCACAGATTTCAGCTAGATAAAGTAATTGCTGACCAAAACCTAAACAAAATCGTGGCACAGTAAGCTATAGGAAAGGCTGTGGAAAGTCTCATTAAGAAAAGATCTATGAGATAGAATATAGCACACTAGGGAATAAAGATGGAAGAGTCCTAATAGAAAAATGACATAAATAGACAGTTTAAATAGAAATGAGTAAAAATAGAAGTCCAAGAACTGGAAGATAAAGATGAGAATGGAATTTTTAGCAGATTTTAATAAATTGACTAGGAAAGGTGGCTGGGTCATCTCTAAAGTTCTTTTCAGCTCTCAGATGTTGAACCTATGAGATGTAAGTGCTGGGGAAAGGCAAAGATGTCGTCTTTATAATAAGCTGCTTCTGAACAATAAAAAGTTTGAATTTATCAGAGCTACCCACATCTCTCTTCCGGCTGCCCCATTCACTGCCACTGGTTGGGACCTTTAAAACCTGGACCTCCCCATCACCAACTCCCTGGCCTTCCACCCTCAGCCCTATATGACACCATAGCCAGAGTGATCTCTCAGCACCATGATTCTGTGTGCTGTCACTCCCCTGCTTAATAACCTCTGGTGGATTCCAATGGCATTCAGATTAGAACTGGTCTTCACTGTCATAATGGGGGAAAGAAAGGTGCTTAAAAAGCAGGACATTAGAGATTTAATTTTTACTTCATAGATTTTTCTAAGATGTACCCTGCTTATGAGTACTTGATGGATTTTATAAATCACAATGTCTCAAAGATGTAATTAAAACACTACATTCTTGTCTACTTGATTGTCAATTTGTATGAACTTGGCTGAATATTAGCAGCACCTGTATCTAATTAATATCACTAAGTCAAGAGCATCTACTGATTGGTATGCTAATATTGGACTATAGCCCTAGAGTAGAAAGACAAAATGTAAAAACCATTGTAATTCCAGAAGAAGTTTATTAGTAGGGAATGGTTACAGTTTTGCTCAAAATTACTGTACATAATTTACTAAAGCCACACTGAAGACCTCATAGAGAGTTAGCAGAGTATAGTGAGAGGCCTCCCGGGAGGGTGGCTGAGGGCACAAACTTTGGAGCCAGAGCACAGAAGTTCAAATGACCACCTCACCATGTACCCAAGATCTTGGCCAGATGGTTTGACCTCTACCTCTGGTATGTCTCCTGTAAATGGGCCTAGTAACAGTGCCTATTTCATATGGCTACTGTAAGGATTAATAGAGTTCATTAATGTCAAGTGCCTAAAACAGTTACTGGCATATAGTAACTTCATGCTAAGATCCTGATTTAATATTTGCACTTTAAATAAAGTACTTTAAATTCTATCTTTTAAAATAACTCCAAGCCATAATGGACCCATAGGCCCCTAAATGTTAAAGTGAGCACTTATTGCTAGTACTATTTTGTATTTGAGCACATAATGCACTTGTGTAGCTTAGATTATTACCAATTTCATGTCTCTGTCCTTTTTTTTTCTCTGAAACTATAAGCCTTCTTCATCCATTCACATAATACTTATTAAGGCCTTTTGCCAAAAACAGAATCATGATGAAGACAAATAAAAGTCTCTGCCTTCCTAGATAGTATCACCGAGCAGGGAAGGAGGCATGAGGACTGTGGGGGAAAAGTATAGTGCAAGGCAGGAGCAGGGAGCAGGGAGCCTAACCTAGACCCACAGGATGGGCTGTGTATATTTCATAGTGCCCAGCCCAGCACTGAAGTCCAGGCTCAATAAAGGTGAAGCCTCTATTTTATTTCTCATAACTCTAAGTTGGCAAAGAACATTCAGTAAAACCACAACTTAGTCCATCACTATGACCTGCATCATTCTGGTTGTTTTCCTTTCACCTACATCCTAAGCACTAAAAAACTGTATTTTTGTTTTTGTTTTGTTTTGTTTTGTTTTTGAGACTGAGTCTCGCTCTGTTGCCCAGGCTGGAGTGCAGTGGCATGATCTCAGCTCTGCAACCTCCGCCTCTCGGGTTCAAGTGATTCTCATGCCTCAGCCTCCCAAGAAGCTGGGACTACAGGCATGTGCCATCACACCTGGCTAATTTTTTTTCTATTTTTAGTAGAGATGGGGTTTCGTTATGCTGGCCAGCCTGGTCTCAAACTCCTGACCTCAAGTGATCCATCTGCCTCAGCCTCCCAGAGTGCCAGGATTACAGGCATAAGCCACCATGCCCGGCCTAAAAAACTCTATTCGAATTCTCCAAATCTGGTAATACAGAGCTTCCTAGTAACTAATCACAAGAAAATTA
This sequence comes from Pan paniscus, assembly GCF_029289425.2. Lineage (NCBI taxonomy): Eukaryota > Metazoa > Chordata > Mammalia > Primates > Hominidae > Pan > Pan paniscus. The sequence continues at coordinate 126,540,247 of NC_073249.2, forward strand.
CTGTAGGCCTAGAAAGAAAAAAATAATTTAGAATCTCTGCTTTTAATCTTTTTTTAAAAAATCAATCTCAAGAGGAATACTGCCTTTTTGCACTTTCTATATATACAAACTAAGTAAATCCAGAAATTCCATAGACTTTTACCCACATGCAACTTGAAACACATTAAATTCTTACAGCATTCTCAATCTATTTTCCCATGTGCAATTTATAAGAATAATAAAGACATCATTAACTCTGTTAAGTCCAATTTTGAGTAAGCGAATTTTCCATATTCATGTGATATTCCAGAGCTGGCACCAGATAAGCATGGAAAGAAAAGTGCTTGTAAGAGTTACTTGCACAAAGCCATTAACTAGCTAATAAAGTAGTCCTAGAGCCTATACATGATGCTGTGTAAAATATTCACCATACCATCATTCTCTGGCATCTCTGAATTCTTTCATTTCTGCTCTTGAATTTCAGAAACAATAGCATTTCAATGGCTAAAACTAAAATAATGATGGGGGATGCTATGGTCTGAATATTTGTAGCCCCCAAAATTCATATGTTGAAATCCCAACCCCACAAGGTGATGGCATTAAGAGTTTGTTTGCCCTTTCTGCCATGTGAAGATGCAGAAGGTGCTGTCTATGAACCACTAGGCAGGCCCTCACCAGACACCAAATCTGTTGATGCCTTGATCTTGAATTTCCCAACCTGCAGAACTGTGAGAAATAAATTTCTGTTGTTTATAAGCTGCCTAGCCTGTAGTGTTTTGTTACAGCAGCCCAAATGGACTAAGACAGGGGAGTAGACTTATATACACTTATATTTAAAACTGTCTTATTTAAAATTCCAATCATATTGCATTCCTTACCCTCACAGTGATACATAAATGTTAAGTTTCTTAAATTCAACAAATTGGGGATTAAAAGAGTATGAGAATAAAATGTTCTAACTACCAGATGTTAACTTAATCAAGATTATGATATAGAAAGTACTATGTTCCTGCAAGGTAAATATGTTTCTCAGATAACGGGATTAACTTTATGTTTGTCTTTTCAGAGTTCATAACTCAAAGCCCTATTTACTTGAACTCAACCTGGGGAGGAAATGCTGACTAGAGCAAGAAAAAGGTATTCTTGCTTAGCTATATTATCATGTTAAAATCTTAGTTCAGACCCTTTCTTTTTATTTGCTCTTAATAGGTGAAACTGGAACACAGAGACAAGAAAAAGTCAACAAAGGCTCTAACATCAACATGACCTTGGATAAGGTGTACATTTCATCAGGACAGATGACTCGAATGGGTAAACTTAGTCACCTCATCAGCAGCCATCCTGGAGAACAGAGCACTGGGCTTAAAAATCATTTCTTCCAACGGTCTCCATCCTTTGTCCCTTAAAGAAAATTCATGCTCCCAGTCTCCAAGCACTCTGGCTATCTTTCTTGCTAAAAAGAAATCTGTCTGGGATGCCAATCATTAACCTAAGAGAGCTATGATGTGTTCCTTCCATTCTGGGCTCCTTGGGGGCTAAGCTTGAGCCACAGTATTTGGTTTAAGGCCCTTGTCCGGGTCTAATGGGTCACTGTCTAATAGAATGTAAATCTACACTTGTTGCTTCTATATTCTTTCTTTCTCTTTTTTTCTTTTTTACTTTTTTAGACAGGGGTGCTTGCTCTGTCGCCCAGGATAGAGTGCAGTGATGCCATCATAGCTCACTACAGCTTCGACCACTGGGCTCAAACATCCTCCCACCTCAGTCTCCCAAGTAACTGGGACCACACAGGCACACATCACCCTGCCTAGCTTGTTCCACTATTTTGAACAGGTCCTTTTTTTCTTTTCTTTTTTTCTCCTTTAGAGATATAAAAGTATAAACCAGATACTTAGCTTCACCTCAGGTATAACGTGGTAGAAAGACCTAAACTAGGAATTGAATGCCCAGTTCTCAAAGTGGCCCCACTACTAAACAACCCTGGAACTTTACACAAATCACAAATTTTCTGGGACCCCAGTTTCTTGTCTCTACAATAGTGAAACCAAACAAATGGTGTTTCAACGTTGTTTCTAGTTCCAAAAATGCTCATAATCCTAATTCTTAGTAAATCACTTCTATTTTATTCAGAGGTAACAGGGTGTGATATAAAAAAACACAAGCTGGGACTCAGACATGGATTGAACCATGTTTGACACTGAGGTTAGAACATCTCTGATATGCAATTTCCTTCCTATAAAATAGAGATAGTATTACCTAACTCACCAGGTAGTTATGAATATTAATCAGACAATATATATCAACTATTTACAGTGGTTTGTTTACAGTAGAGCCTTAATTTTTTTTTTAAAAAGTGCCCTAATCATGTTTTCAAGTTGGCACTTACTTTAGAAATCAGCATGAATTTGAGGCTTTCAAAGCACCACTTGTGGTATGTATGATTTCCTCAATTGTCACATTAAAATTTTTCTTCTTGATATTTATTTTAATTTTCAAATAGAAAGTTTGCTTTTCTGTTTCCTTTCTATAAATATTATCCCTTACCAGAGTAGCCTCCTTTATAATTTACTCCTTAAATTATAGCTTTTTTTTTTTTAAGGGCAATTGGTTTCTTTCCTCTGCTTCTTGCTATATAGACGGATGGCTCTACTTCTAAAAACTTGGTACTCGTGGCATCCAGAGAAAAGACACTGCTATGTTATATAGGTCCAACTGAGAAACAAATGCAGAACATCAGTTTTAAGAAGATAGAATCTCCTAGGGAAAACTTACCTCTCCAAATCGTTCCATGTTTTGTGTTTTTGAAAGATTTCCACCAATAGACATATCATGTAGGCCAGAAAGAATTTTATTAATACTTCCTTCACTGGATGGTCGATTTTTCAGTTTGGATCGGAAAATGTCTCCTTGGACCCACAACGATGCTTGTTTTCTGTATAAAAAACAAAACAAAACGACAAGAAAAAGTTATCTTTAAAACAATCTACTCTCATCTCAAAGGTATGATGTCTTATAAAGGAAAAGATTTAGCAAATAAGCATTTACAAATCAGACTAGAAAGATTATGATATCTTAGAATAAAGAACAATGAAGTCACTTTCAAAAAGCCAAAATAAGATTCTATATTAAACACAAATGTCATCCTCCAATATTTGTCTATATAGTTGACTGCTGAAGTCCTCAGATGCTTAGAACAAATTCCACAGCAATAAAGATTATGAGCCCATTTGTCTTTTAAATATAAATTTGAAACCTTCAATTTCTCAAATAGCAATTTGATATGCCTATTTATAAAAACAGAGAGAATAACTGGACTCAAAACTGTACATGAAAGAACTTGAGTTAAATGGAGATATTACCCAAAAAAGTATTGCATACCTACTTTTGGGTGGTACCATGAAAGGCCCTCACACATAACTTTAAAAACCTACTCTTAGAATCTAAAAGCAAGGCTTATATCCTCAATTAGATTGTCCTTAGAAAAGAAAATGTGTTTGAAGTTCATGTATAAACTTTCTTTCATTCATTAAGGCAAAATCACAACTGTTTTCAAAGTTATATGAAGATAATTTAAAATATGTAAGCAAAATGACATTCTGAGGATTTTATTTTTATTGGTGGGATCACCTTCATACATTTCCTATAAGATAAACTATTCCATAAAATCACTTTATTTCTATCCTATAACACACTGTACAGAATAGAATTAAACTAAAAACACTGTGGTTCGTCATAAAAATATCAACATCTAGTGAAATAATTGCATCATCAAGGAGACGCCACCAGTAAGAACATAGATATTTTTTAAAGCAACAGGATTGAGTAATACTTTCTCACAAAGATTTCACATATCACATAAAATTCAGGTTAAAACGCTGATCATTAGAGAAATGCAAATCAAAACCATAATGAGATACCACCACACACCAGTAAGAATGGCTATTATCAAAAAGTTAAAAAATAACAGATGCTGGTGAGGTTGCGGAGAGAAAGGAACACTTATACACTGTTGGTGGGAGTGTAAATTAGTTCAACCATTGTGGAAAGCAGTGTGGCAATTCCTCAAAGAGTGAGACACAGAATTACCATTCATCCCAGCAATCCCATTACTGAGTATATATCTTGAGGAATATAAATCATTCTACCATAAAGACACATAAACGCAAATGTTCATGTAGCACTATTCACAATAGCAAAGACAAGGAATCAACCTAAATGTCATCAATGATAGATTGGATAAAGAAAATGTGGTACATATACACCATGGAATACTATGCAGCCATAAAAAAGAATAAGACCATGTCATTTATGGGAACACGGATGGAGCCTCCCAAGCCTGCACGTTGTGCACATGTACTCTAGAACTTAAAGTATAAAAAAAAATATAGATATCTATATCTTTCGATATCTCTCTCTGTATATACATATATACACAGAGAGAGAGAGATAGGTTGAAAAGAATACAAATCATGATTTAAAAAAAAAGAGAAGATTCAGCTCTGTCATAAATAGTAAGAAATTCAGATAAATGAAACACACAGGTAGGACAGCATATAAGGATGAAAGACTGAATCCCTGTCTCTCAAGAAGGGATTTCTAGTTTAGGATGAGAAAAGCAAACAAATGAAGTCCAATATTATAAACCCTATGATCAGGATTTGCACAGGACCTCAGGAAAAGAGGCCCCTTACTCAATCTGAAGGAATCAAAAAGAAGTTCCCCAACATTCCAGAAGTATCTGGAAAGATGAGCAGGACTTACCTAGCTAAGAGTATTGCCAAGCAAAGAAAACAATGTGGGCTGGAAAAATAGTGATATCAAAGAAAACAGCATGTTTATGAACATGAATTGTTTAATTTGGCTGAAGCAGAGGCTATGAGAGATGGGCCTTGCATGTCATCCTAAGGAATTTAAATTTGATACCAAAAATACAGGAAAGACCTTTTAAGAGTCTTTAGGAACAAAAAACAAAGTGAGAACAGAGGAGAAGGACATAAGAGGCTAGTTGAAAAAAATTCCAATTTCAAAAGAAGTTATAAAATGAAAATTCTGATGCTGCTGCCAACTTAAAGATGAAAATTACAAAGTGACAACTTTCACTTGCTTGGTTTGAAAGACGCAATCTGTCCCATCTCTGGAAAGGCTTGATTTGAACCTGAATATTAAAGATGAATAAGGTGTCAGAGCTGATTTGTGTGTTGCTAAGCAATGCTGTATGCAAGTGCTTCTTGAGAAAAAGCAGCACTTCACGCAAATTCCTTTTTATTGAAAATGCAAACCATGCTAGCTTTTATTGTGGTGTCTATTACTCCCTAAAAGCCTCATCTCAAACAAAAGAAGTAAAACATGTATTTTTAAGCATTTAGTATTTAAAAATCAAATCTATGAAGCCAACACACCAGCTCAAAGTACATTCTCCAAGAATATAGTGCATTTTCTAAGACAGCATGAAATTTACTGACCCTCTGCTAAAAAGGGCATGTGCTTTAAAATGACAGGAAGAGATGTGTCTTGGTTTGAATAGAGCCTTAAGAAGTATAGCCAGTGCTGGGGTCCTTGTTTTCAGCCATGTCCTTGCCCTGGGTTAGTTGGGTTTAGGCTAGCCAGGCATGGGACATAAGAAAATAACGAAATAACTTGGCTTATTATGAGCCAAGTTACAGTTGATTCTGATCTAGAGCCTTCACAGGTCTTTTTTTACATCTGCTTTTAATATTCCTCTAATAAAATTCAAGTCAGTCACACTGTTATAGTGAATATTCCTAGTTCTGAGTCCAGAACACAATGGAAGCTGTTGTGCAGGCTTCTGTGTGTGGCTGACCTGTCCTCCTTCACTTCCCTAAGCCCAGCCCAATCCCATCTCCACACCAACCGAACTCTTTATCTTTATCCTTCTTCCATCCTGGACAATTTTCCCAAAAAACTCAACCCTGACCCCAAAGTCCATCCAAAGCCACTATTTGGTCACTCCAAATAGAAACATAACCCACTCTCTAGCTTGGCCTAGGCCTACTCTAGCCATGACTTGAGTACCAATCTGTTTTGTGTACCTTCTATTCCACCAGCCCAGAGCTATTATGGAAACAGAGACAGTTCCTGGCCTAAAGAAGTGGGCTAACAAAATGGTCTACCTTGCTATCAAAGGAAGACAGATGGGAAGCAGTAACCAAGATGCAGGGGGCGGGAAGGCAATAGGTATTCAAGGAGTTCTTCAAATGCTGTGGTACAAGTGGAAGATTCACTAGGAAGATGTTTAGAGAATTTCTGAAAGTATAAGGGAAGGCAGTTAATTGTAAAACATACTAGAAAATGAAGCTAGAAGGAAAAAACTGAGGAAGGGAATTCTCCAAAAGATTCAACTAACTAAATCTAGTTTAGGTATAGAACCCTACAATCAGAAGCTAGATCATTGGAGTGTCATGCCAAAATGCAAACTTCATAACTAAGCCTAATATATCACTGCTTACTTTCTTACTGCTTACAATACCTTTTCCCCCATCTCTAACCCTTTTCATATAGTTTTATTCAGAGCACACGAAACAAAATAAACAAAAACCATTCATGGTAAGGATACAGAGAAACTGGACCCCTCGTGCATTGTTGGTGGGAATGAAAAATGGCACAGCTGTTGAGGAAAACAGTTTCACAGTTCCTCAGAAAGATAAACATAGAATTACCACATGATCCAGTAACTCCACTTTTAGGTATATACCCAAAATCATTGAAACTAGGGATTCAAATAGATACTTGTGTACCAATGTTCAGAACAGTTGCATTATTCACAATAACCAAAAGGTAGAAATAACTCAAATGTCCATCAACAAATGAATGGATAAATAAAATGGGATATATACATATAATGGAATATTATTGAGCCTCTAAAAGAAATTCTGATACATGTTACAACATGGATGAATGTTGCAAATATGCTAAGTAAAATAAGCCAGACACAAAAGGACAAATATTGAATGATTCCATTTATATGAGGAATCTGGAACAGGCAAATTCATAATGTCAGAAAGTAGAATAGAGGTTTCCAGGGACTTGGGTAGGGGGTGGAGATAATGGTGATTTATTGTTCAATGGGTACAAAGTTTCTGTTTGGAATGATGAAACAGTCTGGAAATAGTGGTGATGGCTGCACAACATTGTGAACATATATAAAGTCACTGAATTATACATATAATAATGGTTAAAATTGTAAGGTTTATGTTATACATATTTTACCATAATAAAACATTAATTTAAAAAGTCAGTCTTCTATCTAGAGTAATAACTGGCATGAGTATTTAATAATAAATTTCTGATGCAACCACTGCCAAAGATTCTGATACATACTTTAATTATCCTTAATACTTGAACCCATATTAGGATTTTATTTTTGCTTAGTCAGTAGTTCCAGTATCAACTGGCAGTCAACAAATGGATCAGATAATGCAGCAGTAACTGTTGAAAAGAAAATCAGAAAATTCTATAATTGAGTGTTACTACAAAAATGTCATTTTCAGTAAATAGTGTAAACTCAAACCTATGCGGTATGCTTGTAATTCTAATAAAACACAGTATCTTGTTTTGTTAAATTCTGATTTTTATAGTATTTCGGATTATAATTTCTGTATTTTAGGAAACACAAAATTTTAAACCCTTAAAATAAATAATTAAAATTTTTTAGCCTATATTCCTTGACCTACTGCATGTATCTAAAAGAAAACCATAAAAGGAAATGGTACAGGTATGCAAAAGCACACAGAGTGAATATAACGGACTATGGAGACTCACAGAAGGTGGGGTCGGGGACAAGAGAGATTAAAAAACTACATATTGGGTACAATGTACAGTACTTAGGTGATGGGTGCACTAAAATCTCGGAGTTCATGCTATACAATTCATCCATGTAACCAATAACCACTTGTATCCCAAAAGCTATTGAAATTTAAAAAAGAATTAACTTTTTTTAAAAGGAAATGATAGAAGTCAATCTCAACTAAAACTCAAACCATTAGTGTTAGACTTTTTCAAGCATTTTCCATTTTCTAAACAGATGTTTTTCATCTTATTTTTGCTAATTCCTGAAATAAAAAAGCAATGGTTTAACTATTAATTTCTGATCTAGCTCAATCCAATTGTGAAACTTACGAAATACTATTGGCACCAAATTAAGATGTAGCCTAAGTTGATATTTACAGAGTAAGGATGAACCAAACACCCTTGTTATTGAATATGGTTCAGGGACCAGCAGCAGCACACCACCTGGGAGCCTGTTAGAAATGCACACTTTCAGGTCTCACCTCAGACCTGCCGAATCAGAGACTGCACTGAACAAGATCCCCCAACGATTCCTAGGCATTTTCATGTTTGAGAAGCACTGAAGACAATGGAAGGCTTGCAACAAAGTTAGAATTCTGAAAATATCCAACTCAGTAGAAGCTGATGAAAACATCTACTGTAATAAAGTAGAACAGGGGAATTTTTGATTTATGGATTTAAGAATGAAAAAGAGTTCAACCATAATATTGTGCTTCATAAAGATAACCTCATTCAAAATGGAAGCTCTGCTTTACAGAGCCAAAACTTCCTGCAAGAGCCAGATTTAGGCTTTATGTGAGTTCTCTCTGTCTCAGAAGGAAATGTAAAACAAAAACAATGCCATATTGAGCCCCATAAATAAAGGATCTCCGTGAGCTGAAAATCCCCGTGGGAGCCCCACACTAGTCCCTCAATGATCCCTTTATAATGAATGAAAGCTTTAACAGATCATGATCCCCGAGGTCACAGATAGATCTATCTGTGATATAGGTTATCTGTCACAGATAGATCTATCTATCTGTGATATAGGTTATCTATCACAGATAGATAATGATACCCAAGGTCAGGGGAACATTCACACAGCAAATGTTCAATAAATAGAATCAACCAAATTGTAAAAGCAGCCTGACTCCACCTTTATACTTCTAAAGGTTGTCTCGGAGGACATTGAGTCCAGAGTTGGCTCAAAAACAAAAAGATGTATTTTTACATCATTTTAAGAACCTTGAGGATGTTTGATAGAAGACACATTTGGGATTCAGAATGGTATTTTTGGTTTAAGAACTTCAGCTTTAAATAGAAGAAAAACACCTGATGGTTGTTTTGCAAATAGAGAGCTTTATATCCTTTAAAAGTTTAAATATAAAATTTCAGACTGTAACAAAGGAGAGGTCAGCCAATATGTAAATTCATCAACAACTCAAAAGGATGCTAATAAACATCTCTCTTACTGCCAGTGAATAAGAGGGCTGCTTGTTTAAGACATGGCAATCAAGCACCTGGACATATTTTGGTCCTCAAGGACTAGGAGGATATGACAAACCAGCCTTTCTAAAGTCAGAGATTTGGAATTAACATTCTCTAAAAAGCACTGATTGACTTTTCACCTTTAAAAGAATACAATCACTTTAACTTGTTCAGTCATTTTTGACAGGTGAAAACCTAACAGAAAACGTTTTTACCCTCTTATTTCTTGCTTAATGAACACGTTACTTATTCATGCTTTTGCGTCATCATTGACTTCATACTCTTCGTCTCTCTGATCATTAGTTAGTCTTCAAAGCCTTGTTTTTTTCTTTTTTCTTGAAATGTCCCTGGTACCCATCTCTAAATCTTCAGTCCAACTTCTATCCTCTTTTGATAAGTCCTTGTCTCTCTGAGATGGATGATAATAGCCTCCTTTTTAGCCTCTCTGATTCCAATCACCATCCACCCAATTCATCTTACACATTGTTGCAACTCAAGCTTCCTTAAATAACGCTTAAGTCACACGACTCCTCTATATGCTCTTATTCATCATACTTTCTAATTTGGAGTATTTGGAATTAAATACTCCAAATTAGAAAGTATGATGAATAAGAGAAGTTCAGAATATGCATGTTCATCACTAGGATCTGCATCTCCTGCTGTACATATTTGCTATCTATACAAAGCAGATGTATTAATTTCCTATGGATATTGTAAAGCATTACCATAAATGTGGTGGTTTAAAAGAACACCAGTTTACTTTCTTTTTTTTTTTTTTTTTTTTAATTTTTATTTATTTATTTATTTTTTATTGAGATGGAGTCTCGCTCTGTTACCCAGGCTGGAGTGCAGTGGCTCGATCTCCACTTGCTGCAAGCTCCGCCTCTCAGGTTCAAGGGATTCTCCTGCCTCAGCCTCCCGAGTAGCTGGGATTACAGGCATGCATCACCACGTCCAGCTAAGTTTTGTATTTTTAGTAGAGGCAGAGTTTCACCATCTTGGCCAGGCTGGTCTAGAACTCCTGACCTCAAGTGATCTGCTCGCCTCAGCCTCCCAAAGTGCTGGGATTACAGGCATGAGCCACCGTGCCCGGCCAACAGTTTACTTTCTTACAGATCTGGAGTTGGAAGTCTGAAATCAGTTTCACTGAGCTAAAGCAGTGACAGTAGGCAGAGCTGGTTCCATATGGAGGCTTTGAGGAGATAATTTGTTTCCTTGCCTTTTTCAATTTACAGTGGCTGCCCATATTCCTTGGCTTATGGCTCCTTACTCCATCTTTAAAATGCATCAGTCCAATCTGTTTCAGTCATCACATTGGCTTCTCCTCTAAATGGCTCCCCCTGGGTCCCTCTTCTAAGGACACTGTGATTATATTGGGCCCACCCAAATAATCCAGGATAATCTCCCCACATCAACTTCCTTAACTTAATCACTTCTGCAAAGTCCCTTTTTCCATATACAGTAACATTCACAGCTGGTTCACAGGGATTAAAATATGCCTGTATTTGGGGAGACATTATTCAGACTGCCACAGCAGATTTCATGCCGAAAATTATAGGCAGACTAATTACCTTAAAATATAAGGCAATAACACCATTTCTGGAAAATGAAGTAGGTGTACTTTTCCCTATTCTTCCCATAAGTAAAATTTAAAATCCTATATATATTTAAAAAAAAAAAAAACAAGACTCTGAAAAATAGAAAAGAAAAAGGCAGATTGGTTGGAACCTTGAGACCTAAGTAACGAAATGGTGGTGAGTTCCTCGAGTTTTCCTTTTGCCTTATATAGCCTAGTCTTAGGGCTGAAGAAGATAATGATTCAAAAATGCCAATAGAGCTGATTTTTTTTTCAACAGAGTCCTGCTGTGTCGCCCAGGCTGGAGTGCAGTGGCACAATCTCGGCTCACTGCAACCTCTGCCTCCAAGGTTCAATTGATTGCTTCAGCCTCCGAAGTAGCTGGGATTACAGGCACATGCCACCATGCCCAGCTGATTTTTGTATTTTTAGTAGAGACGGGGTTTCACCACATTGATCAGGCTGGTCTCAAACTCTTGACCTCATACGATCTGCCCGCCTCGGCCTCCTAAAATGCTGGGATTACAGGCATGAGCCACCGTGCCCAGCCCAGAGCTGATATTTTTAAAGCCCGAAGAAAAGCCTGCTCTGTCTAGTCAAAGGAACAGGAAAAGGGTATCCTAGTAGACAACAAAACATTTCAACAACTGCTCTTCTCCAGCCAAACCCCACAGGAAATAAACTGTGGCCCTAACCCTGCCAGCCAGCAAAGACTGAGAGGGGATCCTGGATTTCCACGCTGCCTGGCTATAGGTAGGCACCCCTTTACCCTTTGTCAATCACTCACCACAGAAGTGTCAAAGAAGGCTAAGTTGGGAGTCAGATAATGAGATCCCCCAATTTCGGCCCCACTCCTCACTAAGGTAGTAATGGTGGAACCTGGAAGTCCACCTCAACCAGGCAGTGACCAGCAACCCTCCTCTGTCAGCTGGAGTGGTGTCACAGGAGGCCTAGTGGAGAGTGAAGACTTTCACCAACACCCTTCAGTAACAAGGTGACCCCTATCACAGTGTCAGTGTAGACCCGATGGGAAACTAGAACTCCCACCTCCACCCACCAGCAACAAGAAGCCCCTCAACCTTGGACATCAACAGAGGCTGAGTACAGAATCCAGATTCCTGCCTCCACCTGGTAGTAGCAATGTGGCAACCCCCTGCCCCCCAACCCAACTGCCACCACCTTCCCCTGCTGAAGCAGTGTAAGAAGCCAGACACAACAGAATGTTTTAGTAAGATCCAGAGTCTCAACATACTAGGAAAATGTCCAGGTTAACATTTTCTCACATTGACATTGACTGAATGAAAAGAGATGATCGCTAAATGCCAACACCAAGATGACAGAGATGTTAGAATAATTTGACAAAGATTTAAAAGTAGCCATGATAAAAATGCCCCAACAAACAATTACAAAGACACATGAAACAACTGACAAAATAGGAAGTTTCAGCAAAGAAATAGATATAAAGAAAACCAAACAGAAAGTTTAGAATAGCATATAACCAAAATGTAAAATTCAGTGAGTGGGTTAAATGGCAGAATGGAGAGATGAGAGAATTTGTAAAGGGGAAGATAGAATAGTAGAAACTACCCAATCTGAATAACTAAGAGAAAATAAACTAAAAATAAAATGATGAAGAGAGTCCCAGAGAGCTGTGGGACTATAACAAAAACCTAACACTCATGTCAACAGAGTTCCAGAAGGAAAGGAAAAAGAGGACAGGGTTGAGAAAGCACTTAAGTAAACAATAGCTGAAAACCTTCCAAATTTGACAAGACATAAACCTAAACATTCAAGAAGCTGAGTAAACCTCAAAAAAGGATAATTCCAATGAAATCCACACCTAGACACATTGCCAAAATACTGAAAACTACAAGCAAGCAGAAGGAAATAATAAATATAAAAACATGAACCAATGAAATTAAAAACAAAAATATAAGGAGAAAATTAATGAAACAAAGAGCTGATTCTTTGAAAATATCAATAAAATTGTCCAACTTCTAGGGAGACTGACAAAGGGAAAAAAAAATACACAAATTACTAACATCAGAAATGAAGCCAAGAAAATCACTACAGGCTCTGCAAACATAAAGGAATACTTTAAAAAAAAACACACACACACTCCACAAACATAATTTTGACAATTTAGATGAAACGGACTAATTCCTCAAAAAACAAACTACCATAATTCACCCAATGTGAAATGGATTATTCAAATAGCCTTATATATATTAAGGAAATTGAATTCATAATTTTAAAAAGAAATCCCCAGGCCCAGATAATTTCACTGGAGAATTCTACCAAGCATTTTAAGAATTCACACCAGTTCTCACAATCTCTTCCAGGAAACAGAGAAGAACAATTCCCAATTCATTTCATGAAACTAGTATTATCCTGACACAAAACCCAGACAAAACAGACAAAAAAAAGAAAACTACAAACCAATGTTACTTATGAATATGGACATAAAAATTTTTAACTAACAGAGCTCAGCAATATATAAAAAGAATTACACACCATGACCAAATGGTGTTTATTCCAGGGACATAAGCCTTCTTCAATATACAAAAAACAATCAATGCAATCTACCATATTAACAGTCTTAAGAAGAAAATCATGTGATCATATCAATCAATGCCAAAAAAGTATTTGACAAGATTCAACACTCATTCATGATAAGAACCCTCAGAAACACAGAAATAGAGGGGAACCACCTCGACCTAATAAAGAACATCTATAGAAAACCTCAATTAACATACTTAATCCAGGTGAATGCCTGGATGCTTTCCTTCCAAGACTGGGAGCACGACAAGGATGTCTGCTCTTATCACTCTTACTCATCACAGCGCTGGAAGTTTTAGCCTGTCCAACAAGGGAAGAAAAGGAAACACAAGGTATATAGATTAGAAAGAAAATAAAATTGTCCTATTTGTGGATGAAAAAGCAATCCCCAAGAATTTGCACATACATACACACACACACACTCCCACATAAAACTCCTAGGTTTCGGGATACAAAATAAACAGAAAAATCAATTGTGGCCAGGCAGGGTGGCTCACACCTGTAATCCCAGCACTTTGGGAGGCCGAGGTGGGAGGATCACCTGAGGTCAGGAGTTCAAGACCAGCCTGGCCAACATGGTAAAACCCCATCTCTACTAAAAATACAAAAAATTAGCCGGGTGTGGTGGCACACGCCTGTAATCCCAGCTACTTGGGAGGCTGAGGCAGGAGAATCACTTGAACCCAGGAGGCAGAGGCTGCAGTAAGCCAAGATCGTGCCATTGGACTCCAGCTTGGGCAAAAAGAGTGAAACGCCGTCTCAAAAAAAAAGAAAGAAAGAAAAAGATAAATCAATTGTATTTCTACATACCAGCAATGAACATATGGACATAAATACCATTTATAATTGCTAAAAAAAAAAATAAGTACTTAAGTGTAAATTTAACAAAAAAGGACTTGCATCCAGAAAACTACACAATGCTGATGAAAGAAATCAAAGAAGATCTAAATAAATGAAAAGACATATCATGTTTATGGATTAGAAGACTCAACAATAGTAAAGATGTCAATTCTCCCCAAATCGATATAGAAGATTAACATACTTCCTATTAAAATCCCAGAAACATTATCTGTAGATTTAGACAGGCTTACTCTAAAATGTATATGAAAAGGAAAAGAAAGTGGAATTGCTAAGAATATTTTGTTAAACAAGGAGAAAGTGGAAGGAATCACTCTTCCAATATTAAGGCTCACTATATAGGTCCAGTAATCAAGAGAGTGTGGCATTGAAGGAAGGAGACACATAGGTCAATGGAACAGAATAGAGAACAAAGAAATAGATCAACACAAATATATCCAAATGATTTTTGATGCTGCTATAGAAAAAATTCAGTGGAGAAACTGAATTTTCAACAAAAATGGTACTGAAGCAACTGGGCATGCATAGGCCAAAAAAAAAGAAGCTTGACCTAAGTCTCACACGTTATGAAATAAACAAAAACCTCAAAATCCATCACAGACTTAAATGTGAATGTAAAACTATAAACTTTTTAGAAAAAAAAAATATGAGAAATCATTGAGTCTAGGGCTAAACTAAGAGTCTCAGACAATACCAAAAAGAAAAAAGTGATAAAAGGGATTTCATCAAAATTTAAAACTTTTATTCTGTAAAAGACCCTATTAAGAGGATGAAAAGACAAGTTATAGACTGAAAAAAACCTTGAAAAACATTTACCAGACAAAGGACTAGTATCTAGAATATACAAAGATTGACCTTAGTCATCAAGAAAAAGCAAATTAAAACTATAAAGCAAGTTATCACTTTAAAAAATCTAATGGCTTAAATTTAAGAGACTGACAAACCATTGCTGATGAGAACATAAACAGGCATATCTACTTTGGAAAACTGTTTAATAATTCTAACTCTGAATGCACACATACCCAACTGTTCCACTCACAGGTATATCTCCAACAGATAGCTGTACCAAAAGATAAGAAATAGCTAATGAGGGTGAATCGCTTTTCGTATGTTTATTGGCCATTTGTACATTCTCTTCTATGAAATATCTTTTCATGTTTCTTACACATTTTTTATCAGATTGTCTTTTTATGGTTAATGTGTAGGAGTGTAAGTATTCTGGGTACAAGTACAGTGCCCATTATTATGTGATGTAAATATTCTCCTACTCTTGTGGTTTTCATTTTCACTCTCTTAATAGTGTCTTTGATGAAGAGAATTTTACAATTTCAACTCAGTTATAGGTAATGCTTTCCATGTACCACTTAAGATATCTTTGTTAACTTCAAAGTATGAATATATTATTTTATGTTATCTTCCAGAAGCTTCACTGATTTTTCTGTCACATTTGAATCAACAACTCATCAGGAATTCCTTTAAAAAATAGGTTGTGAGATAGGAGCCAAGGTTCTTTTTTTTCCCCATATAGATATCCAGTTGACCCAGCAGAATTTACTAAAAAGACCTTTTCCTGTTGCTCTAACATGTCACCTTTATCATAAATCAAGTGTCTGTATATTTTTGAATTTGTTTCTGCACTTTATATTCTATTCTATTGGTTAATTTGTCTGTCTTGACACCAATATCTCAATATCATAATTGCTGCAGTTTTAAAATGAATCCATATCTGGGAGTGTAAATCCTCCAGCTTTGATCTTATTCAAGATAATCTTTATCTTTTCACTTATTTATATCTTCTTTAATTTCTCTCAATAAAAAAAATTCTTTGGTTTTCTGTGTAGAGATATTGCACATCTCTAACCTGAAGTTACCAGATACATTGTAAATGGTATAATTTTTTAGGTTTTATTTTCTAATTGTTTAAGGCTAGTATATGGAATTACAATTGATTGTGCTCCTGTGTAAACACAACCCAAGATAAGATACAGAACATTTCCAACACTCTAGAAAGTTCCGTCATGCTTTTTTGGGGGGTCAGTTTTCCCTGACACACCTCAGAAGCAATTGCTTTCTGATTTCTATCACCACAGAATGGTTTTGCTTGTTCTTGGGCTTTATCTATACAGCATGTATTATTTTGTGTCTGGCTTTTTTTTTTCCTCTTACAATAATATGATATTCATCTATGTTGAGTATATCAGTAATTCATTCTTTGTTATTGCTGGCTAGTATTTCATTTTATGAACATATTATGATATATTCACTCATAAATTGTTGACGGACATTTGGATGATTTCTAATTTTGGGCTACTATGAATAAAGCAACTGTGCATATTCTTGTACAAGTCTTTGTAGACAAATGTTTTCATTTCCCTTATTTAAATACCTAGGAATGAAATCATTGGGTCATAGAGTTAAATATAGATTAACGTTATGAGAAATGGCCAAACAATTATACACCAATTGGTTAACACATGAGAGTTCCAGTTGCTCCATATCTTTGCCAGCATTTTGTAGTAAAACTTCTTTTTTGTTTGCCATTTTGGTTGACATAAAATAGTATCTCATTGTGGTTTCAATTTCTATTTCCCTGATGGCTAATGATGTTGGACATCTTTTCATATACATATATTACCTTCTATGAGATATCTGGCCAAGGCTTTTGCCCATTCAAAAATTAATTTTTAAAATTGCTTATTTATACTTTTTAATATATGTGTACAAGTCTTTTGTCAGATATATATACTGTGTGTCTTTTAATTAGCAGAATTTTAAAATTTTGCTAAAATTTCTGAAAACTGACTTTGTATCCTGCAATCTTCCTAATTTCACTCTTTAGTTCTAAGTTTTTTTTTCTTTCTTTTTTTTTCATTGCACTGGTTAAGATTTCCAGTATAATATTAGAAGTAGTGAGAGTAGACACCCTTGTTTTGTTCCTGATCTTACAGGAAAAGCATCACCATTAAATATAATTTTAGCTATAGAGTTTTCAGAGATTATTTTTATCTGAATGAGGAAATTTCCTTCTATTTCTAGTTTATTGAAAGTTTCTATTAAAAATGGGTACTAAACTTTGTCAAATTTTTGTACATCTATTGGGATAATCATATAATTTTTCTACTTTTTGTGTTAATTTGGTGAATTATATTGATTTTCTAATATTGAGCCATGATGGTCATGATGCACTATCTTTTTTATACAGCTGGATTTGATACACAATGTTTCTTTAGGAACTCTGTGTTTATGATCATGAGGAATTCACCATCTGTATATCATTTTGGAGGACTTTCTGTTCAAATCATTTACTCATTTTATATTGTTTTCTTGAGTTTTGAGAGTTCTTTATATACAGCTTAAGTATCTATAAATTTAAAAGCCTTTCTTCAGCCTAGAGTGCCTTTGCCTCATAACTCTAATTTCTTCTCTTACTATTTTGAGATATGGCAGAGAGACAGAGTATAATAGGGAGGTTGGAGGGAGTATGCAGCCATGAAACATGAGGGCTGTGTTATCTGACACCCTGAGAAAGCTAGGTGACCTTGACTGGTAGAATTCTCTGCTATATCTCCTCACCTTGCGAGCTGTACTTAGCAGAATGCCTGGGGCAATAGGTATAGCAATACCTATTAAATGACAAGCAATAATTTTAAGACATTGATTAAATGGCTTAAAGAACTAGGCTTAGGAGTATTGGGTTTTTTAACCCTAAGACCATTTCTTCAACTTCAGCAATTAGTATAAGGAGAACCTGGCAGATACATGGCACAAAGCTCCAGGCTACAGGCACATAAAATGCAAAACAGAGAAATAGAGGAAGACAATGAGAATCTGATCAAGAATAAAGCTCCAAAATAACAGAATTATCTTATTTGTACCTCACGGGTAAAAAGAGAGAAATCCCTGTCTTTGTAATGATCCTGTCCTTGGATATTTTTTCTAATGCATTCATTAGACATCTGCATCATTCTTTTAAGCTAAAGTATAACCGCTCATTTTTCAGCACTTCTTAATCAGTTATTACCTCTAGGATTGGCAACTAAAGTAAGTAATTCCTCAGCAGGCTCAAATCCTCTTAATCATTTCAGATGCTAAGAGTTTACTTATGGCATCTTCCTATGAAATTCATGATCATTTCTTTACGAATTCACACATGATCATGATCATTAAAACTGGAAAGGAATAATTATATTTAAATTGGAAATAAATAATTATATGGAAAAGAATGCTATTCAAAAGAGAGCCATCAGCCAGGCATAGTGGCTCACACCCGTAATCCCTGCACTTTGGGAAGTCAAGGTGGGAGGATTGCTTGAGCCCAGGAGTTCAAAACCAGCCTGGGCAACATAGTGAGGCCCCCGTCTCTACAAAAAATAAAAAATTAAAATTAAAATAAAATAGAGTCAACCCAGCATAAAAAGAAAAAAAAATGAAATTTCAGTAAAAGATATCACTAATAGATAGTATTTTAGAGCTGGACTTAGATCAACCAGTACTAACTTCATCTTCTCGTTTTATTAATGAGTACATTGAGATACGTTCTAACATTCTAAGAAGAAAGGATTGTGTCCTACAGGTTAAATCTCTCTCTCTTGGGCTGAGGCTGGACAAAAAGTTAATGAATGAATGGCTGTGGGAATAAATGAATGAGTGAATACATAAGTATTCTTCTAAATAATGGTCATAAAGCTAGTTAGTGGAGAGCCAGAACTAAAACTCAGTTCTCCTCCTTTTTTCTTCTGTGGTAACTTCTTGGGTATATTCATAAGTTGTACCTACATTAGCAGTTTAGTTAGTTAGTTGTCAGGAGAGCAGCAATCTTACCAAAATCACTGAGTGACCTTAATTGTGGTTTTTTTTTTCTCATTATGCTTTAAGACATGCAAACAAAAGAAAAGAATGAAAAGTGCCAAGTGGGATGTCATAAGAAAATTGCACTGTAGCCAGATCACACATAGAAAATGACAGAAAAAGGGTAGGCAGAGATGGCTCTGTGATTTTCTTCTCACTCTCACCTGATCTAAGAGATATAAAAGGTACAAAGTTAGAATGCATTAGCTGTCAAATCAACAATATTCTATTAGAGGCACACACTTCTCTTAACAATGCAGCCATTT
The DNA here is from genome assembly GCF_029289425.2 of Pan paniscus. NCBI lineage: Eukaryota > Metazoa > Chordata > Mammalia > Primates > Hominidae > Pan > Pan paniscus. Next base: position 126,559,606 of record NC_073249.2, read on the forward strand.
TATAACCACAGGCTGACATGGTCCACAACCAGGGGAACAAGAGGTAGAAAGGATCAAGAACAGGATATAATGTGATAATGGGGACAATATACTTACTCTTCCAGGAAGTGCTGCTGGGGTCCTATAATAGAGCCTGGCCGGCATATTCTAATCCAAGCAATTATTTCAGCGTGTGTAAACCTGTAGTGTTTCATTACATAACAGGCTATCAATGTCCCTGTTCTTCCAAGACCAGCTGTAAGAGAATGAAACAGAATAAGAAATATAAAGTCTAGCAAATGCTACCACAAAAACACTGAAATCAAACCTTGCCCAGAAACTGCTCTGCATTCAAGTGTGATGATATTATCAACAGCTAATAAACATAACTGCTATCATGTAAAACCCAATTTTTCTTTAAACAATGAAAAGGGCAAAATGAAGGTGCCATAGATTTGGGGGCAAGAAAGTGATGTGATAAAAAGCAAATGGGTCTGGCAGCAGCATTACTGGCTGGAGTGGAAAAGCCAGAGATGGAAGCAAGAGAGATGAGATGGAAGGCTGGGGCAGGGAAGCAAGGGTGGCTAGGGGGTTGGGATGAGGGTGGAAAGGGATGAGGATGAGCAACTGCAACAAAGATGTAAAGCTCAATTGGAAATCCATTAGGACTGGGTCACAGGGAAAGTTATAGGTAAGTGACATTTCTGACCTAGAAAACCGGTAAAATGTTGACTTCATCCATGAAAACATTTAGTTAGAAAAAGAAAGAAAAAAAATTGTGTGCATGTGCGTGTGTGTGTGTGTGTGCGCGTGTGTAAAACAAAACAAAGTAGGGAAACATTGATAGTTTCATTTTTTACATGTTCAAGAATCTTCTGCTTTTGAGGGGACCTTTTGTCAGCTTTCCCTGATCAAACAATAAAGGTAGTCTTCTCTTATCTCCCAGTAATTGGGAGCACACAGCATTTCAGCAAATCTAAAACTACAGTTGTGTAGTATGTAAGTTCCACTAAGAAAGAAAAAATTAAACTATGACATGCCATCAATTTTAAGATCCATTCTAACTTCAGAAATGTTAAAACATGAAAAATGTATGTCTTTAAATCAGTGTTCCTCAACCTTTTTTACATTATTGTTCCTTCCAGGAGCCTCTTTAGATATTTTATTCCTAATCAGTCCCCATGAAATTTCACTGTCACAGATAGACTGCATATCTGTTTATGTAAATCTGTGCTTTATACAAAAAAAAAAAGTTTTTCATCCCACTAAAACAACAATTTTGTGTCTACAGATGCCTGACATTTCCTTCCCATTAACCCTTCCTTTTTTTTTTTTTTTTTGGAGACCGAGTTTTGCTGCTGTTGCCCAGGCTGGAATGCAATAGTGCGATCTTGGCTCACCACAACCTCCACCTCCCAGGTTCAAGCGATTCTCCTGCCTTAGCCTCCCGAGTAGCTGGGATTACAGGCATGCACCACCATGCCCGGCTAATTTTGTATTTTTAGTAGAGACAGGGTTTCTCCATGTTGGTCAGTCTGGTCTCGAAGTCCTGACCTCAGGTGATCTGCCCTCCTCGGCCTCCCAAAGTGCTAGGATTACAGGCGTGGGCCACCACTCCCGGCTAACCCTTCCTTTTTAAGAAGTATTCATACTCTGTTTCATTAGATGAGGTGTGTGTGTGTGTTCTGTTTTAATCTGAAGGAACCCTTGCCCCAGATCAAACATCAATGTTCTTTCGAAGAGTGAGGTTTAATTTTGGTCTCAGTGGGGCTCTCCCTTTATGATTAAGATTTCTGCGTAATTTGCCTTCTATTTCACCCAGTGCCTATCGTTGTTAATTCCCTAGATGCCTGGCAAGACTATAGGCAACCGTATAGATAAAACACAGGTGACATCCTGGAGCAGAAGCCAGAGCCCAGTGAGTTTCCAGAGTTCTTCCTTCAAGTCACCAATTTGGGTGTCTATCTGGAGAGAAAAGGGCCTTCCTTTTGGAGACAACACTCTCTCTCACTGCTCCCCACTGTGCAAAGACCTGGATGGCTCCCTCACTTAGGCTCCTGTTCACACTCACAACCAAAAAGGAGGTGCAGGAAATTTTCCAATTTCTCTGAAACTAAAGCAGCTTCCCCCTTTTAAAAAAGAGTCTATAATTTTGATCTATAAAAAGAACGCACTTAGCACTCAATAGTTAGGAGCTCTTACCACAACTGAACTGAATAGGAACATTTCACTAAGTTTCTATAAAAACTTTAACAAAATTTTTTAAGCATTTGTAATTAAAGGGCTCCCTGGCACAGCATGACAAGATGTTGAAAAGTGTTCTATTTATACCAAGTCAAACACCAATTGCTTTATAGTTCCAGGCATTTTCTGAAAGCCCTATAGAACATCAATAATCACATACTGGAATATCACAACGTTGCTGTATTTTAGATTATTATTTGTGGTAGAGAATTTCAAGAATTCATAGCCATCTCTTTTATCAACCACAAAGTGAAATGCAGATATTGAAATGTAATCCCCAGCAAATTGGTTTCTAGTTTATCTCTGTATAAAATACTTTACGTTGAGGCATGACATATTCATTCCCTTTTCAGTAGCCACCAAAGTTCATTTGACATAGGATAAGATTCTTTCTCCTTCCTTCTTTTAGTTCAATTAAAAGACTGAGTGCTGCTTGAATTCCCAGAAAATTAAGCTGACTTAATTAGGGCAGATGTCAAAATAATTAATAAGCCTATAGTAGATAAGTATGCTGTGAAAAGCAATACAGCTGTAATTAAACCAAAGGTGTAATCCTTATAAAAGAATCCTATGTGTGTGTGCAAGTGGAAGAAAATGAAATAACAATCTCAAAAAGATATTACCACATGTAAATGTGACTATCCTATACAAGAACTGACTTCAATGTTAAAGGTTCTGATTTAAAATAAAAACATCTACAATACAGACTGGGTACGGTGGCTCACACCTGTAATCCCAGCACTTTGGGAGGCTGAGGCAAGTGGATGACCTGAGGTCAGGAGTTCAAGACCAGCCTGGCCAACATTCTCCTGAGGTCAGGAGTTCAAGACCAGTTCTGGCCAGCAGAACCCCATCTCTACTAAAAATGTAAAAAATTAGCCAAGAGTGGTGGCGGGCACCTGTAATTCCAGATACTTGGGAGGCTGAGGCAGGAGAATTGATTGAACCTGGGAGGCAGAGGCTGCAGTGAGCCGAGATCGCGCCATTGCACTCCAGCCTGGGTGACAGAGCGAGACTCTTTGTCTCAAAAAAAAAAAAAAGAAAAGAAAAGAAATCTGCAATATAAAATAAATACATATATTTTTTAAAAGGTAAACATTCACAGGTCAAGAATATAGAGAAAATATCTGTAATAAGAATGTTTAACACCAGAGAGTTTTCTTTGCACAAGGTCTCTCAGGTGAGAAATACTATCAAGAAACACACTGAGTTTTAATGAAAGCTTTGCAGTTCTTCTCCTTTGAATGTGTCAATCCAAGATATGGATGGCTAATCCACAGATAAACTCTACGACGTAGTAATAATAAAACTACTTGAACTAAGAAATAAGGCCAAATTAATCTCAGGAAAAAATACAATTTTTATGGCACAAAACTAAAGTTTGAAAGAGAAGATAGGATTATCTCCTGCTAAACGTTGATACAAACGTTCCCATTAGCTCTCAAGTTCTACTGCTGTTTAAAATACGTGACATGTGGGCTTTTTCTTGGACCTGGGCAATACTGAACAAAACGCAATGGAAAAGCAAACAGGGTGCAAATGAATCACATGGGGACAAGCCAACACACTGGCACCCCACTGTGGCCTGAAAGCAGCACCCACAAATGAGCCAGCAAGTGACACCTTCCTAACAGACTCCACGCCAGAGACAAGATATCCCACAAAGCCAGGGCCCATCCTGCTAGCTAATGGGGAGGGTGGGGAGGGAGAGCTCTGTCCACCCAGGAGGAGGGAGCCTGGCATGGGGAGCCCTGCTCCAAACCCGGGCCACGTGCTGCTCATTTCCATCTCTCTGGGTCTCTGGGAAACCGCAGCTTCCCATTTCTGCTCACATGTTCACAAAGTACCTCCACCTACTCAAATCTTAAACATAGAAACAAGGGCCTACAAAACGGCATTTTAATTTCTGTCAGAACCAAAGCCATACTCGTCTGAATAAGTCAGTTACAGCAGCACTAGGCACATGAAAAGAACAGCACCCTCCCCAACACCTACTAGATGATTAGCATAAAATGAGAGGGAAACCGGGTCTAGACCCAAAACCATGAGCACAGCACCACCCAGCGACACTAGGAGGAGCTGCGCGTGAGGAACTCGAGGCTCCAGCCCAGGGCGGCCCTAGTGATTTCTCCTCGCTGAAATCAAAGACCCAGTAAAATATCTGGAATATTTCCAGTATTATCCATACCGAAAGTTCTGGAATGGAGTGGATTTTAAGCCTCCTCGAAGTCAAACAGCCAAGCTTAGAGCAAATGGTATGTCATATTTTCTGAGTAGCTGACATGGGGTTGCCAGATAAAATACAGAATGCATGTTCCCTGCAATATTTGGGACATATTTATACTTTTTGTTTTAAAAGTATTCATTGTTTATCTAACATTCAAATTTAATTAGGCAGCCTGTATTTTTATTTGCTAAATCTGGCAATCCTAAACCTTCTATAGTCTGAACAATTCCTGCCCCAAAGTATCCACCCCCGGAGATCAGAGATTTGCAAAACCAACTCTTTAAGTTTATTCCATGAGGCAGCATCACATCAGCAGCATTGTAAGCTAGCGGATTGCCCCTAGCAACAGGCATGGAAGACGCTCTGCTCCATGAAGCCAAAGACTAGCAGGGGAGGGAAAAGCAGAGACTGGAATGGGGGTCCAGATAACTGGGTCATAAAACAGAACCACGACAGTGCAAGAGGATGGAGAAGAGATGGGCAATTCTGAAAAAAAACAAAGGAGAGAAGAAAACTAACAACCCTTGTCTCTTGAGAATTTTACCTGTTTAAAGGTGTTCCTGCAGCCTAAAGACACGGCTACTGTATTTCCCCTCATTGTGGCACGTGGGCCTGGAAAGGTAAGGTCTGAAAAACTGGCATATCAAGAAAGCCACACCACCACCAATTGTCCACACCCAAGCAATCGTTTCTTTAAGAAGGGGTTATTAAAATGAGTTTGTGTCCCAGTTGTCTGAAATTTAAAACCTCATTGTTTTTCTAAGACACTAAACAGGTTTTGTTTTATGTTATTTGCTCTTCCTTGGCCCGCCCCTTCGATAAGCACAGCCACCACCACCGAGGCCTTGCACACACCTTTGCAGTGAACGGCGATGGCCCCTTCGGTGTTCTCACAGATGTTCAGGAACCTTCGCACGATGTTGTCACTGGGTGTGCTGCCATCTATGAAGAAGAGGTCATAGTGCTCGAAGCCAGCGTCTGTGAAGCGCTTTGCCTCATAAATCTTTTTGTTTAGCCTCACAACTGCAGTCACATTATGCTTTTTGAAATAAGGAAAGTAGGCTTCAGGGGCGTGAAGAGGATAACCTAAAGGAACAAAGGAGCAGTAAGCAAAAGGCATGCATTTCATCTTCCACAACCCAGAAATACAAAACTCTCAACAATGAAGTGTATAAATCTCAACAAAGCTTGGGAGGAAAGTGTGTTGTGTGAGAGAAGAGGTCACAGCAAGCTCCTAAAAGCATCAATCTGCATAACTGTAAGCACCACAGGAGGTTAAAAAGAAAACTTCTGTAAGTACTGAAAATACATCACTAAAGTTCAAAATCTCAACCTCTTGATTCGAATCCTGGGAGCATACTCTTCCCACTCCCAAAACAAAAGCATTCTTGAGATAATCAAATGTGCATAACAGACCTAGAATGGTTCTTGGTGACTTTATTCTCTCTTGAGCTTTATTCTCTACTTGACAAATAGTTTTCAACTACAGCTGAAGCTTTTTTGCCATATGTATAGTTTTAATTTGTAGTACAATGCTCCCCAGAAGCAATTATTAAGCACCTACTATGTACAAGTCACAATTGTGTATCATTTCAAATTCTCAAAACCATCTCTTAAGTATGGCTAATTCCATTTAACAGATTAAGAAACTAAAAGAGGGGGTGCTGGGAGGATATTGGTCAAAGAAAACAAAATTTCAGTTAGAAAGGAGTATGTCCCAGAGATCTATTGTACAACATGGTGACTATAATAACAATGTATTATATACTTTAAAGTCATTTAGAAAGTAAAATTTAAGTCTTCTCACCACAAAAAATGATAAATATGTGAATACTTAAGTAAGACTTGACTTAACCATTCTACGATGTATACATATTTCAAAACTTGTTGTACACCATAAATATATAATTTTTATCAATTAAAATATAAATTTTTTTTAGTTAAAAATAAAAAGAATAACTTTTGTGGACACTTCCTTTTTTTGAGGGAGGAAGATGCTCCACCTTTAAATCCCCTTTTATTTTTGAGTGGCTCCACCATCATGTGAGTATTCCTGGGAGCTACACAGTCAGCTGGGTTACCGACCTAGCCTTAGCTAATCAGCCAAGGCAACCACTGGGGGCTTTGGCCATTGCAGGCCTTGCAATGGCAGCTCCAAAAGTTCAGGGGACTAAGTTCCCAGCACACTGATGGCCACATCTGTAACCCATTCAGGATTCACTGATCCCTAACATACCAGCTGAGTGCAATTATCTCAATTGGAACCCATTCATGATGGTAGGTTCCAGGGGTGGCGGCAGCCAGCAAAGTGAACCAGACTGTTTCCACGCTGTGTGCTTGGCTGTATTTCTTGCTGCCTTGGATCCCTGTTATGCTAGTCAGCTCTCAGCTCCAAGCCGACTCTTATGCTCTGTGACACTGGGGCTGGAGTCCATATACTATGCCCTACATTTCCCAGACTACCTTTCTATCTGGCTTCCTATTAGTTGTAAAAATGGGAGGCACTAAACCTCAACCTGAGGAGGAGGAAGGGAATTCTTCCTGTCCTCCTGGCAGCATCACTTCAGCAGCAGAAAACAGGAGCAACCAGAGCTCCCAGCTTACTTTGGCTCTCATGCCACCATCCTGCTGCACTCATCTCTGAGGCTGGAGCCCTCATGGTCTCCACTCCTCAACCCCCAAATCCAAACACCAGCTGTGTGGCATTCCCTTCAGAGGTCAGAGCACCAGCCTTCTGGCTCCTCCTCAGAGCTCCCAGGTTCTGCTAACTCCACTTTTGTCCCTTCTGTCCCCCCCAGCCTTAAAGGTACTAGCTGTTTTCTCCAACATATTCTGGTTTCTTCAGTGTTGCCTTTTTACTTTTTAGTCTTCTTTGAAATAAACTCCTTGTATTAAATGCTTTATGTTTGAAATGCCTAGCGTGGTTCCCATTTTCCCACTTGGTTCCTGTTCATCTTTTAAGCCTAGTTCTCCAGCCTTTTCTTAAAGTCTATGAGCTACCCAACATATTCCAAAAACTGCCTTTTACCAGAGTTGGACAGCCATAACTGGTACACTTGGCTAGGTCACACACAGGATGAAGACAGAATTGGAAGGCAGGACCAATTAATCCACAGCTCAGATATGTGATTTTCACAGGCCATGTTGCTTTTGAGCAAACAGGTAAAACAGAGCTTAACTTAAAATCTTCTGTGTAGAAACAATAACCTACACAAACATGGAGAAAACATGCTTTTCTAACTGCAAAAATCAAGTCTGTTTTCCTAGTTGGTTTACTTGCTCAAATTATTTCCCTGCAACAGATTTATAGCCTAAAGCAAAAAAAGAACTGTAGTTGGCATTAAGAAGTAACGGTTTTTCTATCATGTGAGGAATGGGGAGGAGAAGGGCTCATAAACACCTGGGCAGCCTGCCCTGGGTGTGGCAGGCTGGTGAGAGCTTCTGCCTCTGGGTTGCCAGCATGCCTGGGACCTCCAAGACAGCACCTGTCAGACGTTGTGTTAGCAATTGGTTCGGTGCCTATCCCCTTCCTCCCTGCAACAAAGACTGCAAGAATCTCTCTTGTCATATATGAATTTCCATCATGAGTAAATGGCAGCATAGCTAATATGCCTAAATAGACTATTAAGAGAAACGATGTATACATCTTTTGAGAAGAAAACACTGGACAGAAATTGTCCAAATATGGCAACAGGGCACTGAAATAACAATAACAACAATAATTGCACCTAACGTTTATCAAGCACTTACTATATGCTAGCCACTATGCTAAGTGCTTTATGTGGATTATCTCATTAAAACCTACAATTACTCAATTTCTGGTGCCTGGAAAAGCTGGCCCATACACATACAGCTAGTAAGAGGTAGAGCCAGTATTTCAATCCTGGCAGTCAGATTCCAACACCCATGCTGGGGCTAATTTCAAGTAAGATTCAACTTGATTCTATCTGTTAAGACTCCAAATAAGAGAACATGATATGAACATGAGCGGTTAGAATTGGTGAGTAGGTTTTATAAAAATCCTTAAAACTGTTTAGAATAAATTATAACGAACAATGGAAATGTCCTATGACCTGTGAACAACTGTTTGTGGCTTTTACGGATGTACGTGGGTGCTTTTTGCGAGAGACTGGTTTTAGCAATGTGTATAATGTGCAGACCCAGAACTGATGGAGCCTTCATCCGACCCTTACTCCATCTGGCCACAAGATGGTGCGCTGGCATCACTGAACCACAACAAAGTCCTGGAGTTAAGCTGACCAAACACATGAACACGGTATCAGAGTCAAAAGAGATTTTTTTATTCATCTCTTCCCAGGCCCTCATTTTAAAGTTCGAAAACTGAAGAACAGCAGAGTCAAATGACTAGTTCATTCAGTCATTATTAAAAGTAAAAACTGCAAACTAAGCAGGCAAATGTAGAAAGACATAAAATCTGTTGATTAGCCAGCTAATGATAAAAATGTAACCATAATACCTGCTATCAAATAAACGCCTATTATGTGTGCCCAATACTCTGCAAGGTACTTCACATAACATCTCTAATCCTCACTAGGTGCCTGCAGTGAGGATCATATTTCTCCCACTGTGATATATAGGAAAACTGATGCTCAGAGAAGCTGTGGAACTCACTGAAGTTCACACAGCCAAAAAGGAACGGAGCCAGGCTTCAACCTGCCCAGGCTCTTTACTAAACAAGACACTGGGCTTCTCTCATTAAAGGAGCAGGCTGATGCCTCAAATGGTCGGGATTCTCAGTCTGAAGCTATCTCTGTGTGTGTGTGTGTGTGTGTGTGTGTGTGTGTGTGTGTGTGTGTGTGTGTGTGTGTGTGTGTGTGTGTGTGTGTGTGTTTAAATAGAAGTGAGAATGACAGTGACACTTAAGAGACATTTTTACAGAAAATCTGAAATCTAAAATATCTGTTTCATTCTGCTGTTATCCATCATTTATCAATTCAAAAATGTTTAACAAAAAAAAAGTAGGGCTCTTCTCTTCCCCATTGTCAAAACAATGTGAATCAAAATGGCTAAAAGAAACTCCTAGTGTTCCCTATTGACACAAACATACACTTAAGGCTCTTATAATACATTCTGCCCAGATCCCAAGATTTTAGAGCTTCCTTTAGCTACCTCCTAGCAACAGCTACTTGATCACTTCTTTAAAACCTCAGCTTTTCTAACGAGCCTCTAAAATGACTTTCAGCCTCCTCAGAAAAACACAGGTTTCTCAATTCAAAAAAAAAAAAAAATTACCAAGATGTCACTGTAATTGGATCAGGTTTATTAATTCCATCACAAAATTATTTTCTCAACTTCAAAAAGCATTTACAAAGTTAAAGTACTTTACAAAAAAGTATAGTGAAGCTTCTAGTGAATATTAGATCTTAAAATGGAAATTCCAGTAAAATAGCAATATTTTACCAATGGCAGCCTTGAATGAAATTGTTCTAGGCATCATAAAAGCTGACAAAGGTGAGATAAATGTACTTTCAGATTTTTTTATGTCAATATGACAGGGCACAATACATGCATAGAATAAAATATGCATATAGAGCGATATCTTAAAGTGATTATTTCTTGATTATATGATGTTTTTAAAGAGTTTTACTCTTTATATTGCTTAAATTTCCTAGAGTGAGCATGTACATCCTCTATAATAAAATTTAAAACAACACAAAATTCAGAATTAAACAGACCAATGTTTGAATCCACACGCCAACAATTACTGGCCTATGAACCTGGACAAGTTAGGTAATTCCTGTAAGCCTCCAGCTTCTCTTCCATAAAATAAATACCACCTGCTCCAGAGGGTTGTTCTGATCATTAAATAGATGATGTGTATGCAAGAGGCTTAGCACCCTTCCTGGCAGCTAAGCGAATGGTGGCTATAATTTTTCCCCATATTAAATATAGGACCAAAAAATGTTTTAAATATTTTTGACACTTATAACTTATTATACAAAATTGCGTATCCTTTTATCTAACAATTTACAGAAGAAACTACAGCTGCAAAAAGATGTATGAACATCTATGCCAACCACAGCAGTTTTTAAAAAGTGAAAAACTTCATCTGGTTAAATAGATGATTAAAAAGGAAAAAAAGAGTAAGAATAAGAGATAAACAACTTAGATCTCATTCAAAAATAAATTAACAGGCTGGGCTCAGTGGCTTAAATCTGTAATCCTAGTGCTTTGGGAGGCAAGAGGATCGCATGAGCCCAGCAGTTTAAGACCAGCCCGGGCAACATAGAGACCTCATCTCTACTAAAAATTAAAAAAAAAAAAAAAAATCAGCCAGGTGTGGTGGGATGTGCCTTGTAGTCCCAGCTACTTGGGAGGCTGAGGCAGGAAGATCATTTGAGGACAGGAGTTCAAGGTTGCAATGAGCTATGATCACACCATTGCACTCCAGCTTGGGCAACAAAGCAAGAGCCTGTCTCTAAATAAACAAAAGCAAAAACCAAAAATAAATTAACACAATATGGCACAGTCATATGGTAGAACAAAATGCAATGCAGTCGTGGAAAATGATTACATGGATCTTCATTTACTGCTATAAAAAGAAGTCGTGATATGTTAAGTAAAGAAACCTGGCTGTAAGATAGTAACTATGTTATGATCCCACTTTTGTTAAAAAAAAAAAATTTTCAAAATGCATGTATCCATAGAATATACAATGTCTATATACATAAAAACTTTTAAATGGCTTTTATATCTCTCAATTTCTCATTAAGAAAACGTAGTCAAACACATGAATCACAAATGGTGAAAGTCTTTCGACTTTGCCAAATATCCAACAACAAAACTACTACTGAAACAATATCCCTACTAACATTTCCTGGGCCTGAGTCAGATAATTTGCACAGAAAGCAGGTTTAATCAGTCTTTTCTTGAAAGGCCAATTATCAGAAAGCAGTTTCCTCAGGCTCTCAACATGTAATTCCTAACAACCCAAAATGACAGAGGTTAATTATTGAATGTCCAGACCAAAAAAGATTATTTAGCAAGCTTATAAGTGAGAAGATCAAATTCTGACTTCACCATAGAGGTATCCTGTTTGTGAGCTTAACTCTCTAGACCTGGATTGCCCATTCGCACGGTAAAATCATGATTCAAGCAGAGTTCCCTATTAAATATGTCACAGGTATGAAATGATAAGCATATTTATGAAAGCTCAAATTATAAAACCTAAATGCATGAATAACAATATACAATGAAACTAGATTCTAGAATATGATGATTAAAGAAAAATAAATCTTTTTTTTTTTTAAGAGACAGGGTTTTGCTATGTTGCCGAGGCTGGTCTTGAACTTCTGGCCTTAAGCAATCCTCCCACCTCAGCCTTCCAAAGTGCTGGGATTGCAGGCACATGCCACCATGCCCAGCTGAAGAATAAATCTAGACCAGAGGTTTCAAGTTAGGTTCCCTCAGAACACTGGTATTCCACTTCTACGGTCAGATAGAAAAAAGAGGGGGGGGGATATTTTGTTCATGGATATTTTTTCAATTTTATGTACTTCTCTTGTAAATTATTCTTGAACCTCTGTTGTCTATCATTACTTGTTTTCTAGGGAATGTTAGTAGATAGAAAAAATTAGTAAGTACAAAATAAGTCTTAATGGGAAAACTTGCATAGCTGATCATGTTTCATTCAAAAGGTTTATTTTTAGTTTTGTTTTTATTTTTTTCCTAAATATGTATGCCCATGGCAATAAATTATGCTGCAAATAAGTAGTTTAACCACTGTCAGCTAGAAAATTGTACCTAGTTGTCACAATGGAACTAAGTGTATCAGTGTAGTGGCAATGTTTAGGAGCCCTCCTCTGGTTTGGAGTACCAGTTCTGCCTATTACTTTGTGACCTTGGGCAAATTCCCTACTAACAAGGCTCAATTTACTCCTCCCTAAAATGCAGATAACAATATCTGTATCTCATAGAGTTGTGTTGAGTGTTAAAAGAGATAAATGCTGTGATCTGTGTAACTATCACCTAAGTATTCAGTAAATGACAGATTGTCTTCATCATCATTATTCAACATGGTGTTACCCAAAGAACATCTTGATGTGTAGCACTCTACCAACAAATAAATCTGAGAACCACTGAAAGAATACAGCAATCTGCTTATGAGTTTGACCAGTTTGTTTCTCAGATTCTTCTCTAATAATTGGGGGTCAGGTAAAGTGAACATCCTATTTGTGGCAAGCTAAAAATTTGTTAAGTTCTAAAACAGTGATTATAGCTCCACCTACTGGAAATACAATATTTAACACACTATTACTACTGCTCAATTTTTTAAATTATGAATATTCTTTGGAGAATATTACCAAAGAAAATAATTATCTGAGGAAGTTAAGAAACTTAGAAAGATAAATCAAAATAAATGTTTGGATGGTAAAGGAAAAAAAACCTACCATTCTCAATTTTGCTTTTAGGATGTGGTCCACTAAATGCTAAAAATTTTCCTGGAACAATCCAGTTGAAGTCACCATTTTCAACTCGCTGGCAGAATTTTGTAAGAAAAGAGAAGAAAAATATTTTATAATTCTTATACAATTTAGGAAACCCTTACAAATAAAACTGCTTTTCACTCTTAGTACTAATTAGACATACATGTAGACAAACATAGCTTAAAATAAAAACATGCACCTGATTCTCAAAATGCTATTTAGGAATTCAATCTGCTTTAGAAAAACTTGTGTCTAGACTGTATGAAATGTTTAGAAACTTTTATTTATGGCAGAGGTATTTTGCATAAAATGTTTGTTTCCTGGCCACTCTGCAAAGAAATGAAATGAAAACAAACATTGCTTGTCCTGGCGATAAATAAGAGAAAATGGGAAATATGAAAACTTTCCATGAATGTAGTAAACATATTTTAAACAATGAAAAAACATCTGTAAATATCAAGCTCCTGATGAATACACTTCCAATTTTTTTTCTCTTTTTATAGGGCTGTTATCTCTTGTCAATGCCGATTTTTAGAGGGGGAAATGGCAAAAGGCAGGAGCTAGTGATATTGGTGCATCCATTCCACAAACCAGAGTCAGCCAAGCTGTACTCTGGAGGATAACAAGATTCAAGCAAGGGACATACATAGAGTCAGGTGCTCCTCCACTCCAGCTAATGAGACACCTTGTAGGAAAGCCAACTGAACACAGCTGATCTTCCAACTGAATTTTCATGTGAAATCTCTCTTTTTAAAATGTTGACTTTTTAAATTAAGTTTTTAACTCCTATGAAACCAAATAAAACATGCCCATTGGCTGACTTTGAGCACCAGTTATCAGCCTCTAGTCTAAACACGCTAAGAGATCCTCAGAAAAGGCTTAAAAAGACCAAGAAAGTAGCCAAGCACATTCCCATGGCTCCATCATCTCCCCCATTTTCTTCCCTTCCCCATGTGCCTCCGAACCATGGGACACTGGGGCACGAGTAAGGTTACCCCAAATTTTGCAGTCATTAGAAGGCATTTGTGCAATGCATCACAAAATATATATATCACCTCTTCACTTACGCTGTCTTTACCACCACCACCCCCTCCCCACCTACCCCTACCCTTGCCCTCCTTGTCTCCATCCTCAGCGCAGGGAAGTAATGTTCTCTTCACTGGGCCATCCGTTACCAACCATATAAAAAGCTTTCTCCCCCCATTATATGGCAAGGACCTCAATAGTAGAAAACTGACCCAATATAGACTCTGTACTCTACCATAAGAACACAATAAATATTTGTTAAACAAATTGGAATACGGCCATCAAAAAAAAACTGGAGCCATTACTTTAATTACTTATATTACACATTATCATTTCCATGAAAATCAAAATTTGGCTATAAAATATAATTGTCATTTTTTAAATGCAGATTTTTTCCCAGTTATAAAAAATTATATGTGAAACTGTGCATACCATTTTATAAACATCTGAACTGCATTTAATCTAGTTGTAATAAACATAATATCTCCAGCTGGGCGTGGTGGCTCACGCCTGTAATCCCAGCACTTTGGGAGGCCAATGCAGGTGAATCACCTGAGCTCAGGAGTTCAAGACCACCCAGGGCAACATGGTGAAACCCCGTCTCTACTAAAAATACAAAAAAATTAACCAGGTGTGGTGGTATGCACCTGTAGTCCCAGCTACTTGGGAGGCTGAGGCAGGAGAATTGCTTGAGCCCCAGCGATGAAGGTTGCAGTGAGCCGAGTTTGCACCATTGCACTCCAGCTTGGGCCACAGAGTGAGACTCCGTCTCAAAGGAAATAAAAAAAATCTCCAAAATGCCCTAAGTAAAATCTAAGAAACCCTGAGTGTTATGATTGCACATGTGAAATTAAACCTCAAGCATAGCTTCTATTTATAACAACTTAAATAAAGAATCTAATTATGGCAATTAAAATTTGCTTGTTTAAATAAAAGTCTCAAATTAATTATCCAATATCTCTCAAGTAATTATTAAGCTTAACACAGTATTTGAAAATCCAAGAATAAAGGTATGCACTAATCATCAAGAGACTAAAACCAATTCTTTATGAACAATAAAAGAAAACAGGTTTCTACGGTCACTATTTCTGTATCCTTGGTCACCAAGTAGGTTAGATAAATACGCTCTGCAATATCTGCTTATTTGGATTACAGAAATCCATTTGGTTAAATAGCAACCTTTTATAATTAATCATATGGAGAGAGGCAAGGGGATCCCTAAGATACATTCATTCACAGAACCAAAAGAATATGTTTGCAAATCCTCCTACCCAAAAAGATAAATAGTAGATAATATTGGGTTATATTCAGCAGCCAGGATAAGGCTGATGGAATAAACAAGAAGATTTAGGTCTTAGACCTAAATCTGAGAAAAAATTAATAAGGAAGTTACAGCTTTTAACTGACCTAATATAATATACGCTTACTTTGGTAGTCTTCCAAAGTTAATATTTGTGCCTTTATTCATAGTGAATTATACAAATGTCAATGTTTATCAATAATAAAATACTTTATATGACCCAAGTTGGTTTTTCTAATTAAACACACACATACACTTCAAAGAAATCTAGATCAGACAGGAACTTAAGGTACTTTCCAACCCTACCACATTTTGTAAACAAATACCTAAGCAAGGATGAGGCAAGAGTATGATATCACCACTTCTGATCTAAAGCCTACTACCTACCAAATACTATGCAAAAAAACTATAGATGTTCTTCACTGTAAGAAAAATCCAAAATAAAAAAATCTGAATTCCTGAAAGTGATACATTTAGGTGTTGTTATTCACCGTGCTATAGGATTCTCCAATCTACAAAAGATTCACAGCTTTCTTTTGAATAACTCACTCTCCTGGTGCACTCAAAATATAATTTGACTAAAAAACATGAATTTTTACAATTCCTTTTTTTTATCTGGAGATGGAGTTGCATTCTGTTGCCCAGGCTGGAATGCAACGGTGCGATCTCAGCTCACTGCAACCTCTGCCTCCAGGTTCAAGCGATTCTCCTGCTTTAGCCTCCCAAGTAGCTGGGATTACAGGCACACACCACCAGGCCCGACTAATTTTTTTGTATTTTTAGTAGAGACCGGGTTTCATCATGTTGGCCAGGCTGGTCTCGAACTCCTGACCTCATGATCCACCCACCTCAGCCTCCCAAAGTGCTGGGATTACAGGCATGAGCCACTGCACCCGGCCAATTTTTATGATTTCTAAGAAATGCATTTGTGACTCTATAGTAATGGTCACAAATACATTTTTCTGTCCAAACACTGAGAACTATTTGACCTTTTTACTACTGTAATAAACCTACAATAAGATAGAAAAGATAGTCTTTGAGGTTGACGATTACAAGATTGATTTCCTATATCAACAGATGTGTTTTCTAGGAAAACATGCAGAAACAGTTTTGAAGCGCAATTCAACATTCATTTAGACATTTGCTGAGCCTTTATTATATATCAAGGACTGTAACTTGGTGTCAAACATAAAATAATAAAAAGCATTCTCTATGCTTTTACAGAGTCCAAAGGCAGGTGGGAATGACAAATAACAGTAACAAAAATGGCAGCAAATATGTGGATACCACTGACTCTGTGTTGAGCACTAGTGTATTCTATACAACTTACTTATCATAGCAACCCTATGAGGTAGATGTTATTTTCATCTTCGTTTTATCCATTAAAGAAAAAGTCACATTACACTTTGAACATGCGATACTAAAAGTACGTAAGAGGAATGACAGTGGCACAAAGACTATTTTGAAATTTAATAAGGTAGAACCACAATGGCATTTTAAAATTCATTTAAAAAGTGCCTTCTTTATATTTCCCTAACTTCTAAAACAACAAAACAGTGTTGACAGTATAGTTGTATTACATAAACGCGAATATGCTGTAAGGACAGGCACTTTATGAACTTAAAGCAAAGTAAGTATTTGAATTATTTGGTTTAAGTTGACATGCCATCTGGCTTTAAATAATAATCAAACTCTAGATTATTAATTTAGACTTGCTTTTGAGGGAGACGGTGTGGTGGAGCAAAAGAGGAGTGTCCCATGTGGATGACTGCTTCACCTCTGCTAGCATCAGCTACAGCAGGGAGACAGTGGGGTTGGAAAACATGTGGAGGCCCATTCCAAAAGTCCAGATCAGTGAACACCTCTGCTGGTACAACAGCAGGGTGCAAAAATCCAGTGCACATTTGCAGATGCCACTCCAATGTTCAAGACGCAAAGATGATTTGGAGTCAGCAGCACAAACATAGTTGTTGAAACTTGGAACTGGATGCACTTAATCATACAAAGTGTGTATAACCAGAAATCATGAGGTCCTCAAGAACCCCAGCAAATCAGGGTGGGCAAAGGAAGAGAAAGGATTTGAGAGGGAGGCTGAGAAAGATGGCTAGCCATGGAGGGAGGAGAAATCCAAAAGACAGCACATTATAAATCAGGGAAGGAATGCGAATTAGAGAGCAACCACAGAATAAACCAAGTAGGAAGAAGAACAAGCATAGCCACTTGGTTTTACGAACCCTTGTGTTAGCAGGAACAGTTTCAGTAGAGGCCAGACCATAATTAGAGTCGAGACTGCTCTCTTAAGAAGTTTGGAGATAAAAGAAGGAAAAGATACCAAACAATCATTAAAGAGGAAGAAAAAAAAGCCATGGGGAATTGTTTAGGTCAGGGTAAGTCTCAAAACATTTTATAGACTTAACCAACGTGAGCTTTGAACCAGCAATGGGTGTAGCAGATACGGAAACACTGGGTCCCCTCGCTTTTGCAGTTGCGGTGGCCAGGAAGTAATTTTGCTTCCTTAAACTTGAGGCTTTGGAGTGGTGTAATGAACACTACCAGACAGCTCCAGGAGAATGCTTCTTCTAATAGTTCTTCCAATATTCAAATTGCCACAGGAGGCGTACTTCCATAACTGCTCCAGGTGGTGAGGACATGCCCACATACTTGCATTCTGGGGACTGCTTGACCCCAGTCCTATGGCAGTCCCATTACTTCCAGTTCCATAATCCACCAACATGTAAAGAAGGCAGACCAAGCAGCATCCAGATTACATTTTAGTTTGCTGTACAAATTCTAATCCAAACAAAGTCTTGAAGCATCATAACTTCAGTGTTCAACAATATTGACTCCTGCTGTTGACCCGATGTGACTTGCTGAGAGACAGGAGGCCTAACAAACTTTACTATTTCTCAAGGTAGGTGCTAAAGAGCAATTGTTAGGACTCTACACCACCTGGTCAATCTGAAAATTTACTTATGCAGTGAAGGATGACAGAGTCAACCTGGAGATAGGTCCCCAGTCACATATTAAACTAAATTGATGTTCCATACAGAACTGGTCTTAGATTAAAACATCTAGCAATCTGTGTTGTAAATAACTGACTTAGAAACAAACAAAAAAAAAACCTCACTCTTGCAGCATAGATTGGCTGCTGATAAAAGAAACATCATTTGAAGAAGTTGTCTACCATGGTAAATTTGTCCCTTGGAATATTACTGCAAAATCAGAATGGATTCTTAATCAACATGTTTTAGGCACTTTCCACTGAAAACAGATCATATAAAATATCTTGAAATGTGCTATACTCCTGTTTTTAGTATTATTCACACATTTATTCATTAGTTCTTTCATTCCACAAATAATGACTGCCCACTATGAGTGTACTGTGCTAGTAGGTTACTTATTCAAACAAAGAAGAATAAGACACAGTTCCTGCCCAAAAGTACCCGCAGATACAGGAAAGACACAGATGTGTAAACAGAGTACCACACAAGGCTACATGAGAAGAGCTTCCATGGGGTTGAGAAGGACTTAACAGTCAACCATGTAAATACAGTGGACCAGAAAGAAGAGCTGACGGGCAGGAGGAGGGAGCAAGAGCATGTGCAAAAGCTCAGAAGCCGCCACCGGGTAAGCTGCGTGGATTTGGGTATGGGGAGGGAGTGGAAAAGGACAAGGGTGGAGAGGAAGGACAAGCCCATGTCAAGAAGGGCCTTCTGTGCTGTAGTAAGGAGTCTGCATTTCCTCCACACCTTTAGTCAGTGTGGAGCCCATGAAGGGGAAATGATAAAACAGGGGAATGATATAATCAGACTTAATTTTTAAAACCTACACCCTGATAGTAATGTGAAGTCTTGATCGAAGAGGCCCAAGATCCAAGAAAGACTCAATCCCAGGCATCCAGAATGAACCCATGCTTTTTCACAAACAGTTCCCAGATGGGCTACATTGTAATGTGGCTAAAATAATGTGAAATCACTTTCTAGAATAGAAATGGTCTTTCCCCAAAAGAGCACCCTTTAGGTGAAGATAGCAATAATGATAACCTGTGAATTGCTTGAATATCTCAGGAACAAAATAGTCCACATTTCAGCCTGTCATGGATCAGTGAGAAATTTTGTATCACAACTAAATTGATAAGCATAAAAGTAGGGGCTTGAAGCAAGACTCAAATATGGCAACTTCTGCAGAATGAGGCACAAGAATACATGGATTCTATGGTACCAGGTGACAAGAGCAAAGGCTTTAACCCTACACATGGAGAGATGATATTACTGGTAGCCTCCTAAAAAACAAAAAAAGAAAAAGAAACATTGGGCCTAGCAAATATGTGGAGCAAACATGAGGCATTTAATATCTGTTCAACAAATGAACTGAAAAGCTATGAGAATGAGGCCATAAGGAGCATGGTGTGGCTACCTGACTTTCAAATAAGAAATGTTCATCTGCACACCATTATTTCTGTAAAACAAAGCTTCCTAGCCAGTGTGACCAGAATGGAGCTGCCTGGGCAGACTGGAGCAGCCAGAGTCCCCAGGCCACTTGCCAACAGCTATGAGCTATCATCACAGGGTGTTGAGCAAATATTATCATTTTCTCCATATGCCATGATGAAAAAACAAAAGGAAGCCCTGTGCAGTGACTGTTGTCAAGGCAGTAACAGGTGCCTCTGTCATCAGGCCTGCAGGCCAAATGTGGCTCTAACTTCTATCAAGACAATGGTAAAGAAGTGGCCTGGGTTTGTTCACATTTAAAAGTACAGGATCAAGGCCACAATAGCTTGATATTCTGGAAAATATTCTCATAATTTTGTTTTTCACACCCAAAAAAGGAATGAGTTATGGCAGGGGGCAGATAATGGCAGCTAGAAAATAGCTCAAAGAAAAAAAGTCAAAGTACTTTCTCAGTTTTGAAGTCATTTTTCAACTTTTATCTCCACCTAATCCCCAAATAGATATTTAAGGAGACTCCTTGAAATTGCATGGGCTGAATTTTGAATGGGGTAATAAATGTAAGCCACAGTGATGAGGAACCTCCGATGTTGCCACTGAAGCACCATTTCTCTGCATTTCTTCCCCCAAACCCAACTAAGAACAGGACACTGCTACCGCATCACACTTCCATCATCAAACCATGGCAAGCCTTTTGGTAAATAGTGGAAAGCCCTTGGGGACAAGCAAAATAACAAACTAGAGACATAACTTCAAATTCTCTCTGATAAATAATAACTGCTTAACAGTAGCATCATGAATGATCACTGGTGTTTGGGCAACATCTTGTTTGGTAAGGACAGCTATCCCCCAAAAAAACAGAAGAAAGCTGACTGAAGGTAGACTCTGTATATGGGTGCCACTTCCAGGTCTTACAAGCAGAGTATCAGCCTACACTAGCATTCACCACTAACTTTACTACTGAAGAGCATAGTTCTTCACATACCTACAGCTACCTAATTTAATTGAATGTTCAAGCTCTATCATCTTCATTATTTTTCCCTAGGACAAAAGGTCAACTTTCATTTTTCTGAACTAGATTTGAAATGGCTAGATTTCAAAGGAGTAAAAGTTCTCAAGGTTCTCAAGGTACGTATTCTTTGAGAATACCTTAAGAAGCTGTTGGAGAAGTACAAATGTTTTGACACTGATTCCTAGAGGAAGGTTTTGGACCACCATCTCACAGTTACTTTTCTGGACCTTCCCAGCATAGCTGCCCAAATTTCATGTCTGATCGGGGCAAATGTAAGGAACTGTACAGTTCCACAACAGCTTGCTAAAGGACCTGGAAAGACCACATTTTGGAAGATACTTTTCCAAGATGGAAGCCAACACCTGGTGTTGTTTATCAATACTTAATACAATGGGCCATTTTTAAGTCACATGAAAATAAAGCAAGAGCCTGAGGTATCTCACCTCGAGCTTTCTAAATAGAACAGGGCTTTGAAATTAACTCTCGTGTGAACAACAGATCACATGAAGCAAGGAGATATAACCTAGGCTTCATGTCACACTGATGGACTATGACAGTACATTGGCTAGCCTGTCCTTACAGAATCCATACTCTAGCTACATGTGGCTACTATGCACTTGAAATATGGCTAGTCTAAATTAAGATATGCTGTAGTATAAACTGCACACTGGAGGCCAGGCGTAGTGGCTCACACTTGCAATCCCAGGACTTTGGAAAGACAAGGTGGGCGGATTGCTTGAGTCCAGGAGTTTGAGACCAACCTGGGCAACATGGCGAAACCCCATCTCTACAAAAAAATACAAAAATTAGCAGGGCAAGGTGGCACACACCTGTGGTCCCAGCTACTCTGGAGGCTGAGGTGGGAGGATGGCTTGAGCCCAGAGGGTCAAGGCTACAGTGAGCCTAGGTTGCACCACTGCACTCCAGCCTGGGTGACAGAGCGAGACCCTCTCTCAAAAAAACACAATAAATAAAATAAATAAACTACATACTGGGTTTCCGAGGCTTAATTCAAAAAAATGTAAAATACATACATCATTAATAATTTTTGTATTGCTTACATGTTAAATGCTATTTTAGGTATATTACTAAATATGTAAACAACATATTTACAACAAGTAAAATGTATTGTTAAAACTAATTTCATGATATGACTTTCACATTTCTATTGGACAGCACTGCTTTAGACCCTGGAATTGCAGGAGGAAGATGCATATAACCTTTTGCAGGATGGGCAGAGGTTTATCTGTAGACTTTACACAACAAAGCATTTCCCACATTCTGTTGACCTCATCACTAGAAGCATTTATAAGTAGCACTCTTTCTATAAGATTCCCCTTTAATCTCACATAGAGATACAGTCTTATTGTTTTAGGCTTTTTTGGGGTTTTTTTGTTTTTTGTTTTTCTGAGCCATATCATTTACTAAATGTACTTTAGTAAAGAAAAGTTGCATCTTGAACATCCCCTAATCATCTAAGGCTTACAGTCTCACAAATTGCTGTCAACAATAAAATTTTGCTTTGAAAACTACACTGCCTTCACTGGAATACTGACTTTACTGGAGCTAATAAAATGTATGAATTCAGCTATTCCACAAGTTCACCAAATATCATACCCACTAGAACAGGGCAAACAGCAAGAGAAATCTGACAGGAAATGACTGGGCCCACAGATTGTCAGAAAAGAGTTCCTTTATTCATTTATTCCTTAAACATTTAAGAAATTAAGAAACTAAAAATTAAGAAATACCTACCACCTGCCAATCACAATAGTGGTTTTCTATTTTATAGGCTTTATAATAGAACAGATAAATCATTCTCAAAAAAAAGAAGTTGTTTGACAACATCAAGTCTTCACCAAAACTGACTGCTCCCCTCCCATCACCTAGATGGTTGTTGTCAAGGTGAAACCATGACTACCTTCTTGTCAGATTTTTGTTTGTTTGGCTGGTTGGTTTGCAAGAATAAAATTGCACTGTCTTCTTCAGGTTTTTCAAGATTTTTTTCAACTAACCCTCAGCATCACCATTAAAGTTAGACAGAGAGGAAGGAAGGAATAAATAAAACATCCACAAGTTTTCTCCTTGAATTGTTCCTTCTTCTCTCTCACCGCTTCCAACCCCCTCCTGCCTCCATCTCTCCTTTAATTGAAATGGCTTTAGTGTTTGGCTGTATATTTAATAATTAATACAATGGGCCATTTGCATTCTTCATGTTCATATACATGGGGCAGAGATCCAGGTTTTGGGGGGGTCTGAAACTCACCTAATTTGAGGGTCCATCTTAGAGTAAAAAATTATTAACACAAAATTGGGTATAGGACTGTAAAAGGTGCCCATACAAGTTGAGGGGGTGAGGCTCTCTAAAATTTAAGCTTCATTAGCTTCAAAGTAAGTCACCTCTGGTCATATAATGTAGATACCTACATGTGTGGGCTAGGGAGTGTCTTACTATTGTTTGTTTTATTACAAAGATGGATTTTATTAAAGCACTCTTCCATATCCTTTCTCTTCAACAAACATTATAGAAATCATTCCAAGATAAGTGGTATAGCTCAATTCATTTTTTAAAATGACTGCATAACATTCAGTGATTTAGATGTACTACAAGTTATCTGACCTTCTTTCTTATAAGTACATATTCCCTTTGTTTCTAATTTGGGGATTTTAGAGGGGAATCTTTTTTTGTCACTACTAAAAATGCTTTTATGGTATTAAAAAAAACTCTCTTTGGGTTTCTTTCATAAATTGCATTAAATGTATTAATTTTGGGAAAAGTAGCAGCTTTATGATGTTGTCTTTCTATCCAAGAACAAAGTATATGTTTTTCTATTTGGTCATAATTCCATCCATAGGGAATTTGCAACCTAATAAGGAAAATTAGGCTTGTACACAAATAGCCATGATATAAGAAAAATGGAAAGTACAAATTGTAACACATGAAACTGAAGGCAGGGAGGAAGAGTACTCCAGAGGTGAGATGTAATCTGTGCAGGATTTTAACACAAACGAAATGGAGGAGGGGGAGGTTAAAAGGATGGGAATCTGGGGAAAAGCAACCTCAGCCAAGCAACAGGGATATTCAAGAAACAGTAACTAAGCAGTTTGAGGAGCTGGAACACAGAGTACGTACAGTGAAGAAACAGGAGATGCGGCTAGAAGGGTAGGCTGGAGCTCATCACAGCTAAGAATGCCAGGACAGGAGAGTTTATCCACATTTCAGCAGGGCAATGGGAGAAACAGCCGGTTTGGGGCCAAGAACAAGACAAGCAAGATGAGAACTCTATTTTAGGATCACTCAGGTGTGTGTAAGGCAGCCGGGGAGGAGAAGGGCCGTGCTCAGTTAGAGAACTATTAAAATGAAAGGTCCACAGGAAAAGATGTGAGACCTGAGTCAGAGGGAAGGAAGTGAGAACAGAGAGGAAAGACAGATATAATTAATACATCCTGTGGCACCAGTAGAAGTGATCCGAATACTCACTAGGTTAGGGAGGAAAACAGCAATGTTTCTAGCCTTGAGCCTGGGTGCTCAGTAGGATGGCAATGCGGTAACACACACAAAGCAGAGGACCATGTTTGGGTAAAAGATGATCAGTTTCTTTTCAGATATGTTGCATTTAACATGGAAACAGAATAGCCAAACAGCCCTATTCTAGACTAGGGCCCCAAATGTGAGGGCTGCCCTTATCTCACTAAGGATAGAGATAAATTGTATTACTCCTCTGGGGAAACCCAACGGATGAGTTCACCTTCCGAGAATGTTGAACCTACTCACATTGTACAGGCTTCTCATCTTTCAGAAAAAGTTAATGACTTCTAGACTCCTCCTTATCCTACTCTGCTTCAACATCTCCTTACAGCGCAAACCAGCTTGGAGACAGCCTTTGCCTGCATTTTGAGCAGTCAAGACATTAATCAAAAGTCTTGTAATGATGCCATGGGGAAAAAAAAAATTCAGCGAACTTTTAGAACTAAGTAAATTCAGCCATATTTCAAAATAAAATTTATACAATCAAAAATATTATAAGGGGGCTTGGCATGGTGGCTCATGCCTGTAATCCCAGCACTTTGGGAGGCCGAGGCAAGAGGATCACTTGAGCTCAGGAGTTCAAGACCAGCCTGGGCAACATGGTGAAATCCTGTCTTTAAAAAAAAAAAAAAAAAATTAGCCAGACATGGTGGCATGCACCTGTAATTCCAGCTGCTTGGGAGGCTGAGGTGGGAGGATAGCTTGAGCCTGGGGAGGCAGAGGTTGCAGTGATCCGAGATTGTGCCACTGCATTTCAGCCTGGACAAAAGAGCTAGACACCACCTCAAAAATAAATAAATAAAAGGTACAAATTCAGTTTTATTTTAAATAAAACCTGATTTCTAAAATAAAAGTAACATAATTTTACTATCCTACTTAGATTTTTCTTATAAACTAAAGGTGCAAAGTGATTGTATATAAATGAGAGAATATATATAGATATGTTGTTTTTCCAAAATAAAATTTTGGTGACTCCTGATTCAAAGGAAATAACCAAGGCTGAAAGGACAAAACTGACCACTATGGAAAACTCCAGAATGCTTTCATTTAGCACCCACTCGATTTGCAATACATGAGTGTGACAGGGGGAAAAAATTAATCAACATGAAATTATGTTTTGTAAAAAAAATTAAATGTACAAACCTCATAATGTTCATATTCATCCACATCAAATGTCTCAAAGTCAAAAAATCCATGTTGTAATCCCTAAAAGCAGAATTTGAATTAGTTTTTCCATGCTAAATTGATAAACTCTACTCATCATTTCTGGAACTCCTACTTACAGAAATGATCCTCACTAATCTGAAGAGACAGCTTGAAACCTTTGATGTTTAATGCATATCTAGAAATCTTTTTATAAAACTGGTTATACTGCATTAAGACTGTCTTACTAGAACTAAAAAAACACTTAGAATAACATGAAAAAGCCCCACAAAAGATGCCTTGGTTTCTAATTTACATCAGTTTTGTATGTAAAATTATATGTATACAAAATGAAATAAAACAAATTTATAGTTAGAACCTGTTGGGAACTAGACCTAACTATGACAGAATAGATCATAGTGATTAACTTCTTTGTTAGGAAAAGAAAAATCAATTATTCTTATGAGTTTTTGTCTTCCTTTTATCATAGGGAGATATTTAGTCCCCCAAAAAAACCCTGCATCTTTTACTGTTTTTTTCTTCCTTAATATTTCTACTTAATAGGTCCTTAATAATATTTGATGAGAGAATATATATATTTATATATAATATATAGTATATATTTATATATACAATACAGAATATAGTATATTTATATATACAATACATAATATATATGTAATATTTCTTAATATTTCTACTTAATAGGCCCTTATTTGTTCCTAAAACTCTACCTTGGGAGAATCTGTTTCATGAGATAGTTTCTGACAAAGTAGAATTATACTTGACTGCTCTTACAATTTAAAAAAAAAAAACATATTTTTATCACAAAGTAAAAGTCATACTCAGTTTTGTAAACAATGACTTAGAACTTTTAAAAACTATCCAGCTAGCTCAGATCTAATATTTTAAAGAGAACAGAATCTTTTATTTTATAAATCATGAAGCTATACAGATTACAACAGAATACAAAACCACAGGTACATTTAAAAGTTACATGATCAAGTCATTAAAAATAGAAAAAGAAACTAGCAAGCCAAGCTCCAGTACATCTATCAGTGTTTTTTCAAAACACAGAACATGCGCCATCAGCATCAGAAACACTTAGGGTAATTCATATGAAAGAAGCAGACTCCTGGGCCCCACCCCAGAACTATCAAATCATATTCGCTGTGGTTGGGGCCCAGGATCACCATTTTCAGCATAGCTTCCCAGGTGATTCTTAGAAATGCAAAATTCTGATAACACTGGTTTAAACAACCCCTACAGAATAAGCAGAACAAATTATTTAAATTAGTCCATTCTAAAAAAAAACAAAAAAAAACTGAGTTCATCCATATGCACCTTTCCAGACAAAAAAGTGAGAAAAATATATAAACTCTCTGAAGGATTCACTTTTTTTTCCTCTGTATTTTCAAAGGGTTTGCTTATATCCATGTATAGTAGTTCACATAACATGGAATATAAACTATACTTATGACAATGCCAATACATTAAAATCAGAGAAATGTGCTCCCTAAAAAGGCAAAAATGTGGCCATATTCTGTATAGGTTCTTGGAATGGTACTACTCATTGCCACACAAAAATAGCCCAGAATATGGTGCCTTATGTAAGAGAATGAACTTACAGGAAATGTCTCAGGTGCTTAAAGACATGCTGCACAATCTATCAGATCCTCCAAAATCTCATTTGTCTTTGAGTTAACCCCAACATTTGATGAAACAAGTTTACATACCTTTCCTCTACAACAGGAAGGATGGCACAACTTTCTATACTGAGTTACTAATTACCATAATTACAGGCAGCGATATTCCAGTGTGAACTCTTTCTAAATTTTTTAAGTGTTATAAAACAAATGGCCTGTAGCAGATGGTAGAAAAGGCAAAATAATAATAGTGACGATAAATAAATTATTTTTTCCCTCAGGCATATTTTCCAAATGCTATAATCAACGGTTATATGTTGGGTAACGTCTCCATAGAAGCTCTTAACTGGCATTACTGGAAATGCACCTTGGCAATATTGTTGCAAGAGTGGGCTAGAGTATCTCTGTAGTTGTTTAAGTGGAAAGAAAAATATTTGAAAACTATTTTAAAGTTTGATAGGGTTTAAATTCATTTTAAATGAAATAGAAACAACCATGTATAAAACAGGTAGCACATTTATCACACTAATTTTCTCAACTCAAAACACAGCAAAAATCAGTTTTATATTACATCCGAGAAATGAACTAGAATTGCTACTGATAATATATTTATAGTCCATGTGACATTATTATATATGTCCTATGATCAATAGGTTATGTAATATGTACATTCCTGACTGATAATAAACCATAGTTATATGTTCGAGATTATGTACTTTGAGCCCTCATTAGAATTTACAGTATAGCTTGGATAACTTCTCAGATTGTGAATTTATGTTACTAAAACATGTTCCGAGAGCTCTCAGAAATCTTCTAGTTTAACTTCTCCATTATATACAGAAATAATTAAATAACTATGACTTGGTTCTCAAACTTTGGAGTGCATCAAATCACCTGGAGAGGTTGTTCAAATACAGACCGCAGGGCTCCACCCCCAGAGTTTTTGTTTTAGTGGGTCTGGGGTGGGACCAAGCAGCAGAGGAGCACAGTGGCTTAGATAACTTCCTGACTCTCCCACACCAAGATCAAGCCTGATAATGAAGCTAAGCATGTGACAAAGCAATGTCACAGGCACTGCAGCTGATAGTGGTGATAAATCTGCCCTGGAACACAAATAGTTTAAACGACAAAGAAAGGCCCCTGCTACTCCCTCCTCCCAGTTTTTCCTGGTGTTTGTATTTTACAAATCAATCATCCTTCAAGAAGTGAAAAGCCTTCTACTTACTGGCTCCCCTTTCTTCCCTCCAATAACAAATAAGGATGTTGAGATTATTCCTTTCTCATATTTTTTTAAACTACAGTGTCAACTACAGCAAGGAGAATTGTTATTACCTTTCTGATTCCCTGCAAACAGTCGAGAATGGTGAGATTGTAAGTGCAATTTCCAAAGGAAGCATCCCTATAAACATAAATAAACTCAACATTAAAAACTTGCATTTAGAACATTCAAATAATAAAATATAACACCAAAGTCAGCTGGAGATGTGCTTGTTTGGCTTCACAGCTATCAACATGGTAAACTTATATAATACATTAGATCCTACTAATTAACTACCACACTTAACTGAAGCACTTCTGAAATTGCTTTAATCCAAGAGGCTGATTTAAGAGCCTGCGTTCCTGAGTCCGACTGCCTTAGTTCCACTTCCAATTCAACCAGGTACTGCACAGGAACTTAAGCAAGTTATTTTACCTCTATGCTGAATCTTGGTCTCCTCATCTGTGAAATGAAGTTAATGATAGCAGCTATCACTCATAGGACTGTTGTCAGATTATGTTTTTTAAAATATGTAAAGTCCTTCATATAGTGGCTGGTACATAGGAAGCACTTCATAAATATTATGACTATTCTTATTATTAACAGTGAATTGGACTGTTTGATTAAGTAAAACATTCATCACTGCAAGAGGTATTCTGGCAGAGGAATAACCTCCTGTCAGGAATATGATAAAAACAAGCTTAAAAGATAGGAGAGACAATGTATGTAGGCCAACAGAACCTAGCAGGTGTTTTCATGGATTAAATGCCATCCTTCCCCTACAAAAAAGAAAAGAAAAGAAAGAAAACAGGAAAATGTAGTCAGGCTTCCAAACAATCTCCTCTGAGCCACTGGGAGCCACGAGAGCTTCTAATGCACCATGAAGTACTCCTTCAAAAGGAGTGGGAACCTACCGTGGTGAAAATTGAGTGCTTCATACTTTATTTAAGTTTTTAGAGCAATTTAGCAGACCTGCTTTAGGCAACATAAAACTAAAGTATCAAGTTCAGGTCAGTTAAGCAAGAACTGGCACCAGAGCTTTAACACTACAGTGTTCCAAGGTGTCCGAGGTAGGAAACTTGACCTCAAGGCTCCAGGCTCTCTGCCCAGCCTCCACTGCTGACCCAAGAAACAGAGCAGGCAGACACCTATCTAGACAAAGTCAAAGGCACATATGGCAGCCATCAGGAAGGGGCCAGAAGACGTTCCAAGGGGAGAATAGACCTTTAAGGGCTTTAAGGTATAATTAACATAAAACCAACTTTTACAACCATCCAAGGTCACTTGAACCTATGGCTGCTAAGCCATGAAGTGAAATGTAACTTCATCATCCCTGAGTTTCAGCATCCCGAAAGCCTAACATAAAACTAGGAAGTTAGCAAAGCAACTTAACAGAATGCTTAAGTCCTGAAACTTCAATTATTCCAAATATTTATGTCTCATTTCAAAAGGAGGGATCTTTGTTTTTGTGTTTTTAAATATCATCTGAACTCACATGTCAGCAAAAAATAAAATAGCCCCCTTTTCAAATATCTTGTAAAAATGTAAACTATATGTTAGAAAGCAAATTTTAATGGGCTATGCCGGAGAAAAGAGTGACTAGGGATCTAAGAAAAATATTAGTTTATATAAACAACCATAAATTCCTTTGCAGACACTTGTCTTTGGGGTTCAGAGTCTCTGTGCCATGGACTCTCAGCGACCTGAGGAGGCCTGCGAACCCATTTCCTCAGAATAATGTTTTTAATGCATAAACTAGGATTAACAGAAAACTATTTCAATTACATTTAAATAAAGTTTAAATATGTATTTTAAATATACTAAAATACAAATTTGCAATACCCCAAAATGCACTTTTCAAATTAATATATTATATAACAAGATCTAGTGGCAAGTCTGATAACTGCTACTACAATTTTGAGGAAGGAATGAGCATAAATATTTTAAGAAATAATAACTGTAAGTGATATTAAATTGTCACTTATATTGCTAATGCTACTACAGTTTATTTACAACATTTATAATTGGATGTAACTTTATAATTGATAAGGTAAGGTCAGTAAAAATAAAGATATAATTTTTTTCTCATCTAAGTTCACTGACTCCCTGAATTCTCTCCACAGACCCTAGATTAAAAACTACTGCTTTACGTTTTTTAAAAGGGGGTAAAAATTTCTTTATATTTAAAAAGAGTAAAAAAAAAAAATACAAGAAGTAGAGGTATCCCTTATTCTTTCAAATATGTCTTCCCACCCCTAGACTCAGCTAAACAATGTCACTAATGTAAGCTACCAGAAAAAGTTCCAGGCCTATTCTTTCTGAATGTCTGCAAAGTATGGTGAGGCTTCCATGATACCTCCTACCCCATCACAGCCACAATTGTTACCAGTGACTAAAAGGAGAGCTCTGGTGACCCGGTGGTCAAATCTGCAGGCCTCCAAAGTTGGGAGGGAAAGTTAACATGCCATCCGACAGAACTAGGCAAGTCAGTCACCACAGGCTGAAAAGGCACAGAGAAGTTTACAAATTGAAATCTAATAAGGAATGCAATAGAATTTAGTCATATCCTCCAGATTGAGAGAAGGAAACGGCATGCCTTTTTTGAGCACCTACTGTGTCAGGTAATTTATATGCATTAGCGCATTTAATCCTCATGACAGCCACATAGTGCCAACAGGTTCTCAAAATCTGCCCCAAAGACTGGACAAGAAAGAAATGGCTTAATCGTGGCATGTGGCTCATATGTAGTCACAGGAAAATACTATAACAGTGAAGGGACACAAGAACATGTTATATATTCTCTGGGGGAGAAAGAGAGAAGATAAAGATGGAAGATTGAACCCATGCATCTACCGAACCCCACTAAAAGGAGATTTTTTTTTCTTTGAAACAGGGTCTCACTCTGTCACCCAGGCTGGAGTGCAGTGGTATGATCTTGGCTCACTGCAGCCTCCACCTCCTGGGCTCAAGTGATCCTCCAGCCTCAGCCCCTGAATTAGCTGGGACTACAGGCACAAGCCACCATGCCCAGCTAGTTTTTATATTTTTCGTAGAGCCAGGGTTTCACCATGTTGCCCAGACTGGTCTGGAACTCCTGAGCTGAAGTGATACACCCACCTCTGCCTCCCAAAGTGCTAGGATTACAGGTGTAAGCCACTGCACCTGACCAAAAGGTGAATTTTTAAACGCTTTTGTTTTTTAAATGGAAACCAACAAAGACTAGGAGAATAAGAGAAGAGACAAAACAATAAAATTTTGAAAGCTAGAAATCATTTAGATGAGTGGTAAATAAGTTAGAAGACCAAGAAAACTGAATACTAAACTGACAATGAAAAAACTGAGAACCAGTTGGGCACAGTGGCTCATGCCTATAATCCCAGCACTTTGGGAGGCCGAAGCAGGTGGATCACCTGAGGTAAGGAGTTCGAGACCAGCCTGGTCCAACATAGTGAAACCCTATCTCTATTAAAAATATAAAAATTAGCCAGGCATGGTGGCAGGTACCTGTAATCCCAGCTACTCGGGAGGCTGAGGCAGGAGAATAGCTTGAACCCGGGAGGCAGAGGTTGCAGTGAGCCAAGATTGTGCCACTACACTCCAGTCTGGGCAACAGAGTGAGACTCCATCTCCAAAAAAACCAAAAAAAAAAAACTGATAACCAACACAATTAATACCAGGTAAGTCTCAAAAGGCTTAGGAATTGGCAGCACTGTGTTCTCCTGGAAGTGAGGATAAAGGAAATGACTAAAATAAGATTGAAAGTCCATTTAAGAGGCAACATTCCCTCCCATTTTGTAAGTCAATTTTCCCTGTTGATTTTCCTCAACTCACCAATATAGTTGGGACCATCTCAAAATAGAATGGTTGGCCCTGGGAGACAAAAAGATACCTGCCCCACATGATGTTCAAACTTGGAATTGGAAGATCCCTTCTAAGGAATTTTTTTCACCTGCATTATAACATGAAATGGAGGTCAGGAGTTAGGAAAACAGCAGACTACTGGCCCCAAAAGTCCCCTCCTACTTTGAGGTTATACCACCATAAACACTATTGGTCATCTCTTTATCTCTCTTCTGGATCCTTTCCAACAGAATTTAAACATTTTCAGGTCCCTACTAGCTCCAAAAAGAACAAGCCAACCAAAATTTTCCAAGCTCCACATCTTCCTTCAGCTTCCACCCAGTTTGGACTCCTCTCTAAAACAAGATTTCTCTAAAGAATTACTCCTTTTCCTTTTTTTTTTTTTTTTTTTTTTTTTAGACGAAGTCTCACTCTTGTAGCCCAGGCTGGAGCGCACTGGCACAATCTTGGCTCACTGCAACCTCTGCCTCCCGGGTTCAAGCGATTGCCTCACCCTCCCAGGTAGCTGGGATTACAGGCGCCTGCCACCATGCCTGGCTAATTTTTGTATTTTTCGTAGAGACAGGGTTTTACCATGTTGGCCAGGCTGGTCTCGAACTCCTGACCTCAGGCAATCCGCCCACCTCGGCCTCCCAAAGTGCTGGGATTACAGGCGTGAGCCACCGCGCCCAGTCTCATCTTCCTTTTTAAAGTGTACAATTCAGTGGGGTTTGGTGTATTCATAATGTTGTACAACCATCACCAGTAATTCCAAAATATTTTTACTACCCCAAAAAGAAACTTTGGACTCATTTGCAGTCACTCCCCATTCTCCTTCCTCCAGCCCCTGGCAATCCACTAATTTATTTTCTGTCTGTCTGGATTTACTTATTTTAAACCCAGAGAACACTGTGCATGCATCATCTTAACCTAATATGTCAGCAACAAGTAACTCCCTACTTTGCTCTCTTCTCTTGGTTCCTGGATTTTCCTTCTACCCTCTAAACACTACTTCCAACCTCCTTTGCAAAGTCATCCTTCACTTCCCAGTCTTTAAAAGTCAAACCTTCTCAAGGTTCAACTCTAGACCAAAATTCTTCTCACTCCATACTCTCTCTCTCTCTCGACCAGGGCCTCTAAAACTTTAGTGTGTATTGGCATCACCCAGATAGTTCCACAGACACAGGCTGCTGGGCCCCACCTCAAGTTTCTAATTCAATAGGCCAAAGGCAGGGCCTGAGAATTTGCATTTCTAACAAGTTTCCAGGTGGAGCTGAGGCTGCCGCTAGAAAGGCATGTATTTTGAGAATCATTGCCCTAGACATCTGCATAAATTACCATCTATCTACCAATGACCCTCAAATCTCTCTAGCACAAACTCCTTCTTAAAACTTCAAAAATAGTACAGCCAACCACCTACATGGCATTTCCGTTCAGGTGTCTTAAAGATGCCTCAAACTCACTATGTAAGAAGAATCTCTTGAATCTGCTCCCACTCCAAAAAAAAACAACTGCAACGATAATCCAGTCTTGCAGCACTCCCTGTCTGGGTAAAAGCTCCCACAGTCACTCAAGCTACAGGCCAGAAGTCTCACCTTTCTTTCCCCTTATCCTGTCCCTCACTATGCACCATTGGTTTCGCCTCTTAAATATCTCTTGAATGCATCACTTGCCAATTCCATTGCCACTGCCTTCCTACACCCACTCTTAAAACTTTTTAATGGTTTTCTTCACTGAAGCCAGAGTGATATTTTTAAAAGGCAAATCTAATCTGATCGCTCTTCAGCTATAACCCCTCACTGACTTCCCATTGCTCTCAAGGGAAAGTTCAAATCTTCACTGTGGCCACAAGGCCTGGGGGTATCTGGCCCCATCTTCCCTGAGCTCCCCAGTAGCCACTGGGCTCTTCCTACAGAACCTGCACATCTGCAAGTCACATGTTCTTCCCTCTCACCCTCATCTTCCCACTTACCCTCCTCAACCTTCAAACCACCACGCCTGGCCACAATTCTGTCTTTCTAAATGTGACTTCTGGCATACTAGTCGACTGAACTATACAGCTATTATACAGTGATTATAAAAATCCACAACTATGACCATAGGAAGAATTTGCAGTCAATAAATAGTTCTTGAATGAAAAACTAAATGAATAATATTTAAATAGAAGGAGCAATTGGGACTTATTGTTTATTTTGTGTTTAGTGTTTATTTTGCAGAAAAACAGCAGGAAAAAAATTAAGTTTAAGAAAACTAGAATCAACATCCACAATTAAATGTTAAAAGAAAGAGCTTGTTTCACTGGTGTCCCAGCACTGTCTTATATAGGCTCTCAAGAGTGAACTGTTAAATATTCAGAAATTTTGAGAGCCCAAATCAGCAGTGGTAAAAGTATTTGTACCATGGAAATCAGCAAATACTTTTTACTTATAGAGCCAGTTTACCAACATACCACTGCTTGTAACCTGAGAATCTAAGAAATCACTCAGAATGAAGCAACCTTATAAATATTAATAATGGGAGATGAAACCAGAGATGAAAGAACATATTTACACAAAATAAGAAAGCATTTCTTATTATGAATAATAAAGTTACTCGAAGAAGAAAGAATGGAGAACAGAAGCACAGTGTCTACAATGTGGAGACTACATTAAAAAATACAAAAAGAGCTGATAGAAAAGAGACTAAGAAATTTTGGAAATGACTGTGATCTACAATTATCTTAAGCCCTTGATTCTCTAAATTCTCTGGGTAACAAGTAGTTAGGAGGTATGCAAAAATTGCAGAGCAATGGGTTGGAAAGGATCATAAAGGTCATCTAAGAACCCTTACAAGCACTGAACTGAATCCCCTCTTCACAACCTCCACAAGAAGATGAGTTTCTTAAGGACGGGAAACGTGTCTTTTATGTCTGTTGGCCCAGAGTATAGTACAGTGTTGGGAAAATTAGAATGTTATAGATGTTGCTAAATGAATTAATACAGGAATGAATAAATGATCATTACCAAGAGTTCATTCAACTTATGCCTGAACACCTCTGGTGGCTAAGAATTATTGACCTTTTGAAGCAAAAATGTGTCCAGGCATGATGACTCACACCTGTGATCCCTTTGAGAGGCCAAGGCAGGAGGATTGCTTGAGCCCAGTAGTTTGAGACTAGCCTGGACAATAGAGGGAGACCCCTTCTCTATTAAAAAAAAAAATTTAATTAGACAGGAGTGGTAGCAAGCTACCTAGAAGGCTGGGGCAGGAGAATTGTTTGAATTCAGGAGTTCAAGACTGCAGTGAGCTACAATTTGGCCACCGCACCCCAGCCTGCTAACAGAGTGAGACTCTATTTCTGAAAACAAATAAATAAAGGAGAAAGTATATAAAACAATCTTTAATTATGAGCTATGTACAATAGCAAAAACACTCTAGATCATCACTGTCCAATGGAAATATAATGCCATCCTCAAAAGAGAGCCACATGTATAATTTTAATTTTTTATAACCATATTAAAATAAACTAACAAGAAAAAAGTAAATTTTAGTAGTGTATTTTGCTCATCCAATATATCTAGAATATTCTCATTTCAGCATTAATCAACATAATTATAAATAAGATATCTTACATTTTTCTTTTATATTAAATCTTTTTATTTTGAGAGACAGGGTCTCACTATGTTGTCCAGGCTGATCTCAAACTCCTGGCCTCAGCCTGGGATTACAGCTGTGAGTCACCACACCCCGCCTTTTATACTACATCTTTGAAATCCAATATGTATTTTAAATGTACGATCTATCTCAATTTGGACTAGACTGATTTCAAGTGTTCAATAACACATGTAGCTACTAGCTAACATACTGGACAGTTCAGCTGCAGACTATATTGTCCGTATACTTCAGAGCTAGACAATGCCCAAAATACTTTACACAATTGTCCAAAGTACATCCTAGTTTCCAGCCTCTCAACAAATCTATGACATATATGTACCAGCTACAATAAAAGAAAGAGCTTATATCATCGAGACCTACAAGACGAAACTGTATTGAGAATTAGTAGGGAAGACAAAACCATCTCCCATTCATGAAAGAGCAAAACCACATGCCTCAGGAGGCAGGGCCCAAAGTTGAACGTGACCTGTACCTAACAACAACAACAAAAAAAAAACAGAATCTCAGCTTTTCAGATTTAACATAAGGCTATACATGAATCATTTTACTCATCTAAAGAAACAGAGATACGTGAAAATTCAATTCTAAAGTCATGGCTTAAAAGGTCACCTGAAATCAGCAGAATAAAATCTGTCTAGAACTAGCAATAACACCAGAAAAACACACCAAGACCTGTACTCTGGGCATTTCATCAACATCTGACTGACACCCATTTAACCAGTAATTTTTCTATTCTTTTTTTTTTTTAATTTCAGAAACAGGGACTCATTCTGTCACAGCAGCACGATCATAACTCACTGCAGCCTCAAACTGCTGGGCTCAAGCAATCCTCCCACCTAAACCTCCCAAGCAACTAGGACTACAGATGTGTGCCACTACCCCTGACTAATTTTTATATTTATTTTTTTTTGTAGAGACCAGGTCTTACTATGTTACTCAGACTGGTCTCTAACTCATGGGTTCAAGTGATCCTCTTGCCTCGGCCTCCTAAAGCACTGGGATTACAGGAATGAGCCACCCACACGGCCAACAATTTTTCTTTAAAAATAAAAATAATGGCAAATTGGTTTTAACTCAGGTATTTAAGAGCTTTTCATAACATTCAACAAAATAATAACTATTACTATGTTCATTAAGGTAAATGACTGCAATCTTATTCAAAACCATATTTATCAACTAAGGCTACTGGAAATATACCATAAAGAGTACAAAAACTTTGGCACCTACCCTACTTCACTAAGTTTGGTAAAACTGATCTGGAACCCTAAAGGTAGGAATAAAAAAAAAAAAAAGTAGTCTGAGCGAATTTTCGCAACACAAATCACCAAAGCACCTTCTTGTTCCAGCAGATAAAAAATAGAATAATATAACTCACCTCCATGTGAGTTCTTAATGGGTCATGGAGACACTTACACTTGTTTCTCTTCTCAGGTCCTGTATAGCGGAGCTTACTTAGCACTTTAACAAGAAAACTCTGACAAAGAGTCTTTTTTCATGGGGGTACAACTTATTCAAAATATGCCCCAGCTGTTAAGAATGGATTCAACAGTTTGGACTGGAAAAGCCATCTATTTTCAACACTCAGGAAATTGGCACATCCCCACTAGTCAAAACTAATGCGAATTAGCTTCCATTATACCAAGCACCAAAAGCAAAAGTTTACTAAAGATCCATGGGGCAGAAATGACCCCAAAGATCAAGACTGAGAAACAGTGAGGAAAAGCTGAGAATGAAAGGAACATCTTAAAAGAGGATAAAATACTGTTTCCACAGTTTTGATACTCAAGAGGAAAGCACGGTAAAGAGAACTTTCCCTTTGAAGTACAGTTAATTGCTAAACAAACTTCGACAAAAATCACAATATCATATTTAAGCTAATAAAAATCTGGTTCAATGTTTTATGTAAGGAAATATATTTTATGATTACATCTAATGTCTACCAGCACATGTTTACTTTATGAAAAAGAAGGCAGCCTGATGCCAAGTCCTAAGTGGTTGACCAACTTTTTGAGCCTTTGTTTAAAGACCTACAGTGGTTGACCCTTTTGAGCCTTTGTTTAAAGACCTACAAGTTCTGGCATGCCCAGAAGATCTAAAATAATTACTTTTGAGATTTCCCATTAAGACTCAGCCACAGAGCTCAGCAACTGGGATATCACTAAGGGTCATCCCCCAAAACA
Source organism: Pan paniscus (assembly GCF_029289425.2). Lineage (NCBI taxonomy): Eukaryota > Metazoa > Chordata > Mammalia > Primates > Hominidae > Pan > Pan paniscus. The sequence continues at coordinate 126,597,539 of NC_073249.2, forward strand.
CAACAAACACCTCCCTCAACACAAACATTATGCATCCATTTTAATGACAGATGTCATAAAAGGATTGCCAGTGGGAGGGGTGTGAATCCTCTGTTAGAGAAGATTGTCTGGCCTCACAACAGCAAGAAAACTTGGATATTCCTGTTCACATTAAATAAAATACCATGATTTGATAAGCCATCTATTTCCAAGACTCTCAGGAAACAGCATTAAAAAAATGTTCCACAAAATGCTAGCATATTATTTTAATCCCAAGAGATGTTTTTTGTTCCACACAGGTGTGGATCAGGAAATATGCCTCAGAGTGTTTCACAACAGGAGTTCTGCTGGATATTAATGGAAAGTATGGGGCAGGAGGAAGAAAATCAGTACTTTGTAAAATTCTGGGCCAGATGCAGTGGTGCATGCCTGTAATCCCAACTACACAGGATTTGAGCCCAAGAGTTCAAGCCCACCCTGGGCAACAAAGTGAAACCTCCATCTCAAAAAAACAAAAAGAAGAAAGAAAATTCTGGGTTATACAGAGCTAAACAGGTTACTTCATTACTCAGAACCATTCAGAATCTTTAAAACAGAAATTTGCTTTGTAAATCTCCAAGATGGAGAGTTTTAAATTTACTTGATATATATATATATTTACTTGATATATATATATACTTGATATATATATACTTGATATATATAATATATATACTTGATATATATATAATATATATACTTGATATATATATAATATATATACTTGATATATATAATATATATACTTGATATATATATAATATATATACTTGATATATATTATATATATACTTGATATATAATATATACTTGATATATATTATATATATACTTGATATATATAATATATATACTTGATATATATAATATATATACTTGATATATATTATATATATACTTGATATATAAATATATATATACTTGATATATAATATATATACTTGATATATATATATATAGTTTGCCATGGTACATCTTACAGAGCAGGAGTTCTCAACCTTGACCACACATATTGGCATCATATATGCAGTTTTTCAAAATCCCAATACTCTGACTTCACCCTTGACCAATTACAGCAAAATTTCTGGGCACAGAATCTAGGGATCAGTAGTTTTTTAAAGCTCCCCAGGTATGTAGATAAGTTTGAGGATCAACATAACTTTGAGAAACACCTGTAAATTCTAGCCTCTTCTCCAAGCTTTAGGAAAAAACTAAAGGGATAGGACATCGAATGTTCACAGCTTTATTCCATTAATGTCAGCACATTACCCTACCTAACCTTACCTCCAGACTTAGTCATTATTTTTCATGCCATGCTCTCTGGATATGTCTTCAAAACTAGATCCCTGGATGTTATTTATTGTCAGCATAATTTTATTCCCTGTTTAATTGTATATGTCATTTTATTTATTTATTTATCTATTTATTTTATTTTATTTTATTTTTTTGAGATGGAGTCTTGTTCTGTTGCCCAGGCTGGAGTGCAGTGGCGCGATCTTGGCTCACCACAACCTCCGCCTCCCAGGTTCAATCAATTCTCCTGCCTCAGCCTCCCGAGTAGCTGGGACTACAGGCACATGCCACCATGGCTGGCTACTTTTTTTTGTATTTTTAATAGAGACAGGGTTTCACTTTGTTGGCCAGGCTGGTCTCGAACTCCTGACCTCAAGTGATCGCCCACCTCCCAAAGTACTGGGATTACAGGCGTGAGCCTCCACGCCCGGCCTATATGTCATTTTAAAAACTGGCTTTTAGGAGATTTAGGAATTATCACCAATACTAAAAAACTTACCAATCTGATACATATGGACCAATAAACAAAGAAATAAGTATAAAATGAATTTAAAAGCACAAGAGACATCTTAAATAAGAATTGTACAATTTAGATTGGTTATCTTTTCAATGTTTTGTGGGACTTTAAATTTTCACAAATACTGTTTTGTGAGCACCAACAATGTAGATTTGAAAACCACTGCCACTGACTGCCATGAAAACAATCTGGACATTCCACTAAGGGTCACTGGTCTCCTGGGGTTTTAGACAAGCTGAGATTAATATGACTTTGTTTGCTCAATAGTATACACTATAATTTAGTAGTACACTGAAAGGAAGAGAACCTAAAAAGATTCATACCCAGTTTGTCAATTCAAACTCTGCTGAGTCTGACCCCAGAACTGAAAGGTCTCTTGTTCCCTTGAAGGCTAACTGCCAAGCCAACACTGAAAATGGATGACTCAAAGAATTAAGGTAGATGAAAAACACCCCTTTCTCCTGATTTTCACCTAAAGTCACTCTTAATCAACACACTGGCTATTCTCAGTAAAAGTGAATACAGTTTTTGACACACCTACCCTCCTATTCAACAGAACATCCTAAGACTGACTCACAAGTGACATCACAACACTCATTGCTGTCACACAAGCCAGAAATTCAACTATCTCTAAAGTCAACTATACTTAATTTAATCAAGAATAGGCAGTTAAAGCTACACAATTCTCATTTTTTGTTAATTTTAACTAGGTGAACAGAATCTAAGTAGGAATAAAATCAGATCATCCTTTTGGTTATAATAATGTACCCATACTGTGAACTTCGTATTATATATACTACCTAACATACCATTATACAACCTATGCCATACGAATAAATAAACATAGCACCTAAAATCAGTGCCTGAATTGCTGTTCTCCAGTTTTCATCCTAACATGAAAGGCATTCCATGGGGCCTATTCCTAACATCTTCTCCTACTCCCCCATTTCAGAGTTAAACCTCCTTCCTCAGTATTCCCATAACACCTCTCTCCTAATTCTAACAAAGCACTGTAACGGTTTTATACACCTATACATGTATACAGACTATACACTGAGCTCTCCTGCAGCAGGTACCAAGTTGTCCTAAACATCTTTTGATCCATAGGACTATCACAGTGACTGGCACTGAAAAAGCAATAAATATATTTTAGTATACTTGCTCCCTCAGGACACAATAGGAAAAGAACCAACCACAGCCCTCAAGAGAAGAGTCAGCCATGCAAACAAATAATTATAATACAAGGTGTTTGCTTTAACGTTGCATGTAGCCTTGTAATACATAAAATGTAATAGGGAATCACAGGCAAAGGACCTGCCAAGCCTCTCCAGAAAAATGAGGAAGGCTTTACAGAAGTGACTGCTCAGATAAATGTTTGCAAAGTGAAAAAAATTTGAAAAACAGCATTATTTAAATTCACAGTAGCCATAAAACTCTTTTATTAGAAAGAAACTAAAATATATGGCACAAATGGGAACACAGACATTTCAGTGAAAAGTGTATATGAACATACCAACCACACCTTCAACAAGCCTTCAAAATCATCTTCATTTTTAAAAAATTTTAAATAATAAAACAATTACATCCAAATAGAAATTCCTTTAAGGCTTCTCATTTTTAATTAAAAGTGTTAATATATCAGCAGTTGAAAAAATCTAGACAATGAAGACAAAAGTGTAATTTCATAAGAAATGGGATTTTTTTTTAAACCTGGTGATAATAAAACCCAGATTATAATGAAGGCCAATGCAATGATGGCTGCCCAGAATTTAGTATGAGGATGATTCTTGATAGAAGTCCATTAGTCTTAGTTGGCCTGAACTGTAGACTAAAAACAACTCACATCTTATCTTAGCATAATAAAAAAATTAAGTTTCCAGAAAACTAGTAGTATTCTTTCAACTAAATTCTTCACTAAATTATAAATGCACTACTTTGTGGTATTTTCTGTTTCAAATGTATGGTTTATGAAGATTCCAGATTTAGAAATGAAGCTTAATGTAAATACAACTCTTGGTATCCTAAATATCAAAAATATAGAACTTAGAGTTACATTCAAAGGCATATTTTTAGTAGGAAATGGGTGCATATCTTCATTTACTTATACGTGCATAAAGAAATTCTAGACTGATATCAAATCAACTAATACCAGAAGTTACCTGGAAAGGACTAGACAGATGAGGATCAAGGATGGGAGGGATAATTTTCACTTAAACCTTCCTATATAGATTTTTTAAATTTCTGAACTATGTTAATGTATTTATATTTTCAAATATTTACATAAAAGTATTTGAGTGAAAAATATTTGAAAAATAGGCTATAAATTTAGTATTTATGTAGAATTGAAATCAATTCTATGTTAAGTAGTATTAATTATCTTACTATCTTTTCTTCTATTCTGGTATTATTATTTAAAAATTCTAGTTCTTGACTGGGTGCAGTGGCTCACACCTTTATCCCAGCACTTTGGGAGGCTGATGCAAGCGGATCACTTGAAGCCAGGGGTTCAAGAGCAGCTTGGCCGACATGGCAAAACTCCATCTCTACTAAAAATACAAAAATTAGCTAGGCATGGTGGTGGGGGCCTCCAATTCCAGCTATTCAGGGGGCTGAAGCAGGAGATTCTCTTGAACCCAGGAGGCAGAGGTTGCAGTGTGCCACTGCACTCCAGCCTGGGCGACAGAGTAAGACCCTGTAATAATAATTACTATTACTATTAATTATGTTACTAACAATAATAATAGTATAATGCTAACAACAAGAAAAACAAAAACCAAACATTGCACTAGGTAGAAGGATAAATTTATTACTTCATTCGATCCTTAGTTTAGACCTGAAGCCATTTTACAGATAAGGAAACTGTGGCTGAGAGAGGATAAGTAATTTGTCCAAGATACTTATTTACTACAGATAGCAAGAAGCAGAATGAGGCTTCAAACTGCCTGAAGTTTCTCTGCCTCCAAAGTATATACTCCTAACCACTTTGCTTAGAACTTAGAATTATCAGCATTATTACCCCTTTCTGAAAAAACAGGATTATATTTTACAAAGGACTTTCAAAGTATAGGAGCCATTAGAAGTGGAAGGAAAAATAAGCTTTGTCTTCACCATTAAAACTTTCATCTACATTATCTGGCATTTTTTATCTGCCCTTCCACGGCTGATTACCTCAGACTCTAGGTTGATTCAGAATATTTTCCCCTCAGGGTCCAAATCCCAAGGCCTTACTCCTTGACTTCACTTTAATTAAGCACAATAGGTGTTGCTTCTTCCCTCCCCATGTCTTACCCTAACAGCTACCTCCTGTGATCTCAGAAGCAGAATAAGAATCCCTTGACTCTTAAGGGATTTAGTCTTAATGTATTCATTCAAATATTTACTAAAAGTGCTTTTAAGTATAAGGCACTGGGGCCTGCCCTCTGAGAGTTTACAGCAGAATGAGGAAGACAGACAAGCAGAGTCTTCTCAGTCACTCCCATTCCTTTCGCTCATTGTGTTGGTTAATTATGGTAATATAACAATAATAAGCAATAAGCAATACACATGCTTGCAGATTTGGACACACAAGCAAAAAAGGCAAAAATATTAGAATCATTCACAATTCTAGCAGAGGTAAGTGTTATGGGAGTTTTGATGTATGGTCCCTTCTACTGTATGTATGTATGTATGTATGTATGTATGTATGTATTTGAGAAACGGTATCACTCTGTCACCTACGCTGGAGTGTAGTGGGGCGATCTCAGCTTACTGCAGTCTTGACCTCCCAGGCTCAAGCGATCCTCCCACTTCAGCCTCTCAAGTAGCTGGGACTACAAGCACATACCACTATGCCTGGCTAACTTTCATATTTTTAGTAGAGACGGGGTTTCACCATGTTGCCCAGGCTGGTCTCGAACTCCTGGGCTCAAGCTATCCACCGGCCTCAGCCTCCCAAAGTGCTGGGATTACAGCCATGAGCTACTGCACCCAGTCCCCTTCTACTTTTTAAATGAGCTCAAGTTCACCCCAAATTTTTAAAAGATCTTCTTTTGATGATACTTAGAAAACACAGTAATGAGAGAAAGGTTTCCTGGGGATGCCAGTCAGATTTGTGTGCCAAACTGGTGATTTAGGGTCCCCACTAAACAGGTGCTCCTGAAGAATCTTAGAGGGTCTTATTCTATATCCCCAGCCTCTGACATGTGACCAGAGCTCAATCACTGCTTATGAAATGAAAGAATGAATGGATGAATCAATGATGTAGATTACTGAAATCCAACAAATCTTGACATGATTATTAGCTTATAAATGAGGCACTTTTTGTGCTTGACATAAACTGTAAAGATATAGAAAGGATTCAAAGAAAAAAATAAATTCCTACAAGAAGAAAGCTCTTTTATTCTTGCTAGCTAGGGGGATAAAACTCTACGAAATGAAATAATAAAAACTACCATCTCATTTCATTCCATATAACATAATGGTTATCATCTTAAGACAATTAAAAAACACTACAACCCACTCTAAAGTGTCCAGCTCTGTAGCAAAAGTTTAACCCAAGTCTCACCAGGAGTTATACCTGAATGGAAGATAGGGGGGGTTTGAGCCAGACAGGAGTGCTCTGTAGGCTTCTTCTGGTGTCTTCTTTAAATAGATTACCTAAGACAGATAAATAGCAACATTTAGAACACCCAAGAATGACACAAAACTAATTACTCACCAAATTTGCATTTCACTTCCTCCACTTTGAGTGACAACTGTTACGGTGATAGTGTTGATCTTTACAAAGCAACAACTTGCCAACATTTCCTTTTCAGCACGAAGCTGCGCAGCAGCCTTTGTCTTCTCCATGGGTAAGCTTAGAGACAGAGGGCAGATCCATGAAGAGGCCATCCCAGGCTCTTTACAAAGGCACACTGAACAGACACAATGGCAGGGACAGTTGTACCCTCATAATATACCGTGTGCTCACCAAAGATCAATGCACACCTCCTTGACCTTCATCGAAGACCTGAGGTGAGTTATTTCAGTGCCTGGTAAATTTTGAAAGACTTCTCACAGTGAGCACAATATCCATGGGGTATCTACTGAATTTTCTGCCTACTCTTGAGGAAAGCCAGTGTTGCTCTCTAGACACTCAATAAAATCACAATAAAATGGGTGAAAATGTGTATGGGTAAGAGTATTGGAAAACATATTATCTTGGATTTTGATACCAAAGCTACTTAAATCCCTCTGGTCCAACAAGATGAACTAATCTTAAAGACACAAACAAAAAAGGATTCCTTAAAACCAGTGAACAACTCCCAGGTAATATACATAGATACTGAGTATATAGTATATGCCAGGCACTGTATCAGGTACTGGCACCTCCCTTAATAGAATTTATGCTTGTGGGGCAAAGACAATAATCAACAAAAATAAATACAGTCTAAGGTAAATGCTGAAAAGGAAATAAACAGGGGCCTGGAAAGCAGCTACCTGAGTCAAGGTAGTCAGGGAGGGGTCTCTGGGTGATGTTCAGGGTAAGATCTAGACTCTAGATGGGGAGAACCACAGGAAGAGCTAAGGGGAAGGAGGAATGGCTATCCAGGCATGAGAATGACAAAGACAAGTTCCCTGAGATAGGAAAGAGCTCGGTAAGTTGGAGGAAAAGGAGGTCAATGTGGCTAGGACTGAGAGAAGAGGACAGGGGGCGGGAGAAAACCAGGCAGTGGCCGGAATGTGAAGAGCAATACAAACCACTGGGAGAGTTCAACTTTATTCCAAGAGCAATTAAATTTTTTAATTCTGAGCCGATGGCCTTGGTCCTTTTCCTCTATAGTCAGAAACGAGCTTAATTCCTACAATCTTCTCTACCTAAAATTAGTGGCACTATTTCCTTAGTATGTCCCAACATCAAAACCCTATGCATTTCAATGACAAGAATGGCAGAGTCTTGGTTCTTAACAGTAGGGTTTTCCTCTACTTACAAACCTTCTTTGAGCTTTAAGCTATTTCACTAGGAATATATTACATGTTTACTTATTAATATTTCAGGACTAGAAAACGAGTCCATTCTGAGTTTTCTAAAGGAAGAAAAATAAAATAAATAGATTAAAAATACTAACTTTAGTAACAAAACCCCATATTCATTTGGCAAGTAAACATGAAGGTCTGATAAAGCACACACCAACCAAAGCTTATTGAGTGTGAAACAAAAAGCAATAGAAAGGAAATAACTAAAAGTGCTGCCAGACAAGAGGCACAGATTCTAAAAATGGAGAACTGTCACTCTAGTTGCAGCTCAAATAATTACAAAACTCCATTTAAACCAACACTAGCTCTAAAGACCATTTTCAGTAACCAACATTACAACAGGTTTTACTGTACCCTAAGGGGTAGGTTATATAACAGAATTGGTTATAATGCAGTGATTTCTTAAGCCTAAAGATGCTGCAGTATTTGAAAGGTGACTGGTTGCTAAAAGGGAGGGCTGCTTGTAGAAAGCTTCTGTGTGTGGATTAGATAATTAAAGCTTAGACAACAACCTTTGAAAAGCAAAAATGCATTTTCCTCCCCAGGAGCAATTACGTTAATTCCCTTTAATTTGGAGGGAGTCATTCTGCAAGAGGGAGGCACCAGCCCACATGGAATGCTTCTTTAGATTGGCTACCCCACAGGGCTTTGCTCCTCATCTTACCTGCATGACTTAGCACACATGGCCCATGTTCTCACACTGCAAGATGAGACCCTTTGTTTTTATTTTTATCCCAGTGCTCAATTATTAATAAGTGCAAAGTGAAACCCAACAGAGGCCATCTAAATTCCAGGAGATTCCTGGGGCATCTTTTACAGGTTGACCTTTCACAACCTGAAGGCAGGTATTTGGGCGAAGTGGGGAAATGTTCTCCTGATGAGTGAGTGCATTACTGCATGAATGCATGCTGGGTCATTAAAATACCAAATTCGATTTTTCCAGGACAAAATATGTCACATATTCTTATGCCAGATCTTCTTAGACATGTCTGCTTATTAAAAAGAGAGAGAGGAGAGAGACAGACTAGGCTAGATTAAAGCTCAGAAGAAAAGTGACATTTAGTAAGAAAGGTAAGGAACTTTCCAAACTCGCATTGTTGCTCTAGGATGAAAACAGAATTCGAACAGTGGGCTGACTCCAAAGCCCACAGCAATTTCATCATATCTGCCTGAAAATATAAACTCAGTTGGTAGCATAGGTCTGGAAAAAAGGTTTCCACTCTTCCAAGTTCCTAAATGCCATTTCATTCCATTTGATTTTAAAACTTAGGTGACTTCAAACTGTTAACAGTTTGTAGTCACATTTGAGGAAAAGGGCAGGGGAAGGATCAGAAGGAGAAAGAGGAACTTTCTACCTTATATTTCTACTATCAACACATTGTCTTTTTCACAGACATACACAAATCTGTTTTTTAAATGTGAAGTAAGTAAATTAGTTATGCAATGTTAAATGTGTACTCTTTCTAAAAATAAAATCCATATTTAATGCTCGAAAATTTGTTGCCAGATATTCTAATATTTCTAAAAATATTTTTGCCTTCTCTCAGCAGAATCATAAAAATATTTTCTGAATGAAATTAATTTCAAAGCATCTTCTAAATATCTTGATTTTTTCTCTTGTGCTCCTATGGGGAAAGAAAGAATATGCTGTCTACTTTTCTCGCTAGGTATTAACATATATAAACCCAAACCAGAACTTTCCCCAAACTTTTGACTAATACAACTTAACAAAAGCATTTGCACTGATAATGTTTGGTGTACCACATCATTTTAGTGGGTGGTACATGCACGACTTTGATAAAATTGCCCTACTTTTGCCAAGAAGTCCTAGAAACCATATTAATAATATAGCATTTAACATATACTTTTATTTTTAACTGAGCAGGAGTCACCCAATTAAAGTGACTTTTTTCTGTTTAATTAACTTCCAGGTACCAAGAACTTAAATAACTTTTAGTTTCTTTAATAAAAGCTTCTTAAAGAGCCAGTATCTTAACATATATATTATCAACAGCTATGAGGTTTTATTAAACAGCATAATAAAATTTACCCTACTACAAACCAGCACAATTTATATTGTTTACCAGTAAGCCAATGTTGCCCATTAGTTAATCATGCACTTTCCCAACTTCTGCCATAGGTACCACCATGTACTACCATTCATTCTTTTTAAACACACATTTACTTTTGACTTAAATCAATTTGATGTAAAATGTTTTATATCATTGCTATAAATGGGAAAACCTGCCACTGAGTCTATACATAAATGAATATTAAAATGCATAACTCTTATAATTTTAAATATTTGTGTTTACTACACCGTGAGAAACAATGTAACAAATATCAAGTCTGTACTAATTTTATAGAGGAACACCAGACCAACATGAGAAGTTATATAGAATCCTCTTAGAATTCATCTGCAAATACTTCTAAATCATTTTTTTAAACTAAATCCTGCAGTCATTAAATCCTTAATACCTGCTCCAAAATAATATGTGAATTTCTGAAGCATTTTGGAATTTACAACTATATTTCTCTACTCAGATAATTCAACCTCTCTGATACACAAGGGGAGATTCTTAAAACAATAAATGGCTTCATAGAGAAGTCTCAACCAGACTCTGGGTCATGAATTTGCTAATGATCTTTCTCTGGGGACATTTGCCTCAAACTTTACTATGTTTTTAGCTTTGTTTTTAGGTGCTATTTTTCCTCCAAAAAAAAAAAAACCTTTTCAGCAAAGCATAACACACACACACATACACACTATATATATATATATATACACATATATGTATATATATGTGTATATATATATTTAAAAGTGAAATCTGTGCCCCTACATTAATTATATTTATATTTTGTGACTTGGAAAGTGAAAATACTCTTGAGGATTCAATTTGGCCATCTGAAAGAGTATTCTTCAATTTTATTTGTTTAATATTTTACTTGTGTGAAAAAGAGGAAACAAATGCTGACAATAGCCTTTCCCAGGTAGGTGCTGCCACTGGAACATTGGCACGATAGCTTTGAAATTAACATTCCAACCATGTCTTAGTCAATTAAATTCCTTCAAAATACAATTTCCAGAAAACTGATGTTACAACTTTAAAATAGTCTTAAAGCACTATGATTTACCAAATATGGAAGACTTATGCCAAAAAAGGAGAGACTCCATTTACAAGTTTCAGACAACTAGGTTTAGAATACACAGAATACTAACTGTGGACATTACAAAGACATCACTATGATGTGTGCTTTGGGCTGAAGCCCATTAATCAGCAGAAATGCTGAGTCCTTTCCTTAGCACTATGTAACTTACAATTATCATGCTTGCAAAACTGCAATTGAGGATGGGGGTGGGCAGATGTAAGAAGAAAATGTTTCTTTTACTGGTGAAGCTAACCAGTGCAGAGCACTCACTTGGCTTGAAACTACCGCACCCTAACTGGCTGCTCTCAACATCCCCCTTTCTCATGAGGGGTTCCTCCCAGTCAGCCAGACCCAGAATCTCAAAAGTCATCTTTGACCTTGGCCTCTCCATCACGTGATAGCCACATCAAGTCAATACCCAGACTGATTATCTCTTCACAGTCACAGTCAGTCTCTCTCTTTTTATTTATTTTATTTTAGACAGGGTCTGGCTCTGTCACACAGGCTGGAGTGCAGTGGCACAATGTCAGCTCACTACAACCTCCACCCCCAAGGCTCAAGCCATCCTCCCACCTCAGCCTCCCAAGTAGCTAGGACTACAGGTACACACCACCACATTCAGCTATTTTTTTGTATTTTTCGTAGAGACAGGCCTTCACCATGTTGGCCAGGCTGGTCTCAAACTCCTGGCTTCAAGTGATCCACCCGCCTCAGCCTCCCAAAGTGCTGGGATTACAGGCGTGAGCTACCACTCTTGGCCATCCACAGTCTCTTTCAATTATGGGGTAGATCCAGGTTTGGGAGCCTGAAACACATCATTTGGGGAGCAAAGATGGAGGATACAAACATCTTTTCAAATTTTACAAAAATTTTTCCCTTCAACAGCTTGAGAGACGGAACTAAGCAAGAAAAGGCCCTGAGTCTTAAATTTCATTAGTTCCGCAGTGAACTACCTGGACCTTTCTTCCATGACAATCATCATCACGTTATTTCAAACCCTTATCCAAACCCTTATCACTGTACTCTAGGACTAACACCATTTCTCTCTGCCTCCACCTCCTGCCTACTCCAGTAGTTCCAGAGCAGGGCTCGGAAAGTCTCAACCCTGCTCAAAAAGCCCAGTCCAGACTGCCAACCCTTCACCAAGATATTGTCCCAGCCTGCCTTTTCAGGTAAATTTGTCATTTTTCCTCAAATGAACCCTACCCGCTAGCCTGGACTCCTCACCCTTCCCTAAACATACCTGATATCTCTGGTATTTGAGGTTGTTGTTGTTTTTCTGGAATACTTTCCTCGCCATTTCTACCTATTAGACCTATATTTCATTAGACCTAAACTCAAATACTATGTCCCATGATGCCTTTCTTCTCCAACTCAGAACCTTTTCCCTTACCCTTTAGACTCCAGAATATGACACTCAACTATAGGTGATAATGATCACAATAATGACAACAATAAAAACAAAAAGTTAACAGTATATACCAAGTGCCAGGCACTCTTCTAGGCATTGTACATAACTTGGTTCATTAATCCTCACATCACCCCAAGTTAGGTTCCATTATTATTCCCATTTTCATTTTACAGGAAAAGCACTGAGAATTAGTTGCTCAAGGTCACATAGTCAGTCTGGCTCCCTCATAGAAACTCATAAGCACATCCTGATGGGCCCCTCACAGCTCTTTTGTAATTAGTTTCCTTTAGACTAAAGTGGAAAGCTTCTGGAGCTCAAGTAACCAAGCTTCCCATACCTTTATAAACCTTCAGATGCCTCCTGTCAGATAGATGCTCAGCAAAAAACCAATGTTTAATGAACAGCTACTTTAAACATATAAGGATAAGAATGCATCTACCCAAAAGGGTTAATTCAGCTTAATTAATAATTGGTGAATGAGATTTTAAAAGACTATATCACTACAACTATAGTGGGAATGCCCAAAAGAGGGGTAAAATTAACTTTCTCAGCCCAGTTGTATGAAAGCATCAAGCCAAATAGAGTCAATTCACCAATGATGTGCTTCAAGAGAAAGCAATAGACTGATTTTAAAAAATAAAAGCTCTAGGTCATATGATTTGTATTTGCTTATAGAAAGTATTTAGTCAAGGCATACTCCCTGATCCAAATATTCACTCTCCCACTTCCTCTGTGTCTATTCTGAAGCCACACTCAGCCACTTCCAACATGGGATACAACGCAGCCAGCAGGAGGTGGAACAGAGCACAAATCACCACAGATGACTGTAATTCAATCAGCATATATATTTACTTAACGCTTACAATTTGCACAGGAACCTGCACATATACGAGGGCACAGGGATAGTCTGAAATCTCCATTATGGAGCTTAAAGACACTGATTTCAAGGACTCTAAAGGGGGCTGGGAATGGCCTATGAAGTGACCAGACTCAACCTGAGCCTACCTTGCATCATCGCAGTGTTTAGATGCCACCTCCTCCGTTTCCTTGGGATCACAGCTCTAAAGTGAGACAGTCTTTTTGGCAACCCAATAAGATCAGGCCCCTGCCTTATGTTCTCAAAGCTCTCTGCCTTCTCCTTCAAATTCGTATACCAGTTTGTTTCTGTGGTTATTTGATTGAGCCTGTCTCCCCAAGTAGGCTGTAAGACTAATGACAGCAAGGTTTCCATCTCTTTTTTATCTGCAGGACTCAACACTATGCCTGGCATGTAGCACACACTCAAAAAATGATGGACGATTGCACAAATAGTGGGCGTTTTATACGAGGGGAAGCATGACATAGACACAGGTTCTTTCCCCATTAGTGGCATGAAACTAACCCTCTATGCTTCCATTGCCTTAGGTATAAACTGAGGATAATAATTGTAACTATCACATAAGGTTGTTTGTTGGGAAGAATAAATGAATTAATAATGTATGTAAAGTGCTCAAAATTATATCTAGCACATAGCTCTTCTACAGCAAGGGACAACAAAAAGGAGATAAACTTTGGTCCCAAAATGTTTTTTTTCCTTTCCACCATCTGTCTCTGGGTCAATCTGGACCCACACTGTTATTATTTCTCGCACCTTCACCCTAAAGCCCGTCTACGTATACAAACATCAGAATATGAGGTTGTAAATGTCCCTAATAAGACCATGATTTAGTTCAACCCTCTGATTATAGAGTACAGATGTTGATCCTACTCTCAGTTCTGTCTCTTTAAACAGCCTCCCTAGTCTCCTGATGCCTTAGTATCAACATCCATAAAATAAATGCCACTGGTCCCTGCTTTACCAAACCCATTATCAAAATATCAGAAGATCCCTGAGGTGGGCCATGTCTTTCTGCAACAAAGTACATGAAATAAGAAGCGAGTTACTGTTACTAGCACTGTATTCATTTTTTCTATTTGAATGTCTCATGAACAAAAGAATTAGATTCCCAAGTTGGATTTGTTTTTAGGAAAGGAAAGCACTCACCAGTTACCTGCAAAGAATGAACCACACAAGTCCATGAAAAGAAGTCCAGCATAGAAACAGAAGTCTATCATAAAAATGCACTGCAAGGCAAAAAACTCTGCAAAAAGCTGAAACATAAAACTTTTAAAGTCTCTTCCTTGGCTCCCAAAACTTGGTTCTCAGACTTCTAAATGTCAGGGCACTTAATTTATAAACTGTTTTTTCCTAAAGACAGCATTAATTGTGATACACAAACACAAACAAATTGTTTAATTTTGTTATTTTTAGCAACATTATTTTCTTAATCATTTCCTCCCATTATATCCAGTGACTCAGAAAACAATATCTACATTCAACTTTATAATTTTTTAAAAATAGGAAAAAGTTATACATTTCTCAAACGCATAAACAATTCCACTTTGTTCTAATTGCTTGTGGAAATAGAAATATTCAATGTTAATCACATATGAATTAGGAAAGTCAGTCTGATTACAAATCAGAAACACAACTGTATTTAAAACTTGTATTATATTCAGTCTATTTTAAATCTATCATGCTAAATAGTCTAATTAAAACAGAGTAAGAATGAATGTCTTTTGTTTCCTACAGTCTTTGGTTGAACATGTTGTAAAAGAAAGTCATTCTTCCTGTTCTTCAAGTTTTGAGTCCATTATAAATCACAGATTATGAAGTCAGCAAAGCATAAGACAATATATCTGCTTAACAAATATGGAGGCAAGGCTAATCATAGAAGTTAAGCAGAACCTGACATCAGGTCTCTATAGACATCACTTATTTCTACCCTAAAAATACTTAACAATTTTCAGTATTTGAATCCTCATGAGAATGAGGTCTAGAAATGAGTATGTTTTTTGTTTGAGGTGCTGTTTGCTCTGAAATACCCTCATGTGACATCTCTTTACAGTTTAATTTGAAGCTGGGATTTAACATACAGTCAACAAAGAGCAGACTTTATTTATTTGACAATTCGTTTAGAATAGAAATACTCTCTCACCCCTCTCATGGGTATAATTAGAGTGAAACCAGTGGGAGCTTTTTGATGGGCAATTTAGGGAGAATGGCAGACAATATTAACCATGTGTGTCTTCCCATCTAATTTGATTACAACCAGAATTTTCATAATCAGCCTAAAAAGATATCCTTCCAGAACTGACAGCTACAGCCAGCACAAATGCACATCTCTTGCTAGCATTGTCTCAGTGACACAATGCTTCTCTTCTGCCTGAGGTGAGTTCATGTACCAGCATAGACCTCACTGAGCTGGTTGTGTGACAGTAAACTAGTCCAACCCCTTATAAAGCAAACAAAGGAAACACCAAGCCAATGTTCTTAACACACAGAAACCTAAAAGGACACGTTAATGGGGGAAAGGAGAAAATGTGTCGCCCCAAAATAACCTCAGTCCCTTAGTCTTACGCAAGCTGAGCAAAATACTGTTATGTTACAACATGCAGATAAATATAACCCTGTAGAACATTTATCATTCATCATCAAAAGGTAGTCCTTATATAAAACGCAAAAACAGACTCACTCCAGAATATCACTTGAATAATACATACTCCCAAACTGAATGGTTTCATGTTAAAAACTCCTGGTGCTGAGTTTCACTGCTTACTTCTGGGTATATCATGAGCTTCATTTCATAAAACTTTCCAAATGAAGAAAGAAAATGAAAAAAAAGTATGTTATTTAAACCCAGGACTGAATTGGATCAAGTTTATAAGGGCAAAGAACCATAACTTTGTAATGAAGATGGTGACGCAGATCCACTGTAACAGACCAGGACTGGATGTTTAAATCCTCTTAACACCTGTTAGCAATTATAGAAAGTCTTTAAATTGCAAATACATTATACTCCAAACATTTATCTGTAAAAGATAATATGGGGTTTTTTGTTTTGTTTTGTTTTCTGTTGTTGTTGTTTAAAGTAGAGATGGGGTCTTACTATGTTGCCCACGCTGGTCTCGAACTCCTGGGCTCAGGCAATCCTACCGCCTTGGCCTTCCAAAGTGTTGGGATTACAGGCATGAGCCATTGTGCCTTGCCAAGGATAATATTTTGACTTCTGGAAATATTTTCCCAAAGACAAAATCTTAGGATTTTAAGTTTCCTAAGCTAGTCCAAAAATGATAATATATTCACTATTATCATTAAAATCATATATCTAAAATAAAATGTAGTAGAAGACACTATTTTCAAAATTAAAACTAAAATAATTAAGTAAGTGTGTTAGTTTCTTAAGTTAATTATCTTCCCTCAATGCTAATACTTGAGGGAAAGCTAAATTAGAAAAACTTGAAGAAATCAAGGAATACATCTATAATGGCTTTAAAGTGAACCCTGAATTATTTCTAATGTTTTGATTGGTACTTAATTATATACAATTCTGCTTCAAAATGCATAACTTTCCTCAGTATTTGGCATTGTGATTACAGCTGATTTCAAATCTGGGGCAGTGGAAAGCAGGGCAAATATGAGAGGAAATTTTCTTGCTGTCACTGGAAGGAAAGTAATTGAGGAGAAAAGTGAACAAGAAAGATCATAAACTTTCTGGGAATAACAAGAGGAAGCCTACCAAACTTGCCAGGGATGGAACCCAACTTGTGGGGGTTGCTTCCCATGTACTTATGGCAACTTTAGGCAGTCTGTGATCTCCTCGAAGAGAGAAGGTGGTAGACCAGCAACCCAATGTATTTATTTTAGTAACTAGAGTATATACTTAAGGAACTGTACATATAATTGTTTTTAAAATTAAAATTTTAAGAAGCCTTTTCATATATAGTCATCTTATTCTTTTTCAAATTTCAGGAAGTTTGCAGGTGAGATGTTATCCAAACTTCTAACACAAAAGCCACAAAGCATGTGAACTAAATCTCAGGTCTAGAATCATAGTAACTTGTAAGCTACTGTTCTTTGAACTCACCGAAGAATAGAAAACTAACAATGCACACAAACAAGGAACTGGTTGTTCTCTTCCAGTATTTACAAGAGTTGTTGCTTAGAGAAAGCAGGAGAAACAAGAGTTTTGCCCATCAGTCAGGTGTTTGCAAAAAAGATTCTGTGGCAATTTTTCTGTGCATTAGCCCCAACTGTTCAAACATGTGCCACATGACAGTATTGTCCTTCGGGAAGATAACAGAAATTAATCATCCTTTTTTCTTTTTTCTTTTCTTTTTGACAGTTTCGCTCTTGTCACCCAGGCTGGAGCGCAGTGGCACGATCTCAGCTCACTGCAACCTCCATCTCCCGGGTTTAAGTGATTCTCCTGCCTCAGCCTCCCAAGTAGCTGCAGAATTAATCGTTCTTAAATGTGCATAGATTTTTTTAAGTAAACATGTTCCCTACATACTTTAGCTTACTAACTTCCACAAACAGCAGAACTGAAACAATTACAGCTTAAATAAAAGTAATTCAAACCCAATCAACAGATCTATTGCATACATACTATATATATATAAAATATATATAATATATATAAAATATATATTATATATATAATATATATATTTTATATATATTATATATATAATATATATAATATATATAAAATATATATATTATATATATATTATATATATATTTTATATATATAAAATATATATATTTTATATATATATAATATATATATTTTAAAAACATACAGGAAGTTCACCCACCTTCCCTGCAGTAACTGGGAACTTCCCTCCTATTCTGGCTCACTACTGTAGGCAGACCTCACTACTTCCAGAAAACAGCCCCCCTTCACCCTGGCCAGCAATTTCTCACCCCCATCTTCCTATGAGCAACAAGACTTGAATGGCAGGTTTCCTGGTAGTAAGGAAAATGAAGAAGGAGGAAGGAAAAGGAGAAAAGCAGAGAGCTTTCCACAGTTCTACACACCAGGTAATTCATTTCTTCATTCAGCAAAGACTTACCAGTACCAGGCACCATGGATAATACCAAGAACAAAGCAAGTATGTTCCTGACCTCATGGCATATCCCTTGTATATCATTTCAGATCTAATCCCAGGAGATCCCCCACTTTAAGTACTCCTCACAAAAACCTTTAAAGGTTAAGTAATCAGAGCATTATGGCAGAGTAGCATAAGAGAAATCGGAACGATACAGATAACTGTACCATGGAGAGCTTCAAGTGACATTCTAAAAGGTGAGTTTTTAAAGTGTTTTTAAGTGTACATCAGGTCATTTCAGCTCCGTAAGAGACCCACAGGTCACGAAGAATAAAATTCGAACTTGCTCTCACATACAAGCCCTGGCAGAGACTTTGGCCTCATCGCCTGCATTATAGCCTTTTTAGCCACAGCAGCTTTGTCTTGGTTCCTCAGCCTTTCCTAGTTCATTCCCACTCTAAAGCCTTTGTATGTGTTGTTCTCTGCCTAGAATGTTCTTCCTCTTTATCAGCATCACCACCCCAAAGAGGGCATCTCTGAACTTCCAATCTGAAGTAGCCAGCCAGTCACCAGCACATCACCAACTTGCCATTATCACTGACCTCTTATTTGTTTGTTTCTCCCAGCAAAATCTAAGCTCTGTCAGGACAGGGATTTTCTCTCTCTTGTCCATTACCACATCCTTAGAGCTCAGAAGGGGTGTCTGGCCCAGGTGCTCAATGACTGTTTGTTCAATGAAAGAATGAACAAATGAATCACACAAAAGGAGAGAGGAAAATACTATTTCCCATTAAAATGAAGAAACAGTTTTTATTAGAAGGGAAGGCCACAGCAGCCCTCTACTACCCTCTTTTGACTAAACTTCCAGGAAATTCATTACTAAGTTTTGGGCTTCAGTAAGTCAGAGTCAATTTCTGTTACACACACCCAAAAAACTCCGACAGCCAACTAAGAAAGGAGGAAAGGGAAGGAAAAACAAACCAATAGGAGATTCCTTTCATTCTTGTCTGAAGAAAAAAAACTTTTTAAAGCAATAGGAGAGAAGTGATCAGAACACAGGAAGGAGAAAGAGATGGAACCAGTAGGAAAAACAAAAACAAAAATGGAGAGGGAAAGGTACACAGAGACAACAAGAAAGAGTGATAGAGGAGAAAAGAGGTAAGCGGTTATTCACACAACAGTGTTCCCTTGCACTATGGGTGTCGAAGTAAGCTGAGGGCTGCGAAGGTAGAGGCAAAGGACTGGAATGCCAATAATATAGGAGGCTCTTGGCCCTGTCAGTTCTGCCTCCTGTGACAAGTTAATTTATCCAGGTTTACCAGTATGGTGAGGATGAGGAGTGGAGAAGGGTGGGCTGGTTAGGTAGGTCAGGGAGAGATCTTCTCTAAGATGTATCGGTTCCTATAACTGAACAAAAAAAAAAAATCACTATACAGCTCTACCAGAGCAGTTCTTCAGAGGAGAAATTATTCTCCGCATTGCTAGAGTAACACGGTAAAAGTCAGAGACCTCCAATCTCATCCTGAAGTTCTTGTACTTAACCTGAGGTCTAGATCAACCAATGTTCCTTAATAAAAAGGAGCAGGAGGGAGATAAAAATTTTTTAAATTGAATTAATAGCGAGAATTCGGTGATCACCATCGTGGTTAAATCCCCCAAATTTTAATTGTAATAAAAGGATCTTAACAACTTTAATTTCCTCTATTAATTCAGAAGTAAAATATTTTCATCAGTACACATGTGTAAAGTCTAATTTACTTTTTAAACACAGCCCAATGCCAGGATATTCCAAATGTTTTTGGGTTTTGTTAAAAATGTATATATCTGGCCGGGCACAGTGGCTCACGCCTGTAATCCCAGCACTTTGGGAGGCCGAGGCAGGCAATCACGAGGTCAGGAGTGTGAGACCAGCCTGGCCAACATGGTGAAACCCTGTCTCTACTAAAAATACAAAAATTAGCTGGGCGTGGTGGCATACACCTGTAATCCAGCTACCCGGGAGGCTGAGGCAGGAGAATCGCTTGAACCTGGGAGGCAGAGGTTTCAGTGAGCTGAGATTGTGCCACCGCACTCCAGCCTGGGCGACAGAGCAAGACTCCGTCTTGGAAAAAAAATGATTTTAGAAACTTTTAAAATGTTATCCCCATTTTGTCACTATTTTCATTACATTTCAAAGATATGTTTCTTGGGGAAAAAAAACTAAAATAAAAAATTTTTTTTCTTTTTTTTTTTTAGCCAGAGTCTTACTCAGTCACCCAGGCTGGAGTGCAGTAGCACAATCACAGCTCATTGCAGCCTCAAAGTTTTGGGATCAAGCAATCCTCTTGCCTCAGCCTCCCAAGTAGCTGAGACTACAGATATGCACCACCACACCTGGTTAATTCTTTTTTATTTTTTATACAGACAAGGTTTCACTATGTTTCCCAGGTCCCAGGCTAAAAACTTAAAATTTGACTCTGGATAAAATACATAGCTTGCTGCTAAAACTCCAACTCACTTGCAAGTACTGATGAATTTCTCAAAATTTCAGACATTTTTGAAGGGAATATAAATACTTTACCACATTCAAACTGATGAGATTCAAGGATTCTCCAGTTCCTGTTAGGAACTGATAACTATTAGGAGAGTTATCACATATTCCTACATTCTTTGAACAGGATGGGTCCATTCCTATATTTTAACAAGCAGTTGATTTCAAACTGAAAGCCTTGCAACTGCAACCTTGGTGACAGGAGTCAAGGGCAGGACTGGATGTGAGATATGGAATCAAAGGAGATCACTTTGGAGCTTTAAGATTTGACAGCTCTGCCATATTTTGAACTTGCATGGGGCCTGTAGCCCCTGTGTTTTGGCCAATTTATTCCACTTGGAATGGCTGTACTTACCCAATGCCTGTACCCCCATTGTATCTAGGAAGTAACTAACTTGCTATTGACTTTATAGGCTCATAGGTGGAAGGGACTTGCCTTGTCTCAGATGAGACTTTGGACTATGGACTTTTGAGTTAATGCTGAAATGAGTTAAGACTTTGAGGGACTGTTGGGAAGGCATGATTGGTTTTGAAATGGGAGGACATGAAATTTGGGAGGGACCAGGAGTGGCATGATATGGTTTGGCTGTGTCCCCACCCAAATCTCATCTTGAATTCCCACATGTTATGGGAGGGACCCGATGGGAGGTGTCTGAATCATGAGGGCAGGTCTTTCCCGTGCTGTGTTTGTGATAGTGAATGAATCTCATGAGATCTGATGGTTTTAAAAAGGAGAGTTTCCCTGCACAAGTTCTCTTCTCTTATCTGCCGCCATGTGAGACGTGCCTTTCACCTTCTGCCATGATTGTGAGGCCTCCCCAGTCATGTGAAACTGTAAGTCCATTAAGCCTCTTTCTTTTGTAAATTGCCCAGTCTCAGGTATGTCTTTATCAACAGTGTGAAAAAGGACTAATACAGGGGATAAGGAGATATTTGTCAAAGGATATAAAATTATAGCTATTAATAGATAGGATAAGTTCTAGTGTTCCATACCACTGTAGGATGACTACAGTTAACAGTAATATATGGTTTCAAATAGCTAGAAGGAGGATATTGAATGTACCCAACATAAAGAAATTATAAATGTGTCAGATGATTGATATGCTGATTGCCTGGATCCGTTCTGATCACTATATATTACATGTAGCAAAACCTTATTATGTGGGCAAAGGACATGAGCAGACACCTTTCAAAAGACGACATACATGCAGTCAACAAGCATAAGAAAAAAAGCTCAGTATCACTGATCATTAGAGAAATGCAAATCAAAACCACAATGAGACACCATCTCACACCAGTCAGAGTGGTTTTTATTAAAAAGTCAAAAAATGTAACAGATGCTGGTGAGGCTGCAGAGAAAAGGGAACACTTATACACTGTTAGTGGCAGTGTAAATTAGTTCAACCATTGTGGAAAGCAGTGTGGTGATTCCTCAAAGACCTAAAAACAGAAACACCATTCAACCCAGCAATCCTATTACTGAGTATATACCTAAAGGAATATAAATCATTCTGTCATAAAGACACATGCACATGTGCATTCACTGCAGCACTATTCACAATAGCAAAGACACGGAATCAACCTAAATACCCATCAATGGTAGAATGGATATTTAAAATGTGGTACATATATACCATGGAATACTATGCAGTCATTGAAAAGAATAAGATCATGTCCTCTGCAGGAACATGGATGGAGCTGGAGGCCATAATCCTTAGCAAACTATTGCAGGAACAGAAAACCAAATACTGCATATTCTCACTTATAAGCTGGAACTAAACGATGAGAACACATGGACACAAAGAGGGGAACAACAAACACTTGGGCCAACTTGGGGATGGAGGTTGGCAGAGGGAGAGGAACAGAAAAAATAACTATTGGGTACTAGGCTTAGTACCTGGGTGACTAAATATTCTGTACAACATACCCCTATGACACAAATTTACCTCTACAACAAACCTGCACATGTACCCCTGAACCTAAAATAAAAGATTTTTTTAAATAAAAGCATTACATGTACATTTTAAAAAAACATCAGTATGTATCCCATGAATATGTACAATTATGAAGTCAACTTAAAAAATAAAAATAAATATAAATTTTTAAAATAGCACAGACAGACACTATGTTAAGTACTGGAGATACAAATACGAGTGAGACACCACTCCTATTCAACATAGTATTGGAAGTTCTCGCCAAGGCCATCAGACAAGAGAAAGAAATAAAGGGTATTCAAATAGGAAGAGAAGAAGTCAAATTATCTTTGTTTGCAGATGACATGATCCTATATCTAGGAGACACCATCGTCTCAGCCCAAAAGCTTTTTAAGCTGATAAGCAACTTCCACAAAGTCTCAGGATACAAAATCAATGTGCAAAAATCACTAGCATTCCTATACCCCAACAACAGGCAAGCAGAGCACCAAACAGTGAATAAACTCCAATTCGCAATTAGCACACAAAGAATAAAATACCTAGCAATACAGCTAACAAGGGAAGTGAAGGATCTTTTCAAGGAGAACTACAAACCACTGCTCAAAGAAATCAAAGAGGATACAAACAAACAGAGAAACATTCCATGTTCACGCACAGGAAGAATCAATATCGTGAAAATGGCCATACTGCCCGAAGTCATTTATAGATACAATGCTATTCCCATTAAACTGCCATTGACATTCTTTATAGAATTAGAAAAAAAACTATTTTAAAATTCATATGAAATCAAAAAAGAGCCTGAATAGCCAAGATGATCCTAAGCAGAAAGAACAAAGCTGGAGGCATCACGCTACCTGACTTCAAACTGTACTACAAGGCTACAGTAACCAAACAACACGGTACTGGTACAAGAACAGACACAAAGACCAATGGAGAGAATAGAGAACTCAGAAATAAGACCACCCACCTACAAACATAGGATCTTCAACAAACCTGAAAAAAGCAAGCAATGGAGAAAGGACTGCCTTTTTCTTTTTTTTTTTTTTTATTTGAGACAGAGTTTCACTCTTGTTGCCCAGGCTGGAGTCCAGTGGCGCAATCTCAGCTCACTGCAGCCTCCACCTCCTGGGTTCAGGTGATTCTCCTGCCTCAGCCTCCTGAGTGGCTAGGATTACAGGCACCCACCACCAAGCCCGGCTAATTTTTTTTGTATTTTTAGTAGAGACGGGGTTTTACCACTTGGCCAGGCTAGTCTTAAACTCCCGACCTCAGGTGATCCATCCACCTCTGCCTCCCAAAATGCTGGGGTTACAGGCATAAGCAAACGTGCCTGGCCAGAACGGCCTTTTTAATAAATGGTGCTGGGAGAGCTGGCTAGCCATAAGCAGAAAATTGAAACTGGACCCCTTCCTTACACCTTACACAAAAATCAACTAATGATGGATTAAATACTCAGATGTAAAACCCAAAACTATAAAAACCCAGAAGAAAATCTCTGTAATACTATTCAGGACACAGGCAGGGGGCAAAGACTTCATGATGAAAATACCAAAAACAATTGCAGCAAAAGCAAAAATTGACAAATGGGATCTAATTGAACTAAAGAGCTTCTGCACAGCAAAAGAAACTATCATCAGAGTGAACAGACAACCTATAGAATGGGAGAAAATGTTTGCAATCTATCTATCTGACAAAGGTCTAATATCCAGAGTCTGTAAGGAACTTAAACAAATTTACAAGAAAAAACCAAACAACCCCATTGAAAAGTGAGCAGGGGATATGAACAGACACTTCTCAAAAGAAGATATATTTGCGGCCAACAAACATATGAAAAAAAGCTCAACATCACTGATCATTAGAGAAATGCAAATCAAAACCACAATGAGATACCATCTCATGCCAGTGAGAACGGCTATTACTAAAAAGTCAAAAAACAACAGATGCTGGTGAGACTGCGGAGAAAAGGACATGTTTACACTCTTGGCAGAAGTGTAAATTAGTTCAACCATTGTGGAAGACAGTGTGGCGATTCCTCAAAGACCTAGAGGCAGAAATACCGTTTGACCCAGAATCCCATTACTGGGTATATACCCAAAGGAATAAAAATCATTCTATTACAAAGATGCATGCACGTGTATGTTCACTGCAGCACTATTCACAATAGCAAAGACATGGAATCAACCTAAATGCCCATCAATAATAGACTGGATAAAGAAAATGTGGTACATATACACCATGGAATACTATGCAGCTATAAAAAGAAACAAGATCATGTCCTTTGCAGGGACATAAATGGAGTTAGAAGCTGTTATCCACAGCAAAGTAACACAGGAGCAAAAAACCAAACACTGCATGTTCTCACTCATAAGTGGGAGCTAAATGATGAGAACACACATGAACACATAGTGAAGAACAACACACACTGTGCCTCAGAGGAGGAAGAGCATCAGAAAGAATAGCTCATGAATGATGGGCTTAATACCTGGGTGATGGGTTGATCTGTGCAGCAAACCACCATGGGACACGTTTACCTATGTAACAAACCTGCACATCCTGCACATGTACCCCAGAACTTAAAATAAAAGTTGAAGAAAAAAAAATATGTAAGAGTTATCCCTTTACTCAAAAAGCTCATTCTTACAAGGGCAAGTGTGCAAAGCAAGTAAGTACAAGGAGCTCATCCTAGTAGATCATATTATGTGCAATTAATTGCAAAATGAAGTAAGAAAAGCTATAAATGAGCCATGTTCTAAGTCAGATAGTAAGAAAATGACAGTGAAGAGCTGGGAGGCAGAGAGTGAGGGGTAGGCAGAAAAACTAGGGAGAAAACATCAGGAAAGGTTTATCAGAGAAGGGAATTATGGTTTCTTAAATTAAGAAATTTCCCAAAGCAGGCCCACTAAATGACTCGTACACCCACTCTTGAAAGAATTGTCTGATTCATCCTACAGTATGTATATTCACATGGAAAGGCTTGTCTGTCTGCTCATTAATTTGAAACTGTGAACCACAAATATTATTTCTTATTAAATAACTCTATGAGGTACTGCAGCCCTCCTAAAATATTTCTTTGAGGCTGAGGTTACACTTTCCTAGTCCTACTATTTAGTTTTTGTTTTGTTTTTGTTTTGTTTTGTTTTGTTTTTTTGAGATGGAGTCTCGCTCTGTTGCCCAGGCTGGAGTGCAGTGGCTCAATCTCAGCTCACTGCAAGCTCCGCCTCCTGGGTTCAAGCGATTCTCCTGCCTCAGCCTCCCGAGTAGCTGGGACTACAGGCACCTGCCACCACGCCCAGCTAATTTTTTGTATTTTTAGTAGAGACGGGGTTTCACCATGTTAGCCAGGATGGTCTCTATCTCCTGACCTCATGATCCACCCGCCTCAGCCTCCCAAAGTGCTGGGATTACAGGCGTGAGACACCACGCCAGCCATCCCACTATTTAGTTTTATTACCCATGAATTTGCTGTATAACTACACCCCTGGCTTTAAGTCCTCATCAATTAAAAGTTTGAATTTCCATAATGAAAATTCAAAGCCCCTACAAGCATTTGTTACGGGGGTTTGGGAAGATAGGCACAGGAAAAGCAAAGCTAAGGCAGAAGAGCAACAAGGAAGAAAATTAAGAAAGACACAGAGACAGAGTGTTGGTGACGTGGGAACCTAGTAGTTTACATGGCCACAGTCTGTTTTTTAGCATGGCAACCCTATTTTGAGCACTAAAAATCTTAGAAATAACTGAACACACGGCAAACTCAACAGCAGTTGCAGTTAGCTCTTTTTTTTTTTTTTTGAGATGGAGTCTAGCTCTATTGCCCAGGCTGGAGTGCAGTGGCACTATCTCAGCTCACTGCAAGCGGTTAGCTCTTCTTTTATTTAAAATTTCAGAAAGTGCTCATGAAGAGGGGTTTAATGAATTTATTCACTTTCCAAAATAGGGGAAAGGCCACAATTTTACTCACTCTATCAAATAGAAAACATTTCTTGAAATAAAAATTTACATAAATTAAAATTATTCAATCAAGAAAACCCTTATAAACCTAAGGTTTAAGATTCGATGTCTTGAGGTGAATGGGACATTATATAACTTTTCAGCCCACACTTAGAAACTAAGCCCAATGAGATACTAAAATGACAGACCCAGTAAGGCAGGCTCAGCGCTGGCTCCTCAGGGCCCACAACGTTGACCTAGCTACAGGCTTCTCAATCAAGGTTCTCCCAAACTGAATCAATGCACATTTTGGTTGCCAGGAAGAAGGGAGGAGTATGAGAGGGCTTTAAGGGTAACACAGTGATTCAAATGAAAGTGAGATAAGAAAAGATAAATCATATTATTTGAAGGCTTAAAACAAACTCAGATTTTCCCAAAAAGTCAAGTACCAACTGAATAAAAACCATCCAGAGACAGGTATGCATCTTGATGTTTAGAGAGAGCAGTCTTCAGAATACTTTCAGTTTTCCTTAAGCCATTCATGTTAATTGCAAACTAGCCTAGATGCAGAGCAATCAAACAATCACCTGCTCATTCAATGCCAAAAATCAATGCCCGAAGAACATTCAAGAACCTTCTGGATCTAAGCACAGTAAGTAGATTCTCCAATGGCTATGTTTTGCAGTCTGCAGGTTACAACCCATTAGTGAGCAGTGAGGTCAATTTGATGGGTAAAGACATATTTTAAATAAAATAGAACAGAATATAAAATATCAGTATGCTTTACACCTTGTAAGAATTGTTTCATGAACCTCTTGCTTCAATTATACATGTGAATGGCATGTGTGTATGTGTGTGTACTAGGCTGCAATGTAAAATGTGTTTCTTATGGTGAATTACAGTGAATAAAGCTTGGAAAACTCTGTCCTAAGATACCAGCCCAACCTACTTTATATCATTCCTTGCTTCTCTTATCCCCCTATCACTCCTTGCACTTAGACCTACCCCAACACATCCATGGACATCACCAAAGTAAACATGAGAACAACCGCCATTGTACCTGGTTGGTACACGAAAGTTTTGGCAGTGTTAGCCCCATTAGCCAGAATCAAAGCTCAGAAGCTACCTGGAAAAGAAACTGTATGACTAGTGTATTTGAAACACTACAACACTGCTTTCTAAATAGAAAATTCTACTCTTCCACACTGCATGCTGTTTCTAATCTTTTTGCAGACTATTATGGTTTAGATGTAGTATAATATACCAAGACCAGCAGTGCTCGGTGACATGCTATATGACTGGATAAAGCTCCCAGCTAGAAACTTAGGGATCGGGGTTCTAGTCCTTCTCCATTAGCTGGGTTTGATCTTGGACAAGGTACTCGACCTCTCTGGGTTCAGATTCTCCAACTGAAATACGACAAAGCAGGACTGCAGAAGGGTTCTTCCTAGTGAGTGTTCTGTGGAGATACTTCACCAGTCTTGCAAAAGTGGGTATTTTTTTTTTTAATTAAGATGTTTATTTTTAAAACTAAAAGAAAACAGTAAACACAATCAAATACATTCAATATCAAATTTTACCATGCTGCAATTACCAGGCAGCCAAATAACCTCATTTTTCAAAAAATTTAAAGAATTACCTTCAGTTTCTGTATATATTCTAGTAAACAACTCATTGATTGGAAGCCTGTAGCTCTGCATGGGGAATACGTCTAAATGTGAGCCTGCTCTGTTCAGATATTTGTATAAAATGGAACACTGATAGTCCTCACTCGGGTAAATGCCAGGTGAAGCCTAGGTAGACACGTACAGAACATGCTCTCATATCAGGCATGGCAAACAATTTCAAGTCACATTCTGATAATGGATAATGTCTTCAGGGCTTTGAGTACCTCCTTTCCGATTTTTTTTTTTTCATAATGAATGCATGCAGCTAAAAATTTTCAAGATCCAACTCTAATTAAAAATTTTCTAGTATTCCTCTTTCAAGCATATGAATTACTTCTTTTTTTTTTTTAATGGAGTTTTGCTCTTGTTGCCCAGGCTGGAGTGCAATGACACGATCTCGGCTCACCACAACCTCCGCCTCCCGGGTTCAAGTGATTCTCCTGCCTCAGCCTCCTGAGTAGCTGAGATTACAGGCATGTGCCACCATGCCTGGCTAATTTTGTATTTTTAGTACAGACGGGGTTTCTCCATGTTGGTCAGGCTGGTCTCGAACTCCCGACCTCAGGTGATCCACCCACCTTGGCCTCCCAAAGTGCTGGGATTACTGGCATGAGCCACCGTAGCCGGCCCCATGAATTAATTCTTAACTGGAAATTATCCTGAGACTGCAAGGATGGCTGTTAAAAAAATCGTTGACACTTAGTAGCAAATACTTATATGTATAAATAAGTAGTTTCACCTATTGAGAAAAACAGAAACAATGCTGAGAGTAAAATTAACATTATCATCCACAATATTAATTTCAAATGTTTGTATGTACAGTATTAACAAAGCCCATTTCAGTTCTATATAACACACTTTGTTTTACTCAGTAACTTTAAGAAAATTAGTTAATGCTTTGCAACACTGATTCTTGCTGTTATTTTTACAATTAGTACCGACTTCATAATTTATCTTTAAGCACATCACAGGTTTTAAATTACTCCATATTAAACTTCCACAAAACTGTGGAAGTCAACCAAGACTTATTTATCAATTAAACAGTCATTCATTTCACAAACACTTATTGAATGCTTAGGATGTGTCAGACATTGTTCTAGATACTGGGGCTATTGTGGAAAATAAGACAAAGTCCTTTCCCTTAAAGGGAGAGATAATAAACTGGTAAATAAATAATTTCAAGTGCTAAAAAAAAGTACATCCCCTTAATTCAGTATATATTGAAGTAGCAAAAACCGCAATTACTTTTGCACCAACCTAAAATGAAACAAATGGATGTTAGCTTCTTCACATAGAAAGTATATGTTATTCCAAAGCTACTGATAAGGTTCAGAAATTTGTGAGTAAATTACTGTAAGCATACACAGTGCATCACTACTAAATATATAGTACTAAATGCAGTGAGTATGTATGCCTGTGTGTGCAGCTGTGTATGTGTATATAAATTTGAGGGCTTATTTACAACACAAAGGAAGTTTATTATCAGGATGCCAAAAGAAAAAAAGAAAAAAAAAACTGAAAAGATTGATGCACCTTAACTTGATAAATCTTCCAATAATGAAAAGCAAACAGCTAATTTTCCTCGCCCACAGCTAAATGAAACAGGCAAGAAAAGTTAAGAGGTGACACTGCTCTACCCATATGCAGAAGGCTAACAGAATGTCCAGTCTCAAAGAGTCTGAAATTGAAAATGCTGTATGAGTTTAAGGAGCCTGATCTGTTTCAAAGCCACCAAAAATACAAGCCTACAAAGATAAAAGACTGGCCCATTTACAGGCAACATCACAAAAGAGTTGCCTATCAAACTACAAAAGGAAGGAACTGCAAACAGGAAATTGCCCAGCCCCAGCCATGTGCCTCCCCTCCCTTCCTCTCCACTAACTTCTATAAGCAGAAGCAAACACTGCCGTTAGATTTACCAACAAGCCACAGAGAAGGATGACAGAACACTAGTAGCTGACATCTAATATATTATTGGTTCAATAAATATTTAAAGTAAATGCCTTTATTATTTTGAACCAACTTTTTGATAATTTTACCTACATTTTAAATGACATTTATTTAATCTACAGTTTTTTAATGTCACTGTAAAGTAGTTCTGAAATCAGAATTTACAGAATTGTGAGTCAAAATATAAGCAAAATAATATACTTGGTCCAAACAATAAAAACAAAAACAAAATCACAGTTAATTGTCTGGGTATATCAGTGTCCAATGATTTAAACACACACACTCTAACCACTTTTAAATAATACTGTTCTGTTAAAATTTCTGCATACTCAGCAGACAGCTTAATATTCAAAAATCAATAGGTCCATTATCAGCAGTTCCAATTAAGCACATTTATATTCAGGTATACAGAAGTATTTAATAGAGCATTCTGACATTCTAATGAGTAACAGCAGGAAAGGTCTATGGACTTCCTAATTTTTTACAGAAACTTGGACTGATGGGCATGATTTCTAGTAGTCTGTATCTATTGAAACAAATAGACACAGATAAAATGACTTCATCTTTTTTTTTTTTTTTGAGTCAGGGTCTGGGCTGGAGTGCAGTGGTGTGATCACAGCTCACTGCAACCTCAAACTCCTGGCCTCAAGCAATCCTCCAGCCTCAGTCTCCAGGTAGCTGGGTCTACAGGCTCCCACCACTGTACCTGGCTAACTTACTTTTTTAATGGAGGCTAATAGCACTTATCCACTCTAAAATGGTCTAAATATAGGAAACAAATATAAAAACACAAAGTTTTCAAACAGTTAATAAATCTATAAATAAAACCATGAGAATAATCAACCTCATTAATCAAAAAAATGATTACTAAAACAATGAGGTAGCATTTTTCACCAATTAAATTTCTAAAACTGTAATGTTCATACCCAATACGCAAAGTTTACATGAAATTGGAGATTTCACATAATACCAAATTTAGTATAAACTTGCTTAAGTATAGCAATATGCTCCAAGAGTCTTAAAAACTCTGAAATTTAAAATTATTTACCCTATTTCTGGCAATCTAAAGACAAAAATCCACAAAAAGAAACACTTATAATATAGAAAGAGATGTGTTACATTATAAAAAAT
Source organism: Pan paniscus (assembly GCF_029289425.2). Lineage (NCBI taxonomy): Eukaryota > Metazoa > Chordata > Mammalia > Primates > Hominidae > Pan > Pan paniscus. The sequence continues at coordinate 126,628,977 of NC_073249.2, forward strand.
TTTGAAAGAAATCTAAAATGTTAAACAATGGTATTCTCTCTAAATGAAATATTATTTGGTCACCTGAATAGCAAAATGGCAAAACATACATAGGCTAAATTTTAAAAGGCTCAAAAAACTACACTGCAATCACACCTAATAAATAATTCAGGTTTACAACTGCGAGAGAATTTTTCCACATTTCTTCTACAATGTGGTTACTCCACTTTTTAAAGTTTTTTTAATTGTAAGGGAAAAAAACACCCCTATCTTCTCATTAGATTATCCCCTTTTCAAAACGGACATTTAAAATAAAATTAAATTAAAAATTTAAAATAACTAGTTTTCTTCCAGCCTCCCTTCACTCCCCTACCACCAGAAAAAGCATCATCACCTTCATGCTATTCTCCCTGTCTGATGGTTCCTCAGCAACCTGGCCTGCTGGGATTGACCATCTTGGAACCTCCCCTCTCTCCAGGTCTGAACCCAGCCCTCCACACCCACACCAACAGGCAGGGGAGTCATTCACCTTAGTATCCTCAACTCCAGGAACAAGGCCTGTTACATGAAAATACCTCAAAAAAACATTTGTTAGATAAATTCATATTTACCCAATTGTACCTATTGCCCGCTTTAAACAATTGTTTATCGCTCATCTGTCCCACATTTTAAGCTAGGCATTGTTTTTATATATATATGTATATATATATATATATATTTTTTTTTTATTCCCTAGAACCTACCATAGTGCTAGGAAGGGCTCATAGTAGCTAAACAAAGATTTACTGAACTAATGAATACCTGACTACAGATCTCACAAATTCATTTGGTTTAAACAAAATATTCCCTTAAAATAACATCCTTGGAGAGAAATATACTCATACCTTCCAGTGAATTATACTAAGCAATAATCAGATTAACAACCATATGAGTGTTGTTACTGAGCCAAGGAAGTATTTAAGTGAAAAATATGATGGACAAGAGGAAGATGGGCAGACAGAAAGAGGGGAAGTAGCTGTCCGATCATCAGGGAGGTAACCTAAAGGGTCTACGCACAAAAGTGAGTGATAGGAAGTAGGAGACTGGGTCAGAAAACTTTGTGGAAGGCCACACAGCTTCCCTGCCAGGGCCACCAGACATTCCTAAGTGCATACAACGTCAGACACTGCACCGATGACACCTTTATATAAATGACCACCTTCAGTCCTCACCACAAGTATAATAGGGTATTATTATGCCTATTTTAAAGATGAAAAAAACAGGAGTTTGGATAAGTTAACTTGCTCAGGGCATACAACTAACAATTGGATTCAAAGCCCAGTGAGCCTGTGGCTATGTTAAAGTCATTGCTCACAACCACTAAGCCAAATGGAGAATGGCTTCTTTGCAATTAGTCACAGACTTAGCAGTAGAGTATAACTACTTAGGTCTTAAGTGTAGTCTACAAAATAAATAGCCAACACAGACATGGTTAGACAGTCTAAAAACCTCAGGCTTGTTATTCCCAATTCAGACATGACATCTGGTTCAGGCTAGTCTCAGTTAATCCACAATGTAGACCTCTAATTTAGCAATGCAAAGACTTAACAAGTGGGTAAGGAAAGTATATAATGTGGCTACCACCTCTGTTTAAGCATCCTCCACATAACAGAAAAAAAAACTGTATTTCTTTAACTCTGAACTTAATTTTCTAAGCTATACAGTCACACTTATTTTAACATCTTCTCATACATATTATTTTCCAATTCTTCAGTCACGGTGACCTGATCCAAATTCTCCTTGACCTTCTTGCCATAGGCCTGCAAAACTGAAAACAATATAGCAACACAGGTACTAGTGAAGACTTGGTCTTTAAGCACATGGCAAGAACCTAATTAATTCATACTCATAATTTTTAAAAGCCATCTTTTTCAAACTCATATCAGAGTGTTTTAGATGCTACAATGATCTAAACATCCTAACTTCAAAACTGCACTGAGTGTTGCCCTGGAAGGGAAATACCTTTCTGACAAAGTTGGTCTCTTCTTAAATCTGAGCCTTCCATCTCAAGGAGCACAATGTCACAATGCAGGGGGTGAAGAGATGCTCTACTAGTAGAGGCATCCCTAAAATGGGTGCCTAGCATCTGCTAAGTGTCACTGTGGCCTCCAGTGCCCACATCATTCCAGCAACCCTGGCTTTAAGATCACTGAACATGATGGTCTATATCAGGGTGTCTAATCATTTAGCTTCCCTGGGCCACATTGGAAGAAGAAGAATTGTCTTGGGCCACACATAAAATACACTAACACTAAGGATAGCTGATGGGCTTTAAAAAAAAAAAATCTCATAATGTTTTAAGAACGTTTATGAATTTGTGTTAGGCCACATTCACAGCCAGCCACAGGTTAAACAAGCTTGGTCTATATTTTATCTCCTTTTTGATCCTTATGACAGCTCTATGAGAGAAAGCATAAAAAGTCTCCCCCCACTTAGATATAAGGAAATAGAAACACAAAAGCTGTGAAATACTTGAAGTCATTATCTAACAGAGAAACCAAAAGTGCCACAAGATGGCACACTCAAAAGTAAGCCATGGTGTTGGTGGCACAACAGTTGGAAAGTAGTTAATACCACTGAGCTGTACATTTTAAAATGGTTAAGACAGCAAGTTTCATGTTACGTATATTTTACCACAAAAAAAATTGGGAAAATACAAGTTTATTTTTTTAAAAAAGGCTAGGTAGTGATGTAATTTTGTATACTGGTTACTACCCTTTGTCTATGGTCTTTACTTTGATTCTGTATCTTTAAAGACCAAAGTTGGCTCAGTCATGACTACAAATATTCTGGTAAAGGGGAAGACACCACTTTACACCTTACGTCCAACTTCATTATTTTCAGGAGTTTCCCATATATTACCTTCTTTCTTTCATGTTTTGTCATCCCATTATTCATTCACTCAAAAGATACTTACAGAGCACCCATTACATACCAGGCACAGCTCTAAATTGATAGAGTTCAAATACTGAAATAGTTCTATACCAGTTGGTAAATAGCTGCAGCCCACAGCACACCACTCCACTCCACACTGGCCATCCTAGTCTCTTCCTTGGGACCCACGCCCACCCCCTAAGCCCTAGACTTCCCCATGATTCAGCAAAGCAAGAAGCCTCCAGGACCCTGTCCCAACTTCCAACTCAACGGGTGAATACCCGGCCTAACCCCTTGTTAAATATTTTATCACCCTCCACACACAGCAACGAACAAAACAGATAAAGTCCTTACCCTCTAGTCTAGGAAAGAGATAATAAGCAAGTAAATGCATAAACAAAGTAATTTCAAATAGTAGCATGCTGTAAAGAAAATAAAGCAACAAAGGTCTAAAGGATGACTAGGGGTGGAGGTAACAGGGTAGAAATTAAGAGAAAATCTCTCTGAGAAAGTAACATTAGAAAGAGCCAGGCATGCAGAGGTCGGAAGTAAGAACATTCCAGATAGAACAGAAATATCAAGGCTCTTTGGTAGGAACAAGCATGGAATTTCAGTTAGAAGGCCATAGCATGAGGGGAGCAACTTGAGCAAGGAGACCACAGAGGTAGAGAGGGTCAGATCAGAAAGGATCTTAATGGCATTGGTAAGGATAAATTTTATGCCAAGATCAGTGGGCAATAACAGATTTGAAACAGGGTAATGATGTGATCTAATTTACAATTTTAAAAGACTACTCTGACAGTTGTATGGCAACTAAATTAATGGGAAGCAAGAATATAAAAAGGAGACAACATATAAAGCTGTGGTCATAATCCAGGTGAACAATGACAGTGGCTTGGGCTAGGTGATAGCAACAGAGATGGAAAGATACATTCTGATTCAATATGTTTTAGAGGTAGAGCTGACCAAACTTACGAATAAGTAGAATGTGGGATGAGCGAACAAAAGGAATCAAAATGACTACTCTTTTGATTTAGCAAGTCACTGATGGTAGTCCACTTACTAAAAAGAGAATGACTTGGGAAATAAATACATTTAGGGAGAGAAGGAATAAAAACTTCTGTTTTGTCACAATAAATTTGAGGTATCATTTAGACGTATAATATGGAGCTATCAAACAGGCAGTTGGATATTTGATCTTTACAATAATCCTGTGAAGTAGATAAGGAAACTCAGGTATTATCCAAATTTTATAAATGAGAAAACTAAGGCTTTGAGAAAAAGGTTTGTCTTAGTACAAAATACTTTTATTAGTCAGTCAATGCCACTTAACAGAGGGCCGATTCCACATTTTAAGAACAGGAACACCTTCACTGTTAAAGACTTCTGTTTGATAAAATATACCTACCTACCTAGCTTGCCTCATGTAAGTTACATGGCTGCTCCGAAGGTAAAGGTCGTTTGTATCCAGAGAAGATTCCCCCAGAAAACGGACACTTATCAAACTAGCAACATTTAATATATGTAAAATTTAACTGAGATATACGTATAATGGATATTATTGACTATCTTACAAGACTGTCAACAAGTAAATACATACAGACAATACAAAGAAAGGCATAAAATTCTCTTTAAGGATCCACTGCCAATTTTTAGTTCCGTTTGTATTAAGGGTTTGTGTCAAAAAGCCCTCTGGGGAATACAGTTACAAAATTAGAAAAATCAATTGGGACATGATCAGTTCAAGAATAATCACTTCACACTGCTTCTCAAGACTGTAACTAGTGTGTAAGACAAGCTCATGCTGTACTCAGCACTTCTTCCACCATGCTAGGACTGCTTTTTCCCCTTTTGGTTGCTTTAAAGTGGTGGAAACTTCTCCATTAGAAGACATATTTTGTCACAGAGTATTTTGTGACAAGCTCAACGCATCTAATATAATCCTTTCAAAGTTCTAGAGGCACCCTGCTGAAATGAAGAACCACACTAAACAAAACAGGAAGAACAGGTGTTAAAAAGGAAAGAAAAGGTTGGGTGTGGTGTCTCACATCTGTAATCCCAGCACTTTGGGAGGCCAGAGCAGGGGGATCACTTGAGGCCAGGAGTCCTGAAGCCAGGCTGGGCAACAAAGCAAGGCACTGTCTCTACAAAAATAAAATGAAATTAGCTGGCTGTGGTGGCACACTTGCAGTCCCACCTTCTAGGGAGGGCTGAGGCAGGAGGATTGCTTGAGCACAGGAGTCTGAGGATACACTGGTCTACGATCGCACCAGTGCACTGCAGCCTGGGGGGCAGAGCAAGACTCGGTCTCAATAAATAAATAAATAAATAAATAAATAAATAAATAAATAAATAAATAAATAAGGAAAAAAGAGAGAGAAGATGCAAGGGAGGGAAAAAGGGGTAAAGAAATGAGAAGAGTAGGGCAAACCTGAGGTCCCCAGAATGGCAGGCACAGGTTTGGTGGCTGGAGAGGTTGAGGTGGATGCACTGCTATATTTTTTTTTTTTTTGCGGCGGGGATGGGGAACAGAGTCTCACTGGGTAGCCAGGCTGGAGTGCAGTGGCGCGATCTTGGCTCACTGCAACCTCCCACTCCTGGGTTCAAGCGATTCTTCTGCCTCAGCCTCCCGAGTAGCTGGGACTACAGGCTCGCATCACCACGCCCAGCTAATTTTTGTATTTTTAGTAGAGACATGTTGGTCAGGATGGTCTCCATCTCTTGACCTCGTGATCCACCCGCCTCAGCCTCCCAAAGTGCTGGGATTACAGTCGTGTGCCACCGCTTGATTGATATTGACCACTTGATCCATATTTTGATCAAGGTTATGAAGCCTTTGGTGTGCAGGAAGCAGCTGCAGTGCTGGTGGAGAAGGAAACTCACAGATACCAACCTACTATGAACTACCTGAGATACCTGACAGTCCCGGATTATTCTGCTTTTGAAACTGACATGATGAGAAATGAATCTGAGAGACTGGCTGCTCGACAACCAACTGAATTGCTCAGTATGAAACGATATGAACTTCCAGCCCCTTCCTCTGGTCAAAAAAATGGCATTACTGCATGGTAAGAATGTGTAAACAATTCTGTGGCCTAGTTAGAGCATCAAGCAGTTACAACTGAGAATCTGAAACTAATGTCACACCATGGATGTAATGCCTGGAAAGTATACAATGCAAATCTAGTTCATATGATTGAACATGCACAGAAAGAACTTCAGAAGTTAAGAAAACATATTCAAGATTTAAACTGGCAGAGAAAGAACATGCAACTCACAGCTGGATCTAAATTGAGAGAAATGGAGTCAAATTGGATATCTGTGGTAAGAATTATGAGACTGAACGGACTATTTTTCAGCTAGAAAATGAAATCTATCAAATTAAACAGCAACATGGAGAGGCAAACAAAGAAAACATCCGGCAAGACTTCTGAAAAGACAATTTCGCGGGTAGAAAAGTTGGGCTCTCACAAAAGGCATCTGAACTTTTAATGAACTGTTAAGGACAACAGCAACTTCCCAAAACCATTGATGTTTAAATGTTTAGAAATCATAGAATGTGTGGGCTGCTGTGGTAATTCTATTTGTATATCTCAACAGAATTAAAATGTCTAGCTTGGTGATATTTTTATAGCCATAAAAAAGAAAAACCCTTAGGCTTTCAAAATAAGTATGACTTTAGAATAATATTATGTCATAGAATTAATTTTGAGCCATGTGGGTCATGTTTTGTATCCAAGGATCTTTATTCAAAACTTTCAACATGTACAGGAAGTTGGAAACTTTTGGTTTATTACCTTGTCTAATAAAGAGATGTTCTAAACACATTCTTGATTACCAAACAAGACTTCAGAAACACAGTGACTATACAGAGTCATCGTTACCATCATCATCATAGATAACGTTATATCAAGCTTAATATGTGCTGAACACTGTCCTGAACACTTTGGGTAGATAAACCAGACGAATATGAATAAAAATCATTTGGTCTTCACAAAAAAAAAAGAAAGATGTGCGAAGAGTGGCAAATGACCTCTTCTTGATGGCAATCCTTTACGAGAAAGGATCCACAAATAACACGCTTACAAAGCATCACAAAACCCTGCAGGAAAAACACATTTGTTTACAGGGCTTGAATCCAGAAATTAGTACAGTCTTTTTCCATATTTCAATCACAGTGTCAATCATCAATTTCAAATGAGTAGTCATTATCAATGTAAGGTAAAAAATATTCAGCTTACCAGAACTTCACTGAACCTTCATGCTAACTGACAGCTTTTCATGTATGCACTTAAAATAAAAGCAATAGCCTGGCTGGCACTACAAATAATCTCAGTATCCTAAGAACTGAAAGGAAATGTAGGGGTCATTACATCCAACCCTCTCATTTTGCGGATAAGGAAACTAAATAAAGCTGAGAGAGATAAAGTGCATCATCACAGAGCCCTTCAAGATGAAAAACATGTTTTCTGACTCTTAGCCACTATTCCTTGTACTATACCATGCTATCTACAGAGCAAGAAAGAATTCTGCCACAAGGGGTAGGCCAAGGGTTTATTGCAGCTACATCAAGGGACAAAAGGTGGGCAGGGCTGGGCACCTCAGTGCTACAAGCAAGGCCCCAGCCCACAGCCTGGCTGACAGTCTGCCACTCTTCTCAGCCTGCACCCTGCAATAGCTGACAGCTTTTCCAGCAATACTGCTGGGCTTTTTCCCCTAGAGCTTTTGGGTTGATGGGGCAGAGTTTGAGGTCTAGTAGCTGGTGCCCTCTTCCCTCAAGGTCCTTAGAATGAGGCCCTTGAAAAGTCACTCAGCAGGGTTGCTTCCATGGCTTCAGAGGAGCACAAGCCCTCCCCAAGGATGAGGGGAAATGATACCTCTCTGCTCCCTGCCTTTAAACCAGCATATTCCCAACTGATATCACACATAACCCTGCAAGTATGTTTTAGCTCTGATGGTTTCTGCTTTCTAAGCTTTTGCCCAATCACAGCATATATAGAAAATTCCAGAATCACCACCTAAAACTCCATAGCATGGTCATGTGGAATTCATACTGACATGTTAGTGTCTGCAGAGAACAAAATTTTTAATTGAAATTAGTTTTGGAAAAGTCTCTTGTAGTTATTAGGGAAGCTATAATATATGCAGGATTTATATTCAGTTTGCCTACTGTGAACAATTGTATAAATTAATGAATGGATTGATAAAAATAATAACAATCCTCCCCTGTGCAATCTAGGGTTTCCTCTTCTCCCAAAAAACGAACACTTCAACAGTCTTTTAAAATCTTCCATAATATCATATTTCATGCATTTAAACATACACACATGCACACACACATTTTTTTTCCTAGAAATGTCCTTGGTAGGTATTCTTTTTATTAAAATACCTATATAACTGTGGAATTCAAGCTACATATTGCAGTTTCAAGATTCTCTCATTAACTAGTAGAAAATAAAATCTAAAGAGTAAACATTCCACCACTGCTAGTCCATATTTCTCACTACAGATCAATTCCCAAACTGCTAATAATCTCCACCGTCTCTCAATCACACTGAAAAACTGGTCTGGATTTTCTTTGACAGTGTTAGCATTTCACTGGCCTGATTATAGAAAATAATCATGAAGAAGGTACTTACCGCATAGGCACTTATCAAAAATGCTGCATTTGCTCTTTTCCGTTGGTCAAAACAGGTGTAGTGCACTATTTTCTTTCTTGACAAACTGTATGACTAGAAAGAGGAGATAAAAAGAGTTAGTGTAACCATAGAGACAAAGTTAACATATACAGAAGGCAAACATCATCTCTTAACCTTCAAGATGTGCTACAACCCATAAAATTTAACAACTTTCAACTTTAATTTCTATGGCATTTGAGGGTTGGAGAATTACTAGCTCAGATTTTGTACAGCCCAATCATAATGTAAGAATCAACAATATAATTAATATCTTTCTCTCCCAGAAAAGAAACTAATATGGTGGAAAATAATTAAATTATTGGCATCTCTATTAATTGGAAACATTTTTGACGATTTATTCTAAATCTTCTACAGAAAGTCTCTTCACACTTTGTTACCCCCTACATGCCACTCCAACTCCCAGGAATATTATCTATAGTTTTCATATAACACAATTTTTTAAAATGTCAACCAGTTTACTATGATCTCTAAAAAATCATATTTTTGAAGACCAATATTAGTATTTTATTTCTGGGATGTTCTATAACAACCCCCTTTTAATATCTGAAAATACTTGGTTAATGGAAAAATACCATTAAAAAATTATATCAGCAAACATCTTAATACAACACATTACAATAGCCATCTATTAAATTCATGAATTCAGACAGTTATTAAGCACCTGTTATATGCCAGGCAATATGCTGCATGCTCAAGTATTTAACTAAGTTCAAAATAATCAACATGGTATGTTGTACACATGCTAAACATGAAAAGAAATGACAAAAAGATCTGGTAAAATGAAATCAAATTATTAATCAAAACTCGAATAAGACAACGAGAACACAATGTAACTCAATGAAATCTGCTTGATTTCCTCACTTTTCAAAATTTATGTATTTTGACAATTGATTTTCTAAATATAGGTACATAAACTGTCTTTAATGAGCTAGCAAAAAAAACACAGGCACAAAAGTACATTTCAGTATTTGTCTATAAATTCACATTGACTATAAAAGCAGCTTTTTCTATCTTATACATTGACTACAACACACAGAAAATCCCTGCTTTTAGAACCTCTTTAAAAAAGGTAAATAGAGCTCAACTATGTACTTTTCTTGATCCTGCTATTGTCTACAAATTAAAAAAAAACTCTTCCATCTCTGAAGCCCGTTCTAAGATGAAACTGCAACACTCTGGCTTTACCATGTAACCACAAAAGTGTATCCCTCCAATGAGCCAGGAAATCTTCACTCCAAGTCAGGCATTCCTTTTATAACGAAAAATCATATATATATATATATATATATATATATATATATATATATATATACACACACACACATATATATACACATATATATATTTTTTTTTTTGAGACAGATTCTCGCTTTGTCACCCAGGCTGGAGTGCAGTGGCGCAACCTCGGCTCACTGCAACCTCCACCTCCCAGGTTCAAGCCATTCTCTTGCCTCCCATGCAGCTGGGACTATAGGCACCCACCACCACGCCCGGCTAATTTTTGTATTTTTAGTAGAGACGGAGTTTCACCATGTTGGCCAGGCTGGTCTCAAACTCCTAGAATCACATTATCTGAAAATGGCTGTACCCTTTTATCTTTTTTTTTTTTTTTTTTTTTTTTTGAGACAGGGTCTTGCTCTGTCACCCAGCACCCAGGCTGGAGTGCAGTGGCATGATCTTGGCTCACTGCAGCCTTGACCTCCCGGCCTCAATCAATCCTCTCACCTTGGCCTCCTGAGTAGCTGGGACCACAGGCACATGCCACCATGCCTGGCTAATATTTGTATTTTTCGTAGAGGTGAGATCTTACCATGTTGTCCAGGCTGGTCTCGAACTCCTGGGCTTAAGTGATCCACCTGCCTTGGCCTCCCAAAGTGCTGAGATTACAGGCATGAGCCACAACAACCGGCCAGTAGTGCCCTTTTTATTAAACTTTTAAAAATTAGTATGTAAGGCCAGGTGTGGTGGCTCATGCCTGTAATTCCAACACTTTGAGAGGCCAAAGCAGGAGAATCACTTAGGGCTGGGAATTTGAGACTAGCCCAGGCAACATAGTAAGACCTCATCTCTACAAAAAGACTGGATAGGAGTATCACTTAAGCCCAGGAGATGGAGGCTGCAGTGAGCCATGATCACACCATAGCAGTACAGCCTGGGCAACAGAACAAGAATTTGTCTCAAAAACAAACAAACAAAAATCAAACAAAAAAATTAGTATTTGACTCAAAGAAAGTATCTTATTGCCAACGCCCTTATTTCCTGACAGGTTTATACAAATACTCCTATGAAATAAAGAGATAACAAAGGCACAGCATTTAATTCAGCTCAGTTGAGTTGATGCATTGAAGTTACCTAGGGATGTAAAGGTTACAACCAATGGTGCTGACACTTGATTCCTTGCTTTCTCAATTTGGAACTACTGACTGCCTGAACATTTCCTTTTTCTGTTTTATTTCATTGTCTCATTGTCTGTTGGGTGGTTGGTTGGTTTTGCCACTTATTTGTTCCCCATCAATAAGTTACATTTGATTTACCAAAAAGGAAATAAAGGCTCTTCAGACCTAAGCATCTCCTATCATCTCTGAATTGCAAATATCTAAATACTGCCTTACACAGGCCAGGCTCTCAATAAACATGAGTCAGACTGAGCATAGGGACCCGACGCTCTTATGGCTCCCAGCCTCTCCCTATTTACATTTCCTAATTCCCTAAAATACCTGTGGGGAAGAAAATATCAACAGTCTATCTTCAAGTCTGGATTATCATTTTTGATGCTATTTTCTACTAAGAATTTAGGTTTTATGACAAACTACTGCTATTGGTTAATAATGTGAAACTGTATTTATTTTACAAATCTACTTGCTGAAAGGGACAAGTTATAGTGCCGTTCTTTCATCACTGATGCTTATTTCTTCCTTGGGTTTTTTTGGAGGGGGTTGGGGGGAGTAGAATCTTTTGTGTTTACTTGGTTTTGTTTTTTCTCTCTCGCATTCTAAAGTATATAGAATACAGAGACTTATCCTGGAACATGAACCATAAAACTAAAGGACAGAACTCTGAGGAAGACTTTCTTTTCACTGTATAGCTATAAATATTATTTAAGTAAATATAATACAAATTAACACTTTAAAGATTTTAGAAGAATGCTTAAACTTTATAAGCTTTCATAAATTATATCAGATAGAGAATGGTCTTCACAAAATCTTCCTAGAAACTTTATTTTAAAATATTTCCTATGAGAAACTCCCCACAGGAAGCAAACATAACTGACTTTTTTTTAGAGCTTTCTGCCTGATTTTTAGGAAAATGTTTAAAGCTGCTAGCATTTACTTTGCTTAGGTATTTTTGGAATTCAGTTTCCTCGGTTAAGTTTCAAAAGCACACCAGCCAAGAAATGATTTCCTGCTTAGCGAAGCTTGGCCAGCATCTCCGAGGTCAAATCACTGAGAGGTGAGTTCTCTCACTCGAGGAATCAAAACGAATTCAAAGTTAATGAGAGCAGAGAAAAATCTACTAATCTCAACATTAGACCTTGTCCTAATTTCCTAATTAATTTTCTAATTAATCTCAAATTTGCTAATCTCAAAATTAGGCCTTGTGCTAATGTCCTTCCTTTTCACAACTGGGCCTCCCTCTTATGGTCATCCTGGCCCACAGTTTTATACCAGTGATGCTGTTCAACAGAGAAGATACTTTGGTATTGGAATAAAAATTTGAGGGATAACAAAATATTTTGTCAATTGTTTAGCTGATGTTTTATATGAGTGGGCTGATTTTTAAAAAAAAAACTCTTTAATGTTTTTTCCTCTCAAATTTTAAGCATGTCCCCCACTTAAAAAATACTATTACATAATCAAAGCACCCTAGAAGAAGCAATACTAACACCCAGTGGAGACATTGATGATTGAAGTACCTTCTATGGAACATTAACTTCTCTTTTGAGATCTTTCACAGAGGAACTTTACCATGCAGACAAAGTCACAGTTTGGAGACAATAGGACAGGACTCTATGTATGAGCCCAGTCAATGTTTTCTCAGATTCTGCCCTAATATCAGGAGAATATCATGCCTCTAAATTGTACAGTGGCCTCTTCCTTACTCTGGTCTGTCTCCTCTGTAGCTGGGACCACAGGAAGGTGTCACCACGCCTGGCTAATTTTTGTATTTTTAGTAGAGATGGGGTTTCACTATGTTGGCTAGGCTGGTCTTGAACTCCTGACCTCAAGTGATCTGCTCACCCCAGCCTCCCAAAGTGCAGGGATTACAAAGCAAATATGATGAGTGGGCCCTTCAAGGAGAACACTTGCAAGGTTACACCATAGCCACAGGCTTTCAATGAGCTACCTGCTCTATTACAGATTATTTTCTGCTTTACACAAGAAGCTCACAGGTTACAAAAACACTGTATGCCATAGCAAAGTGAAGTTTAAAATTGGTCAATTCAAATAAATACAGTGTAAATATAAAATAGAGAGGGTCATAGAAAGAATACTGAGACCTCTGGACTATTTGCCAGCTCTGTAGCAGCACAGCACATGACCCATTACAAATCACAATCTGCAGCCAGCCACTATCCACCTTTTGTTTTAGATTTCTATCTTGAAACTGGAACAAATACTCTTCTTTTTTTTTTTTTTAATACTATCTCACTCTGTCACTCAGGCCGGAATACAGTGGCATGATCTTGGCTCACTGCAACCTCCACTTCCCAGGTTCAAGCAATTCTCATGCCTCAGCCTCCTGAGTAGCTGGGACTACAGGCAGGTGTCACCACGCCTGGCTAATTTTTGTATTTTTAGTAGAGATGGGGTTTCACCATGTTGGCCAGGCTGGTCTTGAACTCCTGACCTCAAGTGATCTGCTCACCCCGACCTCTCAAAGTGCGGGGATTACAAAGCAAATACCCTTCTGAACTTTCTAAACTGAAGTGGACATAGCCAGCCCTCTATAATAACCGCAACAACAGCTCACATTTATTGCTCACTTGTGACATTCCACCATTATCCAAAGCAATAGGAATGGCACCAGAGGGGTCCAGTTTAATCACACACATAATGTCTCCCAGACTAGGGGTCCTGGGCAAGGCTAAAATATAATGAGCACACTGTGTTTTACAAGGAGAACATAAGCCCAGAGTCAGAGAGGGCCTTTGATGAACATTTACACAGCAAGAGTAGTAAGCAGGATCAATCCAAAACTTTCTCACTGAGCCTGATAATTTGTGTAAATCTTAATTATGAGGCCATAACAAGTTTCATGCTTCAGAATTTAAATAATTCTCAGGTTGAATTGGTCAATAGTACTAAGACTTTTCAGAAATAACTAAATCTAACTCTAAACCACATTATATTATTATTGTATTATATTTCATTCTCTTAACAGATTGGTTCAGAATCACCTTCAGGGCTTATTAAAACACAGATTGCTGGGTCTCACCTCCAGAATTTCTGATTCAGTAGGGCCTGAGAATTTACATTTCTAACAGGTTTTCCAGTAATGCTGACACTGTTGGTCCAGACACCACACATTGAAATCCACTACTCTAAGATACAGCTAAATTTTGGAGAAGCACTACATAAACATGTAACTGGTCCCACCCCTGGGAATCTTTTATATGAAGCTAAAACACTGTCCATCTGGTCAAGTAGTCCCCAAAGAACTCTATCTACATTCTCTTAAAAAGGAATTCTAAATCATGCAATAAGCCTTTTAAAAGCATTTTACAAAAAACACATTTCCCCAGATTCCTCAGCAAACCTTATTACAATTTGTAAATTCATACATTCCAGGTGATAACACCTTAGGAACAAGTCCCTTTAATGATTCCGTAATCAAGCTGCCTTAAATGTCATTATTCCAGAAGTTCCAAATTCAGATGTTCTCAGGTGCCAAGAATCTGACGTGGGGCAGCTGGTAAATAAGAAAAGCATTCCCTATCCAAAGCGCAGTAAGCTCCAACCTACTGCTCTTGTGAGGGAATCTGGGTGCAGAATGGTCAGATATTGCAATATTTAAAAGAAGCCAAAATTGAAGCTTTCATAAACTGCAGATGTTGACTATGAATTAAAATTTTTTAAACAGTGTTTAAGCTCAAGAAAACATGTCTGTGGACAGAATGCAGGCCACAGGTGACCAATTTGCTAAATCTGGGTGCCAGGATACTGCGGCTGAAGAAGGTTCTATGGGTTCCATCAGCATGAATTGAGTAGCTGTTGTGTGTTAAACACTTTGCTGAGCAATGCAGTGACAAGGGGAGAAGAAACCCACTCTCTAACCTCAAAGGCTAATGAATATTTAATGCAAAATATTGGCCAAGGCTTATTACAAACAGAGGAGAATAACTGTATAGGATGCATTTACAGCACACAAGGACCAATAAAATGATACTAATTACAGGTACAGTAAGTGTTTCATTTAACAAGGCAAAAAAAATAGTAGATAAAAGGTGGAATTTAGTATTGACTATCAATTAACATAATCAAACCTACAGAAATTTCTGTATTGCTTACCTGAGAGTCAAAGTTTTGCCCCTGTTATGTAAATCATAAGTGTATATCATAAATACTTAATGGTACTTATAAACCAAAGTACAATGACTGCTATGATAGAACAATACAAATTAAGATAAGGGTATTGACCCCAGACATTTTCTATCTTGGAAAGAAAAGCTATGTGAAAGGTTATATTCTAGTGGGATCACTCCTTGTAAAACACAAGCCACAGCAACTTGGAGAGAGAAAAAAATAATGAAAGGCTGCACAAATAACAATAGCTCAGGCTACACTTGGATTATGGCAATAAACACAAATCATGCACTTGTTCAGCTTCAGTCAGGAGAGCACAAACTACTTAACCATTCAATAACAAAAGGTGATGCAATTAGGCTCAAAGCCAAAGCCAAAAAAAAAAAAGAGTTAAAGGTCAATTTAAAGAAACACAGAAAAGTAAAATCTTCAAGTTATTTGGTTAGAATGCTGTATTTAATTAAGCTGTATGAATCAGTCTGACTGAGCTAAGGAAGACATTAATGCAGCCTGGATAATATGCTCTTTAATAAAAATAGAGCCCATGCACCTCCTAAACATGCAAGTTCCGTCAATGATCATGGTCATATTAAGGAGATCACAGCACAGGGACCGCAATGACCAAGGCATCATTCTCTTACAGGTGGCTAGGCTAGCCCAGTAATGGCCGCAGCAATCAGCATCTCCATAGCAATCAGTGGTCATCTCACTGCAAAAGCGATAAAATGAGCAGGTCTTCCTGTGAGCAGCCATGACCTTTACAAGTTTTACCTCCAACTTTCTCAGGAAAGGAATACTCTGGAAAATGTTCTTTGGCTGTACAAAACAAAATATGGTTTATGTTTTTATTTAGTGCCAAGATGAAATAGATTGAATCATTTCTTTAAAAAGAAAAAGGTGTCTCTGTGTGGCCCACTTTGTTTCAAACCCAATACATTTCATTAATGAAATGGCACATTTGATTAAAGCAGAAGTCAAAATGTCAGAGAAAAGTTGCTCATGAAGATGATTTCATCGTGTTAATAATCAATAACTGAAGGCACGTGGGATTCTCTATAAACGGGGTTCTTCCTGCCTGAGGATTCCTAACAGGCATAAGGGGTTCTTGCCTTGCAAACTCGGTATATGCTTGCTCCTATGGGAGTTGACATTGCTTTGGAGCCCCTAGAACCTCTTTAAACTACATGAACTATCTCCAGAATGTAGCTTGCTTTTCTTCCCCACAAACCTATGAGCCAGAAACAGAAGAGAACCACATGAAGAAATCTCAACATGTTTTTGTAGTTATAATAGGGTGGTCTAGTCATTACATCAAAAGAGTTCTGGTGTATATAACCCCCTGATAGGGTGGCAGGTGCCTGGTTTACAGGATAGGATTATGGCACTGATTCATTCAGCAACAAGGACATTCCCTAAGCCCCACCATCTGCCAGGTACTTCCAATGCTTCAATATAATGGTTGGTTTCATGATACCCACCCACTTCCCCTTTTACCCTGAAAGGGCTATTGTGGGATGTTTTGTAAATTTAAAATTACATTTCTGTGAATACTCCTTTAATCCTTTTTTAAAATAGTCCTCAAGATTACTGTAATTATCCTGTTGATTCATAACAGCAGGTATTAAAAAAAAGAAAAACCACTGCCCTAGAAAATGTCCCCTTTTTTCAGAGACTTTTTTTTTCTCCAAGCTCAGGTTTTATTTTTCTCAGAGGAAAATGAAATCAATAATTAAAACTGTATTGATGGCCAAGCACAGTGGCTCATGCCTGTAATCCCACCACTTTGGGAGGCTCAGGCGGGAAGCTAGCTTAAGCCCAGAAGTTCAAGACCAGCCTGATCAACATAGTGTGTCCCTGCCTCTACAAAAACTAAAAAAAAAAAAAAAAAAATAGTTAGCTGGGTGGGGTGCAGAAGTGTGCACCTGTATTTCCAGTTAGTCAGTTGACTGAAGTGGGAGAATCATCAAAGCCCAGGAGTTTGAGGCTGCAGTGAGCTATGACTGCACCATGGCACTCCAGCCCAGGTGATGCAGTGAGACCCCCTCTCAAAAAAAAAAAAAAAAAAAAGAATAGAGGAAGGTATTCAGTTTTTTCAAAATACCACAACTTTGTCTTTTGTTAGTAAAGTCTTCTTTTTCAGAAGACTTTAGCCCAGTGTTCTTAGCATGTCTGTGTCAAGGATCCCTCTGAGAACCTGAAGAAAAGCCATGAATCCTCCCAGAAGAAAAATGTAAATACATACAAAATTGTACATATAATTTCAAGGGTTTATGGATCCCTTGAATTACCAGAATAATAATTCCAGCTCAAGGCTATCAATCATTGATGACATTTAACATTAAATAACATACACAGTTTAACAAATTGTTCTCACTTCAATGCATCTTCCCTCTTTTGATTGCTTCCCCTATCCTAGGGGAAAGACCAAACAGCAACCTATTACTGCCTAATTCCTAGTACTGACAATTTTTTAAAGTACAGTTTAAATAAGCAGCAGGTTTTTTATTGGTGATGATGCATTTTATGTTTGGATTTTTAATCTAAGCATATGTTTGATGGGATAATTTTCCATTCTGATTGACATAATTAAAATAAGGACATTGGGAATATATTGCATATGGACACAGAAACACAAAAATAGCGATAAATCACCACCTCAAATCATCAACTGGAAAAAAACATCTTCTCATTTCAAAAATGAGAAATTTGGGATTGGAATAAAATGTACAGCAAAATATTACCTATCTATATAAAGCACAGAATGAGGAAGAAAAATCATACAAGCTTTCTTGGAAGGAATAAAAATTTCCAAACTAAAAAGTGAAATGTGCCTAAAAGAACTGGGAAATCACACAAGAGAAGAATCCTAAGACGAAGTTACTGGTTAACACAGTGCGAAATTACTCAGAGAAGTAAAGGAGTTTGAGGATCCAGCAAGTGCCATCAGATTCAGCATTTAAGATGTTATTAAAGCAGTTTTGGTAGAGTAGGGAAGGCAAAAGTTAGATAACAAAGGGTTAAGAAATCAGCGCACAGGAAGGATGGAGGCAGGCTCTTCTTCTGAAACCTCTGGAAGCAAAAGGAGAAAGGGGGATCTGCAAATGAAGGGGATCATGACAAAGTCAAAAGAAGTCTCTGTGTGTCTGTTGTCCCTGCACTAGGCACTGAGAACACAAAGATACATGACATCCTCCACCTTCCACCCTCTAGAAGCTCATAGAATAGTGAGAATGACGGGTGCAAACAGGTAATTACAATTCATCAATGATACAGATCTGCACAGAGAATGATGGGAAAACAAGGGAGGCACCCTCAATCCAGTCCAAAAGGACAAGAAGATGCTTCCTAAAGGGTGGTGGCTGGACAAGGTATTAAAGAATGAAGAGCTATCAAGCCAGAGGGTAAGGGCATCCCAGTCAGACTGGTCTTCATGAGCAAATGCACGGAACAGCTGGTATGGTAGAGTGAAGTGCAAGGCTGGGAGTGGCAAGGGTACTGCTGCTTCCCAGTAAATTAGTGCATGAAATCATCCACTGGGAAGACAACAAGGGTGAGAGCTGGCAAGGCAGAAAGACAAGAAAGCAAAGTACCCAAGACCTTACTGAAGTAAGTGACCATGGGCCGCAGGCAAGAGACATCAGCAGGGTGCCAGTGGACTGAGAGAACAGGGAGACTGAAGGTCTAGCAATCCCAGTAGTGTGAGAGGGACAGAATGTGCAAAGTGAGTAACAAAGGCATTTTCCAAGGGGGAGAATCTGGAGTCTGGGTTCGTGCAAGTGAAGCAGACAGAATGGCCCTAACACTTACTGGAATGAAAGAGGCAGAGGAGCCTCAAAGTCAGCGTGGGACAACAAGGTCAGGTAGCTGGGGCAATGCTAAGAGTGAACAAAGGATGACTGTAAACCAGAGGCTATGGTTCCTACTGAAGGTGGAAAGAAGAACAGGAAAAATGTGGTCAAGAGCCATGAAATCTAGCCCTGACTTTGCCTGCTGCGCTGGGCAAGTCACACACCTTTCCCAGGCCTCCCTTTCTGAGTCTTGACTAAATGGTCATTTAGATTCCTAAAATTATATTGGACAGCTTTCCCATATAGAAACAATAGCTTTAAGGCTGAGAAACAGGTGTTCATCGATTTTGTAGAAGAACTGTCTTTATTATATTCCCTATCAGAATTCACAAATGTTACATTGGTAACTTTACTATGTATAGGACTTTAAAATGTACAAAGCTTTTACATATTGATATAGTTTGGATATTTGTCCTCTCCAAATCTCACGTGATCCCCAGTGTTAAGAGGTGGGGCCTTGGGTCATGGGGGCAGATCTCTCATGAACGGCTCGGTGCCATTCTGAGGGGATTGAGTGGGTTTTCACTCTTAGTTCCCCCAAGATTTTGTTGTTAAAAAGAGTGTGGCACCTCCCTCCCCTCTCCCTTGCTCCCTCTCTTGCCATATGACATGACTGTTCCCCTTCACCTTCTGCCTTGAGTGAAAGCTTCCTGAGGGACTCACCAGAAGCAGATGTTGGTGCCACAATTCATGTACAGCCTGTGGAACCATGAGCCATATAAAACTCTTTTCTTTATAAATTACCTAGCCTCTGGTATTCCTTTATAGCAATGCAAAACAGACTAAGACATGTTTTCTAATATAATACTAACCACCACCCTGTGACAGTTCTGTAATTCCTATCTTACAGATGAAGAAACTAAGATTCCACAAAACTGAAGCAATTCCAACTTTGGATTGGTACAGTAAATCTTTTTCTCCTAATTAGAGATTCTATGTAGTATGCTTCATTGAGATAACTCATGACTTATCAACATTTGGGTTTTTAAAATTCAATCATTCAGCAAGTAATGCAGTGCCCATTAATTGTCCTAAAGCTACATATGTCATTCCAGACAACCAACAGATTACCTTACCACTAAAATGAACCAAGGAGAGTGTTTAAACTTTATTAATAATGTCAAAACACAGCATTATAAATGAAAGCAAATAGAAACAAGTTTACATACATATACTTACCATACTGTTCAGTGTAGAAAATGGTAGAAAAAATACTCTCAACTCAACCCATCTACTCTTCTGCAACTGCTATAAGTAGAACACTGAGTCAGACCAGTGATTTTACTTTCCTGATAATGACTCCTTTCTCTTTGGCTACCCTAGATAGTACTCGGTTCCCAGATTAATTATAATACCCAATTCATACCAACTACATACTAATGACTAATCAAGACAGCAAAGAAATTCCTTGGTCTTCAAAAGAAAAAAATAGACTTCCATTATTTATTAATTATCCTTTTCTTGTTTACTCAGCCATTAAAAGTTCATTTTATATAAAAAGGATATTATTTACTTCCTAGGTGATTGCAAAAAACTCTATTTTACTTTCTAAAATACTGGCTTCTTTTCTGAAAAACAGATCTGGCTTAATTAAAGGAATTTACATGTATCTTTTCAAGTCAGACAACTTTGTAAGTTAATTCCTACAAAAGTTGAGTAAAACAGATTTTATTATGTTGGTTCAAAAGTAATTGTGGTTTTTAACATTAAAAGTAATTATAAAAACCACAACTGCTTTTACACCAACCTAATATGTTATATGATTATTGATTCTTTTTGGTATAATTCCATGTCCACCTCTCACTTTGAAATCAATGGCAAAAATTTGTAAATTCATAAGGATACAACATATTCTACAGGAAATTCTCTATCAGACTGCTTTTTATACCTAAGTTCATTAAAAACCAATCAAATCAAAAAATAATCACAGAACAGTTAATATGTCCAAGGCATTGTACTATGTAACACCAGTAACATTTTACCCAGCAGAAAGAGCAAAATACCTGAGCAATATAATTTAGTATTTATCCTTAAGAGTCCTCTGTATAGCATTTTGTCTTTCAAACTGAAATAGTAAAGATCTTCATTTAGAAATTGGAAGACAAGGAGATAAATATTGCTTTCTGTGTGATAAAATAAGTTTACTAAAACTAGGTATATAGATGAGTTTCCTCATATGCTTGAAGAAGAAAAAAAAAGCCACATGCCAAAATCCACATAAAAGTACAGAAAATGAAACCAGATACCCATGTGAAATCAAAACTATAGATGAATACTAAATGTATGACCAGAATTCTATCATCTCAGGTAAATTCCATTCTCTGTTGCTGCTGGTTCATCAATCTCACTTGGCTGTTAACTACACAGAACATTTAAGAAACATGCAAAAAATTTCAATCTTGACCAAACAGAAAATGTTATGCACACAGCTCCAGCCATGATAAGCCCTGTTCATCACTTGGAAACAGGGTCTACAGGCATATCTGAAGGTTTCAGAAAAATTATCCTAGGAGGGAATTTGATAGAGACTCATTAACAACAGCCTAAAAGGATTTGTGCTTTCTTTCTTAGATCACTATTCCAGTGACTTCATTCAGCTCATATTGCAATTCATTCTGAAAACTGAAAGAGGTTAACATGTCCTTTGTGGTATAATCAGGAGGATCACTTTCAAATTCTAGGTGAACTACTCACATAAATTTCCAGAGATCAAGATCACCTGACTAAATGTTTTGTGCACACCAACCCCACTGAGCAGATCCTATGGTTCAAATGTTTTAATTCCAAATTATAAATATCACTACAATACTCACTTTTAGTTTCTTGTTTAGTTTGCAGCAATATCTGTACACCATTGCCAAGTTCAGCGGTCCAAAATCTGCATAGAAACTAAGATACAAGAAAAACAAAAAATGTAGTATTTAGTCAAAGTATAATTTTCAGTAACATCAATGTTCATCTTTAATTTCATTAAATTTACAATCAAATTTCAATTATCTTATAACTAATCTGATCCATGGTATAATCCAAATAACTAATGGTTTCGTCCTAATGCCCTCTAGTTACTCTAACTAGTCTCTTAATAGGGAACTAGTGGCCGGGCGCGGTGGCTTATGCCTGTAATCCCAGCACTTTGGGAGGCTGGGGCAGGCAGACTGCCTGAGGTCAGGTGTTCGAGACCAGCCTGACCAACATGGAGAAACCCCATCTCTACTAAAAATACAAAATTAGCCAGGCAGTGTGGTGCTTGCCTATAATCCCAGCTACTCGGGAGGCTGAGGCAGGAGAATCACTTGAACCCGGGAGGTGGAGGTGGAGGTTGCGGTGAGCCAGAGATCGCACCACTGCACTCCAGCCTGGGCAACAAGAGTGAAACTCCATCGCAAAAAAAAAAAAAAAACAGAACTAATTGGACAGTTTTAAGTTCCACCTCCTTTTATCTGCCTGCCAGACCATTTAAGTAAACACACTAAAGAGCAGGCAAAGAAAGAACCAACAGGAATATAACAAGTACATGGCCTGTACTACTTGCTTTTATTTCTTTATCATATATTTTAGTCATAATCTTACTTGTGTACTTTGGATTCCAACTATTCCTCTCAAACATAGCTCACAATTCTCAAGTATCTTAAATCCAGTGGTATTTTTTCAGTTTTCGTTCTCCATGAACTTTCTGTATTATAAGACACACTGGCTCCTCCCCCTCTCTTCATCCCCTAACATCTCCAGGATACAGTCATCAATCTGTAGATCTTCTCTCTTAGCCAACATCATGAATTTAACTGACGACCCTATGGAAAAGTGATGTCTCTTCCACTTGAGAGCCAGTGTCAGTCTTCTCCATCTCGGCTACCTGCTGGGTCCACCATCTACAGGCCCTTCCGTCACCTGGAACTCAAAATATCTAAAACTCAACCCATCTTTCCTTCACATCATCCCTCCAGACAAAAAAACACTTTGCTTCTCCCAGTCACTCAGGCATTAAATCTCTCAATCACAATAGGCCAACAAATAAATATTTAATTCTGATATATCAAACAAGCTACTACTATAATTCATCCTTTCCCTTTCTCTTCCTATTTTGCCAACAGAAGTCCAGATCCTTTTCATCTCACACCTGTACTTTATATATATATATATATATACTTTAAGTTCTAGGGTACATGTGCACAACGTGCACATTTGTTACATATGTATACATGTGCCATGTTGGTGTGTTGCACCTATTAACTCAGCATTTACATTAGGTATATCTCCCAATGCTATCCCTCCCCACTCCCCCCACCCCATGACAGGCCCTGGTGTGTGATGTTCCCCTTCCCATGTCCAAGTGTTCTCATTGTTCAGTTCCCACCTATGAGTGAGAACATGCGGTGTTTGATTTTTTGTCCTTGCGATAGTTTGCTCAGAATGTTGGTTTCCAGCTTTATCCATGTCCCTACAAAGGACATGAACTCATCCTTTTTTATGGCTGCATAGTATTCCATGGTGTATATGTGCCACATTTTCTTAATCCAGTCTATCATTGATGGGCATTTGGGTTGGTTCTAAGTCTTTGCTATTGTGAATAGTGCCGCAATAAACATACGTGTGAATGTGTCTTTATAGCAGCATGATTTATAATTCTTTGGGTATATACCCAGTAATGGGATGGCTGGGTCAAATGGTATTTCTAGTTCTAGACCCTTGAGGAATCGCCACACTGTCTTCCACAATGGTTGAACTAGTTTACAGTCCTACCAACAGTGTAAAGTGTTCCTATTTCTCCACATCCTCTCCAGCACCTGTTGTTTCCTGACTTTTTAATGATCGCCATTCTAACTAGTGTGAAATGGTATCTGATTGTGGTTTTGATTTGCATTTCTCTGATGGCCAGTGATGATGAGCATTTTTTCATGTGTCTGTTGGCTGCATAAATGTCTTCTTTTGAGAAATGCCTGTACTTTTTAAAATCTCTCTCCCCTTCCCAATCATCCTGTATTCCAAGAAAGATATTAGTCTTCATAAAGTCTCAGTTCTCACATATCCTCCCACTATTCAAAAATGTTTAATGGTTTCTTACTGCCTTTAGAATAATTCCTTGGCCCAGCAATCAAAGCCTTACACAACATTCCCCTAGCTTCCAGGCTGACCTTATCTCCTGAGAGGTCCCATAGGAAATCTGCATTCCAACAAACATGTCCATTCCTTATTCCCAAATATTCTAAATGTATTCTTTATCTAAGCCTCCACTCACATCGGTTTCTTTGTCTAGAGTGTCCTCCTTTTCTTTCTGCTACACTCTACCTTGCTCAAAGTCCAGTGCAAATCCCACCTTCTCCATGAAGCCTTTCCAATCATCCTAGGGAACACCTTTCTCTCAAAGTTTTCAAAACTTACTGTCTGAGTCATTCGTTTAGTCTACTACATATACTACTAAATATTGCAAATTATTTTAAGTATTGATTCTACTTAATCAACTACAATGTAAGTCTCTCTGTCAGGGACTGTATCATATACTTATGATTAGAAGAATGTCCTACACGTAATACAAAAGCAGAAACGAGTATTCATTATGAAATAGTTTGTTCATTAATGCTTTAAGTTCAATTTAGTCTAGACCACAAATTTACTAAATACCAACATATTTCCAAAATCCATCCCCAAAAGACCTTTGAATTAGTCATTTAATTTTTTTGCTGCCACCCAAATGACACTATCATAACTATGTCATTACATTACATAAAATCTGCCAATAGCCACTTGCCTTAGATAAATAAAGAATGCTGAATTTGTATATTTTATCCCTATTAGGCAGGTTGGTAATATTTTGAAATTTATATTACAGGTGGCACCAAATTTAGCTGTCCCTTTACACAGGCTTCATGAGAAGAACACAGAGATGCATCAGAGAAATGCAAATCAAAACCACAATGAGATACCATCTCACACCAGTTAGAATGGCGATCATTAAGAAGTCAGGAAACAACAGGTGCTGGAGAGGATGTAGAGAAATAGGAACACTTTTACACTGTTGGTGGGACTGTAAAGTAGTTCAACCATTGTGGAAGTCAGTGTGGCGATTTCTCAGGGATCTAGAACTAGAAATACCATTTGACCCAGCCATCCCATTACTGGGTATATACCCAAAGGACCATAAATCATGCTGCTATAAAGACACATGCACACGTACGTTTATTGCGGCACTATTCACAATAGCAAAGACTTGGAACCAACCCAAATTTCCAACAATGATAGACTGGATTAAGAAAATGTGGCACATATACACCATGGAATACTATGCAGCCATAAAAAATGATGAGTTCATGTCCTTTGTAGGGACATGGATGAAATTGGAAATCATCATTCTCAGTAAACTATCGCAAGAACAAAAAACCAAACACCGCATATTCTCACTCATAGGTGGGAATTGAACAATGAGAATACATGGACACAGGAAGGGGAACATCACAATCTGGGGACTGTTGTGGGGTGGGGGGAGGTAGGAGGGATAGCATTAGGAGATATACCTAATGCTAGATGACGAGTTAATGGGTGCAGCACACCAGCATGGCACATGTATACATATATAACTAACCTGCACATTGTGCACATGTACCCTAAAACTTAAAGTATAATAATAATAAAAAAGAAAGAAAGAAAGAAAGAAAGCAGCAGTGATTTGAAATAAAAGTTCTAGACTCATTTCTTAACTTCCCAGCGTGGTGTTATATTGTAAATGTAAACAAAATACCCACGAATCCAAAATGAACTATACCTATAATCCCCTTACTGACCAGTCCAAGACAAGTCAACAAAAACTAACTCAAAAGAACCAAAATGAAGAGTATAGGCATATCTCATTTTATTGCACTTCAATTTATCATGCTCACAGATAGTGCATTTTTTAACAAATTGAAGAACCGTGGCAACCCTGCATCAGGCAAGTCTATCAGTTCCATTTCTCCAACAGCATGTGCTCACTTCATGTCTCTGTTTCACATTTTGGTAACTCTCACAATATTTTAAATTTTCATTATTATTGTATCTGTTATGATGGTCAGTGATCTTTGATATTACTACTGTAATTGTTTTGGGTCTCCACAAACTGTACCCAAATAAGATAGCAAACTTAATTGATAAATGTCATATGTGTTCTGACTGCTTCACCAACTAGCCATTCCCCCATCTCTCTCCCTCTCCTTGGACCTCCCTATTCCCTGAGACACAACAATATTGAAATCAGGCCAATTAATAACCCTATCATGGCCTCTCAGTGTTCAAGTAAAAGCAAAAGTCACACATGGTTCACTTTAAATCAAAAGGTAGAAATGATTAAGCTTAGTGAAGAAGGTGTATCGAAAGCCAAGACAGGCCAAAAGCTAGGCCTCTTGCTCCAAACAGCCAACTGTGAATGCAAAAGAAAAGTTCTTGAAGGAAATTAATAGTGCTACCCCAGTGAACATATGAATGATACAAAAACAAAATAGCTTTATTGCTGATATGGAGAAAGTTTTAGTGATCTGGATAGAAGATGAAACCAGCCACAGCATTCCCTTAAGCCAAAGCCTCATCCAAAGCAAGGCCCTAATTCTCTTCAATTCTATGAAGGTTAAGAGAGGTGAGGAAGCTGCAGAATAAAAGTATGAAGTTAGCAGAGGTTGGTTCATAAGGTTTAAGATTTATGGGAGGAAGTCAACATATTAACATTCACAGGAGTTTGAAAGATGTTGATTCCAACGCTCATGAATGCTATTGAGGGGTTTAAGATGTCAGTGATGGAAGTAACTGCAGATGTGGTGGAAATGGCAAGAGAACTAAAATTAGAAGTAGAGCCTAATTGCTAAATTCTCATGATAAAACTTGAATGAGGAGTTGCTTTTCATTCAACTTTATCATGCTCACACCTTTTGCTCATGAATGAGCAAAGAAACTGGGTTCTTCAGATGGAATTTACTCCTTTTGAAGATGCTGTGAATATTATTGAAATGACAACGAAAAAATTAGAATATTACACATACTTAGTTGATAAAGTAGCCCCAGGGTTTGAGAGGATTAACTCCTATTTTGAAAACTCTAAGTAAAATGCTATCAAATAGCATCTCATGCTACAGAGAAATCTTTCATGAAAGGAAGAGTGAATCAATATGGCAAATTTCACTGCTGTCTTATTTTAAGAAATTGCCACAGCCACCCCAACCTTCAGCAACCACCACCCTGATCAGTCAGCAGCCATCACACTGGGGCAGGGCCCTTCACCAGCAAGAAGATTACAACTTGCTAAAGGCTCAGATGATCATTAGCATTTTTTAGCAATAAAGTATTTTTAGTTAAGGTATATACATTGCTTTCTTAGACACAATGCTATTACACACTTAATAGACCACAGTATAGTATAAACATAGCTTTTATATGTACTGAGAAACCAAAAAACCTTGTGTGACTTGCTTTATTGCAGTATTTGCTTTATTGTGGTGGTCTAGAACCAAACCTGCAATATCTCCACAGTATGCCTGTGTATAAATATGCATCTACCAGTATTGATTAAGGTAACCTTTTTTCTAAATAAGAGATTTTCTTATCCTTGGGTTAATGGAAGCAACACTTTTGACTAATATAACTTGTTTTTTTTCTACTTGTATATGAATATTGACACTGGTAGAATTTGAAGTTAAATTTGGAGTTTTTAGCTATGGTTATTTCAGCTTTTTAAACTCACTTTGAATAAATTTTGGGAAAGCAAAAATTCAAGTTATCCATAAAAATCCTCCAAAAACCAAATCCAGCAGCACCTCAAAAAGTTTATGCATGACGATGAAGTAGGCTTCATTCCTGGAATGCAAGGTTGGGTCAGCATATGCAAACCAATAAATGTGACACACCACATTAACAAAATTAAACATTTTTTTAAAATGTGATCATCTCAAAGACACAAAAAAAGCTTCTGATAAAATCCAACATCCGTTCATGGTAAAAATCCTTAACAAACTGGGCATCAAAGGAACATACCCCAAAATAATAAGAGCCATCTATGACAAACCCACAACCAACATCATACTGAATGAACAAAAGCTGGAAGCATTCCCTTTAGGAGCTGAAACAAGACAAGGATGCCCACTCTTACCACTCCTATTTAACACAGTACTAGAAGTCCTAGCCAGAGCAAGCAACCAAAGAAAAAATAAAAGGCGCTCAAATAGGAAAATAAGTCAAACTATCTCTTTCCATTGACGATATAATGATATACCTAGAAAATCCTAATGACTCTGCCAAAAGGCTCCTGGAACTGATAAACAACTTCAATAAGGTTTCAGGATACAAAATTCATGTACAAAAATCAGTAGCATTTCCATACACCAATAATATTCAAGCTAAGAGCCAAATCAAAAATGTAATCCCAGTTACAATAGCCTCAAAAGAACTAAAATACCTAGGAATACATCTAACCAACATGAAAGATCTCTACAAGGAGAACTACAAAACACTGCTAAAAGAAATTACAGACAACACAAATGAAAAAACATTACATGCTCATGGATTGGAAGAAACAATATGGATAAAATCACTATATTGCCCAAAGCAATCTACAGTTTCAACACTATTCCTATTACACTACCAGTATCATTTTTCACAGAATTAGGAAAAAAACTATTCTAAAATTCATATGGAACCAAAATAAGGCCAAATAGTCAAAGCAATAAGCAAAAAGAACAAAGCCAGAGGCATCGCATTACCCAAATTAAAACCCTACTCTAAGGCTATAATAACCAAAACAGCATGGTACTGGTACAAAAACAGACACATAGAACAATGGAACATTATAGAGAACCCCGAAATAAACCTGTACACCTACAGCCATCTGATCTTCAACAAAATCAACAGAAACAGCACTAGGGAAAGGACTTCCTATTCAATAAATGGTGCTGGGATAGCTGGCTAGCCAAATGCAAAAGAATGAAACTGGTCTCCTATCTATCACCGTATACAAAAATTAACTCAAGATAGATTAAAGATTTAAATGTAAGATCTCAAACTAAATGTCCCAGAAGAGGCCAGGAGCCGTGGCTCATGCTTATGAAATAGCACTTTGGGAGGCCAAAGTGGGAGGATTGCTTGAGCTCAGGAGTTTGAGACTAGCCTGAGCAACAAAGGGAGACTCCATCTCTACAAAAAAAAAAAAAAACTTTAGGCTGGGTGCAGTGGCTCACGCCTATAATCCCAACACTTTGAGAGGCTAAGGCAGGCCGATCGCTTGACCCCCAGGAGTTCAAGACCGGCCTGGGCAACATAGCAAAACCCCATCTCCTAAAAATTACAAAAATTAGCTGGGTGTGGTAGTGCATGCCTGTAGTCCCAGGTACTTGGGAGGCTGAGGCAGGAGAATTGCTTGAGCCCGGGAGGTCGAGGCTGCAGTGATTTCTGATGGTGCCACTACACTCCAGCCTGGGTGACAAAATGAGACCCTGTCTCCAAAAAAAAAAATTTTTTTTTTTATTAGCCAGGTGTGGTGGCATATATCTATAGTCCTAGCTACTTGGGAGGCTGAGGCAGGAGGATCACTTGAGCCCAGAAGGTCAAGGCTGCAGTTAGCCATGATTATGCCACAGCACTCCAACTTAGGTGTCTCAAAAAAAAAAAAAAAAAATTTTTAGAAGAAAACCTAGGAAACACCATTCTAAATATCAGCCTCAGGAAAGAATTTATGACTAAGTCCTCAAAAAGCAAACATTGACAAGTGGGACCTAATTAAACTAAAGAGCTTCTGAACAGCAAAATAAACTATCAACAGAGTAAACAGACAACATACAGAAGGGGAAAAATATTCGCAAACTATGTATCTGACAAAGGTCTAATATCTAGAATCCATAGGAATTTAACAGTTGAACAAGAGAAAAATAACCCCATTAAAAAATGAGCAAAAGACATGAACAGACACTTCTCAAAAGAAGAAATACAAGCACCTAACATATGAAAAATGATCAACATCACTAATCATCAGAGAAACACCAATCAAAACCATAATGAGACACCATCTCACACCAGTCAGAATGGCTACTATTAAAAAGTCAAGGCTAGGCAGTGGCTCACACCTGTAATTCCAGCACTTTGGGAGGCCAAGGTGGGCGGATCACGAGGTCAAGAGATCAAGACCATCCTGGCCAACATGGTGAAACCCCATCTCTACTAAAAATACAAAAATTAGCTGGGCGTGGTGGCACACGCCTGTAGTCACAGCTACCTTGGAGGCTGAGGCAGGAGAATCGCTTGAACCCAGGAGGCAGAGGCAGGAAAATTGCTTGAACCCAGGAGGCGGAGGTTGCAGTGAGCCGAGATTGCGCCACTGCACTCCAGCCTGGCGACAGAGCGAGACTCCATCTCAAAAAAAAAAAAAAATGTCAAAAAACAACAGATTCACACTGTTGGCGGCGGGACTCTAAATTAGTCCAGCCACTGTGAAAAGCAGTTTGGAGATTTCTCAAAATAACTTAAAACAGAACTACCATTCAACCCAGCAATCCCATTACTGGGTATATATCCAAAAGAAAATAAATCGTTCTATCTTCGCAGCAACATGGATGAAGCTGGAGGCTATTATCCTAAAAGAATTAATGCAGGAATAGAAAACCAAATACCGCATGTTCTCATTTATAAGTGGGAACTACACAATTGACTACTCACGGACAAAAAGATGGCAACAATAGACATGAAGGACTACTGAAGTGGGGAGGGAAGAAGGCAGTAAAGGGTTGCAAAACTAACTATTGGGAACTATGCTCACTACCTGGGTGACAGGATCATTTATACCCCAAACCTTAGCATCACAAAATATGCTTGTATACAAACCTGCACATATACCCCTGAATCTAAAATAAAAGTTGAAATTTTTTAAAAAAGAATTCGTCATCAAATTCCAGTTTCATACTAACCATTACAATCCAACTTCAAACTCAAATTCAAAGATTTACAATTTCTAACAATCAGATTGGCTTAGCCACATGTACTTTTGAAAGCAATATGGTTCACATATGAACCTATTTCACCAAACACCAGGAAATAAAATTGGTATACTACAATAACACAGGAGAAAGTAAATCAAATACAAACATTATCCTTAAGTTGATCTGTACTCTCCAACATGGTAGCCACTAGTCATGGCTATTTAAATTTAAATTAACTAAGGTGAAACAAATTAAAAATTCTTCAATTATTTCAAATGTGTTCAAAAGCCACATGTAGCTAATGGCTACAGAATTCAACAATGTTCTTCACTGATGGACAATACTGATCAAGATGAAAAGACATATCAAAATAACTATAAAAGATAAAAGAAATTACCAAGTACCATAAACGAAGTATAGATAAAATGTTTGAAGACAATATCCTTTCCCTACAAAGGCCCAATTATTTCCCAACAGTGAGAATAGGCCCTGGTAATTTTTATCCTGTTTTGTTCAAGAGGGTCATATTTCCAAAAAGCCAGTTGGGACTTGGAACATAAGAGAATGGAAAAATAGGTGAGGATCTGGTTCCCACCCTCCTTCACTGTCTCTCAAAAAGACAGGCTGTTTTAAGAGTAGGCTGCTATCCAAAGATAGCAACAATGAAGAAGTTATGCCTCTCTTTTGGCAAGAGCCTCAGGTTAAAGGTAGAAAAAAAATAAGCAATCCTAACCCAGAGGACTTCCCACTCCACAGTATGTTGAAGCTCAGTGGGCCAGCCTTTATATCCCACAAAAGGACGGATGAGCTTCAAGTTACACTAAAAAAATTCAGTCAAAAGTTTTGCACAACCAAGAGCAATTTTGAACAAGTCTTCAAAAGTCAGAATTGTCACAAATATAAAGCCAACAAGCTCTATCTTATCTTAAAGTCATTTGATACAATACTTACACTTGTAAGACTATTTATGTATTTAAAATAATATAGTCTTATACATATAGTTTTCTAGCTTACTATTAATAAATATATTTTTAAATGTCAAGATCATTGAAAAATTGCTGATAGTTGTTCACACCATGCTGGGTTATCACCAACTTTGGTATAATGAAATACTGTGAATAAAGAAGACATCTTCCAACAACATGCTCCTTTGTAAGAACCTTCTTCACCAGAGTTGAGGGAAAATGAAAACATACTTATAATACATACTATTAGCTAGAGGGAAATTCAAAATAAAAATTAATTGATAATCAATGAAAATAATCAAATGTGCTAGATTTATTTGGGCAGCTTGGAACAAAAGCAGGGTGGAAGAGGAGAAATGGAAGGTCATCAACCTGGGGATAGTGAAAAGGGAGGAGACGGTAGAAATAAGCACTTCATAGACTATTCAGAAATCTGAGGGTTGAGTGCACTCCTAAACTTGAAGTTAATGACAATGGACAGAGTCTTCTCCACTCTGGCATTTCCTAGGAAAAGGCTTCCAGAGCCACAGCCAAGCAAGGGTCCCCACTTTGTCTTGGCAGAGGGGAGTAGTCTTTTGGTCTCATGTGGCCAGGGAAAAACACGGACATTTTATTATTTCAGAGTACCCGTGCGTTCATCTCCAAATGAATTAACAAATGAACGAATGATTCTCTCCACCTATTTGCAGATTTCTTCTAAGAAGGTTGGCAAATTATGGGTCAATGCCTACAATGAAACTCATGAACTATTAAGGGAAAATCGGTCCATCCATCTTTTTATTCAGTAAGTGTAAATAGCTAAAATCAAACCCTTTTCTGTTTTGACAGGAAAGAAACTAAAAGAATTGGAGCATTTGGAGTCCTGCAAGTGGAGGAGGAAGGAGGTTCATCTCCTTACCGGGAGAACAAAGAAACAGGAGCCCAAGGATCAGAGCAAACATTCACAAGGGTAGGATCACCCACCACCCCACAGGTGCAGGTCCTACAAATTTGAAGGGACATAGAAGCTGGGCCTAAAAGCCTTGCTGTCATACTCAACATGTGCAGCTCTTCTCACAGATTTATGAAGTTTATGATGTACCATTATTTTGTCTTCGGTTTTTCTAATAAACTATAATTTAAGTGAGTCAATTCCCAGAGGAATCGTTGTTTGAAGTATTGTTATACCTTATTCTACACATTAGAAGCTTCATGTGAAAATTCCCAACACCTCAGCAAAAAGATAAGCTCCATTCCAAGAAGTACTCATTCATTCAACAAAATTTATGACTATCTATTCTGAGCAAGGCATTACAAGTTAGCATATTCATCACAGAGTACTTGCAATACAAAAAAAATTAACTGCTTTAAAAACAGGATGAATAAATTCTATAAGATCGTTATAAGGCATGCCAACCTTTCAATGTTTTACCAGCACTGCTGATGTTTTTTGTCTCTTCATTCACTTGCTCACTCAAATAGTTACTAAAAGCCTATTGGTCACCAGTCCCTACCCACAAGGAGCTCACTATCTACTGAGAAGACAGGTAAAGACATTATTACAATGTGATAAATGCTAAAATAGCAGTATCCTCCAAAACACAATGAGACCGTGTGTGTGTGTGTGTGTGTGTGTGTGTGTGTGTGTGTGTGTGTGTGTAAAATTTTGTTGAAATTGATCAGCAATGCCTCTGGGCCACACATTACCTAATAGTTTCCCTATCACTAGAATACTATCCGCACCCCTCCAGTCAGATGATAAAGTTTCTGTATGAGACGTGATTATTATGGCTGAACTCATAATGATCACATTTTAAAAAGGTCCTAACTGCATAACAAATACCAACCTCAGATGAGGGCACTAGTCTGAGTTTTTGCTCAAGCCCTTTAGCATAACCACCCACAGTCACACTGATGCCAACTTCTTGGGGAAGAGTTGCTGCACATCTAACAAGCTTCCCACACACATAGCAGTCTGATGCAGAACTAAAGATCACTGGGTGCCAAAAGGTTCCAGTCCCAATTTGGTCACTCAGTGTCCCTAATCTGGTGTCGTAGCCTCTCTGGGACTCCACGTCCTCATCTATCAAATGAAGCCACTGAATTAGATGGCTCCTAAAGTTCTTTCCAGCTCTTATGTAATATCATATATCACAGTTCTAGCCGCTATATAGACTCTACAGAGTCTATGACTCTAGTTATCCTTATTGGACAAACCCATTCAACTGTTCAAATGTTTCTCAAGGTCTACTTGCCCTATTTGATGTTCTCTGTTCTATCTGTCCTCTCAGTGCATTGGGTCTGGGTACAGAAAACATTTCCCTCAGAGTGTCTCCTCTTTGGGGAAGGAAAAGAACACAACTTTTTCCATGAAATTCACTGTTTTCTGCACAGCCAGAAAGCAAACCCACAGACTACAAAGCAGCTACATGTATTAGGAAACTTGACATCTTTATTACTTACTTGTCTGCAAAAAGTCTGACATTTGTTGAGATCATAAAGGAAGGAGAGAACCCCAATATCAACTATCAATCCTGTCCCTTGATGCATTGTCTAGATTTCTAAGAAAGTTCAGGTTTACAACACCAGAGGGTGAGGAACCATTCTCCACTTATTACCTTCTTAACCCGAGGTAAATACTGGTCAGGTCAGGTGTCAGCTGCTGTTTCTGTAAAATAGGTGAGTGCTTTCACTTTGCCTTAAAGCCAAACAACAGACCAGATGGTATCAAGAAACCTTCCAGTATCAGGGTCTGTAATTCTAACATCCCTCGTTAGAGAAGGTCAGTTAATAAAAACTCCCTTAGAGACTCAGATTAATGAAAACAAAAGGAGACTTCTTCAGGAATGCACTGGGAAAATTAAAATTCACTCCCACAGAAATATTCTCAAGCAGTGTAAATTAACTCCATTATTCAATGGCTAGTACTGAAGGCAGGAGAGCTATACAGACAGTATATGCAAAGCTTTGTTAGAAAACAGAATGATGAGCGATTCCCCCATACATAAAAGGCTAACCCTTAGATTTCATAAAGTGGCTGAGGCTCTCAAAAGGAAAATAATTACTCTAAAATTTGTGGTGAGGATCACAGGGCCAGGGGCAACGGCTCACGCCTGTAATCCCAGCACTTTGGGAGGCCGAGGCGGGCGGATCACGAGGTCAAGAGATTGAGACCATCCTGGCCAACATGGTGAAACCCTGTCTCTATTAAAAAAAAAAAATACAAAAATTAGCTGGGTGTGGTGGCATGCACCTGTAGTCCCAGCTACTTGGGAGTCTGAGGCAAGAGAATCGCTTGAACCTGGGAGGCAGAGGTTGCAGTGAGCCGACATCGGGCCACTGCACTCCAGCCTGGCAACAGAGCGAGACTCCATCTCAAAAATAAAAAATTTAAAAAAAAAAAAAGATGATCCATAATGATGACGTCTGTGTATGACAGAAAAAAAGTAAATTGTGATCAATAAATTTTTTTTTTTGTGACAGGGTCTTGATCTGCCACCTAGGCTGAGTGCTGTGGCATGCTCATGGTTCACTGAAGCCTCGACCTCCTAAGCTCAAGTGATCCTCCCACCTCAGCCTCCAGAGTAGCTGGGACTACAGCCATGTGGAACATGCCTGGCTAATTTTTGTATTTTTTGTAGAGACAGGGTTTCAGCATGTTGCTCGAGCAATCTGCCCACCTTGGCCTCCCAAAGCGTGGAATTAGAAGCGTGAGCCACTATGCCTGGCCAGTAAATTCTTTAAGAAGGCAGAAATGTATATTCATTTTAGAAAGGTTTCTGTAAATTATTCAAATTATAAAACTTTGATATTTCAGAATGTAATTTTCCAATTCTCTGTAGAAGTTGTCTCACTGAAATGCCACATATCCAGATACACAAAACTGAATAAATGCATTACTAAAGTACATCAATCATGGGGACCAAATTTGAAATAAACTACCTTTTCCAGTTCTCAAAAGAAAATTAAATTTTATAAAAAAAAAAAAAGAGAGAAGTCTAAACTGGCAAATTCTTCAATTTGTCACTAGGATGTGAAAATATTTAAGACCAAAAAATTAAATTAACAATAAAGGAAATATCTTATTCAAATTTATAGTTTACACAAATTATTTCTTATAAAGGAATTCACTGTCAACAACAAATAATTGTGATCATTTACCAGATGTTTTTGATATACGAGTTAAAAAGAAATTACTTAGGCAGGTACTGAGGGTACGGGAGCCCTCGGTAAGGGTTTCCTTTTAATGAAAAGCAGCCCTAAAATCATTTTCTCTTTTAACAAACAGCAGCCTGTAAAAGAGAGCTGCACACGTAAACAAGCAGGCTGGAAACTTGCACAGGTGAATGCCGGCAGTTGTGCCAGTAGGAACACTACTACCTGGGACTAGGCATGTTCAAAATGGCAGCTCCATCTTCTCTTTTTGCCAGCCACATGTACAGTGAGGAGCAGACAAGACGGCACTGGCCGAGTGGAAAGTCCATTTGCATAATAAGATTAGGGTGGGGTGATCAGCCTTCCCCACCCACTACGTAAACGTCACACATGGTTGAACCAATCTGCGGGCCCTATGTAAATCAGACACCGCTTCCTCAAGCCAGACTATAAAACCTGTTGCGGTCAGCTGCAGGCCCGCCTTTCCCTTTGGACTCCTCTGTGTCACAAGAGAGGGAGAGCTACTCTCTCCTCTGTCCTTTCTTCTGCCTATTAAAGTCTCTGCTCCTTAACCCACTCACGTGTCCCTATTGTTAATCTTCGATGAGATGAAGAACCCCGGGTATTTACCCCAGGCAACAATGCTGCTTCATTTTCAAGTTGTCAAGAACTGGGGATGTTACATATTTTTAATAAATAGAGCAATATTTTTGATGACTCTCAATCCACATAAAATTCTTTGGTGCTCCTGGAAGTATTTCGTTGATTAAAACAAACCAATATATTTTTTAAGTAAATTGAAACTAAAGCTTTAAAAAGAATTATTCACAGCTCTACTTTGCTTCAGTAATGTGAATTGGAACAACTTAAAATGACAAGACATAGGAAACAACCAAAATGACCAAAGAGAGAAAAATGTTCAA
Source organism: Pan paniscus (assembly GCF_029289425.2). NCBI lineage: Eukaryota > Metazoa > Chordata > Mammalia > Primates > Hominidae > Pan > Pan paniscus. The sequence continues at coordinate 126,665,880 of NC_073249.2, forward strand.
TACAGTATGGTATATCCTTTCCCTGAAATATTATTAATATAGAGACATTTATGGTGATTTTGAAAAATGGCATTGGTTTACAATGCTCATGTATGATTTAAAAAAATCAGCATTTAAAACTGCATATACAAAATTATGCCAATTAAAAATTTATAGCACTGTAGGTTTGAATTTCTTCATTGTAGAAAAGCAATATTCTTTGAAAAATTAAAAAAAATATTTCTAAGACACAATGAATTTCACAATTCAGTATAAAAAAATTCAGCTCAAATCACAAAGCCAGAAAGGAACTTGAGATCAGTTGTGCCACTTACCTCCCCACATTTTAAATATCCAGGACAGACACGGTCTATTTTCTGCTTAAAGATCACAAAAGACAAAGACTCCATTATAATGACCCCCTTTTTACTTCCTATCTCCAATCCTCAAAACAAAACAGAATAGCAAAAAGGCAGTTTCCTTCTGATTTACGTACCTCACCTACTTAAAGGTGTCACTCTCTCCCAGTCACCCAAGCCAGAAACTTTGAATTCACCTTTGCTTCCTCCTCCCTACCCGCATCTGGTCAGTCCCAAATCCAGTCAACCAATTCTTTCCAGCCTCTCCCCATCTGGCCTTTCTTTCCCCACTGCTGCAACCCTAATCCAATTCTTCCATAGCCTAACTGACCCCACCTTCGAGCGATGGCAGCACTCGTCCTAAAGTAGAGCCCTGGTCACTCTCTGCCATTTACAAGCAAGCACAATTTACTGACATCCAAACAGTTTTCCACAATCCAGTCCCCAACTAAGTGACTGCTGCTGTGACCTGTGACTCCTCTCCATTCAAATATTATTACACCTCCTCTAACAGAATCTTGCTATTCCCAAACACCTCTTGTGCCTTTTCTCAGGACTCTGCCTGAAATCTTTTTCTTTCCTTTCTTCCTCATTCACTCGCTCACTCATTCATTCATTCAACTAAAATTTCTTGAGCCCCATATCTATGCCAGGCACAGTGCTAGGTGTTGGGACATAATGGTGAGCAAAAACAGGTAGTACTGGTCCTCACAGAGATCATAAAATGTACTCTTTGCTATTATACACCCTTCAAAAACTAGCTCAGTGCTTATCACCCTGGGTAGCAATAATCTCTTCCTTTCTTGAACTCCTAACACATACATTTGCAGCTTTGGTCATGTATTATCCTGTACTGCATGTGTTTCTACTTCCTTCTTTACAAATACATATCTCCAAAGCATTAGTACAGTGTTCTGCATCAAAATCTATCCCATCTAAATACTAAGTTTCTTGTATAGCAATTTTCAACCACTTATGAAAGTTTTAAGTTATGCTTTTCACTTCCCATAAAAATGTGTCAAGAGTTTTGTGAGGCTTGTGTTTTAGTTTTTTGTTTTTTTGTTTTTTGTTTTTTGTTTGTTTTTTTTTTAAGCACAAAGGGGTATTGAGCTGTGGCTAAGCAAAAGTCATTTACTTCTGGCTTGGGAATGTGTTTATGAACTTACAAATGAGAACATCTAATGTCTTAGGAATCTACTTCAAACAAAATAATGAAGCCGCCCTGTGGTGACCTGGCACAGAAAGAACCTGGAAGGCTGACAGCTCCCCACTGGGATCTCCTGCAGCCCACTTGGAGCTCTCTCTCAGGCTGCATGATTATGACTAGCCCTGTTAAGATAACTCTCCTTAGCACCTAGGCTACATTTTTTGTTTTCACAGCCTTATCTCAAGCAAACTGAAAAAACGGAGTAATAATTTATCATTATGAAGATTAGAGATCAACTCTACACCGAATGCCTAAGAGGTCAAAACAGCAGATATTTAAATAAATCATTATCTAGAAGGTAAATTTGATTCCCCTGGATTGCAGAATTAAGAACCGTGGGCCAGGCACGGTGGCTCACGCCTGTAATCCCAGCACTTTGGGAGGCCGAGGCAGGCAGATCACTTAAGGCCAGGAGTTCGAGACCAGCCTGGCCAACATGGTGAAACCCTGTCTCTACAAAAAAATACAAAAATTAGCAAGGCATGGTGGCATGCACCCATAATCCCAGCTATTCGGGAGGCTGAGGTGGGAGAATTGCTTGAACCCAGGAGGTGGAGGTTGTAGTGAGCCGAGATTGCCCCACTGCACTCCAGTCTGGGTGACAGAGCAAGACCCTGTTTCAAAAAAAAAAAAAAGAACTAACTATGAATGTACACAGATATATCTACTTCCTCTTAACATATACTACATCATAGCACTGGCTGTCATGTGTTCAAAACAGAAGGTGAAAAAGGCTAGGCACAGTGGCTCATGCCTGTAATCCCAGCACTTTGGGAGGCCAAGGCAGGCAGATCACGAGGTCAGGAGATCAAGACCACCCGGCCAGCATGGTGAAACCTCGTCTCTACTAAAAATACAAAAAAAAAAAAAAAATAGCTGGGCGTGGTAGTGCGCGCCTGTAATCCCAGCTACTCAGGAGGCTGAGGCACGAGAATCAGTTGAACCCAGGAGGCGGAGGTTACAGTGAGCCGAGATCACACCACTGCACTCCAGCCTGGCAACAGAAGGAAACTCCAACTCAAAAAAAAAAAAAGAAGAAAGTGAAAAAAAGCAGCCCTGAACAATATTACTTTTCCAAGGTTTGGATGAAGAGAAGAAAAAGGGGGGAAGAAACTATAAACTACCATCTTTTAGAAAGTAAACAGTTTTCTGAGGGGCTTTTTTGGAGAATACCTTAAAAAAAAAAATCACCTTAAGTTACACCAGGTAAGCAGCCAGAACATTTCACCAGACAGCCTACAAAAGCAGTTATCATAGGCTTATAAAAACTGGGCTTCTTTCGTTTTCACGTGTCCTACAATTAACTCAATTTCTTTCCTCTCTTTCTTTTTGGTAGTGCACTGATAGGAAAAAAAAGGCAAAATTATACCCCCCAAAAGTGAAATTACAAAGAAAAATGTTTAAATTACCACCACACATTCCCAGATAGGAGCTGGTCATAGTTTGTGCATATACTGTCAGTGGCACATTTCCCCCAAGAGCCATCACCACCCAAGTTAGAGGGATCAAGTCTGTCAGGAAGGGGCAAAGTTGTCCCATACCCTCCCCATTGGCATCAGTCTCAGGCCAACTGGAAAATGCCTGGACTCCAGGGTGGACTGCCTCTGGCTTGCCTCCCTGCTATGCCTTACCAGCTCAGTGACCTTAGGCAATATACTTCCCTCTCTGGACCTCTACTTCCTCCTTTGTTAAGTAGTGATAATAACAGCATCTAACTTCTAGGCTTGTTCTGAGGATTAATTGAGTTAATGTGTGCGTGTAAACCACTTAGAACACTGCCTGGCACAGGGCTATAGATGTTAGCTGCTGCTGCTGCTGCTGTTGTTGTTGCTATGGCTTTATTATTATTCCCACAATGAAATTTGTCTTGAGGTTCAACCAAATCTCCTCTTCTGTCTATATCATAGCAATTTATAATGAGAATTGAGGTTCTAAATGATGACCGTAAGGCTCTATCAGATCATATATATGTGTATGTGTGTATATGCTTAAGTGGCATTCAACCTTCCATTAAATTATCCTACTTGCTATACATTTAATTTGAAATAAAATTTAAAAACCAAAAGGGTTTCTCCTGACCTACCTCTAACCTAAATATGCATTCCCACAAATATTTCTAGGCAAGAGTAGTTTTTCCATGCTTCTCTCATAAATGTTCTATGTTCACATTTTGACTCAAAACTATGCTATAGACAAGATAAAAGAAATCATTTTTCTATAAATTATTTATCCAAAACTTCCTGGATGCATTAATATCAGGCTGCTTTAATTAAGTTTAAATGAAAATTGAATGTTTTAAATTATTTAAATCTTCCATTTAGCTAATTAGTTCTCATTAGAGGCTGCTCATTCTTAACATGCTAAAACATTTGGTGAAATTCTTCAAGTCACTTCAGAAACTGCTTAAAATTCAGTCCCTAGAGTTTCTCCCTAAAGAGCTCTTTCCTGCACTTTCAATACCTTTCTTCACAACTCAAAAAGAGAAGAAATGACAATGGACAGGCTGAAAATGAAGACCCTATACACTATCCTTCCCAGCAAACTGGCTTTCTATGCCATGAACATCCAACCCTACACCCATGACCACCACTAGGAGGGGCACACAGATGTCATAACAAGCAATATATTTCGTTTCACTAACTTTTTAGCCACACAAAAGTAAGCCAAGTTATTGAAAGTAAGCACCTGTTTGGATTACGGGGCCCAATTCCAATACCAAAGAACAAGCCTTTCCAGGGAGTGGTGTGTTATTTGTAGCTTAATCAAATGCAGATAAATCTTCTTTGAAAGGCTCCCTTTTTGTGGAGCTATTTTTCTACCACTAGTGTGTTAGCCTATACTTTGATTTTAACTCTGACCTGTGAAATCATAACCCAAGGACAAAGGATGATTTCTTATCATCCTCATTTTATTAAAGCTGCCCAGGCCTTTATAGTAATAAGTTCTGTTTTTAAAAATCAAGCAGATAATTCAAACGTTCACTCTTAATAGCCTTACCTCATGAGGCCACCTCATTAAATTTTCTCCACCAGCATCTCAGAAGGTTGACATTTCAATCATGGAATGCTGTCCTCCTTTCATAACTAAAGAAACATCTGCGCAAAACACAGCTGTGGCCAGAATATCCACAGCCTAATATTTAAAGAGTCTACTTCCTGATTCAAAAACAATCGCTTCTAAGGTGATAATTTAGCCAGAAAAGCAGCATTTCTTTTTTTTTTTTTTTTAAGAGATGGGGTCTCACTATGTTGCTCAGGCTGGCAGGCTGGCTTTTCAGTTCAACTGCGGGCCTCAAGCAATCCTGTCGCCTCAGCCTCAAGAGTAGCTGGGACTACAAGCACACCCAGCTGGAAAAGCAGCATTTAATTTAAACATTCAGCAACTAATTACACAGTGCAAAGGCCTGTGTGACAATGAATATAAATATATTCTTCTCCTCAGAGACATGCACATTATGATGTGACAGTCAAAATCTTTCTCGCTGTAGGACATCCTCCAGACAGAGCCCAGGTTACTAGACATCCTTCTAGGGGCTTTGCAGTCTCTCTCATTCTATACTTCCCCAAAGTGGAGCTGACGAGATGGAGTCAGTCCTTCTCCCTTTCTCCTTTCCCCTTCAGTGTTTGTCCACCTCTTTGTTGCGTACTTCCACCTTCCCTTGCTCCTCCCATCCTGGCTCTACTTGTGAAATACAGACCTTGAGACCTTCTCTATCTTCCCAGAAATTGCATCATTCTCACAGCTTTATTAGTCTCTTTGGGAAAATTCCCAAATTTAAGAACCTCAAATGTATGTGATATCTAACAGTGATGTAAATATCCCTTAAATTTCTTAAATTCAATCTGGCCAAAATGGAATGCCTGATCTTCCTACCAAAGCCAATTATTCCACCCTCCTTCCTTATTTCAGTTAAGAGCTCCAGTAGATTCACCACAACCTAAGCTGTCTTAAGGACTTCTTTGATCCCTCTTTTTCCTCAGCACCCCTCCACGCCACCCTCCTGTGTTGCCAGGTCACATGGCTTCAGATTGCTTCTTTCCATCACCATTGTCACCATCCTAATCCAGGTACTTGTTTCTTTCCCCTGAATTTTTTTTTTTTTTTTTTTTTTTAGACAGAGTCTTGCTCTGTATCCCAGGCTAGAGTGCAGTGGCGCAATCTCAGCTCACTGCAACCTCCACCTACCAGGTCCTGGTTCAAGCAATTCTCCTGCCTCAGCCTCCCAAGTAGCTGGGATTATAGGAACACGCCACCATGCCCAGTTAATTTTTGTATTTTTAGTAGAGACGGGGTTTCATCATGTTGGCCAGGCTGGTCTTGAACTCCTGGCCTCGTGATCCACCTGCCTCGGCCTCCCAAAGTGCTGTGATTACAGGCGTGAGCCACTATGCCTGGTCCCCCCTGAATTTTTTTAAGTGGGCTCTTATCTCCTTAACAACTCATCTTAAATGATGCTACTGTATTAATTTTTTGAGAAGGATGTATGTCTTCTGCAACTAGATGACTTGGTTTCAAACTCCAGCTCTGCTACTTTTACTTCTGTGACCTTGGGCAAGTGACCCAGCTTCTCTATGCCTTTTTGTACAATAAGGATAATAGTGCCTGTCTCACAGAATTGTTGTGAAAACAAAATGAATTAATAGTTATAGAGCACCTAGAACAGCATCTGGCACACATTTAAATGCTCAATAAATGTTTCCCATTGTTTGTAATTAGCACAAATCAAGTCATACCATGGCTGCCCCAAATCCCTCAAGAGTCCCATGGTGTACCAAAGAAACTGCAGGTTTCTCACCCTGACATTCATTCTGTCCCCAGCCAACATCTCAATTTCACATTCTCCATCCCCTGCATGTTCCCTGAATACACACCAGGCAAACTGGAGGACTTGTTCCCTGAACACACGTCCCAAGCCTCTCCCCTCCTCACACTTGCTGTTTTCTAAGATCCCTCCTCTCATGTCTCTGCCTGATAAGACCTTGTCCATCCTTCAAGCCAATCTTAACTCTTCCACGAAGCCTTTGCTGAACCCCTTCCACCAGATGTGCCCCTACCTGCCTGTGAATGCCTCTCCTAGCATAGAGGTTGTACTTCTCTTTGGGCAGGTATCTTTCCTATACCTCAAACTGCAGTCCTGTTATTTTCCCTACAGGCTTGGAGCTCTTTGAAGGTAACATATGCATTCAACATTGTTTTATTCTCTGCATCACCTAGCACCATGTAATATGTTGGGGTAACAAAAAAGATGGAGTTGGAGGTGTCAGAGCCACAGCCATTACTGTGGCACAGTAGGGTAAGTTCAAACTAAGAAAAGTACACACTCTGCCCAGGCTGAAGTCCTCATCGTATTTCAAATGTCAATCCAAACTCACAATATAAATTGGATGGTTTCTCCAGCAAGTCTTTCCTTATAAGATACCAGAAAAACAGTAGACTATAAGAGGAATATGATTTGTAGGCCTATCCCAAAATACCAACATGAAAATCACATTAAAAATTTCCCTCATCTATCAATATTAAAATCAAAAATCCATCATGCACAGTGTTTAGTTGGCTTAATTTTCTGCTAGATCTACCACCTAGCAATCCCAAGAGAAGTGACTCAGATCTCCATGGCTAGAGCTCATTCAATGACATATTAACAACCACTGGCATGTGAGTTACTGTAGAATTGAACATAATGACATATACACCATCCCCACTCTCAGACTCATGAGAGACCCCCAAAACCTACAATCACAAAAACAGAGGCACAACAATGCACATTCCCAACAACAGAGTGAACACTCAATAAACACTGCTGGCAGTGACATCATCCAGGTACACAGCCGCACATAACTCCATCCTGTCTAGAAGCAGAGCTGTAATCTGACACCAGGGACTCAGACCTCTTTGCCTCAGCAACTCTGGGCATTCATGAGCAGCAGCAAAGGGCTCTTTCATTCCCACTCTTACTTTAGCCATTCAAGAAGCATCCTCCTCCCAGCACCACTAAGAGAAATGTCGCAGACCTCAGTTTCAAGAACCTCTATGATGAAGTGACAAAGATTGTTTTCCCCCAAATAAAAGATGTGCTCTTGAAGGTCCAGAACACTCACTCTTCGAAGACCTGGTAGTACCCACAAATCCTTAGGCAGAACTGCCAATAACCTTTCTAACAAGACAAGTCCAAGGAAGCTAATTATGATTCATTTAACTATGTTCATGTATCTGCACATTTGGTAAAGATAACAAGTAATTTAAACGTTTAAAATAGAATATATTAGACTCCTCTGAAACACCAGCTCTTTTCATAAAAGTACATAACCAAGTCAATTCAGCCTTATTTCTTATTATCTGATACTTTTACTGAATAAAGATTTATCTCTCTTCAATTAATGTTTTACTATGCCTAAAGTATTAAGATATCTTTTTCCTGTAGATAGTGGTCTTTCACAGAAAACAGTTCCCTACTTTTATTTTACACTCTCAAATCCTAATCCCACAGAAGCAAAGTAATCAAAGAAAATAAATCAGCACTGCTATATCATTTCCTTAGAAGCAAAGAAAATAATATCAAAAAGTTTGGGGTACCCAAATAAAAGAATCAATAATATGTCAGATAAAATGTTAGTCATAAATGTGACTCTGATACAGCTCCCCGCAGTTAATGTGTCCCACTTTCTGAAAAAGAGCTGCACAAACAAAAACATCCTGAGATAGAACAGAAGTCTTGTAAACTATAAAGCTCAAGCACCTGTAATACATGCACTGCCCTGTGCCCTATGGCCACTCCATAAATACTTAGTGACTGATTCACAGGCCAATTACAGAGTCTAGCAATGACAGTGTGTCTCCCTGGTCCTACTCTGGGGAATGTTAGGAATCTCCAGTTGCTGTTTGTTGTGGTGGTAGGAAGAACTAAAACAGATAGATGTCTAAAAGAACTGAAGTGTTGAAAGGTTCAAATTCTGTCAATTTTCTCTGAACTTCTCCCCAGGCACCTGAGTCTTAAAAAATTGATATTGTTACTCGTATCATTGGGGGTGAAATGAATAAAACTGCCATAAAAGTGCATAGTGTTTCCTCGTCAAAGAACAAGCTGAATGGCCAAGAGAAAAAAAACAAAACAGAAACTTACTTTTCATAGACCAGCTCCTCATCGATGGAGAAATAGTGGGTATTTACTGTGCTTTTTGGTCTATTCCTTAAAGTAGCAAAATATAACCGATCTGAAAGACAAGTTTAAAAGACAGAAAAAACATATGAGAAGTAGGGAAGTGGAAGTGAAGGTGGGTGGTAACATACGAAGGATCACAATTTAAAGACCCCATTAACACGTGGAATTCTTGCAGAAACCTCATCCCTCCCAGAAAGCTAGAGACTCCAGAGCACAACAGTTAGGCAAGAGGAGGACCTGACCGAGGAACTCAGCGGGGCTCAGAGCACCCACATTTCCCTTGTTTCAGGCCAGCAGAGTAGGCAGGAGCTGGGGGTACCCGCAGAACTGGAGGTGCAAGTTTGGTTCCCAAATCTCCAGACCTCAGCAGCTGCGAGAAGGGGAAGAAAGAGGTGAGCCTCCCGACGCAGCTTCGGAGATTTGAAAAAGAGGAAGGGAGAGAGACTTGGGGGGTGTGGTTGGGGGTGTCCCGAAAACCGAAGCCTGCGATGGTGGAGTAAAGGTGACCGGTGAGCATCCGGAGCAGGCTCCCCATGAGCTGCTGAGTGCCGGAGTACGGGCAGAAGCTGGTGCTGTCCCATTACGAGGCCGAGAGGCCATCCGAGGGAGCTGCAGAGGGAGCAAGGGACATAAGAAAGAGAAGCCGGAAGCAGGGGGTCCTCGGAGAAAGGAGAGTCCCTAGAGGGGACGAGAGCGCGCGCAGCGGCTGCAGGACACTGGCAGCCTCAGGAGAAGGTGGGGACAGTGGCGCGGGAAGTGAAGAGTTGGGGGCAAGAAAGCGTTGGAAGATGCGGGGCGGCTGCTCCTCACCTTTCATGAACTCACAAGCCCCGATTAGTTCCCCTGACTCCGCTGCCATCTTAAGTGAGATACGCACGGGGGAGGGCTCGGTCGTGGCCAGCTGAGGTCACTCGCCCCCGGGGGCTTCCCCACTGCCCAGGAGCCAGGAAGCTCACAGTCCCGAACAACAAGCCTGGCCGAGGGAGGCAGCAGGCGCCGAAGGCGGAGGCGGCTTCGGGGTCAGCGCGCCGGGCGCCCCGGGGACATTCCGAGGGGAACCCGAGCTCGCTCCGCGCGGGGCGCACACGCCCCTGGCTGTGGCCGCTCCTATTTGGACTCGGCTGCTGCAGCTGCTGCTCCGCCGCCGCCGCGCCTGGGAAATGCAGACCAGCTCTCACGGCAGGGCAAAGTCTTCCCCCGGCTTCCAAAGTGATCATGGAGGAGGAGACTTCTGGTCCCGATCGCGCCCGTGGCTACTCGAGCGGCAGCCGGGAGGACTTCAGTGTCCGCGGGCTGGCAGCAGCTGCTCCGGATCCTCCTTCGCCACCTCCTTTCAGCAGTTACTCTTCCTCCTCCTCCTCCCCCTGGGTCCGCCCCCAGACCTTCCTCCCCGCCCTCCCTCAGCCCCCTCCACTTTCACGACTCCGCGGCCATCCCTTAAAGGGACAGCCCCGCTGCTTTCTGCGCAGCAGCCCCAGTTACCAGGCGCCCCGCGGGTCACTAGGAGCCGGTTGCTAAGGCTTTGTTGCCGTCCACCAATTGCTGTTCAGGAAACGGGGCCCTCGGCCCAGGGGAGCGGGCGGGGCCTGTAGGCCAGAAACTTATGAATGAAACGGCGGGGTTGCGAGTGGACATCGCCAAGGGCGCTGTCGCGGCCTCGGAGGCTAGGATGTGCCGGTGCCCCCTTTCTTTTCTGCACCCTCCAAGTCTTGTCCCACTCCAGATTTCTTTCCTCTCTCTCTCTCATTCTCTTTCTTTCTCGCCCACTCACCCATGCTCTTCTAAACTATTGTAGGGCGCGCGCGCGCACACACACACACACACACACACACACACACACTCGTAAAAACCTCAGATCTCCGTGCCCTGCCTCGCCTCTAGCTAACATTTCAGCCACCCCCCACGCCCAACACTGAGGGGGTCTGCATCTTTATAAAAAATACAATTGAAAAAGAAGCACCAGCTCCTAGCTCACAGTACATGTATTGGTTTCCTCTACACATACCAGACTCTGATATAACTTGTACTTTGTTCTCACGGGACAAAAAGTTTCCCATCTGGTTCTCCACGCCCTCTCATCTGGGCCGCCAATGTGAGCGCAAAAGCATCACAAATGCCTCATCTTTACAGTGCTCGGGTCCCGGAGGGGCGGGGCGAGACCGCTGAGCCAGCCTGGGCGGGTGCGGAGGGAACAGGAGAGAGAGGAGAGTCCACTGGTCCAAGGAGAAAGTTAACACAAAGGAATTTCTTTACATAGTCTCAGCTGAAGCGCTCCAGGCAGGAGTCCCGCTAAAAGAGGCCATTGACTTGTCTCTGCGAGGCTCTACGTACTGTTTGAACAACTTGAACGCTGGGCGTCCTAAGGCTGTGCCTAATCAGCGTGCGGTCCCTTCCATACGAAAATGGCGCCACAGACCGACTATCCGAAGAGCATGCGCTCTGAGAGGTCTCTCCAGAAACAGCAAGAAACTTGTGGCGGCGTTTTCCTTCGCAGTCGCTTGTTGACCTCTAGGGAGAAAGGGGGCGCACCCGTGCAGAGCTGACTGAGGGAACCAGCCCTTCCAGGGCCATTTCCAGGTTTTGTTTGTGGGTTTTTTTTTTTTAATGTGTGTTTTGTTTGTTTTAGACAGGGTCTCGCTCTGTCACCCAGGCCGGAGTGCGGTGGCTCAATCTCTGCTCACTGCAATCTCCACCTCCCGGGTTCAAGCGATTCTCGTGCCTCAGTCTCCCAAATAGTTGGATCTACAGGCGTGCGCCACCACGCCCGGCTAATTTTTGTATTTTTTGTAGAGACCGGGTTTTGCCATGTTGGCCAGGCTCGTCTCCAGCTCCTGAGCACAAGCAATCCGCCCTGCCTTGGCCTGCCACAGCGCTGGGATTACAGGCTAAGCCACCGCGCCAGGCCTCAAATTATTTTATTGAAAAAAAATCTAGTATTTCTTATATGAAAGATAGGGAAAAACAAGGTATATGAATCTCTCGATAAACTTGCCCACTTTGTTTAAAAGGCTAAATAAATCCAAAGATGTTGTTGTATTTCCGAAGATGCTGATTTAAAATTCTTGCATAATCTAAATTCAAATTCCTAACAATTTTTCATTAAAAAGTGCGTTAGAAATAGAAGTCAGAGTTCTCATTCAATTCATAAACTTTTAATTGCACAAAGTAAATAGTCTAATGAAAAGAACTCCAATCTACACTTTCAGAGAAGCCAGATATAGTTGAACACCCTCTTGTTATTTTCCAAAATGAATTTACAAAAATCTTTTATATAACTCTCCTGCTTAAAATTGTGATCATGAGGAATGAATTATGACCTAACAAATACAAGTCCTTAAATTCAAATGAAAATGTTTATTTTTCCTTACCATTTTTACAAAGATAATAAAACTCTGTAAGTAATTAATTTTTTTAAAATATTGCGTGGGGCTGGTCATGGTGGCTCACACCTGTAATTACAGCACTTTGGGAGGCCAAGGCCTGCGGATCACCTGAGGTCAGGAGTTCAAGACCATCCTGGCCAACATGGCGAAACCTTGCCTCTACTTAAAAAAATACAAAACTTGTCTGGGCGCAGTGGCTCATGCCTGTAATCCCAGCACTTTGGGAGGCCGAGGCAGGTGGATCACCTGAGGGCAGGAGTTCGAGACCAGCCTGGCCAACATGGTGAAACCCCCAACTCTACTAATAATACAAAAAAATTAGCCAGGCATGGTGGCACACACCTGTAATCCCAGCTACTAGGGAGGCTGAGGCAGAAGAATGGCTTGAACCTGGGAGGCGGAGGTTGCAGTGAGCGGAGATCACATCATTGTGCTACAGCCTGGGTGACAAGAGCAAAACTATGTTTCAAAAAAAAAAAAATACAAAACTTAGCCGGGTGTGGTGGCACACGCCTGTAATCCCAGCTACTCGGGAGGTTGCAGTGAGCCGAGATCGTGCCACTGCACTCCAGCCTGGGCGACAGAGAAAGACTCCGTCTCAAAAAAAAATTAGCCAGATGTGGTGGCGGGCACCTGCAATCCCAGCTACTCATGAGGCCGAGGCGGGAGAATGGCTTGAACCGGGAGGCAGAGGTTTCAGTGAGCTGTGATTACGTGATTATGCCACTGCACTCCAGCAGTGCAGTGTCTCTGGGCAACAGAGTGAGACCCTGTCTCAAACAAACAACAACAAAATTGCATGGAAGGAAGTGTCAGTATAATCAAATCTCTCTAAGCCATTCTAAATGGTATAGAAAATTCTACAAGAAAAATATGAACTAGATAATGCACACACAGCACACGTATAATACATAACAAGGTTCTAATGAGATCATAAAAACACTTTATTCTCTCAATTATCCTGAGGTCAAAGTTCCTGTTGGTTGTAGTTTCATAATAAAGGCATACTTTTACAGTCTACAAGGGAAGATAATGGAAGAAAATTTTCCAACCACCCAACTTGATATAAACTTAAGGAATGGACTTTTAAGAAACAATAAAGGCGTTTCACATATAAAGGAAATACTAAGAGATTTTAAATATCGCTCAACTGCACAAAAGGAAGGTAATATTACACACAGAAATTCAGCAGGTAAGTGTAAAAAGTGTCGAGTTTGAAAACAACGCCTTTTTTTTTTTTTCTCTAGACGGAGTCTTGCTCTGTAGCCCAGGCTGGAGTGCAGTGGCACCATCTGGGCTCATTGCAACCTCCACCTCCCGGGTTCAAGCGATTCTACTGCCACAGCCTCCAGAGTAGCTGGGACTACAGGCATGTGCGCCACCACGCCAGCTAATTTTCATATTTTTGGTAGAGACAGGATTTCACTGTGTTGGCCAGGCTGGTCTCAAACTGCTGACCTCAAGTAATCCGCCCACCTCAGGATCCCAACGTGCTGGAATTACAGATATGAGCCACTGCGCTCGCCCTGAAAATGACAAAATTTAAATCTAACTCCTCAACCATTGCTTGAAAACTGCTTCAACTACCCTGCAACCCGTGCTTGTGCACCTGCAGTTCTAGAAAACTCACTGCTGGAGGCAGCTCTAAATTATGTCAAAAGCCACTAGTTCTAATTCTGCCTGGAGGCTGCAGGACCTATGATCACCCTTACTCATGACAGCTCTTCAAAAATGCAAAGGCAGTTTCCTTGAACGCCTTCCTTTTCTCCTTAGTCTTCCCCAGATAAATATCTCCATTTTCTTCAACATTGTCTTATATTACATGGCTTCAAGCCCCTCACTTTCCAGTCCAGTCTCTGCCCATTTGTCCAGTTGCTTACTAAGTGGGTCCCAGAACTGAATGCAGACTAGTGATAAACTGGTGTGGCCAGTTATAAAAAAAGAAAAAAGAATGGATTGAAGATTCAGATGATAGCAAAAGAAATGAAAAACATAAAAGAATTAAATGTTATCGTTTAAACTGGTGTAACCAGTTCTGAAAGAAAAAAGAATGGATGGAAGATTCAGATGTGAGCAAAAGAAATGAAAAACAAAAGAATTAAATTTTATCATTTAGCTTCAAGAAAAAGAAAAGGAAAATATTCTTTTTTTTTTTTTTTTTTTTTTTGAGATGGAGTCTTGCTCTGTTGCCCAGGCTGGAGTTCAGTGGCACAATCTTGGCTCACTGCAACCTCTGCCTCCCAGGTTCAAGCTATTTGCCTGCCTCAGCCTCCCGAGTAGCTGGGACTACAGGCGTGCACCACCATGCCCAACTAATTTTTGTATTTTTAGTAGAGACGGGGTTTTGCCATGTTGGCCAGGATGGTCTCGATCTCTTGACCTCGTGATCCGCCCACCTCGCCCTCCCAAAGTGCTGGGATTACAGGCATGAGCCACTGCACCTGGTGGAAAATATTCTTTCTTGGTGGAAGAGGGCAAGGAAAAATGAGCTCAAGATTGTCAAAGGCCTGACAGCTGTGTGGTTTACATATTGTATTCTTTTAAAATTAACATCATTTCTTATTAGAATGTATCATTAGAACATACTCTTTTAGTTGTTTGTTCAGTAGTGATACAAAGTTACCAAAGAACGTAAAGAAAATATAGAATACATACTTTGAATTCTTTCTGGAAATTAATTTTCAGATTAAGTATGAAACATGTAGTAAAAACCTGTGCCACTGAGTAATTTGAAATTCAAGGTAATTTGAATTATTTATTCATATACATATTTTGACAATTTTTGATCCCAAAAATAATTTTAAGCAGCTTTTAGTAAAATACATGTAATAAAAAAGTTATTACAGTAGAACCAGAATACCAAAAATAGATAGCGTGACTCATAAACGGTTCTGTTCCAGAAGTCTGCCCGCAAATGATAAGACCTTAGCCTAACCCAGCCACATTCTGTATCAGACAAATCACCATTGCCTGTTTAAGAATTCCAAACCAGAATCAAAGAAGTAAAAACCAGAAGGGACCTGGGAGATCAGCTAGTTCCAGTTTTCAAACAGACTCCATCAAACTCAAGGGATTTAGCACAGGCCCAATATGGGGGTGGGAGTGGAAGGCAGTGGATGAGCACTCAAGGCTTCTACACAATAGTTCCTTTATAAAAGGTTATATGGCAAAATAAAAGAGAAAAAAAGAGAAGGAGGTCCACAGTAGGTAACTGATTTCCCAAACTCACATAGCTGGTGGAAATAAGACCAGTATTCATTATTTGCTGTAGTATCAACAACCTTTTCCTAATTTTTCCCTAGTGAGCTTAAATTACATTGTTTAACTTATAGATTATTACACATTAGCCATAAAGTGTCAATAATAATGTATGCATAATATCTACAACTATTTTCTTCAAGATATTTAGAGGAAATATTGAAATAATCTCCGAATGAAACAATATAAGATGTTGCATTATCTGCCATTGCTATTGTTTTTGTGTGGCTTCTATAAAAATTTGAATTGTTTGCAACCCTGTGATTTATTAATGGAATGGTATACCAGCATTCTACAAAATACAGTTTAAGAAATACTGGTATAGTGAACATTAAGTAAAACAAGTCAATTCAATATTCATCTCCTTCTTGACTAATGCAGTCAATAAAGAATGGTGCAGTTTTAGAAGGTAAAAGAAAGTTCCATGAGGTCAATATACTTCAGAGTAGTCAATTTATTGTCCAGTTTGCTATACTTAACAAACAAGTTAACAACTCAATACATTTTTTAAATTTTACAAATTTATCCATCTATATTTATTTGTCATTACTACTTTTTTTTTTTTTTTTTGAGACAGAGTCTCGCTGTGTCACCCAAGCTGGAGTGTAGTGACACTATCACAGGTCACTGCAACCTCAACCTCCTAAGCTTGAGTGATTCCCCCATCTCAGGCTCCAGAGTAGCTGGCACTACAGACATGAGCCACTGCACTTGGCTAATTGTTTAATTTTTTGTAGAGACAGGGTCCCACTATGATGCCCAGGCTGGTCTTGAGGTTCTGGACTAGAGCCAGTTTCTCCTGCCTCGACCTCCCAAAGTGCCGGGATTGCAGGTGGGAGCCACCGCACCCACGCCATTCATACTCTTTTTACAGAAAAAATAAGTGAACATTTTTACTCCAAAAATAGATAATATTCCCCACACCACTCTTCTCCAGCCATCACCACCATAGCCATGCTGAGAAATATTAGTGAGCTACACATTGTAATCTGAAGGTTTTTTTTGTTTTGTTTTGTTTTGTTTTGTTTTGTTTTTGAGATGGAGTCTTGCTCTGTCACCCAGGCTGGAAGTACAGTGGCACAATCTCAGCTCACTGCAACCTCTGCCTCCTGGGCTCAAGCAATTCTCCTGCCTCAGCCTCCTGAGTAGCTGGGATTACAGGTGCCCACCCCCACACCCAGTGAATTTTTGTATTTTTAGTAGAGACAGGGTTTCACTATGTTGGCCAGGCTGGTCTCTAACTCCTGACCTCATGATCTGCCCACCTCGGCCTCCCAAAGTGCTGGGATTACAGGCGTGAGCCACCACCACTAGCCGTAATCTAAAGTGTTGAATGTTCACTTCCATGTGCACATTTAATAATGTTTCTACTCTACATATTTCTAGCAGGAAAATAATAGTAGTTAATAGTTCGGTTTCATTTAAAACCAAGCACAGCAACTTACATCTCAGTTCTTACATTGGTTGCCTATCAAGTAGGTATATTATTATTTCCATTTTATAAATGAGGAAACACACAAAATACATGCTCAGTATGTATTTGGAGAATGGATAAATGAGTAATTAAAATGTGAGGAGATGAACTCATGTGAATCATCTGGATTCATAAATCAGTTACTTTGTAGCCTGGAGTAGTGGAAAAAATCCTGGATTTGTAATCAGAAGCCTGGTTTTCAGGTATCTCTCTCCCACCAACTGTATGCATTATTTTGGACTCAGTTTCCTCTGATATTAAATAGAAATTATAATAATTTCTAACTCACAAGAATAACAGTAAAATTAAATGAGAGTGTCATGCTGTGATGCTAGACACTGTGTACAAATGTGATGCTGTACACATACAGCCTAGCATTTATATTAATAAATACAAATATTTATTAATATTAAGCATAGGATTAAGAACTACTAACTTGTTTCCAAAATCTAATTTTCACAAGTCTCAAATGAATACAACTATTTGGATCTAGGTATCGTAATTTAATTGACTCCTAGCTAACAGCATAATTAAAATATACACTCACAGAGAAGTCCTTTTTATCAACTGAAGACAATTCCACAGGGTACAAGTTAATGTCCTTCTTCATTTCTGATTGCCTGTGACAATATGCCTGTCTCTAGAGTGTGATCAGGGCCAACAACCCCATTCAGGCATCCTCAACGGATTCCTAAATTCCCCTGCTCTCACTCACATTCTTTCGGTCCTTAGTGTTCCAGAAGCCTGGGACATAAATGTTGTGCCCTGTGGTTTCCATGGTGACCCTTGACACACTTTTGGAACATATGTTTTCTAATGCCCAGTCCTGTGTAGAAACTCTAGAAGAAAATTATAATTTCAATAAACAGGAGACCTTTGGTTTCCATTTTTCCAACCAAAAATACTGCATATGTATTGAACATATTATTAATGGTTGTTCTTGTTGTTATTAACATCAATAATTGTATTGATTCCCATGGGAGAAAAAAATCACACTTCATATCTTCCACATACCAAGCCTTCCTACATGGAGTCTATGTTTTCTTCAAATGATATCTAAAGTAATATACCTGTATTTGTTAATGTAGGATAACAGTGATATGAATAATGTAACATACACAAAAATAATGTCTACTTACCCTAAAATATATGTATTTTAGGTAAAATATTTCTCTTCATACCTATGTTTTATTTCCATAACATCAAATGTACATTTTCTTTATATTTGTGTATTCGTTCATTCAGTAAAAATTTACTATCTACTATTTGTCTGGCTCTGTGCTAGGTGCTAGGATTGCAACTGAGAATAAGGCAGAGTTCTATTCTTAAGGAAGTTACATTCTAGAAAGGGTTATGGATGAGCAATCAGGTTCCATAAGCAAGATACATGCTAGGCTGAAGTAAGCACAGAGCAGAGGGCTGTGTGGGCTGCATCAGACCTGAGACATGAGGAAAGGGTTCCCTGCAGAATCCTTGTATAGACTTGAAGGTTGAATAGGAGTTAGCTAGGGGGAGGTAGCCAAATAGTAGAGAGAGCAAGGCGGGAGGGTACATGGAAGGAGAAGACACACAAGAGAACCCCAGGCGGAGGGAACAGTCTATACATAGGCCAGGAAACAGTAGAGAGAAAGGCCAGTTCAGGATTTGAAGCAGCTCCATTTGGCTCCAGCCCAGAGTATAAAAGAGAAGAGGAAGAAGGATCTTGGTAAGTTAGTCCAAAAATTTGGACTTTATCCAGAGGGCAATGGGGCACCAAAATGAAATACAGTTGACCCTTAAACAATGCAGGGGTTGGGAGCACAGTTGCATATCCACATACAACTAAAAGTTAACAGCCTACTGTTTACCAGAAGCCTTGTCCATAACATAAACAGGTGATTAACACAGATTTTGTATGCTATACGTTATATATATGTTGTATTCTCACGATAAAGTAGGCGAGAGGAAAAGCAAGATTTTTCCAAATTATCACAAATCTCCAAAGATTTTCCTGTATTTACTGAAAATAATCCATGTGCAAGTGAACCTGTGCAGTTCAAATCAATGTTGTTCAAGGGTCAACTGTACATTAATGAGGAAAAGCCTAAAATCCCCAGGCTGGGATTTTAAAAATAGACAGAAAGAGTCTGCAAAATTGTTTAACTAATTGTAAATAGATTGGACTTTACTCCATGAATCCCCCCAAAATCAGAATTATAATGGGAATGTAGACAAACACCCGCAATAACGTGTTTCATTCTTTCTTTTTACCTCTCACCATTAAAAAGACAAAATACAACTTGCCTGGTTTTTGCAGAACATGATTAAGTACTTAATGGGAAGAATTGTCTTAGATTCCTGAAATTTAATTTGCCTGTGTTGGTGATAAATGTAGATAAGATAATATAGATAACTTCTAAATTGTAACTATTTTGAGTAAAAGTACCCTAAGCAAATGTAAAAAATAGAATATATAAGAATTACACTTTAGGCCGGGCATGGTGGCTCATGCCTGTAATCCCAGCACTTTGGGAGGCCAAGGCAGGTGGACCACCTGATGTCAGGAGTTGGAGACCAGCCTGGCCAAAATGGCGAAACACTGTCCCTACCAAAAATACAAAAATTAGCCGGGCGTGATGACAGGCACCTGTAATCCCAGCTACTAGGGAGGCTGAGGCAAGAGAATCACTTGAACCCGGGAGGCAGAGGTTGCAGTGAGCCAAGACTGTGCCATTGCACTCCAGCCTGGGCAACAAGAGTGAAACTCCGTCTCAAAAGAAAAAAAAAAAAAGAAAAAGAATTACACTTTAAAAATATATTCTAATTAACTAACAAAAGTAATTTGGCATATGTAAGAACTTGATTTCTAAAAACCTTCTTTAAAAACTTTTAGAAATAATAAATTAATGTGAATGATTTGATTATTTTACATTGTAGAGGGCAAGTTAATTGTCCTTAAGGTTTATGGAATAAAAAGAAAAAAAATCAGACCAGCACTACATGACATGTGCCCTGGGTCCCCAGAGGGGCAGCCAATCCCAGCCTTGCTCATCTCCTCTTAAGTGAAAAACCATTCACCAGTGTGGAGATATAATTCTTATCTAACAAGCTCTATCTGTCTATGTATCATGGTGTCTTTCCTGGTGCTCTGGGACAGTTTGCTTAGTCAGGTTTTCCTGATGGACTTTAGCTCATCACTGCCATTTAAAGCATTTCTCTGAAAGTGACTTTAGTTCATGGAGCATCATTAACCAAATATTACCCGCTTGCTGGCAGGAAGACACACACACACATAAAATTTGACAAGAAGACCGCTGATTTTCCAAGCTAACTCTTTCCTATCACTTTAACTGTTCCTGGTCAGAACTTTGATTTCTGTCCCTAAACCTCTTCCTCCTCCAGACTTAGCCAGGTCAGTACATACTACCATCATTCATCCAATTGCTTAAGCCAACTCCAAGTTAAAAGTCACCTTTGGCCGGGCACAGTGGCTCACGCCTATAATCCCAGCACTTTGGGAGGCTGAGCTGGGTGGATCACTGGAGGTCAGGAGTTCGAGACCAGCCTGGCCAACATGGCGAAACCCCGTCTCTATTAAAAGTACAAAAATTAGCCAGGCATGGTGGTGTGTGCTTGTAATCCCAGATACTTGGAGGCTAAGGCAGAAGAGTCATTTGAATCTAGGAGGCAGAGGTTGCAGTGAGCTGAGATCACACCAGTACACTCCAGCCTGGGCGACAGAGCAAGATTCCATCTCAAAAAACAAAAAAAGTCACCTTTAATCTAACCGCCACATCCAGTCAATCCGCATGACTTGCCTCTCTGCCTTCATATTGTATCCTGAATTCTTCTAATTTTATCTGCTTGGCAAACATCATCCCTTCCCCTGAAGCTCTGCAACAGCGAAGAGCTGCAAAACTTTCATTTGTGTTTTGATCTGCAGGTAGGTCTCAAGAACTGTGGTCCAGTTGGAATTCTTCCACTGTTAGGTCCTTTAAAGGTCAGTGGGGAGGGGTTATTTATTTTAGTCAGTTCTTCCCTTCATAATTTCAAGAAGGTATCCTGGGAAGAGTTACCTCGGTGTCCACTGCCTATGGTTGGTCTGTGATATGAAGTCATTGCCAAGTCTAGCTGCCTCTCCTGCCTTGCCTTACACATCCCCAACTCTGAATGCTGGGGCCTTGTGAACCCAGACACACATGCTGTCATGTGAAGAACGTACTTGCTTCCTCTCCTTTCCACCATGATTGTAAGTTTCCTGAGGCCTCCCAGTCATTATTCCTGTTAAGCCTGTGGAACTGTGAGTCAATTAAACCTCGTTTCTTCATAAATTATCCAGTCTTTATAGCAGTGTGAGGACGGACGACTACAGTTCTTGATGAAAAGATGAGTTAGTTCTTTCTCTCTCTCTGTCATGCCCTCTTTCTCCTTCTACTTTTCACCATGGGATGATGCAGCAAGAAGACCCTTGTCCTTGGACTTCTCAGCCTTCAGGACTATAAGAAATAAATCTCTGTTCTTTATAAATTACCCAGAGCCAAGTATTCTACTATAGCAACACAAAATAGACTAAAACAGAGGGCCTTCTTTGCCAGTTCATCAGATGTAACCAACTATGTATGAATTACAATGGTGGGCATGGTTTATGCACAAACTGGAACCCCTGCTACTTGGTCATTCAGGAAAAAAATGATAAGGGTAGATGACAATAGGCATAGAAGTCCAAATTCAAGACATCTGTAGGAAATACAATTGACAGGATAGGCAAAACAGATGTAGGTAAAAGTTGAGGGGGAAATGAAGAGCCAAAGATAACTCCTAGAATTGTAACTCTTTCACTGACCGGCTGGTGATGCCATTTTCTAAAACAGAAGTGCAGGCTATTCATGGGAGGAAAAATGAACTCAGTTGTGCTATCTAGAATTTGAAGTATCTGCTGGACAATGAGATGAAAATACATGTTAAGCACTTTAATATATAGATTTCATGCTCAGGAGAGGCAGATGGGCTTGACTGACAAGTTTCAGATTCTCCAAAGGTTAGGCTCAATCTACATTGCGGAAAAGACAAGATAAGCATAGTGAGGTGATGAAGAGCATGTCCTCTAGAGACAGACTGAGTCCAAGTCCTGATCCCTCCACTTACTGCTTATGAGAACTTGGACAAATGACTAACCTCTCTGTGCCTCATTTTCCTAGTCTATAAAATGAGGATAATAAGAGTATCTACCACATAATATCATAAAAATGAAACCAGTTTGTTTGTGAAGTGTTTAGGTCAGTATTCAGAACCTAGTAAACATTATGTCTATCTCTTCCGAATAAAAATTTTCTCCAAGGAAGAGAGTATGAAATGAGAGATGAAGAAAACTAGAATTAGCCATGGAGAATATCAACATCTTAAAATGTAGGTAAAGAAAAAGGTATTTTTGATGTGGATAAAGAAAGAGGTATTCTTTTTTTTAATATTATACTTTAAGTTTTAGGGTACATGTGCACAACGTGCAGGTTAGTTACATATGTATACATGTGCCATGTTGGTGTGCTGCTCCCATTAACTCATCATTTAATATTAGGTATATCTCCTAATGCTATCCCTCCCCTCTCCCCCGACCCAACAACAGGCCCCGGTGTGTGATGTTCCCCTTCCTGTGTCCATGTGTTCTCATTGTTCAATTCCCACCTATGAGTGAGAACATGCAGTGTTTTGTTTGACACATGCACACGTATGTTTATTGCAGCACTATTCACAATAGCAAAGACTTGGAACCAAGCCAAATGTCCAACAATGATAGACTGGATTAAGAAAATGTGGCACATATACATCATGGAATACTATGCAGCCATAAAAAATGATGAGTTCATGTCCTTTGTAGGGACATGGATGAAGCTGGAAACCATCATTCTCAGCAAACTATCGCAAGGACAAGAAAGAGGTATTCTTAAAAGAAAATGATAAGCAGCAGCTCCAAATGAGCTTTCTTTTCTCAAAAGACACCAAAACTGACACACTGAGACACAGAGGTGATAAAATATCAAGACCTAACTCCTGGTGCAAGATTCTCTGCAACTTTAATGGGCTGTCTCTCAAGTAATTTTTATTTATTTTATTTATTTTTATTTTTATTTTCTTGAGATGGAGTCTTGCTCTGTCACCCAGGTTGGAGTGCTGTGGCGCAGTCTCGGCTCATTGCAACCTCCACCTCCTGGGATCAAGTGATCCTCCCACCTCAGCCCCCCAAGTACCTGGAACTACAGGCACATGCCACTGCACCCAGCTGATTTTTTAAAAAAATTTTTTGTAGAGACAGCGTCTTGCTATGTTGCCCTGGCTGTTCTTACCCAGACTGGTCTCAAACTCCTGGGCTCAAGCAATCCTCCCACCTGGACAGTGCTGGGATTACAGGCTTGAGCCACCATTCTCAGCCTCTCAAGTAATTTTGGAAGTACAGTGTAACATTTTTAGGTTCTATAGGAGTAGAAAAAGGGAAGTATATCTTTAGCTACATTAAAGAGGGAATATTCAGTAATCCTTATCTACTTATAAAGAAGTTTCATATTTTAATAGTAATTGAGTGTGTTGTATTGGGAGAAATCAGTCTCTCAAGAGAAGTTAAATAACTACTCTGACCATAAAATAATCTGTCTACCTTACAGATTCTAGGTTGCATAATTAGCATTCATAAAGTATTTTTAAAAGAAAATCACTTATGAGCCCTAAGCATTACTGTGTAATTAATAATTTCCTAGACTTTATTTGATTAGAGATTACAGATGCAAAATTTAACATACCTGGCATGAAATCAGACTTTCTCTCTCATCCTCATATTCAGCAATGCTCATAGTGTGCTAATGCCATCAAAATGCAGGAAAAAATGTGCTTTTAAAAATAATTTAGTTTTTGGTAGTTCTCTACTGTTTCTACTCACATTTCCAACATCAAATGTGTAGGAATTTTCCATACCAAACAATTCTCCAATTCTCTGCCCACATCAATTGGGTTTCCTACAGTTCAACTTAATTGTAGGACACCCAGTTGGCGTAAGCACAGAAGTTACCTGGAGTTACCTGACACTATTTACATGGAGTTAGCATCAGATCTCACAAGTTAAAAGTTCAGTACCACAAGACTGTGTCACTTCAGATGCCAGTTGCAAGTTCCAAGGTTACCAAAAGTAAAATTCTAAGCCCCCCAACAAACTGAATGGACCCCTCCTCTCACCCAAAGTCATTCCATAGTTAACCTGAAAAACTAGATCAGGCTGTGATGGAAAAGGAGGGGTCCAAACATGCCTCATTATACCCTCCTCCCTTTAGAATTCAGGTACAACTGACCAGTATTAACATTGAAACAGAGACCTAAAGACTGACCGAATAGACTCTTGTAGCAATAAGATACCAACATGACAGATAGCTAACCTTGAAAGGAATCAAAGTATTTTACCCCCAGATATATTTCTTTGACATATTTTGAAATGGCCCTGCAAAGCTGTCTATTGTGGGGAAAATCTACTTTCTGTAGAGAATCCTCTCCCCCTTTCCAGGTCTTTTCCCTGATCCAGGAGAGAATTAACTAAGAGTCTGGCACCTTTTTTAAGTCTGATTAAAAAAACATTTACAATCTAATCTCTCTGAAGCCTGCTACCTGGAGGCTTCCTCTACATGACAAAAACCTTGTTCTCCACAAGCCCTTATCTTAACACAGACACTCTTTCATTCCTTTCTATTGATTCCAGGTCTTTTTTTTTTTTTTTTTGAGGTGGAGTGTCATTCTTGTTGCCCAGGCTGGAGTGCAATGGCGCGATCTTGGCTCACCGCAACCTCCGCCTCCCGGGTTGAAGTGATTCTCCTGCCTCAGTCTCCCCGGTAGCTAGGATTACAGTCATGTGCCACCACACCCAGCTAATTTTGTATTCTTAGTAGAGATGGGGCTTCTCCATGTTGGTCAGGCTGGTCTCGTCCCAATCTCAGGTGATCTGCCCACCTCGGCTTTCCAAAGTGCTGGGATTACAGGCATGAGTCACTGCGCCCATCCTGATTCCAAGTCTTTAGATAATAACTTAACTTTTTCGACCAATTGCCAATCAGGCAATCTTTGAATCTGCCTATGACCTAGGACATCCCTCTCCCTACAAGTTGCCCCGCGTTTCCAGACCAAACCAATGTACATCTTACATGTATTGATTGAAGTTTTACATCTCCCTAAAAGATATAAAACCAAGCTATAGTCTGACCACCTCAGGCACGTGTTCTCAGGACCTCCCTGGGGCTATGTCATGGGTCCTGGTCCTCAGATTTGGCTCAGAATAAATCTCTTCAAATATTTTCCAGAATTGTACTCTTTTCATCACCATTACCTATCACCCATAAGTCAGAGTTTTCCACAACCCCTTCCTCAGATTCAGTAATTTGCTAGAATGGCCACCAAACTCAGGAAAGTATTTTACTTACAATTACCAATTTATTATGAAGAACTCAAATCAGGAACAGCCAAATGGAAGAGGCATAGGGAAAGGTATGGAGGAAGGGGCACAAAGCTTCCATGCCCTGTGTGCACATCACCCTCTCAGCACCTTCATGTGTTCACCAACTCAGAAGCTCTTCAAACTTTGTCATTTAGGGGGTTTTATGGCAGTTCCACTATGTAGGCATGGTTGATAAATCACTGGTCATCAGTGATAGAACTCTGTCTCCAGCTCCTCTCTCTCTCCTCCCCAGAAGTCCTGAGGTGGGGCTGAAAGTTTCACAAGGTTAGTTGCTCTGACAACCAGCCCCATCCTGAAGCTATTGGGGGGTCCCCCAAAAGTCACCTTAGTATGGTTGGAAGAGGCTTATTATGAATAACAAAAGATGCTCCTATCTTTACCACTAGGGAGCATATCCAAGTCTTGCGGGAACAAAGCATGTTACTGGTGGCAAATTCATACAGGTAGATAGCAATCTCAATTCTTGCCTTCTCAGAAGAAGGAATTTGACCAAGGGGGCATAAGGCAGAGTGAGGGACCAAGACAAGTTTTAGAGTAGGAGTGAAAGTTCATTAAAAAGTTTTAGGCAGGAATGAAAGAAAGTAAAGTACATTTGGAAGAGGGCCAAGTGGGTGACGTGAGAGAGTCAAACACCATGCCCTGTTTGATGTTTGGCTTGGGGTCTTATACGATGATATGCTTCTGAGGGTTGTGTCCTTCTCCCCTGATTCTTCCCTTGGGGTGGGCTGTCCGCATGCCCAATGGCCTGCCAGCAGTAGGGAGGGGCGGCATGCACAGAGTGTTTACTGACATTGTGCACATGCTCATTTGAAGCATTTTTCCCTTAGCAGTCGAGGGCTTAAACTCCACCATTTTGCCTCTTAAAGTGCATGCTTGAGCCCACCCACCCAACTTCTGAGCTCTTACCTGGAAGCGGCTAATCACTAGTTTCAGGTGTTTCCTATCTATTGAGAGACTGCCTTTCCCTGGCGCTGGCTACAATCAATGATTATTTAGAGAG
Organism: Pan paniscus; assembly: GCF_029289425.2. Classification (NCBI taxonomy): domain Eukaryota; kingdom Metazoa; phylum Chordata; class Mammalia; order Primates; family Hominidae; genus Pan; species Pan paniscus. The sequence continues at coordinate 126,692,163 of NC_073249.2, forward strand.
AAAGTTATCAACTGCACGACCATCATCTGATGGTCACCTGATGTTCCTGGTTGGGCGGTGGGTAGGGAGGCCTCTCGTGCCCTGCTCTTGTCTGCCTACCTATAGTAACACTATCGCCCCTATCATTCAGTTAATTCCAAGGGTTTTAGAAGTTCCATGTCAGGAACCGGGGACAAAGATCAAACACATATTTCTTATTTATCACAGGTAGAAAAAGAAAAGAAGCCTAGGAATTACTTGCAAAAGGAAGCTTTCTGAGTCTTTCCATTTTCTAAAGACCTTGTTGCATTTGCCCAAAATTATTTAAGAAGGGGCCTTTAATTGCAAATATGCTAATTATAAACTGAAAGTTAGTATTTATTGTGTAGCATGGTGCATTTGAGCTTTATTAAGTTTTAGATTAAATCTAAATACACAGTGTCTTAATTTAATTTAATTTAATATTAATTTAATTTAATATTAATTTAATTTAATATTAATTTAATTTAAATTTAATTTAATTTAATATTAATTTAATTTAAATTTAATTTAATTTAATATTAATTTAATTTAAATTTAATTTAATTTAATATTTAAATTAATTTAAATCTGCTTCCCCAAGAAGCAGATTTTGAAACAAGAATTCAAGTGCAAGTAATCTATTTGGGATGTACAAGGAAACCATCTGGGAAGTGAAGAAATTGGGCAAGGAAGTGAAGGCAACTAATAGAGGGTGTGTCCTTGAGCCTAGCTACCACTGGCTTGGTGTGATATAAAACCACAAGCCTCAGAATTATCCCCACAGGAGCTGTGATATTTATCCACCAACTCCTGTCACCCATTGGTGGAGGGCTGCTCCTAGGGGTGTTAATTTCTGAGCATTTCCTTTGATGCATGCAGGATTCAGAAGTCCTTAGGCACAAAGATGCAGATATTGGCAGGTGGAAGTCTTGGAAGCCAAGGGGAAGGGAGCGTACAGTGTCAACAATAACAGAAAATCAAAATCAGAAAGAACAATTGTCTTTCGTTTTCTCAAATAGAATGTGGTTTTTCTGTTGCCTTTCATGCAAAACCTCCTCAAAATTTTTCTATCTTCACTGTCTCTAATCCTTCTCCTCTCATTGTGTTTTGAACACACTCTAATCAGGCTCTGTACCCACTATTCCACCAGAATGTTCTTGTCAAGGTCACCAGTGATCCACAAGATGCTAAATTCAATGGCCAATTCTTAGTCCTCATCTCACTGGACCTATTACTAGCATTGATTGATTTATCGATTGAAACAGGGTCTCACTCTGTTGCCAAAGCTGGAGTGCAGTGGCACACTCATGGCTCAGTGCAGACTCAACCACTCCTCCCATCTCATCCTCCCAGGTAGCTGGTACCACAGGCGTAGAGATGGGGTCTCCCTGTGTTGCTCAGGGACAACAAACTGGTCTCAAACTCCTAGACTCAAACGATCCTCTTGCCTTAGCCTCCCAAAGTACCGGGATTACAGGCATGGGCCACCACACCTGGCTCTATTTAACCCCGTTGTTTGCTTCCTCCTCCTCTGATCATTTTCCTTAATTGGCTTTCATGACATCATAGATCCTGGTTTTTGGTTTCCCTTCTGTCTCATGGGCTGCTGCTTTTTTAGACTCTCTCCTCATTTTTTGGGCTTTTTAAATTTGGAGTACCCAGGACTCAGAGCCTATACACTTCTCTATCTCAGCCACTCCCTTTGTGATGTCATCTAGTTATATGACTTTTAACTGTGATCTATATGTTTACTTGCAAATGTTTATCTCCAACCCTGACCTCTCTACTGATCTCCTGACATATATTTAACTGTATGCTAGACATTTTCACTTAAATGTCCAAAAGACCTTTCAAACTTAGTGTGTCCCAAAACAAATTCTTGATCTTTCCTCTAAAACTTGGTCCTTATGCAATCTTCCTCATCTCAGTTGATGACAACTTCACCTTTTTGGTGGCTTAGGCCAAAAACCTTGGATTTATCCTTGACTCCCCTCTTTGTCCTATACCACATCTAATTTATAGCAATCCTCTGTTACCTCTATCTTCAAAATATATTCAGAACTGGAACAGTTCTCCAGCAAGTGCCATATCCAAGCCACCATCATCTCTGAATAATTGCAAGAATCTCCTAGCTGGCTTCCCTCAGAGCAGCCAGAGGGATCCCTTTAGAATGCTAAATAAGGTCATATCACTTCTTGGCTCAAAAACTCTTTAATGATATCCCAAATCATTTGGAGTGAAATCATTCAGAACAAAAGCCAAAATCTGCTGTTGTTGTGTTTTCTTGAGACGGAGTCTCACTCTGTCACCCAGGCTGGAGTGCAGTGGTGCAATCTCAGCTCACTGAAACATCTGCCTCCCAGGTTCAAGCAATTCTCTTGCCTTGGCCTCCCAAGTAGTTGGCATTACAGGCATGTAGCACCATGCCTGGATAATTTTTTTGTATTTTTAGTAGAGACGGGGTTTCACCAGGTTGGCCAGGCTGGTCTCGAACTCTTGACTTCAGGTGATCCACCTGCCTTGGCCTCCCAAAGTGCTGGGATTACAGGCATGAGCCACCGCACCCAGTCAAAAGCCAAAATCTTTAGAATGGCATGTAAGGCTGTAAGTAACATAGACCCCCATTACTTCTCCAACCCCATCTCCTATCACTCTGCCCCATATTCCTATTGACTCCAGCGATATTGGTCCTTGCAGTTCCTTGAACATTCCAGACACTCCCATACAAGGGTTCTTACCCTTGCTGTTCCCTCTGCCAAGGGCACACTAACTCACCTTCTTTGCTCAAACGTCATGTTCACAGTGAGCACTCCCCATCTCCCTTCCTTGATTGGTTTTTCTCCACAGCACTTGTTATTTTCTAACATACTGGATATTTTACTTATTATTTTGTTCATTGTCTCGCCACTAGATTACAAATTCCACTCAGCAAGAGTTTCTGCCAATTTTGTCACTGCTCAGAGCCTAGAACAGTACCTGGCACATAATGGTTACCCCACACATATTTTACCTAGTTAACTAAATGGTTTAATTAATTAATTAAACTTATTGACCTCATTAAGTAGTTAACTAACAGCAAATGATAAAGACTGAAGTGGTTTGAGAAGTGACTGGAAGGTGAGGAATATGAGGCTGATCATATTCCTTTTTTCTTTTTTTCCGAGACAGGATCTCACTCTGTCACTACACTCAGGCAGGACTGCAGTGGCACAATCATAGCTTGCTGCAGCCTCAACCTCCCAGGCTTAAGTGATCCTCCCACATCAATCTCCCAAATAGCCGGGACTACTGGCATGCACCACCACACCTAACTAATTTTTAAATTTTTTTGTAGAGACAAGTCTCATTATGTTGCCCAGGCTGGTCTCAAACTCCTAGGCTCAAGGAATCCTCTCACCTCGGCCTCCATAAGTGCTGGGATTACAGGTGTGAACCACCACATCCAGACAAAAACAACACTTCTAAGAAGCTTGGGGCTGGGTGTGGTGGCTTACGCCTGTAATTCTAGCACTTTGGGAGGCCAAGGCAGGAGGATCTCCTGAGGTCAGGAGTTCAAGAGCAGCCTGGCCAAAATGATGAAACCGTGTCTCTACTAAAAATACAAAAATTATGTGGGCTTGGTTGCACACACCTGTAATTCCAGCTACTTGGGAGGCTGAGGCAGGAGAATTGCTTGAACCCAGGAGGCGGAGGTTGCAGTGAGCCAAGATCATGCTACTGCACTCCAGCCTGGGCAACAGAGTGATAATACATTTTAAAAAAAAAAAAAGAGTCCGTTATGGTTGCTGCTGCCCTGAGGAGGATGAGGGGGCCCGCACAAGCAAAACTTCTGCCCAGGTCGGCCATCCAAGCCTTTGCGGGGCTGGTGGGGCCGCTGGTCTTGGCGCTCCTCCTTGTGTCCGCCACTCTATCCAGTGTTGTATCATGGACTGATTCACTGATTCAATCTGTACTCAACTCAGATATTTCTACCCCAAATGTGAATGCTTTAACACATGAAAAACAAACCAAATCTTCTATTTCCCAAATCAGTACCACCCTCCCTCCCACAATGAGTACTGAGAAAAGTGGAGGAGCATCTGTGGCCCCTCATCCCTCACCTACACCTCTGTCTCAAGAGGAAGCTGATAACAATGAAGATCCTAGCACAGAGGAGGAGGATCTTCTCACGCTGAACAGTTCTCCATCCACAGCCAAAGACACTCTGGACAGTGGCAATTATGGAGAACCAGACTATGACTGGACCACGGGCCACAGGGATGACGACGAGTCTGATGACACCTTGGAAGAAAACAGGGGTTACATGGAAATTGAACAGTCAGTGAAATCTTTTAAGATGCCATCCTCAAATATAGAAGAGGAAGATAGCCATTTCTTTTTTCATCTTATTATTTTTGCTTTTTGCATTGCTATTGTCTACATTACATACCACAAAAAAAGGAAGATTTTTCTTCTGGTTCAAAGCAGAAAATGGCGTGATGGCCTTTGTTCCAAAACAGTGGAATACCATTGCCTAGATCAGAATGTTAATGAGGCAATGTCTTCTTTGAAGATTACCAATAATTATATTTTTTGCCCTGTGATTTGAGTTTGCTTATTATGTAATTTTATTTGCTTGACTTTTTATATGATATTGTGCAGATGTTTGCCATAGGCAATTGGTACTTAAATGAGAGGTGGGTCTCTCTTTTGCCTTGGTGCTTTGGAAATTAAATGTCATAAACAAGGAGTATATAACTTTTTGATCTGTACTTTTAGAGTTGAGTTTAATCAGGTGTCCAAAATGTGAGTTAAGCATTACCTTATATTTACACTGTTAGTTTTTATTGTTTTAGATTTATTATGCTTCTTCTGGAAGTATTAGTGATGCTACTTTTAAAAGATCCCAAACTTGTAACTAAATTCTAACATATCTGTTACTGCTGACTCACATTCATTCTCTGCCATTCAAATACTATTTTTTAACCACACATTTTTTTGTGGTCCCAAACTGTAATGTACAAGGATATGTGTGATAATGCTTTACATTTGAGTAATATTTTTTTTCCTTCCAAGAAAACTGCTTTGGATATTTTTAGATAATTTAAACATAATTTAGGATAACGATATTTCTCAATCTGACCACGATTTTAGGTAAAACATTAAATGTGTCAAGAAATCTTGGCAACAGAGACTCTGCAGCTTGCAGTGGACATACATAAAACGTTACAGAGATACTATTTTTTTTGGTTTGAATTACTATGTTAAATTTAGAAGTGGAAACTGTGATAAAATATTAAATACATGTACAGTTGCTTTTACTTAGCAATTGATTGTAGCATGGGTTCCTCCAAGGTTTCAAGGATTGGGCAGAGTTTAAAATTATATCACATTTGTTTACTCCATGTATTATTTTATGGTGAATTTGAATAAATCTTATGGGTCATTATCACTTAAATAATACTGTATCTAGGTCTTTCAAATTAAAATTATACCTGATTGAAGTTGTTTGTATACATAAAGTATATTTGTGTACAATGACCTTTTTTCCTCCACGCTTGTTTTCTTTTGTTTTTGTTTTTTATGGCAACTGGAAATTATTTACTATATTTCATTTGTGTCTATCTTTCTATCATAAAGAACTGATCAATACGTAAATATGTGATTTGAACCATGGTTGACTTACAAGTGTCACTACAACATTTCAGAAAACATAAGCCCTAATATATGTCAAGCAGGGCCCAGGTGAGCCAGTGGCCTTGTTCTTTGGGTAGAGCTGGAAGAAGGCCGTCCATCCTGTCTCTAGGGTGGACAGTGTACTTTCCTAACAAGGAAGGGAAGCACAATGGAAATATCTCTGAATTGTTTTATTGCAGTAATTTTTTTCATATCTGAAACTGTATTATTTAATATTTTGAATAAGATTTTTAAAAATAAATGGCAAAGATATGTATATATACAAAAAGAAGCTTGGATGAGAAGGGAAAATAAAAGAGCAGGGTCATGAGAGTGTCGAAGAACTAAGAGAATTGTTTTGTTTTAAGTCTGATATCTTTGAGCACACTGGTAGATTGAGGGAGAGCAGCATGAGCCACCACGCCGGCTGCTAAAGGCAATACTTAACCAAATGAGTATAACTGTCTTCCTATAACATTTTTCTCTTACAAAAAAATGTGGCAGGCCCACAGAGGATAGTTTGCTAATTGCAACTCTTAAGATTACAAGGGACTAGGTACGAATGAGTACAAATGTAAATGAGTTTGTGAATTGGATGGTCAGGTGGTAGAAATGGTATACTTGTCTAATTCTATTTTCTCTATGAATTAGAGTAAAAATCATTTGCTAAGAAGGAGTAGGACAAGGTAGGGGATTTGTGGAGCATAGTGAGTATTTGAAATACCTGCAGAAAAAAAAGGGGAACAAAAATATCACCTAACTAGATTAGAAACGGGTCCACACAGTTGTGGTCCATCACCACCAGTCTGGGGAGCAAATGACAACTACCCGAAAGAGAATACCCAAAGCCAGGTCTTGTGTTGGCTGCCTCCCTAGGATCCAAGTTCCTATTCTTCCTCCAATAGCACCCTAAATTTTCCTTTGAAACATTCGCTCCTCGGCCACATAGTTGTGGTCATATTAACCTCACTCATCCACCTCCGCTCTAGTGGTGGGCCCTGGATGGCTTGGCCAATCAGCATTGTCCACCCCGACACTGGTCACAATGACTGAGGTGGGAATGAAGAAGGCACACAATTTGAGCCAAAGAGAGAGAGAGTGAATCTCAAACTCTGTGTCAGAGATCAAGTTCAAAAGCACTGTTCTTTTCTGATGCATGATGTGGGGAGCAAATGTAACATCTAGAATTGTAGCTGCCTTTTTGCCACCAAGTGGAATCCAAGGATAAATCCAGCCATGAAAGGTCAAGCGGAGAGAGGGATAGAAATAGGATTTGTTACATCACTGGGTCAACCGGTACATGATGGAAGAACTACACCTGCAATTTTTTATTTTGTGAACCACAAGATTCTCCTTTTCCTTTGAGCCCATGTGAGTTTTATTGTCTATAACTAGCTACCTGAGAGTCCTAAGGGACACACTTTATTGTTTTAAACATGTGATCTGAGGATTATTTGCATAATTACATCTGAGGGAGAGTACCAGTATTCCTCATTTGTTAACAAACAATCCAGATGAATCTTTTGCATGTAGCCTTTAAAAATAAGAAAAATTTGCTAACATATAAGTATTCTAAGGGGCCTCAGAGGCTGGAAATTCAAACTTTAATTAATTCATTAATTGAACAAATATATACTGAGCACCTTCTTTGTACCATGCCCTCTTCTTGATGTTGTAAAGATAGCGGTGAATAAAACATACACAAAAAAATTCTTGCCTTAAGGAGTTTATATTTCAGGTCAGGGAGAAAGAAAGAGGGAGGGAAGAATGGTAAACAAAGAATATACCAGATAGTGATAAGGACTATGAGAAGAATAAAAGTGGGTTCAAGGATACAGGGCAAGAGGGTGCCATTTTATACAGGGTAGTCAGGGGAATCTTTCTGATAAAGTATTATTTTGGCAAAGACCTGCAGGAAACAAAGGAATGGTCTGTGCAGATATTTGGGGAAACATTTTTCCAGGTACAGGAAACATCAGGTGCTAGTGATGTGAGCATTCTTAGGGGAGTCAAGAAAGATCAGGGTGGATAGAGGCTTTGGCAAGTCTTTGGATTTAATGGTGTCTAGGCCTATAGAACAAAATCCACATTCCTTATCAGAAATTTGAGGCCCTCGGCCATCTGTCCCCCACCACCTTGCAAGCCTGTCTTTGACCATGTTCAATGTGATACCAGTCCTCTTCCACACAGTGTAGCTCTTCCCTAGACATATCATGCCCTGTACAGGTTAACACCTCCCATGCCATAGCTTTGGGATTATCTAGAATGCCTAGAATGTGCTTTCCACCATCTCTACCTGCTAAAATTCTCTTAGTCAAGAACCAGCTCACATGCTGCTTTTGTCACACGTAATCACTTCCTCTTCTGTGTTCCTACAGAGTTTTATCTGTACCTCTTTTGGGGAGTGCTCACCACACTAATGTCTGCAATACAGCATCTCAGCCCACAAATGCCATCCCCACTAGATTATGCAATGTCTATTCTTCTTTAAACTCCCCCAAATATACAGTGCCTTGGATGTATTAAATCCTTGCCAAATTTGTTACATAAAAATGTGAGGCATACCTGGGGTACAATGAGTAATCCAGTGTGGCTGGAGCAAATCATGAAAGAAAAGAAGTTTGGGATTTTCAAACCAGAAAAACATGCCAGGCGCAGTGGCTCACACCTGTAATCCCAGCACTTTGGGAAGCCGAGGTGGGTGGATCACTTGAGTTTAGGAGTTTGAGACCAGCCTAGGAGTTTGAGTTTGGGCAACATGGTAAAACACTATCTCTATCAAAAATACAAAAATTAGCCAGGCAAAGTGGCCTGACTATAGTCCCAGCTACTTGAGGAGCTGAGGTGGGAGGATCACTTGAGCCCGGGAGGCCGAGGTTCCAGTGAGCCAAGATCACCTCACTCCACTCCAGCCTGGGTGACAGAGTGAGACCTTGTCTCAAAAAAACAAGCCCCACCCCCCCCGCCACACACACACACACACACACACACACACAAATAATGGAGAGTTTCTACCATTGTGCTGAGGCATTTGGAGTGTTACAACACAAACCTGTGCCTCCAGATTGCCTGATCTTCCATTTGTGGTAAATAAAACTAATAATGTTTTTACTTTTTTTTTTTTTTTGAGACAAGGTCAAGAACTTGATATCAGCCAACCTGCATTTAAATTCCAATTAAGCTACTTTCTTAACAGCTGTGTGACTCAATCCAACCTGTATTATTTTAATGTAAACTATACTTTTCCCGTCCATATATTGGGTATAAATAAAAGAGCTGGCTGGGTGCGGTGGCTCATGCCTGTAATCCCAGCACTTTGGGAAGCAGTGGCAGGTGGATCAACTTAGGTCAGGAGTTCAAGACCAGCCTGGCCAACATGGCGAAACCCCATCTCTACTAAAAATACAAAAATTAGCCCAGCATGGTGGCACATGCCTGTAATCCCAACTACTTGGGAGGTTGAGGCAGGAGAATCACTTGAACCTGGGAGGCGGAGGTTGCAGTGAGCTGAGATTGCACCACTGCACTCCAGGCTGGGCAACAGAGTGAGACTCTATCTCAAAATAAATAAATAAATAAATAAGATATTACACAGATGAATGGAGAGATTACAATTTAAGGCAGCCAGTACTGAGCTTAGCACATTGCAATCAGTTAAGAGGTAGCTGCTATTATCACAACCTTATCATTCAGATTGGACTATAAGTACCTCTAGTGTCAAACAGGGTTTGCAGGCAGTAGCAGAAAACATTTCTGGAAGCAGGGTGAATAACGATGGATCCTCTGAAAGCCTTTCTGAAGATTCTAAAACATAAAGCTATGCTACTGATCTAAACTATTGACCAGCCATGAATTTTTGAGATAGTTAACCTCTCTGTGACTTCTAAAGGACAAGAGAGACAAACAAATAGAAACCCCACCAGACAACCATTTACCACTCCAGGAATTCAGATAAGTTATTAATGAAAGTGTCTGTGAGACTTATTAAACTGTATGAGAGAAAGATGATATATCAGTTTTGATAACAAGCAGGAAAAAGGATGCTTACCCCCCAAAATATTTTTACCTGTCATCCTCCCTTATTATCAATTAGATGATAATAGATAGAAGAAAGAAAGAAGGAAGGGAGGAAGGGTGGAAGGGAGGGAGGGAGGAAAGAAGGAAGGAAGGAAGGAAGGAAGGAGAAGAAGAAGGAAGAAAGGAAGGAAGGAAGGAAGGAAGGAAAGAAAGAAGGAAAGAAAGAAAAAGAAAGAAAGAAAGAAAGAAAGAAAGAAAGAAAGAAAGAAAGAAAGAAAGAAAAGAAAAGAAAAGAAAGAAAGAAAAGAAGGGAGGAAGGGAGGAAAGGAGGAAGGGAGGAAGGGAGAAAAAGAAAGTCAACATCCCTAACATTTAACCCACTAGAAACCGTTACTGGCCCTGCATACAAATCATTTTTCACTCACGGTGAGCCAAACAGATATGAATTCCAGGTAAGCTACTCTTATTTATTTTTTTGAAACAGGGTCTCCCTCTGTTGCCCAGGCTGGAGTGCAGTGGTGCAATCATGGGTCACTGCAGCCTTAATCTCCTGGGCTCAAGCAAGTCTCCCACCTCAGCCTGCTGAGTAGCTAGGACTACAGGCACACACTACCATGCCTGGCTAATTTTTTTTTTTTTTTTTTCATGAAGACAGGGTTTTGCTATGTTGCCGAAGCTGGTCTTGAACTCCTGGGTTCAACTAATCCTCCTGCCTCAGCCTCCCAAAGTGCTAGGATTACAGGTGTGAGCCACTACATCAGGCCATAAGTTACTCTTTCTAAAAACGAAACAGCCAAATCTATAGGCACACACATATGTATTTGTCAGAGCAAGTCATTTCAGACACTTACTGGACCAGAACAACACCCACTTCCCACTAACCTGCGATTTGTGGGGCCCATACTTCTTCTTCTTCATAAGGATATCCACCTGGGCTATAAGGACCCCACATATTCTGAGTTACCTTCTCATTCTTCTGGATGGCACAAGCCTGTTGTACTCAGGTGAGAAGGACAGAAGAATTCCACCCTATCACATGGGCAGACATGGTGTTCAGTTACCCTCTATCAGTTAGATTTATAGGGTTCAGGAACTAGATCAAATTACAGTGGAGGAGTGTTCAGACATTGTAATGCAAGTAAAGGTATGGATGACAGCGGGCTACTGCTTTGCCTTCAGAAAACACCAAATTTGGTGAAAAGTTCAATCCAATCCTATTTTTTTTAAATCAGAAACTGCCTGGGGATTCTTAGAAAAGCAGAAGTGTAAAGTAATGAAAAGTAAAGCCAAAATAATAAAGTATAAAGTAATGAAAGCTGAATGCATCAGAGCCTATTAGCTTGCTTCTGCTGTTTGTAGTACTGTGGTTTATTCTGCATCAACATAACAATAGCTGAATTAGATATGACTAACAGTGTTTGTTGATTCTGTTTAATTGGGTCAGATTAATTTGTCAGCTGCACAGTCATGTGGGAAAACCATTACTCATATAAACTAGATGTTGATGTTTTAAAATGTGAAATTATTTTTTCCCCAAATTTGTGTTGACTTCCATATCGTTATGTCAACCTCTCTTTCCCCTTGGGCTTCCAACAGATGCCCATAACCAAAAGAAGATCACTAAAGCAATTTCTAATGAGCTAAGGAACAGCTGAAGGGAGAGCCTGGCATCTGAGTTAGAGAAGTTAGACAAACAGTGGTGGTAAAGAGTGAGGAGTCAGACTTCCTGGGCTCAACTCCCTGCTCTGGCATTTACCATCGATGAGGTCTTGGGCAAGTTTCTTAATCCCACCACACCTGTTTGTCCATCTCTAAAACAGAGCGAACAATAATACCCACCTTATTCGGTTTTGATGATTAAATTAGGTGATCAATTTAAAGTGTTTACCATAATACCTGGCCTATAGTAAGTGATCAGTTAATGCCAGCTATTAAAAATAATAATAATAGATACCAAGCTAAAGGCAGCTTTCCTGACAGTTGCTTTCCCAGAAACGTTCAGATTAACATATACACCAATATATATGTATACATGCACTAGCCAGAGATTCTCAATCCCAATACTACTGAGATTTTGGACTCTATATGTCCAAAAAAGATAGGTGGAATTAGTGATGATAATAAAAGCTTATAGTGCCATGTGAGAAATTTCTTCTAGGGCATAGTGTTAGGAAAAACTATATACTCTCCTGTGCATTGTAGGATGTTTAGCAGCATCCCTGACTTCTAACCACTATGTAGCACTTTCACAGTTGTGAATCCAAAAATGTCTCCAGATATTGCTGAATATCTCCTGGAGCAGCAAAATCCCCAGTTTGAGAACGACTGTGGAGACCAATTAATAGCTCCTATTAAGGACACGTCATCTTTGTCATATCACTCTTGCCTAAAGGTCCAGTCAACTATGTTCACTAAATGGTAAATAAATCACACCCCAAAAAAGCTACTTTAAAATTACTTCTTCCTTTGATATTAAGTTAACTCTTGTGAAGAGTGTTTGTCGTGTTTACCTGTGCATTCTCACTGCCAGGCACACAATGGACAATGAATGAATGAGGAATGATTGAATGACTGAACACAGCTTTAAGTTTTTTTTGTTTTGTTAAACAACTCTGGGCTGGCACAGGGGCTTAGGCCTATAATCCCAGCACTTTCGGAGGCCAAGGTAGAAGAATCGCTTGAGCTCAGGAGTTCAAGACCAGCCTAGGCAACATCGGGAGCCCCTGTCTCTATAAAATAAATAAATAAATAAATAAGTCAGGTGTGATGGCATAAGCTGGCTGCTGAGGTGGGAGGATTGCTTAAGCCTAGGAGGTCAAGGTTGCAGTGAGCTTCAATCATACCACTGCACTCTAGCCTGGACAACAAAGTAAGACCCTATCTCAAAATAAATAAATAAACAACTCTGAGCAGCATTTCAGTTTCCTCCCTCTTAGACTCCAGGCAATACACAAAGGAGATAAAGACTGCTCACACTCCCGTACACTCACATACTGTGAGGAACCATGGCCAACTAGGCCAAGCTGAGTCAAGCTCTCAGGAGCAAGGGAAGGCAGGAGCACCCGTTCCACAAAGCTTCAGGGTGTGGAGCCAAAGGCTGACCATGGATTATCTCCAGGATACAGTGCCAAGGACCTAGCTGGAGAAGTAGGTCCAAATAGGTCAGTAAGAAAGAATGCCTGCAGTTAATCCTGATATGAGAGGGGCAGATCCAGGGGAGTCATAGAGCAGGCAAAGAACAGAGGATTAGAATAGAAAGTGGCCCAGAAAAACCCCACAGACAGGCATTTGACTGGATTTTAGCATGTTTCAGATCCTCTGTGATGTGTTCATTTACAGGGCCCAAGATGGAATGAGACCCAAAGTCTGTCATTTATTGTTTGAATTAACCCTGCTAACTTCATGTTTATTACTGTTTTAACCAATATACTCTCTCTTCATCCAAGTTCATGATAAACATTCTGAACAAAACTTTTCCTTCGAAACTACTATTATTTCCCCAGTGGCCCATTAAATGAAGACATTTAGTTATGTAGAGAGCAGAGCAACTTAATAATGAAATAATACATGAATCACAAAGTTCAGCAAACAGAATTACCAAGTGAACATCACTTCAAATATTTTCATATGAACCAAAAAATGATGCAATTTTACTAGGTGATTGCATGATATTTCCAAAGCACACAAATGAGGATTCTTAAATCCCTAGTTATTTGCTACTGAGATATAAATTGCTAAACAAATACACAACTCTCTTTAGTCTTGTCATTTACACTCACTGTTTCCTACATACTCGGTGCACAAGTTAACCATTAGCTCAAGTTTGATTCAACTACAACTTTCTTTTTGGCTTTGTGCCCTTTATTATGCAAAGATAGGTGGAATTAGTGATGATAATATAAGCTTATAGCGCCATGTGAGAAATTTCTTCTAGGGCATAGTGTTAGGAAAAGCTATATACTCCACTAAGGAAATAGAAGGCTTGGGGAGGGGAGGGTTTGGGAGGTATTGGAAGGGAAGTCAAGGGGAGAATAGCCAGTAACATATCATGTCTCTCTTTTTACTTTCACTAGAAATCCTAGGCCAAACTTGAAACTCAATTCTAGTGGTTCATTTGCATACTACTTTTACGCCTGGTCATGATTTCTACTCTAGTTTTTATTTCTCTGGGCCTGATTTTTAACTCTTTATTTGTAGTTTACCATTTTATGGTCCGTGTTTATTTTAAGTCACCATAAATACATTACAAAATGAGGAATGGTATGAATGAAAATTAAATAAAACTAACTCAATTGCATATTATATAAATAACATTGTAAAACAAGAGGCAGGATCAGCATTAGTAATTAGTCAAACAGCATAATGTAAAAGACATAAGCATTAGAAAGCTCATAATTAGAGTCTTTTTTTTTTTTTTTTTTTTTTAGTTTTGAGGGCTTTCTGATTTTTAGGATTCCTGATAAAAACACAGAATCCCTTTTCAGGAGGCTAAGGTGGGAGGATCACTTGAGGGGCCAGGAGCTCAAGGCCAGGAGTTGTAGCCTGGGCAACATAGCTAGATTCCTGTCTCTTTTTTTATTTTTTATTTTATTTTATTTTTTGAGATGGAGTCTCGCTCTGTCACCCAGGCTGGAGTGCAGTGGCATGATCTCCACTCACTGTAAGCTCTGCCTCCTGGGTTCATGCCATTCTCCTGCCTCAGCCTCCCGAGTAGCCGGGACACAGGTGCCTGCCACCACGCCTGGCTAATTTTTTTGTATTTTTAGTAGAGACGGGGTTTCACCGTGTTATCCAGGATGGTCTCGATCTCCTGACCTCATGATCCGCCCGCCTTGGCCTCCCAGAGTGCTGGGATTACAGGAGTGAGCCACCGCGCCCGGCCAACTCCTGCCTCTTAAACATATACTCACACTCTCTCACACAGACACACACACACACACACACACATACACAGAATCCCTTTGGAGGGTTAATAATTTAAGGCTTTATCACTTTGCAGCTAGCCGAGGACTAGCTCACATGTGTAGGATTATGCACATGAGAGGATGCTGGTAAGAAAATATACAGATACGGCATGAAGGAGTGTCAAAGATCAACACTGCTGCTGCAGCCACTAGGATCAGCCAGGGAGTAGTCTATGGTTTCTTTGTGCTGTTATATCAATCAGTCATTGCCCACTTACAGCCCTACTGAAGGGGAAGCCTAGCAGCCATGTTTTACCTCAGCAGGAGTCAGTCCTTGACCAGAGGGCAGTCGACTCTCGCTTCCATTCTAGCCTAGGATAAACACAAAAGATTTGTGTGTTAGTTCATTCTTGCATTGAAACTAGGTCATTTATAAAGAAAACAAATTTAGTTGGCTCATAGTTATGCAGGTTGTGCAAGAAGCACCGCACCCACATCTGTCTCTGGTGAGGGCCTCAGGAAGCTTCCAGTCATGGCAGAAGACAAAGGGACAGCAGGCAAGTCAAATGGGGAGAATGGGAGCAAGAGTCGGGGGAGACTCCAGATCTTATGTGAACCGAGCGATAACTCTCTCATTATTGTGGGGACAGCACCAAGTCATTCATAAGGGATCCACCCCCATGACTCAAACACCTCCCATCAGCCCCCTCCTCCAATGTTGTGGATTACATTTCAACATGAAATTTAAAGGGGACAAACATCCGAACTATGTCATTCCACCCATGGCCTCTCAAATCCCTTGTTCTTCTCACATTGCAAAATACAATCAACCCTTCCTCACAGTCTCCCAGTCTCAACACATTCCAGCATCAACTAAATCAAAAGTCCAAAGTTCAAAGTCTCATCTGATACTCAAGTCAAATTCCTTCCACCTATAAGCCTGTGGAATGCAAAGCAATTTCTTTACTTCAAAGACACAAGGGGAGTACAAGCATTGGGTAGACATTCTCAATCCAAAGGGGAGAAACCAGCTAAAAGAAAGGGGCTACAGGCCCCACACATCTGAAACCCAGCAGGACAGACATTAAACCTTAAAACTCCAACATAATCTCCTTTGACTCCATGTCCCACATCCAGGGCACACTGGTGCCAAGGGACAGTCTCCCAATGCTTTGGGAAGCTCCACCCCTGTGGCTTTGCAGGGTACAGTCCCCATGGCTGATCTCACAGGTTGAAGTTGAGTGCCTGTGGTTTTTCCAGGTTCAGGATGCAAGTCAGTGGCTATATCATTCTGGGGTCTAGAGGGCAGTAGCCCTCTTCCCACAGCTCCACTAGTCAGTGCTCCAGTGAACACTCTATGTGGGGACTCTAATTAATTTCCTCTTAGCACTGCCCTAGTAGAGTATCTGTGGGGGCTCACCCCCATGGTAGCCTTCCACCTGGGCACCTGGGGTTTTTCTATAGACCCTTTGAGATCGAGGTGGAAGCTGCCAAATGTCCTTCACTCTTGCATTCTGTGCACCTGCAGGCTTAAAACCATGTGGAAGCTACCAAGGCTTACAGCTTATGCCCCCTAGAGCAGTGGCCTGAGCTGTACCTGGGGCCCTTTGAGCTGCAGCTGGAGCTGAAGCAGCTGGGATGTAGGAGCAGTACTCCGACACTGAACAGGGCAGTGAGGCCCTGGGCTTGGTCCCTGAGACCAATCCTTCCTTCTTAGGCCTCTGGGCCTGTGATGGGAGGAGCTGCCTAGAAGATCTCTGAAATGCCTTTAAGGCCTTTTCCCATTGTCTTGGATATCAGCACTTGGCACCCTTGTAGACACACAAATCTCTCTAGCAAGTGGTCGTTCCACAGCCTGCTTGGATTCTTTCTCTAGCACAGGGCCAGGTTGCAAATTTTCTAAACTTTTACACTCTGCTTTCCTTTTAAATATAAGTTCCAACTTTAAGTAATTTCTTTGCTTCCACATCTGATTACAGGCAGTTAGAATCAGCCAGGCCACATCTTGAACACTTTGCTGCTTAAAAATTTCTTCTTCCAGATACCCCAAGTCATCACTCCTAAGTTCAAACTTCCTTAGGACATGAACACAGTACAGCCAAGTTCTTTGCTAGAGTGTAACACAGGTGACCTTTACTCCAATTCCCAATAACTTCTTCATTTCCATCTGAGACCTTATCAGCTTGCTTCACTGTCCATATTTCTATCAGCATTTTGGTCACAACCATTTAACCAGTCTCTAAGAAGTTCCAAACTTTCCCTGATCTTCCTATCTTCCAAGACTTCCAAACTCTTCCAACCTCTACCCATTATCCAGTTTCAAAGCTGCTTCTACATTTTCAGGTATTTTTATAGCAATGGCCCACTTCTTGGTACCAATTTTCTGTGTTAGTCTATTATTGCATTGCTAAAAAGGAATACCTGAGACTGGGTAATCTATAAAGAAAAGAAATTTAATTAACTCATGGTTCTGCAGGTTGTACATGAAACATAGTGCTGGCATCTGCTTCTGGTGAGGCCTCAAGAAGCTTCCAATCATGGCTGAAGGCAAAGGGGGAGCAGGCGAATCACATGGCAAGAGTAAGAGCAAGAGAGGGAGGAAGCACCACACTCTCTTAAACAACCAGATTTCACTTGAACTCAGTGTGAGAACTCACTCATTACCATGAGGACAGCACCAAGCCATGCATGAGGAATCCACCCCCATCACCCAAACATCTCCAGGCCTCACCTCCAAAACTGGGAATTACTTTTGTTGTTGTTGTTGTTGTTGTTGTTGTTGTTGAGACAGAATATCGCTCTGTCACCCAGGCCGGAGTGCAGTGGCATGATCTCAGCTCACCACAACCTCCGCCTCCCGGGTTCAAGCCATTCTCCTGCCTCAGCCTCCTGAGTAGCTAGGATTACAGGCACACGCCACCACGCCAAGCTAATTTTTGTATTTTTAGTAGAGACAGGGTTTCACCATGTTGGCCAGGCTAGTCTTGAACTCCTGACCTCGTGATCCACCCATCTCAGTCTCCCAAAGTGCTGGGATTACAGGCGTGAGCCACCACACCTGGCTGGGAATTACATTTCAACATGATATTTGGAGAGGGCAAACACCCAAATGATATCAATATGCTATTTAGCCTAATTCAGCATCAGATCCCAAAAACATGAGTGGACTCATTGCTGTAATAATATTGCTACTACAAAACTTTCCTATTATATCAGAACAGGCATATCTGAGTTACATACAAATCTCATCTTTTTATTTTCTTTTTTTTTTTCATTTCTTGGATAGATAATGCATGAACATAGTTCAGAATTCAAAAGGGACAGTGAAAAGTATGCTTCCCTCTCTCATCTACCTAGACCCTGTTTCGATTATCCACTGAAGGCAACACTGTTTCTAGTGTTAGCTTTCCAGAATTTTTCTATGAATTATAAAGATGTATAGTCTTATAAGCCTGAAAATTGAATAATCTTTTTTTTCCTTTTTCTTTTCTTCCTACTGCATCCAGTTAATTCAAAAGTCCTAAATTCTATTTCAAAAGATTTGTGCATTTTATCAATACTGTGTCAGCATCTTTACATGTCTCCCTGACTCTGTTAAAGAGGAGAAACACTTTCCATGTAGCTACCAGAGCAATCTTTTCCATGTTGTGAAATACATCATAAAATATTAATATTATATAAAGATATATATAATATATGAGAGATGTATATATACACATACAGCATACATGCTCTCTTAATCTGTTCTGGTTGCTATAACAAAATATCTTCAACTGGTATATTTATAAACAACATGAATTTGTAATTCATAAACAGCATAAATTTACTGCTCACAGTTCTGGAGGCTGGGAAGTTCAAGACCAAGGTGCCAGCAAATTCAGTACCTGATGAAGTTTCCTTTCCACCATAGAAGATGGTGTCTTCTCTGTGTCCTCAAATGATGGAAGGAGCAAAACAAGCTCTCTTTTCTCAAGTCTCTTTTATATGGGCACTAGTCCCATTCATAAGAGCAGATCCCCTCATGACCTAATCACTTTCTAAATGTCTCAACTCTTAATACTATCACATTGGGTATTAGGTTCCAACACAGGAATTTGGGGGAATACCACCATTCAGACCATAGCACATACAAAATGGCATATATGATTTACATACATATTTTATATAAGACAACATTTCATATACCTATCACCCAGCTTACATCATAAAATATTACTAGCACTTGGGAAATCTACTTTATGCCCTTTTTTGGCTCACGTGTTTTGATGCTCTGTTTTCAGGCACATACACATTAAGGATTATTTCTTCTTAAAGAATTGACCCCTTTATAATTATGTAATGCCACCCTTTATCCCCAATAACTTTCCTTGCTTTGAATTCTCCTCTATCTGAAATTGATATAGTGATTCCTGCTTTCTTCTGATTAGTGTTAGCGTGGTATATCTTTCTTATCATTTACTTTTGATACATGTGTCTTTATATTTAAAGTAGGTTTCTTGTGGACAACATATAATTGGACATTTTTTTTATCCTTTCTGACAATCTTTGTCTTTTAATTGGTGCATTTATACCATTGACATTCAAAAAGATTCTTGATATTGTTAGATTAATAACTACCTCTTTTGTTACCATTTTCTATTTTTTGCCCTTATTCCTTATTCCTATTTTGTCTTTTACTCTTTTCTGCCTTTTGTGGTTTTAATTGCGCATATTATATGAACTTTATTTTGCCACATTTCTTCTTTGTGCCCTTTTTTGACAGCTTGCCTTTCCCCCCTTCTACCCTAGAGTAATTGCTTTTCTAGATATTGAATTCTCTCATTGTCTTAGAATCAATTTATTGCACCCCAATAAAATAAATGTATAGTTTTGCATGCTTTTGAAATTTTCATGAAGGGAATTAAACTGATTGTGTGTTTTTGTGACTTACCTTCTCAGTTCAAAGTTGCTTTGATATTTGCCCATGTAGCAGTAAGGCATTGATTATTCCTTTTCACTGCTGTATAATATTCCATTATGTGACAACACCTACTTTTTTTAGCCATTCTTCTATCAATACACATTTCAATTGCTTGCAATTTTTAGACTATTTCTAATAATATTCCTATAAATATTATTGTAAATATATCCTGATGCATACATATGAGAGTTCACAGTTTATATATCAAGGAAAGGAATTTTAGGTTATGGACATGTACATCTTCAAATTTCCTGAGTAATATCAACCTTTGTTCCAAAGTGATAGACTAACTTACACTTCCACCAACAGCACATAAGGGTTCCCATTGTTCCACATTCTTGCAAACACTACAGATTTTAAAACACTACAGATTTCAAACTTGGCCAGGCACAATGGCTCAGGCCTATAATCCCAGCACATTGGGAGGCCAAGGTGGGAGGATCACTTGAGCCCAGGAGTTTAAGACTAGACTGAGTACCTTGTCTTTTACAAAAAAATTAGCCAGCTGTGGTGGTGTGCAGCTGTAATCCCAGCTACTTGGGAGGCTGAGGCAGTGATAGTAGCAGGAGGCTGACAGATTCCTAGGCAGACAGGGGTTGGTCCCCAATGAAACCCAACCTTCAAGCCAAAGACAGCCGGAGCCTGAAAACTGGGCTGCTAGTTCTGCGTAGAGTCCATAACCCGGAGTGAGAACTTCCTCGATGCCTTTTAGCCAATCAAATGGTGTTTCTTCCAGGCTCACTCATGGACAAATCAGCATGCACTCCCCAACTCTGAGCCCATAAAAACCCCAGACTCAGCCACACATTGGGACTACCCTGCCTTCAGATAGGGGCTACCCACTTTGAGTCCCCTATCCTGTTGAGAGTTGGTCTGTTGCTCAATAAAACTCTTCTCCACCTTGCTTACTCTCTGTTTGTCCATGTAACCCCATTCTTCTTGGATGCAGGACAAGAACCTGGGACCCATCAAAAGCCAGGTGCAAAAGGAGCTCTAACACTGTAGCCCTCCTGTGCTCTGCTGGCACTGACCAGCCACCCCACATGATAAGAAGTAGTGGCAGGACCAGGCCAACAGGACAAACAGGAGCCTCAGGACAAACCAGGGTGGCAGGGCTGAATGAGTTGTAACATGAATGAGCTGAAGCATGTTCCTGAACGGCAGGCAGTGACATGCTCCCATTCACCAGACTACAAGGGAAGAGCTGCAATCCTTCTCAGGGCCCAGAACTTGGGACTCCCCGAGCCAGAGCTATGACACATTGTAACACCCCCTTGCAGTCACAAGTGAAACTCAGGCAGAGGAGCTGCCAGCCATAGAGTTTTCCAAGTGGCAAAGTGGCACTGAAAGAATCCTATGTCAGCAGGAGGACTACTTGAGCCCAGGAGTTCAGAACCATAATGGTCAACATAGAGAGACTCCATCTCTACAAAAAAATTAAAAATTAGCAGGACATGATGATGTACACCTGTAATCCCAAGCTACCTGGGAAGTTGAGGTGAGAGGATCACTTGAGCCCAGTAGTTTGAGGCTGCAGTGAGCCATGATCACATCACTGCACTCCAGCCTGAGCCACAGAGTGAAACCTCGTCTCCTAAAAGAAAAAACTTTTGCCAGCTTCTAATAAGTGCAATATGGTATCTCATTGGGATTTTCATTTTCATTTCCATGATGATAATGTGATCAAGCATCTTTTCATGTCTCTTTTAAGTAGTGTTCTGGCTGCCTCCCACAAGTGTTTACTTATGCAGTCTTTATTATCATTCAGTTATAAGTATTTTCTAATTTCTATTGTGATTTTCTCTTTAATCCATGGATTAATTTCTGAATGTATAGCATTTTAAAGGTATATTTTTGTTACTGATTTCTAACTTAAATGCATTGATGTCACTGAACGTGTTCTATTTGGTATTCATTCTTTGAAAACTTTTAAGAATTTGTTATACGAATAAGCATATGGTCAATTTTTGTGTATGTCCATGTTTACTTAAAAAGAATGTGTATTCCCTAATAATTGCATGAAATCAGTTGAATAAACATATTTTGAGTTTCTACCAACTTCTAGGTCTCTTCTAGAGTTGATCACATGGCTTTTAAGAGCTCTTTGAACCTCAGAAACACAAAGATGCAGGTTGCACCTAACCTCATCATTTTGGCTGACATCTACCTTAAAGTAAAACCCTTGGGGAAGAACATTATAATTAACTTCTGAAAAAGAAGAGAAATTAGGATTAAGTAGAATTCAACTTCCAATAAAGGGGAAGTGAGAAGAGGAAGAAAATTAAACTTCTCTTAGCTCATAAGAGAAGGGGGCAAAAATCAAACTTCACAATGGAAGTCTCAAACTTGATATTATCCATATCGTAGCCAAATTCCTTCAAACTATATCTGAAAATCCTCTTTTTCAACAGAAAATTGTTTGAAACATAATGGTAGAAGGATTAAGCAAAGGAAGAAACAAAACCACCATTCCCTCACATCTGCATGGTATGATATGATATGATATGATATGATTGCCTAAATAGAAGATACAGAAGAATCTACAAATTATTAGAATTAGTAACAGTATGGCAAATGTGCTGATTATAAGATTAATATACAAAATTGTACACAACAGCAACAAAAAGTTAGAAAATTGACATTTTAAAAAGACATATCCAGCCACTACACATCTTTTAGAGTGGCCAAAATCCCAAACACCTACAACATCAAATAATGACAAGATTGTGCAGCAACGGGAACTCCAGACATTACTGGTGGGAATGCAAATGGCACAGCCACTTTGGAAAACAATTTGGCAGTTTCTTACAAAACTAAACATACTCTTACCATATGATTCAGTAATCACATTCTTGATATCTACCCAAAGGGGTTGAAAACTTCTGTTCACACAAAACCCTGTACATGGGTATTTATAGCAGCTCTATTAATAATTGCCAAAGCTTGGAAACAAGCAAAAACAAGCAAAACGTCCTTCAGTAGGTAAATGGAGAAATAAACTTTGGTACATCCAGAAACTTAAATACATTTCACTAAGTGAAAGAAGCCAGTCAGAAAAAGCTGTACTGTATTGGAATTATACAGTATAGCTTTTGAAAAAGACATTCTGAAAAAGGCAAAACTATGGAGACAAGAAAATGATCGGTGGTGACTAGAGACTGGAGTTGCGTGAAGGAAGGAGAGATGAATAGGTGGAGCACGGAGGAATTTTAGGGCAGTGAAACTATTCTGTATGATACCATTGTGGAGTCCCGATGAGTAAGCAACAAAAGGCAAGAACCCCAGGTGAGGAAGAACAATGAACAATTGTTCTGAGAGATGGCTAATCACAAACAACATGAGGACACAACAATATTCCTGGGCACAGTGACCTCAACCACTGGCACAATGATTGGTTCTTCATGTAGCCCCCTTCAGCACTATAAAACTTCCCAATAAAACTTCCCTCCAGCACCTGCCTCTTTGCAGACAGCCCGTTCTCTGCTGTGCTGCCCTTTGCATCCTTGCGACATATTTTCGTACCCTCTCTAACAAATATGTCTTTCTTTACCTATAACTGTCATGGTAAATACTTTTACCACCTGTGACACTGGCCCTAGCTAGTTGCTACCTGCAACAACCATCATAGTGGACATATGTCATTATACATTTGTCAAAACCCATGAAATATACAATACCAAGAATGAATCTTAACATAAACAATGGACTTAGGATGCTAATAATGTATAACTGTAGGTTCATTGATTGTAACAAATGTGTCACTCTGCTGCAGGATGCTGCTATGGGGAGTGTACTAGTCAGAGTTCTCAAGAGCAATAGAATCAATGGGATATACATATGTATACCTACATATATATATGTAGCCCATTGATTCTATGTATATCCCATTAATTCTATTCCTCTAGAAAAACCCTTGTATATATATGAGAAGATTTATTATGGGACTCAATCATTCAATTACTTGAGGACAAGAAGTCTCATGGTATGCTGTCTGCAAACTGGAGAATCAGAAAAGCTGAAAAGTTGGTGGCATATTTCAATCTGAGTCTGAAGGCCCAAGAACCAAGAGCTCCAATGTCCAAGAACAAGAGAAGATGGATGTCCCAGCTCAAGAGGAGAGAGAAAGAATTTGCCATTCCTTTGCCCTTTTGTTCTATTTGGGCCCTCAATGAGTTGGCTCATGCCCACCCACATTAGTCAATCTGATATTCTTTGCTCAGTCTACTGATTCAAATGTTAAGCTCTTCCAGAAACTCCCTCACTGATACACCTGGAAATTATATTTTACCAGCTAACTGAGCATCCCTTAGCCTAGTCAAGTTGACATATAAAATTAGCCATCACACAGAGATGACTATGTATATGTGGGAGTGAGGAATATACAGAAAATCTCTGCACCTTCCATGAAATTTTGCTGGGAACCTAAGATTAAAACTGAAATAAAATCTATTTTTTTAAAAAGATTTTTTTTTGCTTGAAATCCCAGCACTGCGGGAGGTCAAGGTAGGAGGATCACTTGAGCCTAGGAGTCTGAGATCAGCCCTGGCAACATAGCAAGACCCTGTCTCTATAAAACATTTTAAAATTAGCCAGGCATGGTGGCATGTGTCTGTGGTCCCAGTTACTTAGAGGCTGAAGTGGGAGGATCACTTGAGCCCAGGAGGTTGAGGCTGCAGTGAGCCATGGTCACATTGCAATCCAGCCTGGGTGACAGAGTGAGACCCTGTCTCAAAAAAAATAAAAAGACATTTTTCATAGTAACAAAAATATAAAGTAACTAGGAATAGCAAAAGAAGTAGTCCTTTATGGAAAAAATAATAATACTTTATTAGAAGACTTTAAAGAAGACATAAGTAAACAGAGAGACATACCATGTTTATGAATAGGAAGATTCCAAATGGAGCTATAGATTTAACACAATCCCATTCAAAATCCCAACAAGTTTTTCATAGAACCTATATCAGTCAAAGCACAGTTACAGAAGCAGAACCAATTATGCTACTTCACATATAGCATAAGAAACTTACTATAGTATACTATCATTTCTCTCTTCCCAGCCTTTGTGCTACTGTTGTCATGCATTTCACATCTATATAAAATCTACACTACATTTTATTTTTGTTTCAACAGTCCATTCTGTTTTATTTAGTTGTTTTTAATTTGTTTGTTTGTTTCTAAGACAGAGTCTCGCTCTGTCACCCAGGCTGGAGTGCGGTGGTGTGATCTTGGTTCACTGCAACCTCCGCCTCCTAAGTTCAAGCAATTCTCATGCCTCAGCCTCCTGAGTAACTGGGATTACAGATGTGTGCCAACACATCCAGCTAATTTTTGTATTTTTAGTAGCTGGGATTACAGATATTTAGTAGCTGGGATTACAGATGTGTGCCAACACATCCAGCTAATTTTTTTATTTGCCATGTTGGCCAGGCTGGTCTTGAATTCCTGACCACAGGTGATCCGCCTGCCTCAGCCTCCCAAAGTGTTGGGAATACAGGCGTAAGCCACCGTGCCCAACCTCAAAACTTCATTCTCTTTTAAAAGGCTCTAAGTAATAAGAAAAAAAAGTATGCATTTACCCACGGAGTTAGCATTTCTGTTGTTCCTTCCCTTGTGTAGTTCCAGGTTTCCTTGTTACCATTTTCCTTCCACATGAGGGACTTCCTTTAACATTTCTTGTGGTGCAGGTCTATTGGCGGTTAATTCTTTCAGCTTTTGTAGGTCTAAAAAAGTGTTTTCCCTCCATTTTTAGAAAATATTCCTATTTATAATTTTTTTATTTCAGTACTTCAAAGATGTTTTCTCCAGTCTTCTTGCTTGCATTTTTCTGAGAGAAATATGCTGTCCTCCTTATCTTTGTTCTTCTGTACGTAGTTTTTTCTGGCTGCTTTTAAGATTTTCTTTTTGTCACTGGTTTTGGGCAATTTATAGTTGCCCAAACTGGTGTAGTTTTCTTTCTGCTTCTTGCACATGGGATTTGTTGAAATTTCACAGAATTTTGGGTTTGTGTTTTGTATCAAATTTAGAAATACGTTATCATTATTTCTTCAAATACTTTTCTATCCCCCTTCCTTTAGGGTCCCCAATCACATATACAAGCTCTCCTCAACTCAAGATGGGATTATGTCCCAATAAACCCATCATAAGTTGAAAATATCATGTCAAAAATGTATTTAATACACCTAATCTACCAAACATCATGGCTTGGCCTAGCCTGTCTTAGACAGGCTCAGAACAGTTACATTAGCCTACAGTTCAGCAAAATCATCTAACATTTTATTATTTTTCTATAATAAAGTGTTGAATATCTCATGTAATTTGTTAGGTACTCTACTGAAAGTAAAAAACAGAATGGTTGTGTGGGTACTCAAAGTACAGTTTCTACTGAATAAGCATCACTTTCGCACCATCGTTAAGTTGAAAAATCGTAAGTCAGGAACTGTCTATATAGTAAACCAGTTAAAGTTGCCCCACAGTTTATGATACTCTGTGTACTTTTTAAATTTTATTTTTTTCTGTGTTTTTCATTTTGGATTAATTCTATTGCTATGTCTACAAGTTTACTAATGTTCTCTTCCATAATGTCTAATTTGTCTTTAATCCCATCAGTGTATTTTTCATCTCAAGTATTATAGTTTTCATCTCTAAAGTCTATTTGGATCCTTTTCATATCTTCTATGTCTCTAATTAACATGTTCAATCTTTCCATTAGCTTTTTGAACATATGGACTATAGCCATAATAACTATTTTAATGCCATTTGATAATTTTTGCATCTTTGTCAATTCTGGATGAGTTTCTATTATTTTTCTTATAATTATGGGTCTTATTTTCCCACATCATTTGATTGCCTGGTAATTTTTGATTGGATGCCAGACATTGTGTTTTTTACCTTGTTGGGGGATGGATTTTTTTTTGTTCTTATAAATATCATTGAAGTTGATTCTGGGCCACAGTTAAGTTACTAGGAAATAGTTTGGCCTTTTTAAATCTGTCTGTTGAATTTGTTAGCTAAGCCAGATCAGCATTTATTATAGAGCTAATTATTCCCCATTTCTGGGGCATGGCTATACTAAGTACTCTACACAATTCCCCATGAATTATGGGGTTTTCTTATTTGGCTGGGGGATGAGAGTGGTCAGTGGACAGGCACATTTCTAGCCCTGTGCAAGCACCATTATTCCCTCTAATCCTCTTGGGTGCTCCAGCACTAGGGAGGTTTAAAAAAGAAATCCTCTTGAGTGATTCTTTCAGAACCTCAGGTAGTTTCCTCATGTGCATGCAGTCTTCGCTAATCTGCTAAATATTTGAGGGGAACCCTCTGCAGGTCTCTGGACTTCTCTGTGTAACTCTCCTCTCTTCAGAATTCTAGCCACCCAGGTCTCCTCAAGCTTCCAGTCAACATCCTTAACTCAAGGAATTTACCAGGCTCTACTTGAGTCCCCTCCCTGTGCCATGGGAGGGGACACTCAAGTTTATCCTCACAGTCAGAGGGGGATATGTGTTTGCTTCCCATATCTCAGGGAACACTACCCCTCATTGCCTGATGTCTAATATCTTGAAAAGTGTTGTTCCATATATTTTGTTCACTTTTTAAGTCGTCCCAAATAGGAGGGTACCTCTAAATCCTGTTAATCCATCTTGGCCGGAAGCAGAAGCTTGACAAATTGTTTTCATTATAATGTTATAGAAATATCTACAAATAGAAAACAGTTAAATTCCTGATGTATGTAACTCATACAACAAAAAAGCATTTTTAAAATAAATTAATTATAATAAATCCATAAAATAAAATTCAAATTAATTAATTTAACATCACTGATTCTGTGATTTGGTTTAAACTAAACGATACTGATGGGTCTGGTACATTCATTTTAGTTTGGCAGATTTTTACTATTTGTGCTGTGTTGACTCACTTCCCCCATTAGTTCTCTATATTTGAATCACTGAAAAACATTCATCTGTACAATACACTATGATGTAATTCAGCCTCCAGTTAGTTCAAATTCATCACTTACATAACAAGTCTACCCCCTGTTTTCGTTGATGTTTCTACAATTAATGTGCAACTTGGAATATTGAAATTTTGTGGCAGTACTTGGCTATAAAATAGGCACTCAGATGATCCTAAATATATTTATATTAATTGTATTAATTTTCAAAATAATCATTGAGTTAGAAAAAATGAAATTTAAAAAATTCTTTTACAGCCTGGCAACACAGTGAGACTCTATCTCTACAAAAAAGGATTTTTTAAAATTAGCTGGCATGGTGGTTGTGGTGGTTAGTATTGAGTGTCAACCCGATTGGATTGAAGGATGCAAAGTATTGTTCCTGGGTGTGTCTGTGAGGGTGTTGCCAAAGGAGAGTAACATTTGAGTCAGTGGGCTGGGAGAGATAGACCCACCCTCAATCTGGGTGGACAACCATCTAATCAGCTGCCAGTGCATCTAGAATAAAGCAGGCAGAGGAAGTTGGAAGGAGCCGACTTGCTGAGTCTTCTGGTCTTCATCTTTCTCCTGCGCTGGACACTTCCTGTCCTCAAACATCAGACTCCAAGTTCCTGGCTTTTGTACTCTTGGGCTTACACTAGTGGTTTGCCAGGGGCTCTCAGGCCTTCAGCCACAGACTGAAGGTGGCCCTGTTGGTTTCCCTACCTGTGAGGTTTTGGGACTCAGACTGATCCACCACTGGCTTCCTTGCTCCTCAACTTGCAGATGGCCTATCACAGGACTTTACCTTATGACCATGTGAGTCAATTCTCCTTAATAAACTCCCTTTCATATATACATATATCCTATTAGGTCTGTCCCTCTAGAGAACCCTGACTAATACAGTGGTGTACACCTGTAGTATTAGCTACTCAGGAGGCTGAGGTAGAAGGATTGTTTGAGCCCAAGAGGTCAAGGCTGCAATGAGCCATGTTCATGTCACTGCACTCCAGCCTGGGTGACAGCAAGACTCTGTCTCAAAAAAAAAAAAAAAAAAAAATTATTGTAGAGAACATGCAGTTTGAAATATACTGTTCCAATGCAAGACAATAAAATGTTTCTCAAGTTGGATGGTCGTCATGTTGATAAGGCTATAGACGTATTTGAGCCAAGAGAATTGCTGAGGATCTCTACTTTGCCAAAAGGACTGATAATGGGAGAGAAACAAGGAATGAAGTTGTGAAGAGCTACAGAAAAATGCCTGCAAGAGAAAATAGGGGGAAACTTTAAGAGAATAACCAAAATAAGACCGAGTGTGGTGGCTCATGCCTGTAATCCCAGCACTTTGGGAGCCTGAGGCAGGAGGATTGCTTGAGCCCAGCAGTTCAAGACCAGCCTAGGCAATGTAGTGAGACCCTGTCTCTACAAAAAATATTTTGTCTCTGCAAAAGAGGCTGAAGGGGAAGTATTGCTTGCGCTTGAGAGGTGGAGGCTACAGTGAACCATGGGTGCACCTCTGCACTCCAACCTGGGTGATGCAGTGAGATCCTGTCTCAAGAAAAAAGAGAGAATAGCCAAAATAGCTGCACGGTGTAAAAATGTAAGCATGACAACAGCTCAGTTACAAAGGTTAACTAGGAA
Organism: Pan paniscus; assembly: GCF_029289425.2. Lineage (NCBI taxonomy): Eukaryota > Metazoa > Chordata > Mammalia > Primates > Hominidae > Pan > Pan paniscus. Next base: position 126,721,267 of record NC_073249.2, read on the forward strand.
GACATTGCCTGACAGAAAAAACAAAAATAAGGAGACAGGGGAAAAGAGACTATCCAGGATCTTTATGGATAATGCAGAAGTGAAAGAAAAGGCAGTATCTCTAGGAAAGGAAAAGAGAAGGTACATCAGCCAAACTAAAGAGGAAATATCAGTGCAGCTTTTACCAGTAGTCAGAGTATAGATCTGAATCATAACAGGATATAATCATGTTCTCTTATAGAAGGCAAGGTGAGTTTTTAGGCCTTGCATTGGACCAGACTGTGTGGGAAAGTAAGTCATTGGAGTCCCTCACACAAGAAGAATTCAGCAAGACAGAGAAAAGAGAACACTATGCGGTACTGCCTTTCTACGTTAGACCTGGCCTTGGTTTCAAGGTCTTCCGTCTGTGGTGCTCTGTGTCTGCCTCTGGCTTCCTGAGTGCTCTCCTAGTTTATCCTGTAACTGCTCCATGAGCTCTGACCTTCGTGAACTTTTTCCTACCATGTGACTTGAGGGTAGATCTTCCATTTTCTTTTGGGCTTCATTCTCAGTCTTTTCATTGACTTTTTTTTGGATCAGGTTTACTTACTCTGTTTCTTCTCTATTCAGCGATGCTGTCTGTCACTTATCAGGGTAAGAAAAACAGTCCTCCAAGGAACAGAAAGTTCCCCAGTATAGAATCGGGGAAAGGGCTATTTGGAGTAACTATAACCCCAAGGGCAAGGTCCTTATTATAGGACTGCATTAGTCTGTTCTTGCACTGCTATAAAGAAATATCTGATACTGGGTAATTTACAGAGAGGTTTAATTGGCTCACAGTTCCACAGGCTGTACAATAAGCATGATGCTGGCATCTGCTAGGCTTCTGGGGAGGCCTCAGGAAAGTTAGAATCATAGCAGAAGGCAAAGGGGTAGCTAGCACTTGACATGGCCAGAGCAGGAGGAATGGGGGGGGAGGTGGTACACACTTTTCAACAACCAGATCTTATGAGAACTCACTTTCATGAGGACGGCACCACGGTGAGGGTGCAAAACCAATCATGAAGGATCCACCCTCATGATCCAATCACCTCCCACCAGGCCCCACCTCCAACATTGGGGATTACGATTCCACATGAGATTTGGGTGGGGACACAAATCCAAACCCTATCAGAGACCTAAGAGCTAAATGGAATGCCAAGAAGAGTCTGTGTAGTACTTTAAACCTACAAGTTCTTTCAGTGAGTGTGCATAACTTAGGGTTTTAATAACTATGTAAAGCCAACTGAATAATCTGAAGTTCACTTGAGTTCAAGTGTTCGTACCTCAGAATCCCCACTCTGCGATAAAGGTCAGTTTTCAACATAAACCTAAACAATGCGTTGGAGTGGACAAAGTGAGTGGCAGAAAGAGTGAGAGAAGGTGGGAAAAGGCAGGAATCCAGGCTCCTGGTCTTTGATAGGAAAATCTTTTTATATTCTCTCATGGTGACAGAGAATAGGGAAATCTGAGACACATCAGATGTGAGACGAGATGTCATGCCCTATTTCAGCTCAAAGGCTCCTTAGGAATTTAGCATCATTCACACTCTTCATACGCCCCATTTCGGGCCGCTAACTACAGGGTCATAGTGTGACAGAACTCCAGTTTCTCATCACTGGACATTCTTTTTCCAAGACAGAAAGTCCACTGAGGACATTCACTAACCTGCCTGATAAGGGAGCTCTTAGGGGGCAGGTCCAAAGATTGCCCTTAGTTTGGGAGACCCTACAGCTTCCTGTGTAGACTCATTTTGCCTGAAGTAATCACTGCCTTATCAGACATTATTTAATTTAGGAATATACTAAGTATTAGATTTTTTTCCCTGATAAAGCAGTTATTTTAATGGCTTTTTTCTCAACATTGTGATTGTATGTTTTCTGAAAATATCTGAGTGTTTTTTCTTGAGAAATAGGATTCTCATATTATATATGAAAAATTTCAGAGCTAGAAAGGACTACAGTCCTCTTTAAGAAGAAACTGAAGTCTAAAATAATTAAGTATACTGTAGGCTCAGATTATCTCAGTAAAAAGAAAAAAGACAAAATAAAATGATTAACTAATTCGACTCAAGTCATACTTCTGTAACACCTAAATATTATTCCCATGAAAAACCCACCTAAAGTCAAAACCTAAAAAGTGGTGAAGCTGGTATTCAAACTCAGATCTATTTGTCTCCACTGGCTTTGGAGGCAGCTGTGATATGGTAGTGAAAGAGTCATCTGATACCAGCACCCATTATGTTGTGTGGCTTTTCTCATGCAGATAGAGAACTGCTCTGCATACCTAGATTGGTAATGTGAGTGCAGTGACGTGCTACAATTTGAATCAATGCTAATCAAAGGCAAAAAGGATTTGGGGTTGTCCTTCTACTTGTGTTTCCGGAATCTGATTCTATTGACAACAGAATAACTAGCACCTGTTTCTTTCCAAGTCTTACTTGAATTCTTCAATTTTTCCCAGCCGTGGAGCCACCTGTAAATCTAGAGCAGTGTTCCTTAAAGGGTCTGTGTGGACCACCTAAACCAGAGGCACTCACTTGGAGGTCTTTTGATAAATATACAGATTCCTACCTAGGTCCCACCCACAATTTCCCACTCAGAATTTCTTGGGGGAGAGGAGTAAACAGAGATTTTTATATCTCCCTGAAGATGCTTATTACACTGAAGTTTGAGGATCACTGAGATTATAGAGCAATATCCCTATCCCTGTGGATGAGGCTGCAATAGCCTTTGCCTGAGTGGTTTGAAAATAATAGAATTGAAATCATAATTAAAATCAGCTGGGTGTTGTGAGGCATGCCTGTAATCCCAGCCCTTTGGGAGGCCGAGGCAGCAGGACAGTTTGAGGCCTGGAGTTCAAGACTAACCTGGGCAACATAGCAAGACCCCATCCCTACAAAAAAAATTTTTTTTAAATTAGCGTGGTGGTGGCATGCACCTGTAATACCAGCTACTTGGGAGGCTGAGATGCAAGGTTCACTTGAGCCTAGGAGTTTGAGGCTGCAGTGAGCTACGATTATGCAACTGTACTCCAGCCTGAGCAACACAGCAAGACCCCATCTCTGAAAAAAATAAGTAAATATCAAAGTAGCCTCAAGCAATCTTTTTTCTTTTCTTTTCTTTTCTTTTCTTTTTGATATGGAGTCTTGCTCTTTCACCCAGGTTGGAGTGCAACGGTGTAATCTCAGCTCACTACAACCTCCGCCTCCTGGGTTCAAGCAATCCTCCCACCTCAGCCTCCCAAATAGCTGGGATGCCACCATGCCCAGCTAATTTTTGTATTTTTAGTAGAGACAGGGTTGGCCTGGCAATGTTGGCCAGGCTAGTCTTGAACTCCTGACCTCAAATGATCTGCCCACCTCAGCCTCCCAAAGTGCTGAAATTACAGGTGTGAGCCACCACGCCCAGCCCAAGCAATCTTTTCTTAGGGAAACTGAACTAAGTTTCCCAGGGGTGAAGTTTTAAAACTATCTTGAATTGCCTTTGTATTTTATTTTTCCAGGCACACAATAATTTGGAAAATAAAAAAATAAAAAAGTAAAATACTTATATTACACTAATGCCCATTTGACAACTATTTTTAACATTTTGATATAATATCTTCCTGGCTTTTTTTTTCTTTTAGAGATCTGCTTTGTCCTTACATAAGGATGACTTAAAAATGAGCTCCTTGGTCAGAAGCAATATGGTGTAAAAACACCCATTAGTACCTGGATAGTCACATTGGCAGAAGCATTGCGGTCAGGGAAGACAAATCTATATCCTAATTAAAGCTATTCACAGAGGACAAATGGCTACCTCCTCCACTGTGGTCAACCTGCCAAGAGGTAGTCTTCTCCTCTTTCCCAGGGAAAAATCCTGTGTAGAGGGCTCTGTCTCAGTCTCTGCTGTTGACAAGGTAGACACTCAGCAATGGGCATAGCCACACCAAGCTTGGTGAGGGAAGTACATGTTGAGCCTATGCATAATCTTGATCTCTTCCACTGGAGCCACTGAGCAAGCATTAAGGTAACTGCAGAAAGAGACTGACACCTCCACAGGGCAGGTCATTCTGTCCATCTGATTACTGAAATTCTCTTCTATAGTGGATCCCCTTTGCTGAGTATTCATGTGGGACTTTTTTTTTTCACTCTATCCTGAAAGTGTCATCCACCTGTCTCTTCCCCTAACCTTTGGTGACCTTTGTCACCAATCTAACAAAACCTTTTTTCTGAGTCCCCAACATTTCAAACTATCAGTCACTGTCCATGAATCAGAATATGTGTACTTCTGACCATCTCTTAATCTACACAGAGTGGACAACTAAATGTATTGCTCAGAGTTCTGCCCACTGGGAGAATTTTCCATCACCACTGTCTTACTAGGCCATCCCTGAATGGGGTTATAATGCTGCAGCCATCTGCATCCAGTTAATGCCAGATATATTGTGCAAAACCATCTGTAAACCAGGCCTTAGCTTTTTCTTCCTCAGTCAGCTGGTGACTGGGAACTCCCCACAATGAGTTAGTAGAGAGATGGCACTGTAGCAGGAATAGGTGCTATAGGAAACCAAGCCACCTCTCATGCAACATACTTACATCTTCAGGACTTCAGGATCTGCTTGCACCGAATCTCATTCATACCATCTTCACTTGATGTTGGATTGCTGATGCCTTCAACCAATGTTCTATCTTGGTGGTTCAGAAAACGTCCAGTTCATCATGGGTAGTTCAGGACATGTGGTCTCCAGATGTCCCATGATCAGAAGTTTAGTTTCTACCAGGGCCCCATAGAAAACCAAGATCTGTTTCTGAAAAGAATTATCTATTCCAAAACCCTAGTGGTCTGTGCTTCTTCCAGTATAACTGTTGTAGGCAGGCTCTAAAATGGCCCCCAGTGATCTCCACCTTCTGCTATTCATGCCTTTAAGTAATCCCATCCCCTTAGGTATGAGTTGGACTAATGGTTTGCTTCTAATTATTAGAATATTTTGGATGTGATGGAATATCACTTCTGAGATTAGGTTTAAAAAGACTTTGGGGCCGGGCGTGGTGGCTCACACCTTGTAATACCAGCACTTTCGGAGGCCAAGGCAGGCAGATCACAAGGTCAAGAGATTGAGACCATCCTGCCAACATGGTGAAACTCCATCTCTACTAAAAATACAAAAATTAGCTGGGCGTGGTGGCACGCTCCTGTAATCCCAGCTACTCGGGAGGCTGAGGCAGGAGAATCACGTGAACCCAGGAGGTGGAGGTTGCAGTGAGCCAAGATCATGCCACTACACTCCAGCCTGGTGACAGAGCGAGACTCCATCTCAAAAAAAAAAAAAAAGACTTTGGTTTCCATTTTGGTCTCTATCTCTCTCTCATCACTTATACTACAGGAAGCAAGCTGCCTTGTTGTGAGAAGGCCTATGGAAAGACCCATGTGGCATTCAAGAAACTGAAGCTCTCAATTCATCAACCTTCGAGGAACTGAAGCCTGCCAATGACCATGTGAGTGAGGTTGGAAGCTGATCCTTCAACGCCATTCTCAATTAATACTCAAGTAATTGAGATGACTGCAACTCTGCCCAGTGGCTTAGTTGCAACTTCATGAGATACCATGAGCTAAAACCACCTAGCTGTGTTGCTCCTGGATTGATCAACAGAAATTGTGAAATAATAATTTTATTTTGAGACAAAGTTTTGTTCTTGTTGCCCAGGCTGGAGTGCACCAGTGCGGTCTTGGCACACTGCAACCTCTGCCTCCCAGGTTCAAGCAATTCTCCTGCCTCAGCCTCTCAAGCAGCTGGGATTACAGGGGTCTGCCAGCACAACCAGCTAATTTTTTTTGTATTTTTAGTAGAGACAGGGTTTCACCATGTTAGCCAGGTTAGTTTCAAACTCCTGACCTCAGGTGATCCACCACCTCGGCCTCCTGAAGTGCTGGGATTACAGATGTGAGCCACCGTGCCCGGCCTAATTATTGTTTTAAGCTGCTAAATTTAGGGGTAATTTGTTATGTATCAACAGTTGAATACAATGATGATCTATGGGCTTATGGGTGTTCTACACAATACTGTTTGTGATTAAGGAACTCGTTTCTCAGCTAAAGAAGTTTACCAATGAGCTCATGCCCGTAGTTTATTGGTCTTGCCATGTGTGACATCTCTCAGAAGTAGCAGGGCTAATAAAACAGCTTACTGAAGTTTCTGTTACAGTGCCAGTTGAGAGACAACACTCTGAAAGGTTAGGGCGCTATCCTATAGGATGTAGGGAATTCTTCGAAACAGAGATTAAATAATATAGGGTACTCTTTCTTCACCAGAATACATGGATCAAGGGGTGGAACTGGGACTGGCTCCTCCACGATGACCGTTAACTACCAACCAGCAAAATTTTCTTTTCCATTCTGCAACTTTGATTGCTGCTGGTTTAGAAGTTTTAGCTCTCAAAGGAGGAATGCTTTCATCAGAGGTCACAACAATGGCTCCACTGAATTGGAAGATGGGACTTCCATGCTATTGAAATAACAAACAAAGGTGGGATCATTGCTTTTGCCAGGACAATTGCTCCCAATTACTAAGGATAAATTGAGTGGCTGCTACAGTAACGGAGATACAGGAGACTATGTTTAGAGCCCAAGACATTCTCTAAGGTGCTTCTGGGTACTATCAAATCCAGTAACAAAAGTTAAGGCAAAACCACAGCAACACATAAACAGACACTAAGATTCAGACCCTTTGGAAGTGAAGTTCTGGATCAGCTCCACCAGAAAAGAATTCTGACTGGTTGCAGGGCCAGCTGATGGCAAAGGAAACAGACTATACAGCAGATATGACTACACAGGACTGTAATAATTATGTAATTTTCTTCCTTGCTTATTATGTAATTATTGACACATATTTACTTACTTTCCCCCTCCTCTTCATTGTCCCCCTTTATTTTACACCAGGACTGTTACCAGTGGTTAACTTTACAATTTAGTCTTTTAGAATATTTAGGTGAGATTACATCAAACAGACATCACCCAGATATGGATGTAGTGACTACTGGACCTTTGGGCCCTCTTTTTTAGGAAGAGGATGGAAATGTCTAAAAAAGACAGTTGTATCTTGCTAAGCAAAAGCAGTAAGATACTATCGTTATCAGAAGATAGAAACACAAATTGATGCTGACTGACCAAAAGGATAGATTCTGCTGGCTATTTACTGTCTCTCAGCTTCAAGCACACCTTTCAAAACTCTGGTTCACATTTGGGTGTGCAAAGTTTAATTTCCAGACTCCCTTGCCACTTGGTTTCTGGTTAGGTTCTGCAAAAAGAAAACCCTGAGTGGAGCTTTGAAAGAGAGAGGAAGAAAGGGAGAAAGGACTTTCCCTGCTTCCAGTTCCTGTCAGGATTGCTTTCATAGCAGCAGCAGCAAATTGTGGCACTGAGCTTCTTTTAGCACCATTGCAGCCCTGGCAACACCCTTGCTGTGCTCCCTTGACAGTAGAAATACTAGCCCCACTGTGCTCCCTCACCAACTAGGCCATGCCACCTAAACCACATGCGCACCTGCCAGGTTGCACTCTGATAACACTACTCTTACCTTTTATTTCCCCAGTCCTAAGGCTGTTAACTGCTTGCACTTACTAATCTTTGGTTATCTCAGTGTCCTTTCATTCCTCTTTCAGCCTTCCAACAACAACATAACAATTTCCTACGTAAGATCCCACCTTTGTTTGCAATAACAAATGTGGTTTCTGTTTTCTTGATTGAGCTATGACTGATTCATGGGCGTATAACCAGTGAAATATCAAAATCAGTATTTTGGTTATGACTGACTTTGGGGACCAATGAAACACATAGCAGAAAACTCAAAATAAGCCCCGTGAATTATTTGGTAGGACAGATCCACCTATGCCTCAGAAATTGTTGCCTCAGTGGTTCCACTTCCTGAACTCCAATTTCTCTAAACTCTTACAGGCCAGTGTGTGTGCTTTGCATTTATTTGGCCACCAATGGCTTTAAGTCACTGAGCTTTACAAGGTGGTCCAGAAGGTTCTGTCCTCCTAGGGATATCCTGCATAGTTGTTGTATAGTGCTTGACCTTTGGATATACACGCAGTCCCTAACTTACAATGGTCTAACTTATAATTTTTCACTTTACAGTGGTGCAAAAGCGATATGCAAGCACACTTCAGATTTTGAATTTTTACCTTTTCCTCCAGCTAGCGATACACGGTCCAATATCTCTCATGATGCTGGGCAGCAGCAGCAAGCCACAGCTCTGTCAGTTACACAATCACAAGGGCAAACAACCAACATACCATTCTGTTTTTCACTTTTATTACGGTATTCAATAAATCACATGAGGCTATTCAACACTATTATAAAGTAGCTGATTTTGCCAAACTGTAAGCTGATGTAAGTGTTCTGAGCATGTTTAAGGTAGGCAAGGCTAAGCTATAATGTTCAGTAGGTTAGGTGTATTAAATGCATTTTTGACTTATTTTCAACTCACGATGCGTTTATTGGGAGATAACCCCATCTAAGTTGAGGAGCATCTGTATTAAATGAAGGGTAGCACATTGCTGCCCAGAAAAGACATTGGCTAGGGTCAGGATAGGAAAGAAAAAGGTGGTACTACTGCTAAAAGAGAAAACGGTCATTTGAAATCTCCACCAGGTGATGGGATATCTGCCCAGCCCTACCCCATTAACATCTACAAAGACCAAGTCTTTCCCTTTCACTACTACTTTTAATGTGCATTTTAATCTGGCTTTACTTGGAGTTTTTGTTAACTTTGTAGTAAGGAGTCCCTGAGTGTTTTCCCCCCTCCCCTTCTCCTTTAGGAAATGCCTGTGTGCCCAGAGAAATCACTGAAAAAACATATCATGCACACCTATCAGTCAGCTCCATCTCAGAGCTGTGGAAGCAGCACACATTAAAACCCAGACAAAAACCAAATGTCACACTAATTTTCTACTGTGAAGGAAAGAGCTAACCAAAAGAAACCACCAACCATCACCACCCCCATCAACACCACCATTACAAGAGTCTGATTATTTTAATGATCACCAAAACAATGTTTTCACAATTGTTCTTCCTAAAAAGACACTTTATGTTTCATACTAGCAGTAAAATTGCCTCCTTTCTTACAGGTTCTAATCAATAAAGAACAGATACAAGGAGGGCCGGGCATGGTGGCTCATGCCTGTAATCCCAGCACTTTGGGAGGCCGAGGCAGACGGATCACTGAGGTAAGGAGTTCGTGACCGGCCTGGCCAACATGGTGAAAACCTGTGTCTACTAAAAATACAAAAATTAGCTGGGCATGGTGGTGCATGCCTGTAATCCCAGTTACTCAGGAGGCTGAGGTAGGGGAATTGCTTGAATCCGGGAGGCAGAGGTTGCAGTGAGCTGAGATCATGCCACTGCAGTCCAGCCTGGGTGACAGAGCAAGACTCCATTAAAAAAACAAAACAAAAAAAAGGACAGATACAGGGCACTAATAACTTTGAAAATAGAGGCTCTCGGGTAAAGCTGGATTGGGAAGCAAGAGATCAAGGACCTGAGGTCAAAGCAGAGCCACCTACTGCCTCCCCTTAAATTTAGGCTTAGCCCCAGCCAGTGGGGAAGATTTTCAAGGCAGATCCTGAGCAAACCTGCCCTGCCACCACCTAAAGGATCACAGGTCTGTCTAAAAAATTCCACTGTGCAAGTGTCTTTTCACGAAGGAGCATGGGGGGAAGGTGGGCGGGAGACCCAGCCTTCTTACTGTCCTTGCTGCAGGCAGTGCACCAGTTATGGGGAGTGGAGGGGGCTGTCTCCTGATGGAAGTCAGGCTTTCACCAACCAGATTACTGACTCCTCTCCCTCCTTTGAAGAACAAGTAGCCCAAAAGAGATACTGGAAAAGTTCACTACAATTCTGCTTTCTCCTGTGGAGTGGGGCATAAGCCTCATCAATGTGGAAATGACTAAACGCCAAACATCTACTCCAAATGATTTTCCTGAAAGATTTCTTCTCAGTAGCTATTACAGAGAGATGACGGTATAATACAAAATTCAAAAATAGTTCATTGCAGCACTATTCACAATAGCAAAGACATGGAATCAACCTAAACGCCCATCAGTGGCAGACTGGATAAAGAAAATGTGGTACATATATACCATGGAATACTATGCAGCCATAAAAAAGAACGAATCATGTTCTTTGCAGGACCTGGAGGCCATTATCCTTAGCAAACTAATACAAGAAGAGAAAACCAAATACTGCATGTTCTCACTTATAAGTGAGAGCTAAATGATGAGAACACTGGGACACAAAGAGGGGAACAACACACACTGGGGCCTACTTGAAGGTGGAGATTGGGAGGAGGGAGAGGATCAGAAAAAATAGCTATTGGGTACTACTAGGTTTAGTACCTGGCCAGTGAAATAACCTGCACAACAAATCCCCATGCCCTAAGTTTACCTATATAACAAACCTGCACATGTACCCTTGAACCTAAAAGTTTAAAAAATAAAAGTAAAATTAAAAAATAATAAAGACAAAGATCTATAATAATTTCTAGATCTGCACTGTCGAGTACAATAGCCACTAAATACATGTGGCTATTTAAATTAAAATTAAATAAAATTAGAATTCATTCTCTCAGTTACACTAGACACTTTTCAAGGCTCGAGAGCCACATGTGGCTAGTGGGTTCTTTATTGGACCGTGAAGATACAGCACATTTCCATCACTGTAGAGATTCTATTGAACAGCACTGTGTTAAATGTAGGAAAACAGGATACTGAATTAACAACTCTACTTTTCTCATAACTGAATGCAGTTGTCATCAAATATTATGGTCACAAACCTCCTAAAAAGAATTTCAAAACACTATTATTCTTATAAATTTTTAAGTTGACATAAATTTTTCATCATAAGTTTCAACAGCTATAGCAAATGATCTAATTTTCATGTTATATTTCCATTTTAAAATAAAATCAGGCAGGGCACAGTGGCTCACATCTGTAATCCCAGCACTCTGAGAGGCCAAGATGGGCAGCTTGAACACAGGAGTTCAAAACCAGCCTGGCCAACATTGCGAAACCCCGTCTCTACAAAAAAAATACAAAAAGTTAGCTGGGCGTGGTGGCATGTGCCTGTAGTCCTAGCTACTCAGGAGACTGAGGTGGGGGAAATCACCTGAGCCCCAGAGGTCGAGGCTGCTAGTGAACCTTGAACTCATGCCATGCACTCACTCTGGGTAATAAAGTGAAATACTATCTCAAAAAAATTAAATAAATAATGACACCACTCTCAAATGTATTTACTGGAGTGGCTGTTTGATATTATCTCAAATTAAAAAAAAAAATTTCCACTTCTCCCACAAAGGTATCTTTTTTTAAAATTGTAGTCACCTAGCTAATTTTTTCACCCACAAAGTTATCTTAGTATATCTTTATGTATTAATCTGCATTATGTAAAAATGTTCAGTGAAGTTTTTGTTTGTTTGTTTGTTTTTGTGAGATGGAGTCTTGCTCTGCCGCCCAGGATGAAGTGCAGTGGCATGATCTCGGCTCACTGCAACCTCTGCCTCCTGGGTTCAAGCTATCCTCCTGCCTCAGCCTCCTGAGTAGCTGGGATTACAGGCACCAGCCACCATGCCCCGCTATTTTTTGTATTTTTAGTAGAGACGGGGTTTCATCATGTTGGCCAGGCTGGTCTCAAACTCCTGACCTCAGGTGATCCACCCGCCTCGGCCTTCCAAAGTGCTGGGATTACATGCGTAAACCACCCTGCCTGGCCTTTTTTTCTTTTTTCCAAGATGGAGTCTTGCTCTGTCACCCAGGCTGGACTGCAGTGGCATGATCTCCGCTCACTGCAACCTCTGCATCCCGGCTTCAAGCAATTCTCCCTACCTCAATCTCCCGAGTAGTTGGGATTACAGGCACGTTCCACGTCCAGCTAATTTTTGTAGTTTTAGTAGAGACAGGGTTTCGCCATGTTGGCCAGACTGGTCTCGAACTCCTGACCTCAGGTGATCTGCCTGCCTCGACCTCCCAAAGTGCTGAGATTACAGGCTTGAGCCACCATGCCCAGCCGAAGATTTTTAAAAATGAAAAAAATTTCTTCTGACACTTAGTTACAATATCATTATACAATTGAGTATAACAAATATACATTTTGAAATATTAAACACTAAAAATAAAAACTTATTGAAAATATCTTAATGAGATTAACGCTTTTAAAAATTAGATTATATATCATGTATAAATATTGTTAACTGCTGGAATGACACAGAGTTCAATGGAAACATATAGCAAAAAGTTTATCAAGCAAGTGTGGGACTTAAAAATATGTATTGGCTGGGCACGGTGGCTCACGCCTGTAATCCCAGCACTTTGGGAGGCCGAGACGGGCGGATCACGAGGTCAGGAGATCCAGAACATCCTGGCTAATACGGTGAAACCCTGTCTCTACTAAACAAAATACAAAAAATTAGCCGGGCGTGGTGGCGGGCGCCTGTAGTCCCAGCTACTCCGGAGGCTGAGGCAGGAGAATGGCGTGAATCCAGGAGGCGGAGCTTGCAGTGAGCCGAGATCGCGCCACTGCACTCCAGCCTGGGTGACAGAGCGAGACTCCCTCTCAAAAAAAAAAAAAAGATGTATTAAGGCCAGGTAAGGTGGCTCACGCCTGTAATCCCAGCACTTTGGGAGGCAGAGGCAGGCAGATCACGAAGCAAAGAGATACAGACTATCTTGGACAACATGGTGAAATCCCATCTCTACTAAAAATACAAAAAAATTAGCCGGGCGTGGTGGTGCGCGCCTGTAGTGCCAGCTACTCAGGAGGCCGAGGCAGGAGAATCACTTGAACCCGGGAGGCGGAGGTTGCAGAGAGCCGAGATTACGCCACTGCACTCCAGCCTGGCAACAGAGTGAGACTCCGTCTCAAAAAAAATAAAAATTAATAATTAATAATTCAGTATCACAACCAGGACAGAAGAACATAAAGGGAAATGAAATTGTTCACCAAATTAGCATTATTGAGGACATATTTAATAATTCAATAGGCAGCTGTTGAGCACTTTTGAGACTGTCTCAAAACAAAACACCATCTATATATCTATTAATAATGTGTAAACTACACAATAATATAAGATAGATTATAGAAGCTAGAGCACACTGCACATGGTAGGGATGAATAGAGAGCAATGAAGTGAAATTTTTACTAAGCAGTAAACTCCCAAAGTTTAAAAGGATTTAAACATTCTAATAGCGTTTTGGCAATTAAAAAAAAAATGGTTCTCCTAGTAATCAGAAAAGAAAATTCTGTTTAAAGATGTAATGTTTATCTATTGAAACACTGAATAGATAAACATATCAATGAAGCTTTCTCCTCCTTATTTAAAATCATGCAAAATACACAAATAAGATGCAGGTTCATATCTTAGTTTGAGTGGGCTTTTCAGAGACTAGTATTTCAAAATGCCCCTTTATGTGGTACCCTGGAGATTTTCTTATAACTCTGGGAAAATGCACTAAGACTGGTAAAAAATAAACTTCTTATGTAAAAAGGAAGAATGGCAATTGTGAAAAAGATGCTAAAAAGAACCTTCAAACACCTACCTTGACTTTAAGCAACTCAATTTTAGGAGAAAGTACACATTTAAGTAGCAAAACTTGGAAACTAATTCTCTAAAAACCACTGACATCTGCAAAACCTGAATCTCATGGAAAAGCTTTGTAAAACTCAAGTGGTAGGAATACCCCTGTTTGAAGGCCACTGGTTTAAAGAATATTCTTAAAAGACTGTTCTACAGTGTCAAATCAACAGAACTACTTGCATTTGGTAGTTTAAAACAAACAAACAAACATACTGAAATGGAATTTTAGATAAAGAACAGACATAAGAATAGAAGTTTTTTGGAAAATAGAAATTCAAGTCACTTGTAGGACTTACCACTGAGACTCAATAACAGTGACACATCTAAGCCAAGATTAATCGTAAACTCCCCGTGTATACTGTTGAATTTAAATCTCTCACTCCCAGAGGCAAAATCTCTGCACTCCAGCCTACACCTTTAACACTGCTGGCACACCTCATCAGAAGTACAGAAATCATTTCAGTCTGAAAACCCCCAAATTTATCACAATCCCTCGAACAACAAGTGTAGTATTACTCTAAAAAAGTTTTACTCTAAAATAGAAAGATATATCTCAACTATTACAGAAATGAATAACTTACAAAACTTACCCACTATGTGAAAACATAAACAGCAAGTAACACTATTATCAACTTTAAAGCAAATTGAACCCAACTGTCCAAGGTCATAGATATCACAGACAAGGATAATAATAATGACTATGTACATGGCAACTTTTTTCATTTTACTGTTCCATACAGACTAATTCAGGACTTTCTAAATGTATCATAGAGCATCCTCTGGATCTACATTTTGGACTATGTTTTAATCATCATGAGAAAAGGTCCAAGATAGACCCAAGTTTTAATGAATTACACACTCTATTGTAGTACAACACATTAAGCTGACATACCAAACTGATTTCCTTTGAGTCATAACCTCAACTGCTACCGGGAACAGGAAAACATCTAAATGTGGAAGCATGTTGGGTGTAAGATAACAGAGAATGATGAAAGCACATTCCATTCGAAAGACACTCATTTATTTGTTAATACCACAAGCCAAACAAAAACATATCTGGGGATGAATCTGCGAAACCTACTAGGGTTAAAATTTTACTTCTCTTAATTGTTTGGCTTCCAAAACATATTTGGCTTCCAAAACAGATTCAAATTCAAAAAATATTTACGGCCGGCTGTGGTGGCTCATGCCTGTAATCCCAGCACTTTGGGAGGCCAAGGTAGGCGGATCACGAGGTCAGGAGATGGAGACCATCCTAGCCAACATGGTGAAACCCCGTCTCTACTAAAAATGCAAAAATTATCTGGGTATGGTGGTACGTGCCTGGAGTCCCAGCTACTCGGGAGGCTGAGGCTGGAGAATCACTTCAATCTGGAAGGCGGAGGTTGCAGTGAGCTGAGATTGTGCCACTGCACTCCAACTTGGTGACAGAGTGAGACTCTGTCTCAGAAAAAATGAATAAATAAAATAAAAAATAAATATGTACAAAGTGCCCGCTAGGTAGAAGGTATATATCATTAGAATGAGACAATGCCTATTAAATGTTATTGTTGCCGGGTGCACTGGCTCACGCCTGTAATCCCACCACTTTGGGAGGCCGAGGCGGGCAGATCACGAGGTCAGGAGTTCGAAACCAGCCTGACCAATATGGTGAAACCCTGTCTCTACTAAAAATATAAAAATTAGCTGGGCATGGTGGTGTAATACCAACTACTCAGGAGGCTGAGGCAGTAGAATTGCTTGAACCCGGGAGGCAGAGGTTGCAGTGAGCCAAGATCACGCCACAGCACCCCAGCCTGGGTGACAGAACGAGACTGTCTCAAAAAAAAAAAAAAAAAAGGAAAATGTTATTGTTGTCACAACAAGTACATTTGCATAAAGTTGCCTCATTATACTTGAGATGTGATTTCAGCAAAGATTAGAATTATACCCAAATTACAGATCAAATCTATATCCCTGATTTAATTAATTACATAAAAAAGAAAAATGTATTTACTTCAGGTGTAAAGAATATTTTATTTCAATACTTCAATATTGAAATCAGCTATCACACATATCCACCAATATTGAAATCAGCTATCACACATATCCACCGACTGATATTTCATTGTCCATCTCTCAGGAGATATTCAAAGTGAGATTAATTTAATGAAGCCTTCTCAGCAAACCTAGAACACTGTACTTCATCTTCAAATTTAAGTCATAGCCTTTAATAAGTTACTTCCTAGTCATTATTTTATAGTATTTATGAAATAGTGCAATATATCAATGAGGTATCATTTAAGAGGCAAATACTCTATAGATTTGGATTTGTCATCCCAATTCCTTGGCATTCAATAATATAAGTATCTTTAGCGGCATCTTCTTCATCTTCTGATTTCTTCACAATAAATTTAGCCTGAAATCAGAAGAGGAGTATATAAGTAATACGAAGAGATATGGAGGAAAGAGCCCACAACTCCAACTTATGTAGGCAGAGAGTTAATGTCAAGCCCATTTTATTGAAAAACCTACAGAGACACAAAGATCAAATGATTGATGAGAAAGAAACTTAATAGCCTCAAGATAACACATTTCATTGTACAACCATGGTTCTTCTTCAGAGGTATACATACCTGTGAGTTTTGTCCAAATATATATGCCTGGGCCCCTTCCACGCACACTAAATCAGAAAGCTCAGATGTACAGCTTAGGCAAATAACAATTTTGAAACCTCAAATGGTAATTTTAACGCAACTGTATTCCCTATGCCCTAAAATTTTTCTGAAACATTTCTACTTTTATCTTGTCAAGTCACAAATTACCCTTTAATTTCTTTACATTTTTTCTTGCTAATTTAGTTCCCTAAATATATCGTTCAAAAGATCCAATTCAGAGAAGGTATGTGGGGAGGAGGGGTGGTGGTGGTGATTAACATCTTCCTTCATCTTTAATGTACTGGGCTTAATATCACATTTTTCACTTAGTAACTAAAGTTGGCTTTGAAATATTTTACCTGTATCATTGTATTTTGCTTTTGTTTTTGTTCTGTTTTTGAGACAGAGTCTTGCTCTGTCACCCAGGCTGCAGTGCAGTGGCATGAACACGGCTCACTGCAGCCTCAACTTCCTGGGTTCAAGGGATCCTCCTGCCTCAGCCTCCAGTGTAGCTGGGACCACAGGCACATGCCACCATGCCTGGCTAATTTTTAATTCTGTTGTATAGGCGGGGTCTCACTTTGTTGCCCAGGCTCAAACTCCTAGGCTGAAGTGATCCTCCTGAGTCAGCTTCCTAAAGCGCTGGGATTACAGGCATGAGTCATTGTGCCTGGCCTATATCACTGTATTTTGAAAACATCATTATTTTTAAAGCAAATGTGATTCATTTTAACAAAACTAAATTTAGAATCGAAACAACTAGCCAGGTGCAGTGGTGCACACCTATAATCCCAGCTATTCTGAGGTGGAAGGATCATTTGAGTTCAGTTCAGGAGGCTGGCCTGGGCAACACAGGAAGACTCCTCAAAACTCCCATCAACGTCTTAAAAAAAAAATCAAAACAATTAAATAGGTTAAGTTTGTGGCAAAAGGATTTCAAATATGCCTAAAATCTTAGGATTCTTGGAAGCACAATTTGAAAACCATCACTTGGGGGCCTTACTGAATGAATAGTAATGTTTTAAAATTCTTTCACTTTCAGCATTACATGGTAATGTACTGACACAGAGTGGACACTTGAAATTACTGTTGAATGAATAAATGCTGAATTCTGAGCTAGATAACCATATTAATTAATTAGTAATATATGCATGCGTTTATATATTTTTCAAATTACAAGCATTATGTAAATATGAAACACACGTAGCAGCTATGAAAATCATTTCTAGCCTATACATAAACCTACCTAAAACTACAAATATGTAGACCTGAAAGGAGCATAGCAGGCCTATCTAGCTTAAGTCTGATTTTACAGATAACTATTTGCATTGAGACAAAGAAAGATAAGAAACTTGCCCCAAGTCACCCAGTTATACACAACAAAGCTGACCAAGATACAAGCTATACACAGGTTCATAGCACTTTCCGTTATGTATACATTTCAAATAACAAGTAAGCATCTACTATATGTAAAGTACTGTGAAAAGTAAAGAATATAATGAATAAAACCTGATCTCTGCTATTAAGGAGATCAATCTATAAGGAGAGACAGACAAGTAATAGTTATAAATACAGCATAAGTAGAGTAACAAAAAAAAATAGAGTTAACACTCTTGACATCAAATACAATTTGCCTTTAATTCCCATCAGTCTTTCCTACAATTTAACAAAAACTTATCTATGTTTCTTAATAACAATTAAAAGTATACATAATTAAGAATCAAACTGGGCACAGTAGCTCACAGCTGTAATCACGGCATTTGGGAAGCTGAGGTGGGAGGATCACTTGAGCCCAGGAGTTCAGGACCAGCCTGGGCAACACAGGGAGATCCCGTCTCTCAAAAAAAAAAAAAAAATTAGCAGGGTGTGGTGGTGCACAGCTGCAGTCCTAGCTACTTGATAGGCTGAGGTGAAAGGATCACTGGAGCCCAGGAGTTCGGGGCTACTGTGAGCTATGATACTGCCATTGTAATCCAGCCTGGGCAACAGAGCAAGCCCCTGTCTCTTAAAAGAAAAAAAAAAAAGAAAGGCCAGGCGCGGTGGCTCACGCCTGTAATCCCTGCACTTTAGGAGGCCAAGGCAGGCAGATCGCATAAGGCCAGGAGTTTGAGACCAGCCTAGCTAACACAGTGAAACCCTGTCTCTGCTAAAAAGTACAAAAATTAGCTGGACATGGTGGCACACGCCTGTAATCCCAGCTACTCTGGAGGCTGAGGCATGAGAATCGCTTGAACCTGGGAGGCAGAGGTTGCTGTGAGCCAAGACCGTGCCACTGCACTCCAACCTGGGTTAACAGAGCAAGACTCTATCTTAAGAAAAAAAAAAAGAAAAGAAAAAGGATCATCATACAAATAGGAGTAGGGCAGCAACAGTGGTTTTGTGTATGGGACACTTCTGTAATGATTAATTTTTTAAATTAATATATGTTACTTTTGTCACTTTAAAAAATGCTTAAGACTAGGGCTGGGCATGCTGGCTCACACCTGTAATCCTAGCGCTTTGGGAGATTGAGGTCAGAGGACTGCTTGAGCCCAGGAGTTCAAGACCAGCCTGGGAATGTGGCAAGACTCCATCTCTACAAAACATCAAAAAATTAGCCAGGTGTGGTGGCACACTCCCGTAGCCCCAGCTACTTGGGAGGCTGCGGTGGGAGGATCATTTGAGAGCCCAGGAGGTTTGTGCCACTGCAATCCAGCCTGGGCAACAGTGTGAGACCCTGTCTCAAAAATAATAATAATAAAAATGCTTAAGATTAGCAACTTCCCTTATAAAATTGTTACAAATTTTATATTTCTTTATAAAATTACTTTATAAAGAATAAGCAAAATGGGAAATATGCTACATGTTACTGAAATAAGCAAGAAATGAAGTTGTATGCATTAACTGCAAAAAATGCAAAGAGAAACGATTTAGGAGAAGAGGAAAACACCTAAATGTCAACAGTGGTTTTACCGGCAAGGGGAAATTATGAGAAGGCTTTTCCCCTCTATTTCCTATAAAGAAATTACATTAGTTTCATGATTAAATATACCTATTGTTTCTTTAAATTAACAATCCAGGCCAGGCACAGTGGCTCACACCTATAATCACAACACTTTGGGAGGCCAAGGTGGACAGATCACCTGAGCTACGAAGTTTGAGACCAGCCTAAGCAACATGGCAAAACCCCATCTCTACAAAAATTAGAAAAATTAGCCAGGTGTGGTGGCATGTGCCTGTAATCCCAGCTACTTGGGAGGCTAAGGCAGGAGAATCACTTGAGCCTGGGAGGCAGAAGTTGCAGTGAGCCGAGATCATGCCATTGCACTCCAGCCTGGGCAACAGTGTGAGACCCTGTCTCAAAAAAAAAAAAAAAGAATCCTGTAGGAAAGGTATGAATATGAGCTCATATAATGATAAATCCTTCTTCATTAAAAACTGTACGTCAACTCTACTAAATTTCAGAGGACAGTGAATATTAGTTTCAACAAATATTCTATTTTACCAATAGAATCAAGAAAATAAAATGTCTAAAATTTTATATAAATTTTTTTTATAGCCAACTATGAATCCCTTGTGATTTGATATCATAGTTCACAACAAAACATCTTTACTTACTCTGTAAGGCAGTACCACACAGTGATTATAACATGGGTTTTGAATTATGCTTTCCCAGGTTTGCTCAAAGCTCAGCTCTGCCACTAAAAATCCATGTGGCCTTGAACAATTTAATGAATCTCTCTGCCTCACTTTACTCATATTTATAATGGGAATAATAATAAATAGCCACCTACAATAGTTATGCTGAGTAGACAGTTTAGATAAATTGCTAAATTAGCTCAGTGCCTGTCACACAGGAAACAGTGATAGCAATTATGATTACTATTAAGTTTCCTATTAAAATTTAACCCAAAATTGGCTAAAATAAAAATCAAAATATCAATTTCCCTTTCTGATAGAATACTCACCTTTGCTATTTGCTCAGCAAAATGTATCGCGGTTTGCGTATGGAGTGTAACTGGTCCTGTTTTTATTCTGGAAACTCCATTGGCTAATGCCATGAAAACAATCAGCTATTTAAAAAAGAACAAAGAAAAACCTCACACATTTATTAATATTTGGCGTTATAATTCCATTGCTGCCCATAATAAAAATACTACTAGAAATAAAAATTGCTAAAACAGAATTTCTATTTCTTTAGGTTTCCAGACATACTCAGAAGATGACAGAAAACCTATGTTACCCTAAGTCTGTGAGTAGTACAAAAAGGCTTGGTAGCAGCTCTCAACATACAATTTTTTAAATTAATATTTACAAGTAAAATACAGAACAGTAATGTACTTAGACCAACTATCTCTACAAGTTGGTATATATAATATGATGTTTATTCTACTCTCTTAAATTACATTTTAACAGCTGAATAGACAGACTAATACTGGGACTTTACTGGGAGTTTAAAGTAGACCTGGGCAAGGAGGAAGAGACTAGAAATAACAGAAACTGTCTTAAGAAACAGGTCAAGAAATCTTGAGGACTATATTTCTAAATGTGGACACTACTGATTTGGGACTAAAGAGACAAAAGTATGGTAGAAAGGAAAATCTATAACAGACCATAAAAACGATATTTGGAAATATTCAGTATCACTTCTCACTGTGAGTGAACGTGCTAAGTTTTTTTTGTTTTTCGTTTTTGTTTTTTTTTTTTGAGACGGAATCTTGCTCTGCCGCCCAGGCTGGAGTGCAGTGGCACATTCTCGGCTCACTGCAAAACTCCGCCTCCCAGGTTCACGCCATTCTCCTGCCTCAGCCTCCCGAGTAGCTACGACTACAGGCACCCGCCACCACGCCCGGCTAATTTTTTGTATTTTTTCAGTAGAGACGGGGTTTCACCGTGTTAGCCAGGATGGTCTCGATCTCTTGACCTCGTGATCCGCCCACCTCGGCCTCCCAAAGTGCTGGGATTACAGGCTTGAGCCACCGCGCCATGCAACGTGCTAAGTTTGAGAGGTCTGTGACACGTCCAAGTGGAGGTGTTGACAGGCATAGGGGATATTATGAGCAAGGAGTTAAAGAGAAAGGCCTGGGCTTCGGATATAAATTTGGGAGTTGTCAGCATAAAGACGGTACTTAAGCCATGAGACTGGACAAACTAAGAGAGGGAGCAACTACAGAAAAAGAAAACAAGTATAAGCCAAAGTCCAGGGGCTCATCAAAATTTAGAAGTTGGCCAGGCACAGTGGCTCATGGCCCTTAATCTCAAAACTCTGGGAGGCCAAAGTGGGAGGATCACTTGGGTGCCAGAGTTTAGGATTAGCCTGGTCAACATACTGAGACCTCGTCTCTATAAAAATTAAAACAAAAAAAAAGTTTTAAATTAGGTAGGCATGACAGCATGTGCCTGTAGGCCTAGCTACTCAGGAAGCTGAAGCAGGAGGATCACTTGAAACCAGGAGTTCGAGACCAGCCTGGGCAACATAGCAAGACTCTGTCTCCACCGAAAAAAAAAAATTGTTGTTGAGAAGATGAAAACCATAATAAACTAGCAAAGGAGACTAGAATGTATGGCCAGTGAGATAGGAAGATAACAGTATTTCAGAAACCAAGGAAAGAAAATACTTCAAAAAGGAAGGAGTGGTCAATTGCGCAAAACACTATAGACAGGTAAAGTAAAATGAGGGCTGAAATTTGAGGAATGCAAATCCCAGAATATTTTTTAAAATTATTGAAGTAGGACTTGCTAATTAGTGTCTGAAAGTCAATTATTTAAATTGATATTCAATCTACCACATATTCAAATCTAACAGGTTAGAGGGTTTTTAACCTAAATGTGTCATTACCTGGTCTTGCAGATACTCATCCACAGTACCACCATGTCTAAGATTTGCTAATAGCATTTCGGCAGCTTCAATTCCAACTTTGTCTGCATTTACACCTTAAGATAAGCACAACATTAAAACAAAACAAAACAAAACTAATTACTAAGAGACAAAAAGTTTGGTATATCCCAATTAGCACTGGTATACAATGTTTAGGCCTCAAAAACCCACTCAATGCACCTTTTAGAATAAGATCTTTAGTTATTTAATATTCTGAGTGTTTGGGATACACAAGTCTTATACCTTTAAATATACTAGTGGAGGAAAATATAGGCTTCATTAGTCCTATTTAAAATGTACTAATTTATAAAGCCAGTTTATAAGTTAAGTTATGACCCTATAATGCTATGCCTCAATTTCAAAAATTAAAACTTGCAGCCAGGCATGGTGGCTCATGGCTGTAATCCCAGGACTTTGAGAAGCTAAGGTGTAAGAATTGCTTGAGGCCAGGAATTCAAGGCTGGCCTGGGCAACATAGCTAGACGCCATCTACCAAACAAACAAATTCCCCTCCCAAATCCCAGAAAAGCATGCGTGTTACAATTAGTCTGCAGGTAATTCCATCAGAATTAAAGAATTTGGCCCAGTGCGGTGGCTCACGCCTGTAATCCCAGTGCTTTGGGAGGCTGAGGCGGATGGATCACTTGAGGTCAGGAGTTTGAGGCCAGCCTGGCCAAAATGGCAAAACCCCATCTCTACTAAAAATAGAAAACTTAGCTGGGCATGGTCGTGCATGCCTGTAATCCCAGCTGCTCAGGAGGCTGAGGAAAGAGAATCACTTGAACCTGGGAGGTGGAGGTTGCAGTGAGCTGAGATTGTGCCACTGTACTCCATCCTGGGTGACAGAGCAAGACTCTGCCAAAAAAAAAAAAAAAAAAATTAAAGAATTTTTTTAAAGTCAAGAAATTACATTTTATGTAAAAAAAGAGCATATAACATTATCAGATAAAATATTTTAGAGTTTTATTTCCTCTAAGATTTGAACAGGTATTCGCTTATTTTAAATATAAGTCAGAATATTTACCCTCTTGCCCTATTCCCTATCTCTCCATACATATTCCAAATCTTTGGTACAACACTGAATACAAAGTAAGTCTGTCACAAGTAGTAGAATGCCACATTATTATTTTAAGGTATTTACTCTCAACTAAAAAATTCTTGGCTGCAAATGAAAACGTCTTATGAAAAATGAAAATGTGGTTAGTTTTGTTTCTATTTTATATTTGCAAATTTACTTGATTATATATGATAAAATTTTCCCCAAAGTGGAAATTGTAGAATTTTAACTCTATTTTTCTTTGTTTTTCTTGTTTTTTCTTGTTTTTTTTTTTTTTTTTTTTTTTTTTAGCGACTAGGTCTCACTACATTGCCTGGACTGGTCTCAAACTCCTGAACTCAAGTGATCCTCCTGCTTCAGCCTCCCAAAGTGTTAGAATTCCAGGCATGAGCCATCATGCCCAGAAGCTCTATTTTTCTTTATAGTAGTCATAATAATATAATAAATTACCCTCTTTATATTATCAATTGGCCAAGTATTTACGTGACTGAATGAAATGGTTTGAAACATGTTTTGTGAATCTTGACTTCTGGTTAGCCACTGCCATTTCCTCTTCTAGAAGATGGAGATGATAATAACTATGCTGCAAAGTTGTTATAGAAATTAGAGATAATATTTATAAAGCATCTATTACCCAGACTAGTACATAAAAAGCTATTAATAATAACACAGGTTGAGTAACCCTTATCTGAAATGCTTGGGACTAGAAGGTTTCAGATTTTGGATTTTTAAAAAATTTTGGAATATTTGAGCCAGGCATGGTGGCTCATGCCTATAATCCCAGCATTTTGGGAGGCCAAGGCGGGCAGATCACTTGAGATGAGGAATTCGAGACCAGACTGGCCAACATGGTGAAATACTAAAAATACAAAAATTAGCCAGGCATGGTTGTGTGCGATTGTAGTTTTAGCTACTCAGGAGGCTGAGGGACAACAATCTCTTGAACTCGGGAGGCAGAGGTTATGGTGAGCTGAGATCGTGCCACTGCACTCCAGCCTGGGTGACACATGAGATTCTGTCTCAAAATTTAAAAAAAAAAAAAAAAAAAAAAGGAATATTTGGATATACATAATGAGATAGCTTGGGGATGGGACCCAAGTCTACACATGAAATTCAGCTAAGCACGGTGGCTCACACCTGTAATCCCAGCATTTTGGGAGGTGGAGGCAGGCAGATAGCTTGAGTACAGGAGTTCAAGACTAGCCTGGCCAACATGGTGAAACTCTGTCTCTACTAAAATAGCCAGGCATGGTGGCACACACTAATAATTCCAGCTACTCGGGAGTCTGTGGTGGGAAGCTCTCTAGAGCTCAGGAGGCAGAGGTTGCAGTAAGCCAAGATTGCACCACTCCACTCTAGACTGGGCAAGAGAGTAAGACTCCCATCTCAATAAATAAATAAACAAACCTGAAATTCATTAATGTTCATACATACCTTACACACATAGCTTGAAGGCAACCTTATACAATGTTTTAAATGATTTTTGTGCATAAAACAAAGTTTTGTGGCATATTGCCACTTGAAAAGCTTCTGATTTTGGAATATTTCAGATTTTAGATTTTTGGATTAGGAATGCTCAACCTGTAGGAGTATTGCATACCCACTATTTATCTACCATGCTAAGTAATAGAAACCAGATCCTTTGCTAAGGAGGCATTTAAAATACACATATATTAGAAAATTAGAGGATAATTAAGTGCTAACTCTGTGATATAAACTATATACCCGACAGGAGTTCAGAAAAGTAAGAGATTATATAGGTTCTAGAATAATTTGAGGTTTCATAAAGCATGAAGGACTTAAGTGAGTCCTTGAAAAACAGCTAAAATAGGGATGGAGGATGTATAGGAAAAGGAAAGAACTTCCGGCTTTGTAGTACTAGAAAACAGCAGGTACACTAAAGTTTTCTGCCATGTAGCAAAGAATTCCTCAGAGCCATTCACATTCCTTTCCACCCAGCCACCTTGATAGTAACGGCATGAATGGTTCTACATTACTAACTGCCATTACTAGCAGTCTGTAGCAACTGAACATAATAAGCAAAATATGAGAATCTTGCTTATTAGTATTATACACACCAAAAGCAAAATCTCAATTTCTTCTGAAATCTTAATGCTTTTCTAACTAATTGCCAATCTTCTCACATTTTGGATGTTTTTAAACAAAGGTCTCAAGGACTTGTTTTAGGACATCAGAGAGATGCCATGAGGCCGGCACGGTGGCTCACGCCTGTAATCCCAGCACTTTGGGAGGCAGATTACTTGAGGTCAGGAGTTCAAAACCAGCCTGGCCAACACTGTGAAACCCCGTCTCTACCAAAAATACAAAAATTAGCCGGCATGGTGGCACACACTTGTAATCCCAGCTACTTGAGAGGCTGCGGTGGGAGGATTGCTTGAACCCAGGAGGCGGAGGTTGCAGTGAGCCGAGATTGCTCCATTGCACTCTAGCCTGGGCGACAAAGCAAGATTCCGTCTCGAAAAAAAAAAACAAAAACAAAAACAGAGAGATGCCCTGAATTACCACATACACTGAGGGAGGGAAGGAAGGTGCTTGCTATAAGTGAGGCAATTACTACACAAAGGAAATAAAGATTGATTAACCAGAGGCACAATTCATTTCAGCAGATTATTTTGCTCCCATAGTAAAGAATATAACTAACTGTAAGATAAGAGTAATGAAAGATCACACAGATACGCAACAATGGAAAGACAAAACACATTCTGTCTATAATGCAATCACTTAAAGTTGGAAGGGATCCTTAAACATAGATCACAATCACGGTCCAATATCATTTTTCAGATAAGGAAAGCCCAGAGTCACTATGCATGATAATGACAGGACATGGGACTAAAATTTAGGTCTTCTCACTCTCTGTTTAGTGCTCTCTATCATAACACACTGCCTCAGTCTAAAACAGCGAGATTTTCTCAGACAAAACAAAATCTCACCGTTTTAAAATAAAATTGAAGAATGTTATAGTTAGAAGGATTTTGGAGATTCTCCAGGCTAATCTTCTTGCTCAACATATAAGGAAACTAAGATCAAAATGGTTTTAGTAACTGAGACAATGATAAAGACATCCCTAGTTACAACTTCCTGCCTCTACCACCTATGGTGGTATTGACAAGCAGCCAATGTTCCTTCTGGTGATAACCCTAAGAAATTAGGATTCAAGGTCTGGTAGTTTTGTTTTATTTTTTTGAGACAGGGTCTTGCTCTATCACCTAGGCTGGAGTGCAGTGGTGTGATCTCAGCTCACTGCAACCTACACCTCCTGGGCTCAAGTGATCCTCCCGCCTCCTGCCTCAGCATTTAGAGTAGCTGGGACTACAAGCACATGCCACCATGCTCAAGTAATTTTTGTATTTTTTGTAGAGACAGGGTTTCGCCATGTTGCCCAGATTGGTCTTGAACACTTGGGCTCAAGTGATCTGCTCACCTTGGCGTCCCAAAGTGCTGGGATTACAGGCATAAGCCACCACACCCAGCCCCTAAATCCAGTAATTTTCTAGTTAATTTAAATCAGAAATGAAAGGGGATCTGGATAATAGAGGTCATGACATTCTCTCTGAGATCCTTAACATATAGACAAGCTGGATTGAGAAGACCACAAGTTACTTTTGCATTTGCTAACATCTCATTTGACTGATGTGCATGATAGGAAACAAGGAGTCAGTCAATCTCAGCAGGCATGTTGCTCTCTCCTCTATTCTCTCCTAACACCCTAAGTCTAAAAATAAGTACTGTGTACTCTACAAGTGTTTTATCCAAAAACTACTTTAAAGTACAAGTTGTTTCATGTGACAAAGTGAGAAAAAAATGCTGACAGAACATTAGAAAATTTTTTTCAGGCCTGGTAAAAAAATTCCATGTATTACTGATAAAGTAATGATCCCTTTACAATCAATCTCAACGCAGCATATCTAAAATTATCATCTACCCTGGCAAACTAACTCTACCCCGTATATTCACAAGAGGTAAATATATCCAGTTACCTAAGCCAGACATCTAGAAGGTCATACTTTACACTGCCTTCCTCACTTCCCATACCCAACTGGCCAGCAAATATTGTCCATTCACCTTTGCAAATACCCTTTTATCAGTATTCACCTCTCTAGCCCAGCATTCCTTGGCACAGGCCCTTACCATTCTGACCTGAATTGTAATAAACTCTTATCTTCCTGCCTCTAATATGGCTTTCTTCTACTTCTCTGAATTATCTTTCAAAAACTCTCATATCACATCCCTCATTAAATGCTCTATATTTCAGGATGAAATGTAAATTCCTAGATATAACCTATAGCCTTTCAGAATCCGGCCTGTCGATCTTTCTGTTGTCATCTCTCTCCATTCCCTTACCCAGATCTATTATCCACTTGCAGTTGCTTGCTCAAACACAGAACACTATTTTTTTGGTGACAAGGTCTCACTGTGTCACCCAGGCTGGAATGCAGTGGTGCAATCATAGCTCATTGCAGCCTTGAACATCTTAGGATCAAGCAATCCTCCCGCTTCAGCCTCCTGAGCAGCTGGGACTATAGGTGTGAGCCACCATATGGGGCTAATTAAAAAAAAAAATTTTAAGAGATGGGATCTTGCCATGTTGGCCAGGCTGTTGTCAAACTCCTGGCTCAAGCAATCATCCTGCTTCAGCCTCCCGAGTAGCTTGGACTAAAGCTGCATGCCACCTCACCCAGAATACTTTTGTATGTCAAATTTCTTTGTCCTTCCTCCTTAGCTGTCACTTTTCTATCCAGCTAACTTCTATTTACCCACAGAACCCACTGGAGGACCATTAAATGGCAGAAGGCAGATTTGGTGTCAATCAGTCCCCAGAAGGACTCACTTTGCTTCCCCTGTATTCCTGTGGTACCCTGGGGATACCACTATCATAGAACTGGTCTGTTTCTCTGCCAGAATAACCCAGGAGGCAGGAATCATAGCTGTCACTTTTGAATCCCTAGTACACAGTACCTGGCACATTTGGTAACCAGTAATACAAACAAACTCACACTTCTCCCAATGCCTGCTAAGTACTTATTACTTGTAATATGTCTGCTCCTAGTCTCCATTTTATATTTGTATTCTCTTTGCTTCTAAAGACTGTTGTAGATAGTGCATGCAGTGGCTCAATATCCACACTGATTCCTCACTGCACCTAATATGTAATTAGTATATGCCAAATACATATTTTAGATCACTATTTCTCAAACTTCAGTATACATTAAAAGTACCTGGAAAGTTTGTTAAAATGGATTCCTGGGCCCCACTCCCACAGATTCTAATTCAATACGTCTGAGGTAGGTCCCAAAATCTGTATTTCTAACAAACTCCCAGCTGATGCTGACAAGTTTGCCTGTCTGCCAACCACATTTTGAATAGCACAGTTTTAGACAGAATTCATTTATGTGAGTTCAACTGGAAATGGTGATTTTATTTATTCTCTTGATCAGATTTGATGCCCAACTAGTTCTAGATTTACCAACTGAGCAAATTGAAGAATTCCTAATTTTTTTTGTATTCAGTAGTAATAGCATGGCTTAACAGCATAGCTAGGGTAAACATTTTTATTTGTTTATTTATTTTGCAAAGACAAAGTCTCACTACATTGCCCAGGATAGTCTTGAACTTCTGGTCTCAGTGATCCTCCCACCTCAGCCTCCCAAAGTGCTAGGATTACAGTTGTGTACCACTGTGCCCAGCTTGGTAAGCATTTTTAAAGATGCTACAAAGTAGGAATAAAGCAATCAATGACCACGCAAACAACTAGAAGTTCACCTAAAAGTTGCCTGATTGGTAAAAGTAACTTTAAATATTAACAAACACATGCATGTATGTATCTTCTCTCTCTAATATACCAAACCTTAAACAAATTTCCCTTTCACAAAAACATTCAAAATTCTGAAATCACCAATGTAATAACTGATGCAGAGAAGAATCATCAATAGATGTTAAAACCACTGGATGAAAGCTGTTATGGGTGCAGGATAACCAGATGGCCTCAAAATATTTTCTTGGATCACTAGTTAATTATAAAGGTAAAAGGAACTTTCACGGCAGACAGATCTGCAGGACACACCTCCTTAACCAAGTGATCACACTCAACCTCACCAATAAAGGAGAAACTAACATCATGTGCCCCCTGCCGTGATACAGTGGAATGTACACAAAATCACCTATGTAGTATTCTTAATAAAAATGTTTAATCTGAATATATCATGAGACAATCAGACAAATTTAAATTGTGGGAAACTGTGAGAAAATGGCCTGGACTCTTAAAAATGTCAGTATCATGAAATGAACAACAACAAAAAAGGTAATGGGAGGATTCTGTATTAAAAGAGGGACTAAAGAGACTTGAGAAACAAATGCTATGTGCCCCCCCCCCAAAAAAAAAAAATTCCACATCGCTCTAAATAATATTTTGGAAACAATTCATTATGTATGAAGCTATCTGGTGTGTCAGAATAAAACAAATTCTTCAGGTGTAAAAATGGTATTATAATTATGTAGTTATTGCTCTTTGGACATATATGCTGCAGTATTCAGGGGTGAGACATGGCACCTGCAACTTATATTGAAATGGCTCAGAAATATACACAACAAACTAAATGTTCATAACTAGTGAATCTAAGAGAAGGTTGTATGGATGACTAGTTGAACTAGTCATTCAACTTTTCCATAGGTTTGAAATTTTCCAAAGTATAAAGGTGGGAGAAAGACTGAAAGTCTGAAAGTGTAATTGACTCTAAAAGAGAATCAATTAACTACATCCTTTTAAACTTTCATCCATCATTCTATAACATTCCAATCCTGATGGATTAAAGAATTCTGCAGTAGCATTGGGAACTATGGACCCCCTTCATTTATCTTACCTCGTTTACCAAGCGATGATCCAGCAAACAAACAGCCAGTGGAGGTCTCAGCAATAATTCTATGCAAGAAAAAAAGTTATTACTACCTTTGCTATAAATGTTCTAAATTTATGCAAATACAACAAAAGAGAACAATGACTATTAAATAGGCAGAACTAAATCTGGGCAACAAATTGCAAAAGTAAAAATTCTTCATATAGAGTGGTATGATTAACATTGTCTATCTTAATCAGACCAGTAGTATCCTTTACCACTTGACCAGAAGTCACACCAGATTCTAATTCACAGGTTAAGAAATGTCTACCATGCCCCCCAACAAGTTAACATGTCATTAGCACTAAGTGGTACCATTTCACAGGCATACAGTACTATAAAGTGTTTCAGAATTATCTTAAATAAAAAGGTCGTTATGCAGAGACTTTGGTATTGTTCTACGGTTTTTAGATAGTGTTATCATAAGTAGAGCAAGCATTTACTTTAAACCTTTTAATGGAAATTCTGAATGAGAGGATTTGGAACTTAAATATCCACAAATGGTACTTTTATACTTCAAAAACATCAGTTAAAGAATTTGTACTAATACTTAAATCTATAACTCCTAACTGAATTAACGTAATAGTTCTAGTCTGGTTTTTTTTGAGATGGAGTCTCACTTTGTCGCCAGGCTGGAGTGCAGTGGTGTGATCTCAGCTCACTGCAACCTCCGCCTCCCAGGTTCAAGTGATTCTCCTGCCTCAGCCTCCCAAGTAGCTGGGACTACAGGTGTGCACCACCACGCCCAGCTAATTTTTGTATTTTTAGTAGAGACGGGGTTTCACCATGTTGGCCAGGATGATCTTGATCTCTTGACCTTGTGATCTGCCCGCCTCAGCCTCCCAAAGTGCTGGGATTACAGGCGTAAGCCACCACGCCTGGCCTCTAGTCTGGTTTTAAAAAGCTCTTTGCTATATTTATTTGTGAATTGATTTCACATTTGACGTATTTTATGCAACTGGAAATATTCTCATAGGACTAGCTTTAAAGCCTAACTTCTGATTAAACGTTTAAGTTCACTATATAAGGGAAAGGGATCTTACAAGGTAACAAAAGGCAAGCCATCCTCAGAAAAATTGTCTTAATTTATCATACTGGTGTTTTAGGTAGGAATGTCCTTAAAAATATAAACTGAGGCTGGGCGCAGTGGCTCATGCCTGTAATCCCAGCACTTTGGGAGGCCGAGGCAGGCGGATCATGAGGTCAGGAGATCAAGACCACCCTGGCTAACACAGTGAAACCCTGTCTCTACTAAAAATACAAAAAATTAGCTGGGCGTGGTGGTGGGCGCCTGTAGTCCCAGCTACTCAAGAGGCTCAGGCAGAAGAATGGCATGAACCCAGGAGGCGGAGCTTGCAGTGAGCCAAGATCACACCACGGCACTCCAGCCTGGACAACAGAGCGAGACTCCACCTCAATCAATCAATCAATCAATCAATCAATAAATACTTCTTAAAACTATAAACTTAAGCAAGAAACCCTAAAAATCTTTAATTTAATTAGATAACTATTTTAGGGTTCTCAACTAATGTGTAGGAAAAAGTATTGTCTCACATTATTCCATTTCCATTGCCAAACGCTTGGTCTTTAGGTTCTTGAACAGGCTGGATGTTAACATACAAATCCCGGATCTCCTTTCTGATGCATCTAACTGCTGCCGCTGCCATATCTTTTGCTACCTATTTTAGCAAGACAGAAAAATAGAATAAAACAATTACTGATTATTTGGAAAATTGTTTTCAAGACTTCAAAGACACATAAAATAATTGGTAGCTTTTACATGCATTATTTAATAACTTGATTTTCAAGAGAGCACTGAATTTTTAAATATGCTTATGCAAATTAATTTTATTTTTGTTAATTAATGTATCCATTAATATATATATTTCATCTTTTATTTTAGGTTCAGGAGGTACATGTGCAGGTTTGTTACATGGGTAAATTACATGTCGTTGAGATCTGGTATATGAATGATCCCATCACCTAGGTAGTGAACACAGTACCTGATAGTGTTTCAACCCTCAGCCCCCTTCCACCCTCCTCCCATTAGCAGTCCCCAGTGTTCCCATCTTTATGTCCATGTGTATTCAATGCGTAGCTTCCACTTATGAGAACATGTGGTATTTGGTTTTCTGTTCCTACATTAATTTGCTTAGGATAATGGCCTCCAGCTGCAGCCATATTGCCACAAAGGACATTATTTCTTTCCTTAAAAAAATGTTAAGTTCTCTCAATAATTTCAAAATTTAGTTGACATAATACTTATCAAGACACATATATATTTTATTTCTAAGAACATCTAAACAACTTACTTTAAATGGCAAAACACCAGCAACGAAAGCTCTTCCATATATCTTAGTCACACAGCCACGGTCAGTTAAATTTATAGGGTTCAATTGTTTAACTGGTGACATTCGAACAATCACTTCACCACCCCCTTTTGGGTAATATCCCCTATGAAAAGTATAACAAATGCCCACATAAACTGATTGCATGACAAAAACAAAGCTCTATATTACAATAAAATGACATGTCAATGATATCCAAACATGTAATCCATGGAAAAGTCTAAATATTTTAGGTCTGTATTTTGTAAAATTTTACACATTAAAAAACAAAATTTTGTCTGTACTATACAATGTGGTAGCCTTGAGATATGTGAAACTATTAAAATTAAATAAAATTTAAAAATCAGCTCCCCAGCTGCACTAGCCACATTTTAAGTGCTCAATAGTCACATTTGGCTAGTGACTACCATATTGGACAGCACAGATATGGAACATATACCCCAATGCAGAAAGTTCTATTTGACAGGGCTGTTGTAGAATATAAGCGCCTTGAGGGCTAGACTTACCTATATTGTTCCTGCTATTTTCCTGCGCCTAAAACAATGTCTGGCACATGGTAGGTCCTCAAATAAATATATGATGAGTATTTAAGTAGCAAAACACTTAAAAAGTTTTAATTCAATTAATTGGTGTCATTTATTTTACAGCAGACGGTGAGAAGACAGTACTCCTCCCCTCAAAGAGCTCACCATCTGGTAGGGAGATGGCTCCACACACTGTCTACTAGAATACAGGTCAGGCTATAAGAAAGGCTACAACATAGGTGCAAATATGAATTCTGATTGAGGCACAATCACAGTTCATAAAGAATTATAAGTTTCACGTTGAAAAAAACATAGGATTTCTAACTTTTGGGAGAGCAGGGGAAGAATAACATGAACAAAGACACAAAAGTCCAAAGGCACAAAGCATATTTAAGGAATAACAAGCAAACATATTGTTAGAATACATAACACGTTGAAAGGAGGAGAGGGACGAAGAAGTTAGAAAAGTTAGGGCAAGACTTCAAAGCACTTAAATGCCACACCAAGAAATATGGCCTAGTGATTGTGTGGCAGAAGGGAAGCCTTAAAGAGAAATAACCTGAATGCCCAATGTGTTTCTTAGGAAAACAATTCTGATCACATTGTGGAAGAGAATTCCTTTTATGACCCCTTAGTGTCTAGTCCAGTTGTCTACACACAGTGAGCACTTAAGCTGTGCTGGGGCATGAAATATCACTAGATATGAGGGTACCTCAGTGTGAAAATTCCCTTGAAAATATTTTCCCTAGAAATAAATAACCATGATGTGTAGCTGCTCTCAAGTCCCCATGCTCCTGCTATTCATTATTTTTAAGCCACAAAGTACAATTACTTCTTACAAGAGATGCAATGTATTAAGTGGGTATTAAGAGAAAGACAGTTCTCTAAGGGTCTAACTTTTCCACTACTTCTAGCGTAAGTAATAGATCCTAACATTTAAGAAACAAGCAACTTACCTTGTTTTAATGTCACAATTAAATATGAAACCAAATTTTTCAACAATTGGCTTGAAGACCTGAAAAAATCAGTTTTTATCATTAGGTTAATCAGCAATATTCACTAATTTAACAAGTGTATTTACTAAACAAAAGCGCTTTGCTGGCTAGTAACTGGGTGCTATAGGTAAACAGTGTTATAAGAATATGTAGGCTGGTTCCATCTTTTTCAAATAAAAAAACTGATATGTAGCTAAATTTAAAAGTTTGACATTTATTTAATCAGAGCTGTGCAAGTCTATCTAACGAAAAAAATTGGAACTTAGGATATTTGATATCAGTGGTTATTCTACTCCAAAGGCCAATACTTCCTCACGCATCTCAATATAGTACATTTAAGAAATGAGGGGGTATTGGTGAAGAGCATTCCATTCTGTCATCTCAATTTTTTGTACAGTTGAAATCTCATTCCACAGACAATGCTTTAACATTATAAACATAAGCATTTTCCTGACATCATAAAATTATTCCTAAACAAAATCTGAATGACTCCATGGCATCCTAGCCTAATTGACTTAACGGTTCTCCAAGTTTTCATTATTAGATAATGATATATCTTATATAATGATAATTACAGTATATAATGCTCTGTTCAAATACCTTTAACATTTATCTTTAGCTGAACTTTGCAATATTGAATTAGAGGAGTTTCCTTGAAGTTAAATTACTAGGTGAGGAGAGATTAATTTTTATTATACATCCCATCGAACTGACTTTAAAAAGATTATACCATCTATTAGAATGGCAATATTTCAGAGAAAGATGGTGTTTAAGCCTGATGTCTAAGGCAACTCTTTGAGATCTACTCTAGAGATTTACTTATTTCTCTGGGTTGTCTCCTATGTATCCAGGAGGTATACACGTTATTAACCTTGTTTTGTGTTTTTTTTTAAAGGCAGAAAAAGCTTAACAAATAAAAACCTGAAAATATCAAGTGCTAGGATGGATACAGAACAGCTGGAATCCTCTATTTGATATTTATTTTTATTTTAGAGATGGGGTCTCGCTATGTTACCCAGGCTAGACTCCAGCTTAAGCTCAAGAGATCCTCCCACCTCACCCTACCAAGTATTAAATAGCTGGGACTATAGGCACACACCACTGTGCCCACTTCAGCTGGAACTCTCATATAGTACTGGTAATAATGCAAAATGTAGCCACTTTGGAAGCTAAAATAACCTGGCTATGTATTATAAAGTTAGACATTTGCTTATTATAACAACCCAGCAAGTATTTTCCCAAGAGAAATGAAAATGTACAATCACACAAAAACTTGTATATGAATGTTAACAGTAACTTAATTTATAATTGCCAAAATCTGGAAACACCCAAATGCCCTTCAATAGATGAATGGATATGCAAACTGGTACATCCATATACGAGAACACAACTCAAGTTTTCATTGCAGATACAAGCAACATGGATGAATCTCAAATGTATTATGGAGAGCAAAAAACCCAGACTCAAAGCCTACGTACAGTATTATCCCTTATATGACATTCTGAACAAAAGGCAAAACTATGACAGAAAACAGATCAGCAGTTGCCAGGGTCTGAGGTTCAGGACTGATTACAAAAACGTATATGGGAATTTTTTAGAGTAACGGAACTATTCTATGTCTTGATTGTGGTAGATGGTTCATAACTGTGAATCATGTCACTGTCAAAAATCACAGAACTGCATGTTAAAAAGGGTGGATTCAATTGAAAAAATTACACTTTAATAAATCTGGAAGAAAAAAAGATTATACCACTTTTCTCTCCCACTAGTTATATGAGCATGCCAGTATTTTTTAAATCATTTTTTAAATGTTTGATCCTAGAATGGAAGGGGCTTAATAGAAAAAAAAAGTTTGAGTTTCCCTCCAAATCATAATCCTTGTATTTATAAAATAACACATCACAACTGATATAATTTATATCACACTCGAGGTGTTTTTTGTTTTTTTAAAGACAGCATCTTGCTTTATCACCCAGGATGGAGTGCCAACATAGCTCACTGCAAACTCAACCTCCCAGGCTCAAGTGATCCTCCCACCTCAGCCTCCTGAGTAGCTTGGACAGGTGTGCACCACCATGCCTGGCTAATTTTTCTGTGTGTAGTGTTTTTTGTTTTTTATTTATATTTTTTTTTTTGTAGAGATGGGATTTCACCATGTTGCCCAGGCTGGTCTTGAACTTCTAAGCTCAAGTGATCTGCCTACCTCAGCCTCCCAGAGTGCTAGGATTATAGGTGTGAGCCACCACACCAGGCCCTACACTTGAGTTTTTTTTTTTTAATTCACTATAAACACTATTCCAAGACATAACAACAAACTTAAAGTAAACATAATTCCCCACCCCCTACTGCAATAGACACATTTGGGAGGCTGAGGTGGGAGGATCCTTAGAGCTCAGGAGTTCAAGACAAGCCTAGGCAACATAGTGAGGCATTGACTCTACAAAAAATTTTTAAAAATTGGCTGGGTGTGTGCCTGTAGTCCCAGCTACTCAGGAGGCCAAGACAGGAGGATTGCTTGAGCTCAGGAGGTTGAGTATGCAGTGAGCTGTGATCATGCAACTGTACTCCAGCCTTGGCAACAGCACTGTCTCAAAAAAAAAGAAAGAAAGAAAGAAAGAAAAGACACCATGAAGAGATAAACAAGAAAGTCACAAAAAAACACTCAGGATATATTTAGAGAATGGAGACTCAGAAGCATGTATGAGATCATCTTAGTTTGTCAACAACAAAAGCCCTTACCATCTCTGTATAATCGATCTGTGGTGCCATTTCAGCATTAGTTCCACCTTTCAAATGAAGTTCTGATGGAGAAGCAGCAAAGAGAACACACGGCATTGAGACCTGCATCAAGAGGCACACACTCCTAAGGAGAAGGCAGAAGGGGCTTATTTTCATTTTCTTTTCTGCATTTTCTTTTCAAACTCTTAAATAAGCTATATTCTTGTTCATCACTACCAACTAAAGCACAGACAACTGTGAAGGCAGGTATATGCCATTGAGTTTCTAGTTAAAAAACATTTTAGTGTCTGAATAGTAAAATCCTGAATTTTAAAGAAAAACAGTATTTCACCATAGAAAAATAGCTTTAAATGATAACCAAACCTGGGTCTGAATCTTCAACTAAACACATTAGCTGTGTGACCTTGGCTAAGTTCTGATACTTTTCTTTATATTACAAAAAAGTAAAAAACAAAAAAAATTAAAAATAAAACCTTCTTCAAAAGTTTTACAAAAGAATTCTTGAAACTAGCAGTTTATGAAAATGCTTTCAAAATAGACAAGGTCTGGATATGATTAGTTACTATATAACAAGGTACTGTTCCAGGTATAAAGATATAGTTCCTGTCATTGTGGAGTTCATGATATGATAGAATAATATTTTACGCAGCCATAAAAGAGAATGAGTTCATGTCCTTTGCAGGGACATGGATGAAGCTGGAAACCATCATTCTCAGTAAACTAACATAGGAACAGAAAAGCAAACGCTGCATGTTCTCACTCATAAGTGGCAGTTGAACAATGAGAACACATGGGCACAGGGAGGGGAACATCACACACCAGGGCTTGTCGGGGGGCAGGTGGCAAGGGGAGGGAGAGCACTAGGACAAATACCTAATGCATGCAGGGCTTAAAACCTAGATGACCAGTTGATGGGTGCAGCAAACCACTATGGCACATGTGTACATATGTGACAAACCTGCACATTCTGCACATGTATCCAGAACTTAAAGCATAATAAAATATTTTAATAATTATTAATTTTAATAATAACAAACACTCACAGCTTGGCCGGGCGTGGTGGCTCATGCCTGTATCCCAGCACTTTGGGAGACAGAGGTGGGATGATCACTCGAGCCCAGGAGTTCAAAACCAATCTGGGCAACATAGTGAGACTCCATCTCTACAAAAAATTTAAAAATTAACCAGGCATTGTGGTGCACGCCTGTAGTCTCAGCACTTTAGGAGGATCGCCTGAGCCCAAGAGGTCAAGGCTACAGTGAGCCATGATCATGCCACTGCACTCCAGCCTGGGAGACCAAAAAAAAAAAAAGACTGATAGCTAAATATTTCACATGGGAAGTTTTAGTGAAGTAATCCTTGCTTTACTTGCCTGTTTGGTCCTTATAGTCAAATAATGTGAGAAATCACAAGAAATAGTTATGTAACATGATGAATTTCATAAAGTGAAATATTTGGTCATTATCTTTTCTTTTTTTGAGACAGGGGCTCCTTCCATCACCCAGGCTGGAGTGCAGCGGCACAATCTCGGTTCACTGCACCTTCCACCTCCAAGGCTCAAGCCTCAGCTTCTCAAGTAGATGGGACTACCGGCATGTACCACCATGCCCAGCTAATTTTTATTTATATATATAAATATATAAATATATATATATGATGGGGTTTTGCCATGTTGCCCAGGCTGGTCTCAAATTTGTGAGCTCAAGCGATCCACCCACCTTGTCCTCCCAAAGTGCTGGGACTATAGGTGTGAGCCACCGCACCTGGCCTGGTTGTTTTCTAAATGAGCCATTATCTCCCTTCTCCAAAGTTAAGTGAAAGCAATCATATTCATAAGTAGTTTGAAAGGGAATTCGACATAGCCTCTTAGCTATCAAAAGACAGATCTTTATTTAACTCACTTACACAATGATGCTTAAGTATTGAACTGGGAAGCCTGTATCAGTAATAATGAATTTCATTAATTCAATGAATATTTATTGGACAGGTGTGGTGGCTCACACTTATAATCCCAAAACTTTGGGAGGCCAACGTGGGTGGATTGCCTGAGCTTAGGAATTCGAGACCAGCTGAAAAACATGGCGAAACCTTGTCTCTTTAAAAAATACAAAAATTAGCTGGGCATGGTGCTGTGTGCCTATGGTCCCAGCCACGCAGGAGGCTGAGGTGGGAGGACCTGCTGGGCCCAGGAGTTACAGCTTACAGTGAGCAGTGATTGCACCACTGCACCCCCGCCTGGGCAAGAGGGATACCTTGTCTCAAAAAAATAAAACATAAAAGTAGGGAAACAAGCTCATAGACATTAAGCAACTTGCCCAGAAAGTGGCAAAACCTGGACTTAAACCCAGGTTACTTAAATGGAATGTTAAGTGATACATACCCTGCTGTCTTGGTATCTGCTGTGTGGATTCCACCTTTGATCTTCTCTGGTGTAAAGGTTATTTCTGTTGAGCCAATTTCTGCCCCCTCCAGTTGCCCATCACACAAATCTCGAATCATTTCCAGTCCAGATAAATGTTGAGGCCTTCAGGTCATAATACTGCATCAAAACGTGTGCATTCAGACTGCCTACATCCCCACATTTTATGACAAATTTATAAAACTGCAATGGCAAGAAAACAGCAAGGTCTAACCACAGTAAGTGCCACATCTTCAGTGTCAGCTTCCTTTTGGGTTTTTATGAACCTAGACTACCTGCTAGTATGTATCATTTTAACGCTTCCTTGCAGACCAGTTATTCCTGACTATAAATACATACCCTGATATATTGCTGCAAATTAGAAGTGTGCTAAAGAAGAAAACTAATAGTTATTTCAGTGCCACCAGTCTCGCTTGCACTTGACTGAACAATCTATGGTGCCTGTATGGGCTGAACTATGTTCCCCCTAAATTAACATGCTGAGACTGTAACCCTCCGTATCTCAGAATGTGACTATATTTGGAGATAGAGCCTTTAAAGAGATAATTAAGTTAAAATGAGGCCACCATACAATCTTACTGGTGTCCTTATAAAAAAAAAAAAAACTAGAACATACAGAGACGCTAGGGGCAAGGTGCACAGAGGAACCACCATGTGAAGAGGCAAAAAGACAGGCCTGGAGCAGATCCTTTTCTCATGGCTCTCAGAGGAAACCAACCTTGTCAGGACCTTGATCTTGGACTTCCAGCCTCCAGAACTGTGAGGAAATAAATTTCTGTTGTTTAAGCTCCACTCCGTGTGTGGCATTTTGTTATGGCAGCCCTGGCAAACTAATACAACACCTACAGCCTAATGAATTGGATTCCCCTGTTGGTGAACTGGAGGGCTGCAAACAACTATGACAAAGGCAATTAACATTAACATATATCAGTAATTGCCTTTTGGTAATTTCAAAACTGTAGACAAAAGACTGAGACCGCTGATTTATTAAAATGTAATAAATACAGAATACATACAAAACAATCAGCGTGGCTTCAAACCTGGGTCCTCTTCTAGCAGGTGCATGTACCTGAAGCTCAACTAGTGGCATGCCCAGCTACCCAGACAGAAGAAATAAGGTCAAATGTCAAGGTGTTTCCCTCTCCACAACAGATAATTCTGGTCATAACAGCTCTCTGGAGGTATGAATGAAAGCTGGGATAACACATCTCAGGATTCTTTCCTGTTTTATGATTCTAAAACTGACAGCAGAACCAGAATGCACTGGTTATAAAACAGGGTGTCCTCTGGCCTCACAAGCATTTCTGCCCTATCTATCTTGCCAGCTCATACGTGCTATTCGGATATTTGGAATGCCCGGTGAGGTGGGAAAACATTTTAAAAGCT
This sequence comes from Pan paniscus, assembly GCF_029289425.2. Taxonomy (NCBI): domain Eukaryota; kingdom Metazoa; phylum Chordata; class Mammalia; order Primates; family Hominidae; genus Pan; species Pan paniscus. Next base: position 126,761,747 of record NC_073249.2, read on the forward strand.
AGCTCTTCAGCAAATGACACTATTTAGTCAAACAGAGAAAACTCGAGACCATTTCTAAACTCACCCCTCCAGGCTTTCAAGACTTTACAACCCAGGCCACCGCCCAGGCAGAGTGTCCCCGCCCTGGATCGCCCATACCTGCGTCTGAGACCTTCTGGGTTACCCCACTCAGACTCCCGATGCCCCAGCCCGGCAGCCCGACCCCCCGATCCCCCAGCTTCACGGCCCAACTCCCCCTCCAGCCAGATTTACCTCAGGCCTGGCGTGCTCCGGCCGGCTCGGATCTTGTGCACCCGCAAGGGGAGGCCTAGGAGACAGCTCAAGGCCGTAGAGACTCTCAGGATCTGGCCGCCCTGCAAAGGTTGGGGTACAGGGAGAAGAGAAGTAAGCACACCGGTGGTGAGAGCTCCCCTCCTTAGTTAGGCTGCAGCCCCGGCCGCTTCGCTCTGCACTCACCCCTTCCATGATGCTGCCATCGACCTCCACCCGCGGCCCCGCCATGGGGGGCACCCTGGGGCCCAGCCCGCAGCGACAAAGCCTCCGCTGGAGCAGGAGAAAGAAGAGACGTTGGCTCCCGCCCAGTAGTTCAGAAACCTTGGTTCATGCCTGGGGCTGCAGGAGCCTGACGAGAAAGCGGAAGAAGCGGCGCCTCTCGGGACACTGGAGTCAGCAGAAACGAACCCCCGGGTTCGCCCAGGTCCGCAGTCAGTGCGCATGCGCGTAGCTCGGCTTAAAGGAGCCGCGCTGGGAACACTGCGGTCGGGGCGAGGAAGCTGCCGGGGAAGTGAGATGACGGTCGCGGGGGTGCCCAGGAGCCCTGAAAAACTTGTGCCCTGGACACGGCAAAATCTGCAGGTTGCAGAAAGTCTCAACTGTAAGATAACTCCTCCAGTTATCCCGCAGGCTTGTGCTTTATCTCTGTTTTGTGGGTAAATATGTGTTTATATCTGTTTTCTCGAGGATCCTGGCATACCCCGAGGTGCCGACTTTTAGAGCTGAAGATGCAAGAAAGATCGGGATCCTGCGATGCACCGAACCTGTCTCTCGAAATGTGTGCGCCCTGGTACATTGATACTCTTGGCCTTTGGTTCCTTGCGGTGTGCGTGTTTGTGTATGCGGAGTGTGTTATCTTTGTTTCTAGGGTGACACACCATTTATTTGAGAGGCGGGCAAGGCAGAATCACTAGTTTAATATTCTGAAAAGCCAAAGTTATGCCATTTTGCTTGAGAGTGAGTGCAAGCTCTTGACTCCAAGGAACAGTGCAGCTAACAATTCACCTCAGGCTAGGGCAGAAGCAATAGCCAGCTTCTTGGTTCTGCCTGTGGCTCAGTTCCTACATAATTGAGTACCAAATAATATGTCAACCTCTAGGGAAGCAAAAAAGAGTAATTCAGCTTCTACCCCCGAAGTTATTGGAGGTATAATGGAGAGACTGAGACGTAATCAATTACAATGTCATCCTCAATAATAATTAACATGTACTGTATTTACAGTTTATTATGGGGACAATTACAATATATTAATAATATACTGTAACAATAACAGGCAACACTTATTGAGCACTTAGGTGTTGTGCACTGCATGCATTCATAACATGATAAAGTACTTACTGTTTTTACTGTTTTACAGCTTCCTGTGTTAAACAATTTGCTACAAGGTCACACAATTTTAACTAGAAGACTGAGATGTGAACCTGGGTGGTCTGATGTGAACACCACTGTCTGGTAATCCCAACGCTCTGCTGCTTTGCGACAGAGAATGTTTTAGGGAACACACAGACTATGTACTTAACCAAATCTGGAATTTGCCGTAAGATATTAATCAGAGAAGTAATGATACTTGCATTTTAAAATGAAGGCTTTGGCAGTAGGAGAAGGGTGAATAAGAGGCTTAAGAGCCTGAAGGGAGAAATGCCAATAATACAATTATCCAGCAAGAAATAATCAGAAGTTGAAGTAAGGCAATGATGGTAGGGATGGAATATAAAAAAGCTGTACCCCTATCTGACATCTTTATTGGGGGAACCCGCCCCCAATATTTCAACGTAGGTTCTTTCTATTTTCCATAAGTGTTGGCCAGCTGAGAAATAAAGAGAGACAGTATAAAGAGAGGAATTTTACAGCTGAGCCACCAGGGGGGACATCACATATCGGTAGGACCATGATGCCCGCCTGAGTCTCAGACCAGCAAGTTTTTACTAAGGGTTTCAAAAGGGGAGGGGGTGTAAGAACAGGGAGTAGGTACAAAAGCACAAAGATCACATGCTTCAAAAGGCAAAAAGCAGAACTACTAGTAAGGGTCTAACAAAGATCACATGCTTCTGAGGGAACAGGACAAAGGGCAAAAGCAGGACTACTTATAAGAGTCCAACAAAGATCACAAGGCAAAGGGCAAAAGCAGAGCTACTGATAAGGGTCTATGTTCAGCGGTGCACGTATTGTCTTAATAAACATCTTAAATAACAGAAAACAGGGTTCAAGAGCAGAGAACTGGTGTGACCACAAATTTACCAGGGCGGAGTTTTTCCCCACCCTAGTAAGCCTGAGGGTACTGCAGGAGACCAGGGCGTATCTCAGTCCTTATCTCAACCGCGTAAGACAGACATTCCCAGAGCGGCTGTTTATAGACCCCCCCACAGGAATGCATTCCTTTCCCAGGGTATTAATATTTATATTCCTTGCTAGGAAAAGAATTTAGCGATATCTCTCCTACTTGCACATCCATTTATAGGCTCTCTGCAAGAAGAAAAATATGGCTGTTTTTGCCCAACCCCACAGGCAGTCAGACCTTATGGTTGTCTTCCTTTGTTCCCTAAAAATTGCTGTTATTCTGTTCTTATTCAAGGTGCACTGATTTCATATTGTTCAAACACAGATGTTTTACAATCAACTTGTACAGTTAACACAATTATCACAGTGGTCCTGAGGTGATGTACATCCTCAGCTTACGAAGATAACAGGATTAAGAGATTAAAGACAGGCATAAGAAATTATAAAAGTATTATTTGGGAACTGATAAATGTCCATGAAATCTTCACAATTTATGTTCCTCTGCCGTGGCTCCAGCCGGTCCCTCCATTTGGGGTCCCTGACTTCCCGCAACACATCTTAGATTCTTATTACAGAAACTTAACATTCCCAGAAGAAGCCTCGCCTTTTTATTTCTAATTTTGGCTATGAATTCCTAGCTATGACCCATTTGCCCCATTCTAACTATTTCCAGTGGTAGGGGGAAAAGAACAAGACAGTAATATAATGTAGAGATGAGCTAATTGTGGTAATAATAAGCACTTGTGTAGTGCTTTCATATACATGATCTCTCTTAATGTTCATAACAAAGCTGTGAGGTTGGTGCTCTTATCTCTCTTTGGTTAATGAAGGACTGAGGCCTAGGGAATTGGAAGTGACCTGCCAAGATGACAGAACAATAAAGTGGCAGAGTTGGGTTAAATCCTGGGTTATTTTAATGACAAATGACAGACCAATAATTGATTCCTCAATAAAACAGTGGAAGTCAGAAAGAGTAGAATTGTACATTCAGAATGCTGGCAGAAAATAACCATCAACCTAGAATTGGGCACTCAGCAAAATTATCTTTCAAGAATTAAAGTATAGAAATAAAATAATTTCCAGGTACATGGAAACTGAATTTAACATCTACCTACACTTTTTAAAGGAAGTTCTAAAAGATGTACTTCAGAAAGAAAAATTACTTCAGAAGGAGAGTCTGAGATAGAAGTGATGGGCAAAGAAATTGTAAACACATAGTTGAATCTGAGCAAACATTACATGAAATAACACCAGACAACAAAAGTATGTAAGACGAGAGGTGGATGACAAAGTTAAAGAATTCTAAGGTCTCTCTTTGTAGTTAAGATATCAATTAATAGAGTTGACATAATTCAAGTCTTTAAGTACGCAAGGTAAAGTTTCAAGGATAACCATGAAAGTGTATAACTTCTAATCCAGCCAAAGGAAAAAATGGACTAACAGGAAAACACAGATTAAATGAACAAAAACCTAATATCATAATGAGCATTAAAAAAAAAGAGGATGAAAAGAAAGCACTAAAGTAACAAAATAGAAATAAATTCATATATATCAACAGTAACAATGAAAGTAAATAAACTTTCTGATGAAAAGCCAGAGATTGTTGGATGACACATACCCACAAGTTTAAAAAATAAAAAAGCCAGAGATTGGTTGAAAAAAAAAGTGCCATTTACAAGAGATGCACCAAAAACATTAAGGATCGTGAGGAGTTGAAAATAAAAAGATGGAAAAGAGACGCCGTATAAATGCCAACAAAAAGAAAGGTGGTATGCCTATATTCGTGGTATACCTGTATTTTGTATTGAATTAGACTTTAATACAAAAAGCATTATCATTGACCAAAAAGAGTCACTACAAAATAATAAAAATTGTGTTCCCCAGGAAAATAGTTATTCAAACCTTTGTGTGTAATAAATAGCTTCAAAGTATGTAAGTCAGAAATTGAAGAAACTGGTGAATCCACTACCATATTGTGAAATTTTAGCTCACTTATTTATAGATCAAGCAAATGAAAATTTAGGAAAGACAAGACAACTAATAAAACAACTAATAAACTTTGATCTAAGGGCAATTATATACATACATAATTGGCCATGTACATATATATACAGATATATATATACATAAGATATATATACAGATATATATACACAGATATATATATATATAACCTTCAGTTATTATACATGTTTCCCTCCAGAACTCATGAAATAGACCTCCCCAGTACATTTTATAAGGCTAATATGATCTTGATGCCAAAACCAAAGACAACTTGGGGAAGAAAAATTATAGGTCAACTTTATTTATAATTTAGATGCACCAGTCTCAGTGAAAATATTTACAATCAAATTCAACAATGTTTGTAAAATACAACACATTATAACCAAGTTGGGATTGAAGATCAATTTAAAATTGGAAAAATATGCTGATGTATCAAAAACCTAAGATCACACCAATAGATGCAGAAAAAGGATTGGAAAAAAAAAAGATCCATTTATGATGAAACAAAATCTAGCAAACCTAGAGATAAAACTCTCTTAGTGTTATTAATGGTATATTAGTCCATTTCACATGGCTATAAAGAACTACCTGAAACTGGGTAATTTATAAAGAAAAGAGATTTAATTCACTCACAGTTCTGCATGGCTGGGGAGGCCTCAGAAAACTTATAATCATAGCAGAAGGCAAAGGGGAAGCAAGGCATGTACTTACATGGTGGCAGGAGAGAAAGAGAGAGGAGATGGGGGCGAGGTACACACTTTTAAGTGCCACACACTTTTCAACAACCAGATCTTGTGAGAACACACTATCACAAGAACAGCAAGGGATTTCCCCATGATCCAATCACCTCCTACCAGGTCCCTCCCCTGACACTTGGGGATTACAACTTGACATGAGATTTGGGTGGGGACACAGAGCCAAACCATAACAAATGGCATCTAAAAAATTCAACAGCAAACTTCATTTTCTTTTTCGGCCCTACTGGGAGTCAAGCAAACATCATGTTTAGTAGTAAAATATTAGGTTCCTTCCTTTTAATGTTATTAACAAGATAAGAATGCCCAATATTATGGCTTTTTTAAACAGATGGTAGAAGTCCTAGACAGATTTTACAAGAAAGAAAAAAGACATAATATAGGACAGGCAAAAACAACACCTTAATTTTGATATCATCTTAATGATGAGACTGTCTACATAGAAAACCCAAAAGGAATCTAGAAGAAATGGATAAATTCCTCGACACATACACTCTCCCAAGACTAAACCAGGAAGAAGTTGAATCTCTGAATAGACCAATAACAGGCTCTGAAATTGAGGCAATAATTAATAGCTTACCAACCAAAAAGAGTCCAGGACCAGATGGATTCACAGCCAAATTCTACCAGAGGTACAAGGAGGAGCTGGTACCATTCCTTCTGAAACTATTCCAATCAATAGAAAAAGAGGGAATCCTCCCTAACTCATTTTATGAGGCCAGCATCATCCTGATACCAAAGCCTGGCAGAGACACAACAAAAAAAGAGAACTTTAGACCAATATCCTTGATGAACATTGACGCAAAAATCCTCAATAAAATACCGGCAAACCAAATCCAGCGGCACATCAAAAAGCTTATCCACCATGATCAAGTGGGCTTCATCCCTGGGATACAAGGCTGGTTCAACATACGAAAATCAATAAACGTAATCCAGCATATAAACAGAACCAAAGACAAAAACCACATGATTATCTCAATAGATGCAGAAAAGGCCTTTGACAAAATTCAACAACTCTTCATGCTAAAAACTCTCAATAAATTAGGTATTGATGGGACGTATCTCAAAATAATAAGAGCTATCTATGACAAACCCACAGCCAATATCACACTGAATGGGCAAAAACTGGAAGCATTCCCTTTGAAAACTGGCACAAGACAGGGATGCCCTCTCTCACCACTCCTATTCAACATAGTGTTGGAAGTTCTGGCCAGGGCAATCAGGCAGCAGAAGGAAATAAAGGGCATTCAATTAGGAAAAGAGGAAGTCAAATTGTCCCTGTTTGCAGATGACATGATTGTATATCTAGAAAACCCTATAGTCTCAACCCAAAATCTCCTTAAGCTGATAAGCAACTTCAGCAAAGTCTCGGGATACAAAATCAATGTGCAAACATCACAAGCATTCTTATACACCAATAACAGACAAACAGAGAGCCAAATCATGAGGGAACTCCCATTCACAATTGCTTCAAAAAGAATAAAATACCTAGGAATCCAACTTACAAGGGATGCGAAGGACCTCTTCAAGAACTACAAACCACTGCTCAATGAAATAAAAGAGGATACAAACAAATGGAAGAACATTCCATGCTCACGGGTAGGAAGAATCAATATTGTGAAAATGGCCACACTGCCCAAGGTAATTTATAGATTCAATGCCATCCCCATCAAGCTACCAATGACTTTCTTCACAGAATTGGAAAAAAACTACTTTAAAGTTCATATGGAACCAAAAAAGAGCCCACATTGCCAAGTCAATCCTAAACCAAAAGAACAAAGCTGGAGGCATCACACTACCTGACTTCAAACTATACTACAAGGCTACAGTAACCAAAACAGCATGCTACTGGTACCAAAACAGAGATATAGACCAATGGAACAGAACAGAGCCCTCAGAAATAATGCCGCATATCTACAACTATCCGATCTTTGACAAACCTGAGAAAAACAAGCAATGGGGAAAGGATTCCCTATTTAATAAATGGTGCTGGGAAAACTGGCTAGCCATATGGAGAAAGCTGAAACTGGATCCCTTCCTTACACCTTATACAAAAATTAATTCAAATGGATTAAAGACTTACATGTTAGACCTAAAACCATAAAAACCTAGAAGAAAACCTAGGCAATACCATTCAGGACATAGGCATGGGCAAGGACTTCATGTCTAAAACACCAAAAGCAATGGCAACAAAAGCTAAAATTGACAAGTGGGATCTAATTAAACTAAAGAGCTTCTGCACAGCAAAAGAAACCACCATCAGAGTGAACAGGCAACCTACAGAATGGGAGAAAATTTTTGCAACCTACTCATCTGACAAAGGGCTAATATCCAGAATCTACAATGAACTCAAACAAATTTATAAGAAAAAAACAAACAACCCCATCAAAAAGTGGGTGAAGGATATGAACAGACACTTCTCAAAAGAAGATATTTATGCAGCCAAAAAACACATGGAAAAATGCTCATCATCACTGGCCATCAGAGAAATGCAAATCAAAACCACAATGAGATACCATCTCACACCAGTTAAAATGGTGATCATTAAAAAGTCAGGAAACAACAGGTGCTGGAGAGGATGTGGAGATATAGGAACACTTTTACACTGTTGGTGGGACTGTAAACTAGTTCAACCATTGTGGAAGTCGGTGTGGCGATTCCTCAGGGATCTAGAACTAGAAATACCATTTGACCCAGCCATCCCATTACTGGGTATATACCCAAAGGATTATAAATCATGCTGCTATAAAGACATATGTACACGTGTGTTTATTGCAGCACTATTCACAATAGCAAAGACTTGGAACCAACCGAAATGTCTGACAATGATAGACTGGATTAAGAAAATGTGGCACATGTGCACCATGGAATACTATACAGCCATAAAAAATGATGAGTTCATGTCCTTTGTAAGGACACGGATGAAGCTGGAAACCGTCATTCTCAGCAAACTATTGCAAGGACAAAAAACCAAACACTGCATATTCTCACTCATAGGTGGGAATTGAACAATGAGAACACATGGACACAGGAAGGGGAACATCACATACTGGAGACTGTTGGGGGGTGGGGGGAGTGGGGAGGGATAGCATTAGGAGATATACCTAATGCTAAATGACTAGTTAATGGGTGCAGCACACCAACATGACACATGTATACATATGTAACAAACCTGCACGGTGTGCACATGTACTCTAAAGCTTAAAGTATAACAATAATAAAAAACTAAAAAAAAACTCTTAGAATAAAACTTAGATGTATTTTGTCATGACTTTGGATTAGCCCATTTTTTCTGTATTATGATACCAAAAGCCCAAGCAGCTAAAGAGAAAATTAGATAAATTGAACTTCAATTTAATTAAAATTAAAAACTTTTGTGCTTTGGAGACTATTTTATTTTGTTTACACCAAATTTATTTTATTTTTGTTTACACCAAATTCATACACCACTATGAAGAAAGTGGGAGGACAAACCACAGAATGGGAGAAAATATTTAAAAATCATGTATGTGGGCCAGGTGTGGTAACGCATCCCTGTATTCCTGGCACTTTGGGAGGCCAGGGCAGGAGAATCTCTTGGGGTCAAGAGTTTGAAAGACCAGCCTGAGCACCACAGAGAGACCCCGTCTCTACAAAAAATTTTAAACAATAAATAAATAAATAAATCATTTATTTGGTAAGAGTCTAGGATCCAGAATATATAAAGAACTCTTTGAAGTTAAGCAAAAGCCTGGGTGCGTGGGTCATTTGGGCCCAGAAGTTCAAGACCAGCCTGGGCAACATAGTGAGACCCTGCCTCTACAAAAAATAATAAATTAGCCAGGCATGTTAGCATGTGCCTATCGTCCCAGCTACTTGAGAGGCTGAGGCAGGAGGATTGCTTGAGCATGAGCCCACAAGCTGGAAGCTGCAGTGAGCTATGATTCCAACACTGCACTCCAGCCTGGATGACAGAGCAAGACCACCACCCTGTCTCAAAAAAAAAAAAAGTTATAAACAAAAAGACACAAGCAAAGGATTTGAATAGGCATTTCTGCAAAGATATACAAATGGCCAATAAGCACATGAAAAGTTGCTCAGTGTCATTAATTATTAAGGGAATGCAAATCAAAACCACCATGAAATACTACTTCTCACCCACTAGGATGGCTGTACAAAAAGACAGGCAGTAACCACTGTTGGTAAGGATGTGAAGAAACCAGAAACTTCATACGCTGCGCTAGTACAAATGTAATGTTGTTGGAGCCCCTTTTGAAAATATTCTGGCAGTTCCTCAAAAAGTTAAACATAGTATTACCATGTAACCTATAAATAGCAATTCTACTCCTAGATATTCACAGAAGAGAAATGAAAACATGTCCACACTCAAGCTTGTACATGAATGTTCATGGCAGCATTATTCATGATCCAAAAAGTGGAAACAACACAAATGTCAAAATTAAATCAAGTTATAACTTTAAGAGTTCATTGTGCATACGAAACAGTTTGCAAACTGGAAAGACCTCAAATTGGAAAACAGCATGAAGTCTCAATTTAAAAAAATTATGTTTTTTAATTTATATAAATAGAAACAGGGTCTTGCTATGTGGCCCAGGCTAGTCTTGAACTCCTGGCCTCAAGTAATATTCTTGTTTTGGCCTCCAAAATTGCTGAGATTACAGGCATGAACCACCTAGCCCAGCCAGGTCTCATTTTATAGCAATTACAGCGGTTTATAGAGCATACAGGAAGCAACATTGTAACTTTTTTCATGACTGGCTGTCATTTTTTTAAAGACATGTTGAGCTATTTAAGCTGATTTATCAATAGCTGATTCGTTTAACTTCATGAAATCATATTGATAAAGACAAAAGGCTTACTTTTATGTTTTGTTTATCTTTAGGGTTAGGGGAAATCAGGATGGATTAAGTCTTAGTTACATTGCTATGGGCAGTTTGGCCTTGAGAAATCTAAACTGTGGCTCTATTTTTATTTATTTATTGAGACAGAGTCTCACTGTGTTACCCAGGCTGGAGTGCAGTGATGTGATCACGGCTCACTGCAACCTTGACCTCCTGGGGCTCACGCAATCCTCCCACCTCTGCCTCCCGAGTAGCTGGGACTACAGGCACATGCCACCATGCCTTGCTCATTTTTAAATTTTTGGTAGAGACAGGGTTTTGCCATGTTGCTCAGGCTGGTCTCCAGCTCCTGGGATCAAGTGATTCTCCTGCCTCAGCCTCCCAAACTGCTGAGATTACAGGTGTGAGCCACCACACCTCGCCCATTTTTATTTTTATTTTAACAATGTCTATCAACTGATGTGTATATAAACAAAAAGTAAAGTATATCCATACAATGAAGTATTGTTCAGCCATGAAAAAGAATGAAGTACTGATACCATACATGCTGTAATATAGATGAACCTTGAGAACATAAGTGAAAGAAGCTAACTGAAGAAGCCAGCCACAAGAGACCACATATTGTATCATTCCAGGTATATGAATGTCTAGAATAGACAGATTTATGGAGATAGTTTAGATTAGTGATTGTCAAGGGCTGTGGGGGTACATTCAGAATGCGGAGTGATTGCTAATGGGTGTGAGGGTTATTTTGGCGAGGGGTGATATAAATGTTCTGGAATTAGATAGTGGTAATAGTTGCAGAACTTTGAATATACCAAAAATCACTAAATTTTACACTTTAAAAGGGTGAATTTAACGTATGTGATTGCTATCTCAATTTTTAAAATTGCAAAAGACAAGACATGTGAAGGAAATATAGCAGACTACCTTTAGGACCTTTGGATTGTAAAGTATTTCTTTTTTCCTTTTTTATTTTTGGAGACAAGGTCTTGCTCTGTCACATAGGCTGGAGTGCAGTAGCGCAATCATGGCTCAGTGTAGCTTCAACCACCCAAGCTCAAGCGATCCTCCCACCTCAGCCTCCAGAGCAGCTGAGACTACAGTCATGTGCCACCACACCTAGCTAATTTTTGTACTTTTTGTAGAGATGGGGTCTTGCCATGCTGCCCAGGCTGGTCTTGAATTCCCGGGCTCAAGCAATCCCCCTGCTTCGGCCTCCCAGAGTGTTGGGATTACAGGCATCAGCTACTGCACCAGGTGGGATGTATTTCTCAAGACACAAAAATCACTAATTATAAACAAAAGATAAATACTGTTGGCCTGTGAACGGTGGCTCAAGCCTGAAATTCCAGCATTTTGGGAGGCCAAGGTGAGAGGATCGCTTGAGCCCTCAAGTTTGAGACCAGCCTGAGCAACATGGTGAGACCGCGTCTCTACAAAACGGTTAAAAAAAAACTTAGCTGCATGTAGTGGTGTGCACCTGTAGTCTCAGCTACTAGGAAGGCAGAGGTGAGAGGACTGTTGGAGCCCACGAGTTCAAGGCTGCAGTGAGCTGTAATTGCGACTCTGCATTCCAGTCTAGGTGACAAAGTGAAGCCTTGCCTCAAAAAAAGAAAAGATTAATATGTTTTAACTACACTAAAATTAAGAACCCTGTGCATCAAAGGACTCCTTCAAAAAAGCAAGCAAAGACATGTCACAAACTGGAAGAAAGTATTAGCAACACATGTAAATTAAAAGGATTAGAAGAATCCAGAATATATAAGGAACTCCTAAAGTAATCAACTAGAAAAAGATACACTATAGAGGGAAAATGGGCAAAAAGCATGGACAGGCATTTTATTTTATTTTAAATTTTTTTTGTTTTTACATAAACAACACTTTTTTTGTTGATGTATTCATCAATAGACACAGGTTGTTTGCATATCTTAGCTATTGTGAATAATGCTACAGATATCTTTACAAGATATTGATTTCATTTCCCTTGGGTTTATGCTCACAGAGAAATTGCTGAATCATATGGTAGTTCTACTTTTAATTTCTTGAGGAACTTCTATTTTCACAAAAATAAAGTATATCCATACAACGAAGTATTGTTCAGCCATGAAACTGTACCAATTTACAAATATTGCCACCAACAGTTTACAAGGGTTTCATTTTCCCTATACCCTTGCCAACATTTGTTATTTGTCTTCTTGATAAGTCATCCAATATATTAATACTACATTTATATAGACTGTTTCATCATATAAAGTTGTATCAAGATACTAGAATTCCTTTGATCTTCAAAATATCCCTGAAGGTATGTTGAAGATGGTAGGGAAGGTATTATCAATGTCAATCTCATCTTGTACACAAGAAAACTGAAACTTGCCCATGATAGGCAAAAAAGAGGCAGATCTATATATAATTCAAACTCTTAATGAATCACTACAAACTATCCATATTAAACAAAATATATATCTGTATTATATACAATACATACAACTCTATATTAACATAGTTGACTAAGCATATATTGGAACAGTTTCTAAATAAGTAATGATATTTAAATACTTAGGCTATTAAAAGTCCTCAAAATTCATAAATAGTTAAACTACAGTAGCTCAGGCAAGCATGTGTTGGTATATTTTGGGGTAATGGTCAATGCAGGGGCTGACTCTAGGCTACATTTATCTCCTGACCACTTAGAATTCAGAGCAGAATTCAGAAGGTCATCCTCAGATTTTTCTACACCAGTCAGGCACACCAAGGAGCCAAACAAGTAATTTAAGACCTTCATTAATTAGCATCTTGCATTTTGGTAAACGTCACTCTTTCTGAGAATTCCATTGAATAGAGCAGAGTGTCAGTTTAACGAAGCCACAGTCATGTTCTATTTTTTTTTTTCTTTTAGGCAGGGTCTTGCCCTGTTGTCTAGGCTGGAGTGCAGTGATGCAATCACAACTTACTGCAGCCTCGAGCTCCAGAGCTCAAGTGATCCTCTCGCCTCAGTCTGTAGGACTACAGGCACACGCCACTACCCCCAGCTAATTTTTTGTAGAGATGGGGTTTTGCCATGTTGCCCAAGCTGGTCACAGACTCCTGAGCTCACGCGATCCTCCCGCCTTGGCCTTCCAAAGTGCTGGGATTACAGAGCCACCGTACCTGTCCCACAGTCATTTTCTTAAGGATAAATTGTTTCATCTTATTTTGTCCCACATTTATAGAAAGTAACATAGACAACCATCTTAGAAATATCAACAATTGAGCAAGCACTCTAAGAATGGCTAATAAACATGTAGAAACATGCTCAACTTTATTAATAATCAGGGAAATTCAAATTAAGATTATAACATCATTTTATAATTACTAAATTGGGGGAAAATTTTAAATCTGACAATATCAAATGAGGAACAATAAACATACAGCAGCTAGGCATGTAGTTTGTACAATCACATTGGAAAACAATCTCATATTATCTAGAGTAAACTTGAAGATAAACATAACCCCTGTTTCAACAATTCAACTTTTAGGTATTTATCCTAAGCCTACTAATCAAAGTGTAGTTGGCTAACCAATAGCATTTGTATCACCTGGAGCTTGTTAGAAATGCAGAATGGCAGGTTTACCCACATTTACTGAATTAGAATCTGCTTGTTAACAAGATCCCCGGTTGCTATGAATGCTCATTAATGTCCGAGAAGCGCTGTGCTAAAGAAACCCTAGAACATGCACCAGGAGAAATGATCAAGAATGTTCATAACAGCACTGACGGTAATAGCAAATAACTAGAAATAGCACAAATATCCACTCAGTAGAGAATGGATAAATAAATCATGTCAGAAAAACTAGTTGCAGAAAGATACATACAGTTTAATACCATTTTTATGAGACTCAAAAACAAGCAAAAGTAAATAATATGTTACTAGGCATCCATCCATATATGTATATGTGGTCAATTCTAAAATAAACAAAGGAATGATAAACACAATTCAAGATAACGCTTATGAAGGGGAGAGGTAAAGGAAGGAGCAGACAGTGATCTTCACTAACAGGAAAGATTCTATTTCTTTTTTTTTTTTAGTTTAAAATGTATTTTATTTTTAGACAACCTACATAATGTGTTTTTCCATAGGTTCTATTTCTTAAAGTTGAGTGGTAGGTTCAAGGGTTTTTGTTATATTATCATGTGACATATGTATTTGTTTTGTATTGTTTTGAGATGGAATCTTGCTCTGTTGCCCAGGCTGGAGTGCAATGGCACAATCTTGGCTCACCACAACCTCCGCCTCCCAGATTTAAGCAATTCTCCTGCCTCAGCCTCCCGAGTATCTGGGACTACAGGCGCATGCCACCATGCCCGGCTAATTTTTGTATTTTTAGTAGAGATGGGGTTTCACTATGTTGGCCAGGCTGGTCTCGAACTCCTGACCTCGTGGTCTACCCGCCTTCGCCTCCCAATGTGCTGGGATTACAGGCATGAGCCACCACGTCCAGACTTATGTATTTGTTTTTATTCATATGTTCATTATTCTCTCATATAACACAGTTTTAACAGCTTTATTATGGTATACTTTACATACCATAAAATTCACCTGTCTTAAGTGTATAATTCAAAGATTTTTAGTAAATGTACAGAATTATGCAATCATTGCCACAAAGTGGCAAAAGAAAATTTTCATCACCACAAAAAAAATCTCTCTTGCCTCTGCAATCACTGCCCCTTCCACCTCTAGCCCCAGGCGAATTTGTTTTCTAATGCTAACCTTATTAATTAATAATACTAATATAATCTTATTATATAACTAATATAACTAAAACTAATCTGTTTTTCATCTCTATAAATCAACATTTTCTGGACATTTAATTTAAATGGAATCATGTAATATGTGATCTTTTGTGCTTGTATTCTTTTACTTAGCATAATATTTTTTTGACATTCATCCATGTCATAGCAATTATCGCTAATTCAGTCATTTTTAAGGATGAATAATATTTCAGAATATGGATGTACCACATTTTGTTTATTCACCTGTTAATGGACATCTGGGCTGTTTCTAGATTTTGGCTGTTATGCTGTTATGATTATTCCTATACAAGTCTTTGTGTGAACACTGTTGTCATTTCTCTTATGTAGCTATCCAGGAGTGGAATTGGTGGGTCATAACTGGCCATTTTTAAATCTAAAAAAAGAGAAGAAATGGGGTCTTTGTTTCTTTCAAACTCGAATAAAAGAATTAACTAGGGAATAGATGGTGTATTTCTTTCCAGATGCTGGAATGAAAGATAAGGACACATATTATACTGAATATAGAAGCAAGAATCCATTGACATAAGAAGACGGTAAAGGATAAACTAGTTATCTTCTGAGGAGCAGGTACAGTTAAAAACGAAATTAGGACAAAGAAAGTTGTATAGCAGCAGCTTGGAAGGGAGATGATTCACTTCAAAGGTACAACTGCCACTGCTTTTTATACAAACACATGCTTGTGGGATTATCAAATATATTAATAATGTCTATAAACATTTTTAAGGAAATGTAAAAACTTGAAATTCTTTTGACTAGTCTAGATTTTCTGAGAAAGATAGCTATTTAGGCCGGACCCCGTGGCTCATGCCTGTAATCCTAGGACTTTGGGAGGCTGAAATGGGAAGATCGCGGTTTGAGACCAGGACTTTGAGACCAGCCTGGGCAACATAGAGAGATCCCATCTTGAACTTCTGAGCTCAAGCCATTTGCCTGCCTCAGCCTCCCAAAGTGCTGGAATTATGGGCAGGAGCCACCACGCCTGGCCCAAGAGACCCTATCTCTACCAAACAAACAAACAAACAAAAAAGATAATAAGATTTATTGTTTGCATTGATTTTTTGTGTGTAGGTGTGTAATACATAAAATGGCAAATGAGGGGAAAAAGTGTTTGGGTCATATTAAACAATGAAGTTGTGAAATACCTGAGATTTTGTTTCATAACCACTAATCTTCAATGTTGAGCATTTAAAATGTATTTGTTCCAGTTTTCTTTCTCTGTAATTCCTTAGACATCTGTGCAGATTTTCATTCCCACGTAAGAAGCAATAACAGACTAATGTCATCCTGGACATTTCCAGGAATTGGTTTCCTAGTTGCTCTGAGGAAGACTGCCTTTTAAAAGAAAGCTCTGATCTGTTCTTTACCAGTTCCACTTGACCTGAATTTGACATTTCTTTAAGAGACAACTAAATCAAGATCATGTGTCTGTGACATGTATTGCATATGCTAGTTAGCTGCATCTGATAGCAGTCTGTAAAAAGAAAGATGATAACATGTTTATTTTAGACATTAGGTAATGTTCATCTTTCATGAAAAAAATTGATTAGCCAATTTTGGTAATCAAAAACATAAATGGGAGTAAAAAAGGCAGTCATTGGGAAGTACTGCTGTATGGACTTGTGAAACAACTAGTTGTCCAGAGCCTTGCTACAACGTATAGAAATATTCTATTTTCTGTATTTGGGGCGGTTACACTACAAGATGAAGACGGGGAAATGTTTTCCAACTCATCCCTCAGGTCCTACTGCAACATAACTTTCTTGAGGTAAGTACCCTTCTTTGTGTTTCCTTAACACTCTCTATTTTCCCCATCACATACACTAAAAAGATTATCTTTGGTGCATCTGTATTTACACAGCGGTGTTAAATTTGGGCTGCCCTCTGCCCCGCCTCCGTCCCCCAGGCTCTTTTCACTCCCCGCTGGGTCCCAGATTCTAGGGTTTAGCTCAGGCTCCGCCCTACTCCCTGGTTGGCTGTTGGGTGGGAGGCTCGTTTCTTCCCTCCCTATTGGTCGCCCAGGGGGAGGCGCGTTTCCCATCTCCTGATAGGCCGCGCCGAGGAGAGTCTCTCCAGTTTGCGGCACTGTTGTCATTTCCGGGGTAAGATGGCTGCAGTCCGTATGCTGAGAACCTGGAGCAGGAGTGCGGGGAAGCTGGTAAGCACGTTTGGGCAGATCTGAGGCCGGGAAGGAGTGATTTGTCCGGAGTCATCCAGGAGTGGTGTTTTACTTTCTCCTCCGGTGCCAGGCGTCCAGGGCACGCGTGATGGAGAGGTGAAGGGATGCATGCAAAATAAAGGGCAGAGAACGGAGCGAGTCGACCAGTCTGGAGTGGAAACCCACTCCCTCCCCTTACCTGGAAGCGCTTCTGCAGCGATTCAGCCGTCCTCCTGCTCCATCTGTACCCCGAGGCCCAGCTAGCGTTTCATTGAGCGCCTTCCAGGTGCCAGGCATTGTGATAGGCGCTGTGGATCCAGAGATATATTCGTTTAGCATTTATTGCGTACCCACAGTATGCCAAACACTGGTAACACGACCCCTACCCTCAAGGAATCTACAGTGTGTAGAGGAAGAGGCCGTTCAAGTTATAGAATATCAGCAGGGTTCCCTGCTTCCGAAGAACTGAGCAGCTCGGCGTCACTCTTTTGCCTTGTACTTCTATGTCCGCACCACATATCATTCCTACCCTTTTGTCACCAAGGCTGTGACCCACCACCATCTCCCCTGCACTTCCTTCTCTTTCTCCCAGTCTTAGCACCAAGCACTGACACATACCGGTAACGATACTTGTTACACCCTATTTGCTTAGTGTTTCTTCTTCCTGCCTCTTCTCCCTTTCCCTAGATGCTCCTGCCTTGGTGACCCCGATCTTACAAAAACTTTCAAGAGCCTGCTATGTACCAGGTACTGTGTTAGGCACTGGAGATACAAATATGAAATAGACATCATATCTTCCTTCTCAAGAGATTACAACCTTGTGGTGGAGGACAAAGGAGAGGGAGACAGATAGAAATTACAACCCAGCATGAGAGGTACTGTGATGGGACAAGTGCCTAGAACTACAGGAAACAGGATTGGACACCTATGGTGGACTTGGGGGTCAGAGGAGTTCCCAGAGGATACTGTATGACTTGAGATTTAAGAAGGATAAGTAAGAGATAACCAGGAGAAGAGAGCTCTTCTCAGCAACACTTAACACATATTGGTCTCTCTTCTTTCTAGAGCTTTCCATTCTTGTTTTCTGTGACACCAGTTTCCCAATATTATTCTTTCTTCATCTTTGGCCACTTCATCCCAATATCCTGTTTCACTTCCCGCCTTTTAAATATTGCTTTTTCTAAAGGGCTCTGACTTTGGCCCTCTGCACTTTTCCCACTTTCTGGGTTATCCCATCCACTCTTTGGCTTTAGTTACCATCTATGCTGATGAGTCCTAAAGTTCCCCAGTCTTCCAACCAGGTCTACTCCAAACCCATATATCCTACTGTCCTGGAAATCTCCAGTTTCATATGTATGTGATGTTTTCCAGCTGCAATTAAAAACCCAACCAATAAATAGGAAATTAAGTATCCATGCATACAGAGCATCCCCAATTAGATGTCAGCTCGCATTAAGTGGCTTATGATTATCAATGTCGTCATTTCCCTAGTAGTTCATTTGTCCTTTTCCTACTGTTTACAAGAGGGCTGCTACGACTTCTTATTTTATGTTGAAGGCAGGAAGGCGGAAGAGGAGGAGGTTCCAGTCTCACTGGCCAGAACTGTGTTACATGGCCCCTGCTAGCACAAGGGAGCTTAGAAAAACTTGTCTTTTTTTTTTTTTTTTTTGAAATGGAGTCTCTCTCTGTCACCCAGGCTGGAGTACAGTGGTGCGATCTTGGCTCACTGCAGCCTCTGCCTCCCAGGTTCAAGCGATTCTTTTGCCTCAGCCTCCCAAATATCTGGGACTACAGGCACACGCCACCATGCCCAGCTAATTTTTGTATTTTAGTAGAGACGGGGTTTCACCATGATGGCCAGGCTGGTCTCAAACTCCTGACCTCAAGTGATCCGCCCGCCTTGGCCTCCCAAAGTGCTGGGATTACAGGATGAGCCACCATGCCCAGCAGAAAAGCTTGTCTTTAGTCTTCTCACAGTGTCTGCCATAAAGCTTCAAAGCAGGTCAGACTCTCCAGCCTCTAGAACTGAACCCTCAAACCAGTTTCTCTTAATTTTTTTTTTTTTTTTTTTTTTTTTGAGAAGAGTCTTGATCTGTCGCCCAGGCTGGAGTGCAGTGGTGCAATCTCGGCTTACTGCAACCTCCACCTCCTGGGTTCAAGTGATTTTCCTGCCTCAGCCTCCCAAGTAGCTGGCACTACAGGCGCGAACCACCATGCCTGGCTAATTTTTGTATTTTTAGTAGAGACGGGGTTTTGCCATGTTGGCCAGGCTGGTCTTGAATTCCTGACCTCAGGTGATCCTCCTGCCTTGGCCTCCCAAAGTGCTGGGATTACAGGCGTAAGCCACTGCCCCTGGCCCAGTTTCTCTTGATTTGAGCCTGTAATTCTCTCTGAAGAAATCTAGTCATGATTTTTCCACCCTGCCCTCAACTGGAGGTGTCTTGGCCCTTCTTAACTGGATTATATGCCTCCAGTGGTCTTGTAGTTTTTCCAACCCATTCTCCATAGTGTAGCCAGAGTGATCTTATAAAGTAAGAGACATTTGATAATGTCATTTTCTTGTTTAAAACTGCCCTCAGCAAAATGTCCAAAATTCAAATGACTATGAGGCAATTTATGATCTGGACCTTTCCAGTCTCTTAGATCTCATTCCTTACCAAAACCTACCCATCCCAACCCCAACTCTGACACTTCCCCACCCTTATTCCACACTAAACTACACTAGAAGTCTGTTGAACAACTTGAGTTATTTGCACACACACTGTGCTTTCTCTCTCAACTCCAGACCTTTGCACATGTATTTCCTCTGCTTTAAAGACTCTTGCCTTACTCCACTGTGGCCTTATCTGCAACATACCTCATCCCCTGGGTTACACCTACTCATCCGTCAGGTCTTACTTCAACATAACTTTCTCCAGCTAGGTTCCCTTAACACACTCTATTTCCTTCATTATAGCACGTGTTATAATCACCGGTTTACTTGTCTTTACCTTTCACTGTACTGTGCATTCTATAAGGGAAGAAATTGCATCTGTTTTGTTCTCTGTATAATCCCAAGTGCCTGGCACATTGTAGGTGCGCATAAATATTTTTTAAATGACTCAGTAAAAAAAAAGTCAGGTTTGTAAACTCTTGTAAAAAGTTGTAAGCAAAAACAGTTCTTACCCCCGTAGTAAATTATTAAAATAGCCTTATAATGTTGTGTTTTACATTTCCCTAGGACATAATGTATTTGACTCTTGATTAATCATGCCATTTGGAATTTTTCTGTTGTGTCTGTCTTCCTGTAGTAAAGTGTAAGCAATTTGAATTCAGGAACTATATATTGCATCTTATTTAGCTTTGCATTTCCAAGTCCAGTACAATGTCTGACTTTAGGGGTGCTCAACAGCTGCCTATTGAATTATTATTAAATATTTCCTTAATATGCTACTTTGGTGAACAGTTTCATTTCCCTTTATGTTCTTCTGTCCTGGTTGTGATATTGAATTATTAATTTTTTATTTTTATTTTTTTTGAGACGGCGTCTCACTCTGTCGCCAGGCTGGAGTGCAGTGGTGCAATCTCAGCTCACTGCAACCTCCGCCTCCCGGGTTCAAGCGATTCTCCTGCCTCAGCCTCCCAAGTAACTGGGCAGGCACGTGCCACCATGCCCAGCTAATTTTTGTATTTTTAATAGAGACGGGGTTTCACTGTGTTGGACAGGATGGTCTGGATCTCTTGACCTCGTGATCCGCCTGCCTCAGTCTCCCAAAGTGCTGGGATTACAGGCATGAGCCACTGCACCTGGCCTAATTTTTTATTTTATTTATTATTATTTTTGAGACAGGTTCTTGCTCTGTTGCCCAGGCTGGAGTGTGGTGGCATGATCTTGGCTCACTGCAGTCTTGACCTCCTGGGCTCAAGTGGTCCTCCTTCCTCAGCCTCCCAAGTAGCTGGGACTACAGGCATTCACCACCACAGCCAGCTAATTATTCTGATTTTTAGTAGACAAAGTCTCACTGCGTTGCCCAGTATGGTCTTGAACTCCTGGGCTCCAGTGATCCTTCTGCTTTGGACTCCCAAAATGTTGGGATTATGGGCATGAGTCACTGCACCTGGCTGAATTATTTTTAAAATCAAGGAAAGACCTATTTTAGTCAAATAATTGCATTAAGACTTAGACTACACGTATAGTTGTTCAACCAGGATGTATTTGAGAATGAAAATGGTGTTATTAATAATTGCCTTGAATCACTAGAGGTGAATTGGGTGTCACCTCAGGCAAATTGGTACAGATGGTCCCCATAGAATTAGGTGTCTTTAGTATTGTTCATAGATGAATTGAGAATTGCTTCAAATATAAAATATATAAAACTGATAATTCCATAAGCATGCCTTTTTAAAATTGGAGGTTTAAAGCCTTATGCTTAATTTACTAGTCTAGCTGGGTGTGGTGGCTCACACCTGTAATCCTAGCATTCTGGGAGACTGAGACAGGAGGATTGCTTCAGCCCAGGAGTTTAAGACCATCCTGGGCAAAAAAGTGAGACCTTGTCTTTATTTTATCATTATTATTATTATTATTTGAGATGGGATTACAGGCATGAGCCACTGCACCCAGCCGACCCTGTCTTTGAAGAAAATTAAAAAATATAATTTACTAGTCTAATTGTCTGTTTCTAGAAAAAAAATTTAGAATTCTAGCTTGAAAAATTATTTCTTCTCCTCTTTCCTGTTGCCTGTTAATCCATCTATTCAGCAACTTCACAGTGTTTTCAGCCTTCTCCTCAGAGCCATTCAATTACTATTATATTAATCATATACTGCCTATGGTACTTTTGTTGCTTTTTTTCTTTTTCTACTATTAATTACCTCAGTCAGGAGCCTGTTGCTTTGTGTCTCAAATACTATACAGTACTCTCCCCTTCTTATCTGTGGTCTCAGTTACCCATGATCTACTGTAGTCTGAAAATAGGTGACCACAGTACAGTAAGATATTTTGAGAGAGAGACCACATTCACAAAACCTTTATTACAGTATATTATTATAATTTTTCTATTTTATTATCAGTTATTATTATTACTGTCTTACTGTGTCTGATTTATAAATTAAACTTTATCATAGGTATGTATGTATAGGAAAAACATGGTATATGTAGAATATGTAGGATTCAGTACTGTCCATGGTTTTAGGCACCTACCGGGGGATCTTGAACGTGTCCGCTGCACATAAGGAGATAAGAGAGGAATACGGTAATAGTTCTTTTTTAAAAAAAATCCTTTTTTGATAATTTTGGTATGTAATAGTTTCTTGACTTCTCCCTTTCTCTCCAGATTTTATCTGTTATAATCTATTCAATAAACCACTACTAATTTCCTAATCCTTTTTCTTCAATAACCCATAATGTATGAGTTCAAACTCCTTATACTGACATTATAGTCATCAACCATTTCCTCCTTGAGCTGTTTCCATTGCTCTCTTTTATACCTTTGGTCAAGCCAAATCAAGCTGCTCAATGTCCCAGCAGATATGCTAAGTCAATTTCTGCTGTAGTTTATTTATGCTGTTTCCTCTGCCTTAAAAGTGCCCTTCTGCTCTTTTATTATGTATGCTTATTATGCACAGTGCAGCTTAAATCTTCCTCCAAGAAGCCTTCCCAGGTCATACTAACGTGAAAAAAAGCCCACCAGACCCCTCTACTTAAACTCCTTTTTTTTTTTGAGATAGAATTTTGCTCTTGTTGCCTAGGCTGGAGTGCAATGAGATTACAGGCATGAACCACTGTGCCCGGCCTGCTTAAACTCCTTTATCACGTACTGCCTATGCCTCTTTTTTTTTTTTTCGTAAACCTATGGACTATATTAAAGAAGCCTATGCCTCTTATTACAAAAAGTTAGAGCATGCATGTCCATGCTTGAGTGTGTTTGTATGTGTGTTTATTTTCTCACATACGTTGTAAACTCTTTGAAATTAGGGATTATTTCTCCTATTTCTAGGGTCTTTGACATCAAATTTATTTAGCTTCAGAGCTCGATTGTTCCACTTATTTGCTGTGTGACCTTGGACAAATTACTTCACCTTTCCCATCAGTTTCCCGTGTGTTGAAGAGGGCTAACGTGTATGTTCCACAGGGAAATTGTAAATATAAAGATGATGTCTGGGCCGGGCACCA